>NC_054479.1:143335489-143935489 GCF_017639515.1 Carcharodon carcharias
AAGAAAAGCTTCTAATGAATGCTCTGAAGTCCACCGGATGAAAATTGTTTGAAACTGAGCTAACCCAAGAAAGAAACATTGGCGTTGAGACTGTGGTAAATCTTCACTGGGGTTTTGTGTCCGCAAGGGTTCCTGGGATAAAAGGAATAGTGTGAGTTTGAATCATTTTCTGGTATCTA
Organism: Carcharodon carcharias; assembly: GCF_017639515.1. NCBI lineage: Eukaryota > Metazoa > Chordata > Chondrichthyes > Lamniformes > Lamnidae > Carcharodon > Carcharodon carcharias. The sequence goes on from NC_054479.1 coordinate 143,335,669, forward strand.
TACTGAAATCTTCCCAACCCTTTTGTCTTGTGTAAGATGGCTAATTTTTTCATGTTTAATTCATTGGCCAGAATCTTACGGCACAGACGGGGGCATGAAATGTGACGAGTCATTCTAAACCCCGATAACTATTCAGGGAGCTTAAAATCCAACTGCTGTAAAATTCTGCTATTTGTGTTAATGGTACACTGGCAGACTCTTGTGAATGTGTTCAGTAACTGACCTCCGAGGTTACTGAAGAAACATATCAAAGTGAGGATCCCACCAAACCAGGTTTCACTCTGGGACCTGACTTGTCCAGTATTAACATCAGCTGGGATCATAACACTTACAGCAATGACTGCACCTCAAAAACACTTGATTGGCTGAAAAGAACCCTGAAGTTGCAAAAGGTGATGTCGAAATGGTTGAAGCCGTTCGTGCCGCAGTAAGTTGCATGTTTACATTTCAAACTTTGGGAACTTAAATTCAACCAATGTTAGAATTTGGGCTTGGCTTTTGATCTGTTACATAAGGATTGTTGAATTTTAAACAGCTCCTTGAAATGATTTTGTTAACAATCTTCTTTGCATTTTAGTGGGAGATAATTCATTCATAAAGTGAAATTCACTAACTGGAGCATTTGCACAGCATAGCCATCATAGGAATGAAGACAACAGTTGGTCAACTCCTTGTTGGCTTGGGGCATATTCAGCCCATTACACGAAAATACATTTTCTTGCAGGAACTTTGTTCCCCCCCACCCCCGATGCTCTGTACTGTCCTTTGTATAGAATTAGAATTGGTTTTAGTGCAGCTTTTATTTCCATAATGTGAGTTTAAAGGTTAGATGCACAATAGAAGCATTTTAGTAAAATGTACCTCATCTTTCCATAGAAACCAGGAATGAATGATATTGGTATTGCTACCATGGTGACAAGTATAATAATAAAGCTTCTAACATTTGTATCCTCAGGAACACAAGTCAATTCCTGTTAAATGAACATTATTTTTTGTATTTTTTAAACTTATAAGGTTTAGATATCTTTTCAGAAATTGTAAACCTTCTTACTTTTAAGTGTAACAAAAGGTAATTTTCCAAAGTACAAACCACTTCACACTTGTAATAGTTTGGCCGAACATTGTAATAGATGGTAACTGTATCAACTAGCTGGGAAGACAGCCACACACCTATTTTTGTCTGCTTTTAAAAATCAGCTAAGAGCTGTTGGCAGGCAGTTCCACCAACGCCATTGGACCATCAGTTCAGCCAAGCTGTGACTCACTTGGAAACAAGCTGTGAGGCCTCAGGCAGCCAAAGTACATAACCTGTTCCAGTTAAAGTTCACCTGAGAACCAACTCCTAGCAATTTGACTGCAAGAATCCTCGCAACCTGATGTGAACCCTTCGCTTTATAGGGCCCTCCCTTCGACTTTAAAGCATCATAAACATCCAAGAAGCAACAGGCCTGCAATGTGGAGACTGGAGATCATAAACCAGTGACTGAGACAAGTGTAATCTGTAAAGGTGCATGATCCCCAGGGTCCTGGTCAATAATTATCCTTCAATCAACATCACAAAAATAGATTTTCCATGCAATATCACATTGGTCTTTGTGGGAGCTTGCTGTGCACAAATTGACTGCCACATTTCCTACATTACACCTGCAAAGCATTTTGAAACGTCTGTTAGTGGTGGGAAGTGCTTTGCAAGTCTTTCCTTTTTTTAAAAAAAAAGGCTAATTCACCATTTTCATTCCTAATTTCTTGATTCACATGCATGTTAACTTTCTGTGATTTGAGTATGAAGACAGGCAGGTCCCTCTGTTTACCAACATTTCCCAGTCCCGCTATTTAAAAATATTTTTCTCATCTATTTTTTCCTTCCAAAGGGACAACTTCATGTTTCCCCATATTGTATTCCACCGGCCATTTTCTTGTCCACTAGTTTTGCCTATTATTATCTCTTTCCAGGCTCTTTGCATCCTCCTCACAATTTAACTTTCCACCTAACTTTGTATCATCAGCAAAATTGGATACATTACACTCCAACCTCTCAATTAAATCACTGATATAGATTATAATTAGCTGAGGCCCCAGTACTCAACATTGTGGCGCTCCACGAGTCACTGCCTGCGAACCCAAAAATGATCTGTTTATTCTTACCCTGTGCCTTCCATCCGTTAACCCATCCATTACTTGCTGCTGAATTAAATACCTTGCAAGAAGCTTTATGCAGAATATCGTAGTGGTAATAATCAGTCAGAAGAATATGGCCAGTACACAGCTGAAATCCTAATTCAAGCTGCTGGTGAATGAGGTTACCCCACTTGACAGCACAGATTCAACAAATTCCCTCCTGTGGCCTTCTAAAAGAACTGTGCAAAATTACAATGCTCCAGCTGTGCAAATTAATCCTCTCTTCACAGAACATGCAGTCAAGCGTGAGAGGATCTCTCGGTGCCCCACAACTTCTGCTCTCCTATGAAAGACCCTCGGGTAACTGGCATCTTCCTGGGTTACCATGTAATGTCTTTGTAGCCAGCTACCAATGGTTGAATTACAGCCTCTTCTGCCCATGGGGCAGGATTTCTCCTATGACAGGTGGGCGGGGCTGGGCTGGAGTGGCCGGGGATGGCCGCGGAGCTGATCGCCACCCGTGATTGGCTCCGTGCCGCCATTTTACACGGGTGGACCAGTTAAGAGGCAATTAAGGCCCACCCAGCGTAATATGCAGCCGGTGGTGCTCAGCGCTACCTGTGCGGGGTGGGGGGGTGGGGTGGGAGGGAGGAGGGCGAGTCGGGACTGTGTCACATGAGTGAGGACATGTTTTTATATTTGTGCAAGTTTGTTTATTTAACGAAAGCTTCAGGAAACCTCACCCCCTGCTCGTGGATGAGGTTTCCTGAAAAATGCGAAGGCCGCTTGGGCTCTTTGGCTGCCCCCCCACCCCTCCCGCCGGCCGTGAGGTTGGACAGGCAGCTTTCACAAGTGTCTCAATTCATTACTTAATGGCCTTAATAGGCTGTTACATTTCAGCAAGCGCGCAACCAACACCGGTCCGCGCCGGCCGAATGAAACATCACGGTGATGTCAGGACACAAGCCTGATGTCATCGTGCATCATTTCACACGTCGGCGTGTCAGGCCCACCTCTGCATACTGACCGGAATACTCTGCCTCATGGTAAAAACAGAAATACCTGGAAAAACTCAGCAGGTCTGGCAGCATCGGCGGAGAAGAGCAAAGTTGACGTTTCGAGTCCTCGAGGACTCTCCGCCGATGCTGCCAGACCTGCTGAGTTTTTCCAGGTAATTCTGTTTTTGTTTTGGATTTCCAGCATCCGCAGTTTTTTGTTTTTATCTCTGCCTCACGGTGTTTGTCTTTGCTGCTTTTCCTGACTTTCAGGGATCCTACTAGAGAACTAATGTCTTTCTTTGTCAACTAGATCAAGCAAAATCTAGCTCTGCCTTGAATAAATTTAATGGCCCAGCCTCCACTGTTTTCCAGGGGAGAAAATTCCACAAAGTAACGACACTCTCAGAGAAAAAAAATTCTCTTCATCTCCGTCTTAAATGGCAGAGCCCTAATTCTAGTCTCTCCCACAAGGGGAAACATCCTCCCAGTATCCACCTTATTAATTCCCCTCAGGATCTTATGGGGTAGGATTTTGTCCTTGGTGGGTAGGTTCGATGGGATGCCGACCATTGCCCGCGATTAGGACTGGTCCGCAATTTCAGGCCAATTATAGCCCGTCCAGCCTGAAACGTGAGCAGCAGCATTGCCTGTGTGGGCGGGGGGGAAGAGGGCAAGCGTGAACTTTGCACACACACACGCGAGCGAGTGCTTCATAATCTCCCTGAGGCACAGAGCTGTCTCAGGGAGATGAAGGGCAGTTAAAAAAAAAGGTAAAGAAAATAAAAATATAATAAAACATGCCCCCTCACGAGACCCTGTCACATGAGCAGGGACGTGTTATTAATTCAATTGTAAAGCTTTTATTTCATTTTTATCTGCTTTTAGAAACCTCGTCCTGCCCATGGATGAGGTTTCCAAAAAAATGCAAAGGCCACGTGGGGCAGAATTTTCTCCCTGTCGGGCAGGCAGTGCAGGAACGGGCATGTGATCGGGTTTGTGCCTCCATTTTACACGAGTGGGCCAATTAAGTCCCACCCAGCGTGAAATGCGGCTCCCAAGGACAGCGGGAGTGGACGGGCGGTGGTGGGACTGCCATGACCACCGGGTCCAATGGAGACCAAGCGGCCTGTTTAAAAGGTGCTCCTGCAGCTTGGCAAAGGTTGTCAAACACGGCCAGTAAAAGGGCTCCCCTCCCCAGGGCGCTGCTGGTGAGCAGGCCGGGCAGGAGGGTAGGACGGCCACCTTGCCCCTTGTTTCTCAGGTGATTGCCTTGCTGCCCTCCTCGAGGAGCTGGCAGCACGGTGGGAGGTCCTCGTACCCCAGGGATGGGAGGAGGAGGCCCCCCCCCCCCCCCACCCGATGACCAAGCGTGCCTGGGAGGAGGTGGTGGAGGTGGTGAGCTCCCGTGACGTGGTGCGACACACCTGGATCCAGTGTCGCAAGCGTTTCAAAGACCTGTTGCACTCAGGAAGGGTGAGCACCATGTTGGCATTGGCTGCCCTCCTCCCCACCAAGTCTGAGTGTAGTTGTTGCATTGAATCATTGACACCATGTGTTCTTCGCTGGATGGGCCAGCAGATATTACCCATGCCGAGGTCAGCCTGAGAGGGTGGTGATGAGATGGGTTCTGCCCCCACAGCATGTGGTATTCTGAGACCCACATGACTGTTTTGGGGGCAACCTGGAGGAGCTGCACCTGGGCGCAGAGCTGGAACTCCAGGACACGTCAAAGTCAGGGTGATGATAGGGGAGATTCCAGGTGGCGGGGCACCGATCGATCTGCTGGCCTTTGCATTCCACGTGTTTGCGCCTCCTTGCTTTGCAAGGTTGGACCGTGTGTTGCCAAGTGTGATGTAGGCAGCATTTGGCCAAGGGTGGTGGGGGGAGTTTGGGTTGCAGGGGGTGACAGGCCTGGAATCCAACTATACCACATCTACAGGTTCCCCTTGGGCCCTCGCCCTCGGCCTGAAGTATTCTAAATGCTGGGCTGAGCCTGCGCAGCTCACTCCCAATCTGTGCTAGCCCAGAAGCACCTGGGGCATGCTGGGACCTGTATTTCTTGACTCTCGCTCGACAATAAGATAAGTCGGGATTCCTAACACCCTGTGACATACGGTAGGCTAACTGGCCTACAGTTTCCTGCTTTCTGTCTCCCTCCTTTCTTGAATAAAGGTCTTACATTTGCTATTTTCCAAACTCAGTCCCACCCCCAAACCCAGCCTCCACCATTTTTGCGGGTGTGGGGAGGCACAGAATGGAGGCAGGTTCTAAGTTGCACATCCATGGTTCCCGGAATCAGCTGCCCATATAAATCAGCAACTGCCTCCACTGGCATGTGATTTTATTGAGGGATGTGCCTGAAACCAAAAGTGTCCAGTTTGGAGCTGGTAGGAGCTGGTCTGAACCTATGGATTCATTTGGATAACCAGGGTATCCTTTTGGAGGGGCAAGGTACCCCTTTGGATATAGTCCTGGGACAACACTTGGGAGGGGTCGGGAGCCCTTTGGTGGAGGTAAGGTAGACCTTTTGGAGAGATAAAGTACCCTTTGGGAGAGCTCAGGTGCCCTTTGGGATTGTTAAAGCTAGACATGAATGTATGTAAAAAGTGCATAAACTCATTGGAACTATCAAAGCTGTCAAAGGACTATGAATCTATCAAAGAGCTCTGAAAGCTGTTAAAGAACTGTCAAAGTATCAAAGAACTGTCAAGATTTCAAAGAACTTACAAAATTATTTGGGACTGTCACAGCTGTCAAGGGATTTAACTGTGCTGGGCTTTAAATTTTTAAAAAATGTGGATTTTAAAACAAAATCATGCTGTCAGTTGATATAATTCTGAGGACCATCATTAGAGTGTTTGTGCTACATGACTGATTTTACAACTTAACATAGTCACAGTAGGGTGCCTGTTAAGTGAGCAATTTGATTGACAGCTCCAAGTGGTTATAGAATAGAGATGTTTGTTTACATAACGGAAGGGATTAAACACTTAAGTAAGAATGTTTATTTTTATAAGAGATTAGCTGAAGGAATTTCAATGTATTGACCATTATTTTAATCAATGAGTTTTTTTTAAGAATGGTAACTTCATCAATAGACATATAAAATGAAGCATGGCTCCTGGGGTTTGCCCATGGTGAATAATGGGTGAGGGGGATATTGACATAGAGGGGGAAGGGAAAAGGGTGGTGGGGGCATGTATTGGCACAAATTTGGCATCGGGCTATAAAGGGCCATGGAGATGAGTGGGGTGGATGGGGGGGGGGAGCGAGAGTTGGCATAAAGGGTATGAGGGGTGGTGGTGGATGGGTAGAGTGGCTTGGGTGGCAGAAGGGGTGTGAGGGGCCATGGAGGTGGGTAGAGGGTTATAGGTTAGCATGAACAGTATGGAAGTGGGTACAGAGGCATGAGAGGTCATGGATGAGGCATGGGGAATATGGGGGGAGGAGTGAGGGGATAAGGGGTGGTGGATACCAGGATATTTTTTGTTTTATTGGTTTTTTTTTCAATCTTTCACACAGTGTTGGTGCACAGATGAAGGCCTTCCACCCAACGTACCTCCACACCCGACGGCCTCCTCACTTGTCCTGGGGAGGGGAGCCTGACCTGTCACCTAATCCACTCCTGGAATGAAAATTCCAACTTCAGGGCTCCTTATCCCCCCCAGGTTGGGCTCGCAGAGTTGGGAAATGTCCTGACTCTGCGTACCCGACCCTGGAGTGAAAATCCGGGCCTGAATATCTGTTTTATATTTCTAGCTCGTTTACTCTCATACTCCGATTTCTCTCTCATTTTTAAAAATTCATTCTTAGCTGGTTCTTAAAATTTGTCCAACTGTCTAACCTGCCACTAATCTTTGCAGAATTGTACAGTGTTTCTTTCAATTTAAGAGGAAGTTGTCTGCAATTTATTTTCCAAACGTTGTTAACCACAGTGAAATCTGTTGGCACAGATAGTAGATTTGTGCCATCTATGTCCTGACCAGATGGTATTGGTGCAAAGCTCAACTGCAACCATTTGCTTAAAGTATTCAGGCAAGCTGTTATCAACAAGGCTATAGGTATTGAGGTGGGCCTTAAGGGTAATTGATTCCATCAAATTGCTCTGTAACCCTGTATTAAGCCCACGATGTGTGTATTTTTGAACAATCTATTGCCAGAAGGATATTGGTGCTTTGGAAAAGGTACAATGAAGAACAAGAGTACGAAAGAAAGAAAATTGCATTTATATAGCACCGTTTGTGACCTCAGGACATCCCAAAGCCCTTTCTTCCAAAGAAGTACTTTTGAAGAATGGTCACTGTTGTAATGTGGGAAACACAATAATTTGCATATATCAAGCTCCCACAATATCAATGTGATAATGACCTGATAATCCATTTCTTTTGGGATGTTGGTTGAGGGAAAAATATTGACTAGGAATAACCTGTTTCTATGCCATATATCCAATGCAATCCTATGAATGAGGTGTAACTTGATTTTTAACACAGTACTAAGTTCATATTTATTGTTGAACAGCCTCTGGCATGAAAAAAATAACTTTCCTTTTGCATAATGACAAATTTCTCCATTATGATAAATAAGGTTTATAAAGTTTCTACTTAGCCTCTACCTTAATCCCATTTTTATCTTCCAATCCTTGTTTCACTCGCTGTAAAATTTATAAAAGGTGAAGGATAATCAGAGCATTTTATTTCCTGCTTTGTGATCTGTGAGAATGCTTTGGTGTGATTGGCTGCATCACACTGGCACTGAAATTCATATACTACATTACTCATTTGTGTATGACATTGGCCATCAAACCAAAAAGACGTTCTGTCTATCTGTGCCAGTGTGATGCTTGGTATGTAGACCGTACATCCACAGACTGGCGGGTCATATCAAACAGCATGTTCCAGCCACTGTTCACAACGGGCAGGGTACAGACTGTACCCAACCAGCCCGTGCTTGCAAAACTCAAAACACAGTGTCCAACATTAGATGTGATTCTGCGATTGGACAACATTTGCTAAAAGTGTGCTAAGAATTAAGCTGACAACCAATTTAAGATTGTCAGTTGGCCTCGCAGTGTGGTGTATTTGCATGCATTGGAGCTACATAATTAATACACAGGGTCCTGTCCTTTGCAGACAGAAAGAACATGTACACACATTGTTCCTGTTTCAGCTGAACAAAATTAGTGACAGCCATTCACTGGCTCATTCCTTAGGGCAATACCTTGACCAATCAGGGTCAAACTGCCTGGTTTAAATTTCAAACAATGCTTGGCATTTAACTGTCAGTCACCATCAGTGGTACATTCTCCATGACAACACCACTTGTCAACCAATCCGCATTCTCTTCACATACAGCATAAATTGTTGTTTTCCTCCTTAGATTGGTATTCTTGTGAGTTCCCTGATGAGTGCAAGATGAAAAGCTTATATATGTTTATTTTTCAGCAATATTTTATTATTATACCATTGTGTGGATTTTGACAAATGTCCCTTAAGGAAGGAACCTGCTGTCCTTACCTGGTCTGGCCTACATATGATTCCAGACCCACAGCAATGTGGTTGACTCTTAAATGCCCTCTGAAATGGCTTAGGAAGCCACTCAGTTGTATCAAACTGCTATGGAAAAGTTGATAAGGAATGAAATTGGATGGACCACCCGGCATTGACCTAGGAATCGGAAACGACAATGGCACAGCCAGCCCTGTTGACCCTGCAAAATTCTCTTTACTAACATCTGGGGGCTAGTGCCAAAATTGGGTGAGCTGTCTCACAGACTTGTCAAGCAACAGCCTGACATAGTCATAATCATGGAATCATATCTTAGAGATAATGTCCCAGACACCACCATCACCATCCCTGGGTATGTCCTGTCTCACTGATAGGACACAGTCACCAGAGGAGGTGGTACATTGGTGTACATTTCATTGCCCTGGGAGTCCTCAACATTGACTCAGGACCTCATGAAATCTCATGGCATCGGGTCAAACATGACCAAGGAAACCTCCTGCTGATTACCATGTACCGCCTCCCCACCCACTTCTTCAGCTGATGAATCACTGGTCTTCCATATTGAACACCACTTGGAAGAAGCACTGATGGGGGTAGGGGCACCTAATGTACTCTGGGTGGGGGACTTTAATGTCCATCACCAAGTGCGGCTCAGTGGCACCGCAACTGACCGAGCTGGCTGAGTCCTAAAGGACATAGCTGCTAGACTAGGTCTGTGGCAGGTGATGAAGGAACCAACAAGAGGGAAAGATATACTTGACCTCGCCCTCACTGAACAACAGGTTGCAGATGCATCTGTCCATGGCAGTATCGGTAGGAGTGACCACCGTCCTTGCGGAGATGAAATCCCATCTTCACATTGAGGATACCCTCCAACGTGTTGTGTGGCACTACTACCACGCAAAATGGGATAGATTTCAAACAGATCTAGCAACTCAAGACTGGGCAGCCATGAGGTGCTGTGGGCTAGAATTGTATTTGACCACAATCTGTAACCTCATGGCCTGGCATACCCCCCACACTACCATTACCATCAAGCCAGAGGGTCAACCTTGATTCAATGAAGAGTGCAGGAGGGCATGTCAGGAAGCACCAGGCACACCTAAAAATGAGGTGTCAACCTGTAGAAGCTGCAACACAGGACTACTTGCATGTCAAACAGTGTAAGCAACAAGTGCTAGACAGAGCTAAGTGACCCCACAACTAATGAATCAGATCTAAGCTTTGTAGACCTGCTACATCCAGTCATAAATGGTGATGGACAATTAAACAACTCACTAGAGGAGGAGGCTGCACTTTCAATGATGGGGGAGCCTAGCACATCATTGCAAAAGATAAGACTGAAGCATTTGCAAACATCTTCAGCCAGAAATGCTGAGTGGATGATCCATCTCAGCCTCCTCCGGATGTCCCCAGCATCACAGATGCCAGTCTTCAGCCAATTTGATTCACTCCATGTGATATCAAGAAATGGCTGAAGGCAGTGGATAGTGCAAAGGCTATGGGTTCTAACAACATTTTGGCAATAGAACTGGGGATGTGCTCCAGAACAAGTCGCATCCTTCTCAATCCGTTCCAGACAGCTACAACACTGGCATCTACCTGACAATGCGGAAAATTGCCCAAGTATGTCCTGTCGACAAAAAGCAGGACAAATACAACCTGGCCAATTACCATCCTACCAGCCTACTCTCGATCATCAGCAAAGTGATGGAATGAGTTGTTGTTTAAGAAGTTAGATAATGTATCTGTTTGTTCCAAGTGTTGTGTGTCAAGGGTCCCTCAATGTCATGCAAAGAAGCAGCTTAATGCTGTAGGTATGTGCAGCAATCAAAGAATGGTGAACATTTGATCGTGTTATGACACAGCAGTTTGTAAACGTTGAGTTATTTAAAATCCTAGAGGGAAACTTTAAACAACTGTCATAATCTATATTTTCAATTGGTATGTTTTGAGTTCCAGCTCTAAATTCAGGAATAAGACCACCAGTTCTCCAGAGATTTTTATATCAAACTGAATAAAACATTTATTAAGTTACAAAAAATTAAACATGTACACATGGCTACAAATTACTACTATCATAACTTAACAAATTCCCAAACTAATCTCCACTAAGGCAACAATAACCAATAGACTTAACCAGACACCAAGCAAAGCATTTTCACCTTACGAATTCAAAATGAAGTTCCTTTCAATTTGGTTCCTTTGCAGACAGAGTGGTAGGCTTGGATCTTACATGCCTCTGATTTGAACACACATACTCCATTCTGGCATACCCAGCCTTTCTCTTTGAATATAAATTCTCATTGTATCAGCAGGCCTTTTGAACCCCTTCATAGTACCAATTTTATTAGTAATATAAACATTGCTTGGTGTCTCCTAGCTATGTGCAAGCTTTCATTCCCACTCTTGAATGGTTTATTCAACAAAATGCAAATGCACCCTTTACCTTACTGTTTACACCTCAAAACTACTATACATCAAAGCATCCAGACTAGCTGGCTTTAATCCATTTAACACACACACAGACTAAAACTCTATTTAAAAAAAAAATCCAATAACATTATATACATTAATATCTTTTCATGACAATCGGGATTATATTGTTGGCTTCTATACAATTGCTTTCTTTTCCTTTTGAAAAAATTGAAGATGGCAGCTTGTAGCAAGCCCCTTAAATGCTGGCTTACTGTTATTGATAGCACAGTGTCAGGCCGAAGACAGGTGCTCACTGTCACTGGCAACAGAACCAATGTCAACCCAGCATTAAAGAAAACTAATGCTGGGTTTACCGTGGGTATTGCTGGATCAGAAGTGGCCAAAGTGTCCTCACCTCAGATATTGTCCTAACTAATTCTTGGCTATCAATTTCAACTAACTTTACCAGGATTGCCGACGTGGGGCAGTGAATTTAATACTATGCATACAAGCGAAGAGCAAATTTCACAACATATGTAGAGGTCAGCACTTGTCATAGGATTTTCATTTCTGTGCGCAAGTTCTTGATATGTGCTCTCACCCTTGTGAATCACTGCAACCAGATTCCTAAAATGCAAAGCAAATCCATTGCTCTGTTAGCTACAGCTTCTAGATTCCCCTGTCTTTTAGTGGTGCAAGATGGGCGCAACAAGGGCCAAATTTGGAAACCAATGTCCCGCAACATAAGGATTTCTGAAAGGTGTCCAATCTGATATTGGGTCAGGCCATTTTAAGGTGAATGTCTAAACCAGGCATTAGGTGCCCTCCATTTGTACATAAGGGGTCCATCATCTGTTATTGTCTTTCTGCAAATTGGGCATCACAGGATTGAGCAGGAGTCACACCTGCTCCACGTGGGGATTCTTCAACAGTTGCCTCCAAAACATCACTTTATTAAAGAAAAGTGATTTTCAAAACCTTCCTGTAGTGCATCCCAGCTGACCCAGCGCTGCCATTAATGATCTCCACAGCCTCACCCTAACCCTAACCCCCTGGGACTTTCCTTGAGGGTGCGGGTAAGCCAAAATGGACCTGTTTAAAATAAATGAGATGCCAGGAGAGGAACGACAGGCTCGATAAAATTACTGAGGCCCAAGGCCCAATTTTCTGGCTGGCCTAGCAACCTCCAAGGTGCAGCATAAGCTCTAAGTGTGGCACCCATTTTAGGTTTGAAAATGGGCCGAAAACAATTTACTGCCCAATACAGTCTTCATAATACTTTCATTATTATGGTGATATCCTGACCTACACACACACACACACACACACATACACACAATGTATTTTTTAATGCTCTAAATTGCAATTCACTAAAAATATTAAAGCAACAGTTGGAACTAATTTGAAATGTAATGCTGAGTGCACTACTCTGGAGGATTATTAACATTAACCTTAGGAGAACCCTTGGTATGTTTTATAAAGTATTGTATGAGTTTAATCTGTAATGCTTCATAAATTCAGCCTTAGGCCAACAAAGGGAATGTTATCCTTAAATGGATTTTTTTTGCAGCTTTCCTGAGTTTGGTAAGCTCACAGCGAGTGTAATAGAAATTGAAATTATCTGAGAGTTCGACCTTCCATAGTGCAATCGGTGATTATTAAAATCAGATTTATAAAATGGGTTTGAAAGTCTAGCTCATTGAATCGCTACTAAACGAGGAGAAATTGGCCCTTTGAAATGCCTGCGTATTGATAGTTAATGTCCTGTTAACCGGACAGTGTCAGTTTGTTACTGTAAGGCCCTCAGCCCTCATATATGCAGATATACATTATTTTCTTAACAATATCATTATTGTAGGGGACATGGGGTGGAATTTTCCCAGGAGTTTGGAGGTGGGTTGGGAGGTGGGGGGTGAGGGGTGGAGATGGGTAAAAATGGCAGCAAAGGATGGCGTGGGGGGGATATCTAGCCAAGTAATCGGCTTTTTGACAGCCATTTTACAAGGCCACAGACATTTGATTGTTGTCAGCACGCCTGCGCACCCCCCCCCCCACCCCCACCACCCCACTCCCTCTGTGGCCAGCTGCATTGATGCAACCTCCCAGTCACTTCTCAGAGGTGGCCTGGATATCCTCCAGCTCCATGACTCACAGAGTGCCCCCTCCCCTAGCGGCAGTGGCTGCCCTCGCAGATCCACACCATCGCTGGAGGGCTCACCCCTCTGATCTCCGGAGCATGCCTGGCTGACCCAGGCACATCAACCCGTCTACTACCAGCTCTTCCAGGGCATCTCGAGATGGAGGCACCCTCTCCCCGCAGCAACCAGGCACTGCCGATGCTGCAGAGCTGCTGGCCCTCTGGTTGGGCCACCAATTCAGAGCCACAGACCACCATCCTTCATTGGATAGCAGGCCCAGTGGAGTCTTCTTAAATAGCTGCTGCCGGTAAAATTGCTGCCCAATCACACAGGCTCAGAACCTGCGCTTGGTCCCGATGTCCTGGCCATGGTGCTGTCCTGGGCTTGAGCCAACCCTGAATCCTCACCATGTAACAATCAAGAGTTTTCATACAAATCCTGTCTTCCCCAGAGTTATAGACACTTGTTATCTTTCCAATTTTTACCTCCCTCCTATCACCTATAATTTCAAAAACCTGAGCTTACTACAACTGAGTAAATACTTCCCATAATCATCGAATGGTGACAACTTGCAGTATCACGCCTCTCTGATTTGCCCTCTTTTGCTCTTTTTAACCGTTATACTGACCTAAATCATGAAAATGTCACAGACAGAATTTGTGCTCTCTAAATGTCCGTGAGCAGTATGTTTTGTATGGAAAGAGGTGTGCATTTTTTTACACTTGGAGTGCGTATTTCAGTTAACTATTTCAGCAGCAAGCTTTTTAAGTTTAAAAATAAAGGAGGTTATTTATTCTCGCACACCTACTCCAAATTAAATACTGCATTCAAAGATTAGATACGTTTGGTCTTCTTCAAAATAGGATCTTTTACATCCACTCAAGCAGGCAAATGGGGCCTCGGTTTAACATCTCATCCAAAGGTCAAACGGAATGTAGCCAACTAACTGAGTGAAGACTTTTAGTTTGGTGAGGGGGGAGTTTTAAGTCTTAATTTTGTTCTTAAAATCCAATCTAGTCTGTAATTAGCAGTAACTGGAAAGTACTGTGTAAGCAGGTTAAGTCTTTCTTTCTTGCAGTTTAGACAGGGTAAACTCACTCTCAGCTGTAGGAGCTGAGTGGTTATTTAGCTAACTAGTTGAATCTGGTTACTGTGATCAGGAAGGTGGTTCTCCCAGGACGAGGCTAGCCCATTGCACTTCGGGTGTGCTGATGCCTGCGATGTCCCCAAATGCAGGATACTGGACTGCAAAATTTGTGGTAGCGGGGGACTGCGTTCACGCAAAAAAAAAATTCAGGGTTCTTTAGTGCAGCCTTGACAAACGGAGTGCAGCTGACTAACTGAGTGAAGACTTGGGGCAGGATCATCCCAGATTTGCACTAAGTGCAGGAGTTGGTGGATAAAACAGTGTTTTACCCGCCGGCCATGATGTCGTTTTTCACGCCGTATCATCCCAAACCCACCACATTTTTATGCATTCCTGGGAAACATGTCATTTCCATGGCAGGCAGTCTCCCAATCGTCTTCCACACCATCAACTCACCGCTTCATCACGCCAGGCACCACATTTAAAGTGCAGCCGCACTCAGTGCTTCCAGCCCAGGACTGCAGCAAAGAAGACATGGCCCCAAAAGGCAAGAAGACTGCAGCCCTCAAGCACCTTCTGGATGCCGTGGAGGACCGCTGTGATATCTCCTACCCCCGGCAACAACATTACCACTCCGGCTTGGTAGGGGTGATCGGTGCCAATGCTGCACAGAAGAGGTTGGCCATCCAGTGCAGAAAGAGGATGAATGATCTCATCCATGCCAGGGTAAGGCAACCATCTCATCACTCTAACCTCACACACTCAAGCCCATCACACGTTCACTGGCATCTCACTCACTGCCAGCTCAAGGGGCATCATCACTCACTCTCTCACACACACACCCTCACATCTCCATCTAGCCTCATCTCCTCTGGAGACTGCCTCCTCAGCCCTCACCATCTTGAGGCCACTTGCACAGATCAACATATGCCCCCCCCCCCACACACCCTGGGATACTCTCCTTCCCCAGTAACAGCACTTGTCCCTTGCCTGAGGCCACTTCTCCTTCTTCCCCAAGTAAGGCTTTGCCCTGCAGCTATGAAAAGACACCCACATACGGCTGGTCTGGTGGGTAGAGACCTGCCCATGAGCCCTCCTAAAAGGGATGTGGTGCTGTCTGTGAAGCCTGGCGTTGATGACTATGAGCGCTGCCTGAAACAAGGTAGGTAAAAAAACCTTGAAGTCCTGAGCGGTGCAGCTTACCAGGTGCACGTTGCTTGTGTGCTGTTGTGAAACACGCCAGTGTGGTTTCCTGGCGATGTGGACGGACAATCCAGCTGGGTGGGGGGAGGATTCCAGCAGACGGGCCTAATAATGATATGCAGATATATTATAATGAGGTTCCCGACGCCCAATGATGGGAAACGCGGCCCACCACGAATTGATTTCATGCTGTCCTGAAACCGATCGACACATATTGTCCGCTCACGCAACCGACGCTGTCGGGTTGAGATGAGGAATGATGAAGGCAAGGAGTCACTTGTGGGAGTGGTGTACAGGCCCCCTAATTGTAATTACACATTCGGACAGAGTATAAAAGAAGAGATATTGGGAGCTTGCCCGAAAGGTACAGCAATAATCATGGGGGGTTTTAATCTACATATAGACTGGAAAAATCAGATTGGCAAAGGTAGCGTAAATGAAGAATTCATAGAGTGTTTTCAGGATAGTTTCTTAGAACAGCATGTTCTGGAGCCAACCAGAAAGCAGGCTATATTAGACCTGATATTGAGCAACGAGATAGAATTAACTGATGACCTCCTGGTGAAGGCACCCCTATGTAGCAGTGATCATAATATAATTGAATTTTGCACTCATTTTGAGGAAGAGATGAATGCACCCAAGAATAGTATATTAAACTTAAATAAGGGCAATTATGAGGGCATGAAAACAGAGCTAGCTAAAGTGAACAGGCAAATGAGGTTAAGGGATAGTTCAAAAGAGGTTCAGTGGCAGACATTTAAAGGGATATTTCAGAATACGCAGAGTATATACAATCCAATGAGAAAGAAAAATTCCGAGGGGAGGGCCCATCATCTGTGGTTAACTAAAAAATTTAAAGGCAGTGTCAAACTTAAAGAAAAGGCATATAATTATGCAAAGATGGGTGGCAGGTCAGAAGATTGGAAAGAATATAAAGAACAGCAAAAATTGAGAAAAAGTTTAATAAGGGGGGAAAAATTAGAGTATGAGAGAAAGCTAGCTAGTAGTATAAGGATGGATAGTAAGCATTCCTATAAATATATAAGTAAGAAAAGAGTTGACAAAGTGAGTGTTGGTGTTATAGACAGTGCATCTGGGGAATTGATAATGGAAAGCAGGGAGGTGGTGGATGAATTAAACAGGTATTTTGCTTTGGTCTTCAATTTGGAGGACATGAATAACATCCTGGAAATAGCTGTAAATCAGGAAATGGAAAATGAGGGAGGAACTTGGGACAATTATGATCACCAGGGAAGTGGTATGAGCGAATTGTTGGGGCTGTGGGCTGACAAATCCTCAGGTCTGGATGGACTTCACCCTAAGGTCTTGAAAAAAATGATGAGCGAGATAGTTGATGCACTGGTTTTAATTTTCCAAAATTCCCTAGATTCAGGGAAGGTTGCATTAGATTGGAAAATAGCAAATATAACTCCTTTATTCAAAAAGGGAGGGAGACAGAAAGCAGGAAGCTACAGGCTAGTTAGCCTAACATCTTTCATAGGGAAAATGTTAGAAGCTATTACTAAAGATGTTATAGCAGGGCACTTAGAAAAATTCAAGTCAATCAGGCAGAGTCAACATGGTTTTGTAAATGGGAAATTGTGTTTAACTAATTTATTGGAGTTCTTTGAAGGAGTCACATGTGCTGTGGATAATGGGGAACCGGTGAATTTACTGTGCTTAGATTTCCAGAAGGCATTTGATAAAGTGCCACATGAAAGTTATTGCAGAAAATAAAGGATCACGGTATAGGGGTAACATATTGGCATGGATAGAAGATTGGCTGGCTAACAGGAAGCAGAGAGTTGGCATAAATGGGTCTTTTTCTGGTTGACAGGAGTGATGGATGGAGTGCCACAGGAATCAGCACAGAGATCTCAACCTTTTTCCAATTTATATAAATGACTTGGATGAAGGGACTGAGCGAATGGTTGCCAAATTTGCTGATGACACAAAGATAGGTAGGAAAGTAAATTGTGAAGAAGATGTAAGGCGGCTACTAAGTGACATAGATAGGTTAAGTGAGTGGGCAAAGAACTGGCAAATGGAGTATAAGGTGGGAAAATGTGGAATCGTTTATTTTGGTAGGAAGAATAAAAGGGAAGCTTATTGTCTGGTTATTATCTTATTATCTCTCACTATTAAATGGTGAGAGATTGCAGAGCTCGGAGATTCAAATGGATCTGGGTGTCCTAGTGCATGAATTACAAAAGGTTTGTAGGCAGGTACAGCAGGTAATGAGGAAAGCTAATAGAATGTTATCATTTATTGTGAGGGGAATTGATTACAAAAGTAGGGAGGTTATGTTTCTGTTATAGAGGGCATTGGCGAGACAACATCTGGAGTATTGTGCACAGTACTGGTCTCCTTATTTAAAGAAAGATGTAAATGCATCAGGAGCAGTTCAGGGAAGGTTTACTCGACCAATACCAGGAATGGGCAGGTTGTCTTATGGGAAAAGGCTGGACAGGCTTGTATCCACTGGAATTTAGAAGAGCGAGAGGTGACTTAATTGAAACCTTTAAGATCTTGAGAGGTCTTGATAGGGTGGATTTGGAGATGATGTTTCCTCTTGTGGGACTGTTTAAAAATAAGAGGTTGCTCATTTAAGACAGAGATGAGGAGAAATGTTTTCTTTCAGAAGGTTGAGAGTTTTTGGAACTCTCTTCCTCAAAAGGTGGTGGAAGCAGAATCTTTGAATACTTTTAAAGGCAGAGCTAGATAGATTAACAAGGGGGTGGAATGTTATCAGGAGTAGGTAGGAATGTGGGGTTGAGGTTACATTCTGATCAGCCATGATCCTATTGAATGGCAGAGCACACTTGAGGGGCCGAGTGGCCTACTCCTAATTCATATGTCAGACAGCACCACCAACAGTGCAGCACACTCCCTGCCCTGCAATGGAGTTTTGACTGTTGCATTGAAGCAGGACTTAGAACTCAGAACCTTCTGAGCCAGAGGTCAGAATACTATCCACTGAGCCATGGCTTGGAATGTAAATGTAAGGATGTCTTATGACAATTGTACATGGCCTTGGTGAGACCACACCTGGAGTACTGTATACAGTTTGGGTTTCCTTATTGTCAGGAAACTGAAATAGTTTAAGTAAATTATATGTGTATTTGGGAGTGAGGAATGAGGTATATCAATTAAGTTAAATTTTTCACTGTCTGTCCAACCTTGTGGTTGGCGGCAGGCAAAAAGACCAAGCGGCTTTTGCATTTTTTTGGAAACGTCACCCACGGGTGGGGTGAGGTTTCCAACATCAAATAAAATTTTTTTTAAATTTTAAAATTTAATTAATAACATGTCCCTGCTCATGTGGCAGAGTCACACAACTTAATTGGCCTGCCAGCGTGAAACTGCCTTCCGACCTCGATCGCGGGTGGCCATCGGCTTCCCGACTGCCCCCGCCGAGCCCCCGCCGAGCCCCCCCACCCCCGCCGAGCCCCCGCCGAGCCCCCCACCCCCGAGCCCCACCCCCGCCGAGCCCCCCCCCCCTTCCCCCCACCTCCAGAAAGGGCTAAATTATGCCCAAGGTGTCTCACAATAAGGTGTCAGCCGTTTTGGAATGATGTGAGGAGAAATTTCTTCATTCAAATGATTGTAAATCTTTGGAATTGTCTACCCCAGACAGCTGTGGATGCTGAGCCATTGAGTATATTTAAGATGGAGTTTGATGGATTTTTGGATACTAAGGGAATTAAGAGATGTCACGATCATGTTGGAAGCTAAGGTAGAAGATCTGTCACAATTTTATTGAATAGGGGAACAGGTTTAAGGGGCCAAAAAAACCAACTACTGCTTCTATTTCTTAGGCTTTTATAATTTATATTATTGACATAGGTTGAAATATAGAAGGAAATAAAAGGAGGGGTCAGCAGTATAGTTACCCAGGATTTAAGAACTGGTTTTAATCCTTCTAAATTTCCTGGGTCACTATTTTGTTAAATGAGTCGGAACCAACCAAAGTCTCCAACTCTAATTCAGAGTTTCAGCGGATTCCAGATGCAGGGGAATTGCTCATCAGAAACTGAAACTCCCTGGGCAATTCCCATGTGGTCAGTTTGTGGGGATTTCCATGGGATCCCCCAGTGCATTTTGTGGGGTACCTAAGGGTATGGTACAGCCAGAGACTGGAAGATCTGGACATATATGCTTTACCCATTGCTCCATATTATTTACAATTATTCAAATGATGAAAGGTTTGGTGTAACTTTTTTTGTGTTTCACAATTTCTCAGACTTTCTATAAGTATTTAAATATTTTGATAGTGAATCTTTATTTTTAAATTTGTCATGTATTGTTTTAACCCAAAACTTCTGTTTTAGAAATGTTGATGAATTCATTTAATCATTTAAAATTTTAAGCCCTTACAATTGTCCTGTGGAATAATAATGATGGAACACTCAAATCATTCCTTTGTTCCATTTATTGCAAACTGTTTAAAACCTCAATAATATATTGGATAACAAAGTATCAGATGAATGAGTTGCACATTCCGATGTCATTCTCCCACAGAGACCTTGCCTTCTGGGGTCTAATGAAGCCATGACCATAATCGTTTTGGAGATAAGCCACAGTTGAAATGATCTTGCCAAAATAAAAATGAGCTGCTATTCCTGGCACATGGATTTTTACAACAGTCCATATGTCAGCTTATGCCAGACTGCATTTTTGCTGTGATAATACAAAGAGTGTTTTGGGCAATTAAAGCAGGAACTAATAACTGACAAATCTCCACTTTTACTCTCTCAAATTTAACTTTTCTGTAGTCTCGTGGGGTAAGGTTGATGTTTCATAGTGAATATAATGGAACTTCTTGCCAGCAGTTGTAAATGATTCAAAGATGGCTGCAATAAAAACAAAATTATCTCGAATTATCTCCTGAGAGAAAGTAGGAATGTATTTTTGCATGGATTTTTTCCAATAGTTTCAGTTTCAACACATTTATGAGATATTGCTCCCATTGCTTGTTATATTTACGTATAATAATATTACCTCTTTATGCAACTCTTTTCATACATCAGTAGAATAGAATAGATGTACACTCCTGGTGTAGTGAGTAGTTATGTTTTCTTGTTCTGATGCACTGCCATTCTGATCAAGTTTAATCCTGGTGGGTGCTCAGTGTTTTTTATATGTTCTTGGCATCGCTGGCAAGACCAACATTTATTGTCTATCTCTAGTTGACTTGTGAATGTGATGGAGAGCCATCTCACAGCATTACAGAATTGTTACAGCACAGAAGGAGGCCATTCAGCCCATCGTGTCTGCACCAGCTCTCCAAAGGAGCAATTCACCATTTCCATTCCCCCACCTTCTCCCTGTAAGCCTGCGCACGCTTTATTTTCAGATAATAGTCTAATTCTCTTTTCAATGCTTCAGTTGAACCACACTCAGGCAGTGCCTCACAGACCCTAACCACTTGCTGCGGGAAGTTATTTCCTCATGTAAAGTACTAATTACTTTAAATCTGTGTCCTCTCATACTCAATCTTTTCACAAGTAGGAACAATTTCTCCCTAGCTACTCTGTCTGGACTCCTCATGATTTTTAATACCTCTATTAAACCTCCTCTTAGCCTTCTTTTCTCCAAGGAAAACAGTCCCAATTTCTCTAACCTATCTTCATAATTAAAGTTCCTCATCTCTGGAACCATTCTCATGGATCTTTTCTGCACTTTTACCAATGACTTCACATCCTTCCTAAAGTGCGGTGCCCGGAACTGGACACAATACTCCAGCTGAGGTTGAACTAGTGTCTTATACAAATTCAATATAACCTCCTTGTTCTTGTACTCAGCGCACTATTATTAAACAAAAACAGAAACAGAAATACCTGGAAAAACTCAGCAGGTCTGGCAGCATTGGCGGAGGAGAGCATAGTTGACGTTTCGAGTCCTCATGACCCTTCAGTTTTTTGCTTTTATCACTATTATTAAAGCCTAGGATACTGTATGCTTCATTGAACAGTACTCTCAACCTGCCCTGCCACCATCAATGAATTACACACATATATAACCAGGTCCCTTTGCTCCTGCATCCCTTTAGAGTTGTACCCCTTGTTTTATATTGTCTCTCAATGTTCTTCCTAACAAAATGAATCACTCCACACTTCTCTGCATTTAACCTCATCTGCCACCTGTCCACCCATTCCACCAACTTGTCTATGTCCTTCTGAAGTTCTACACTATTCTCCTCACAGTTCACAATGCTTCCAAGTTACTATCATCTGCAAGTTCTGAAACTGTACTCTGTGCACCAAGGTCTAGGTCATTAGTATATAGGGGGAGGCGATGGTGTCGTGGTATTCTTTAGACTGAGTAATCCAGAGACCCCAGGATAATGCTTTGAGTGCCCAAGTTCAAATCCCACCACAGCAAATGGTGAAATTTGAATTCAATAAAAATCTGGAATTAAAAGTCTGATGATGACCATGAAACCATTGTTGATTGTTTTTTGTTGTAAAAACCCATCTGATTCACTACCGTCTTTACATGGTCTGGCCTACATGTAACTCCAGACCTACAGCAACTATGAAATGGTCGGGTAAGCCACTCAGTTGTATCAAACTGCGACAAAGTCACAAGAAAGGAATGAAACCAGACGGACCACCAAGCATTGACCTAGGCATCAGAAATGACAATGACAAACTCAGTCCTGTTAACCCTGCAAAGTCCTCCTTATAACAGCTGGGGGCTAGTGCCGAAATTGGGAGAGCTGTCAACCAGGCTGGTCAAGCAACAGTCTGACATAGTCATCCTCATGGAATCATATCTGACAGATAATGTCCCAGACATCACCATCCCTGGCAGGCCAGAGGTGCCAGCCCAGTGGTATACAGTCAGTAGGGAGTTGCCCTTGGAGTCCTCAACATCAACTCTGGACCCCATAAAGTCTCATGGCATCAGGTCAAACATGGGCAAGGAAACCTCCTGCTGATTACCACGTACTGCCCTCCCTCAGCTGATGAATCAGTGCCTCCTCCATGTTGAACACCGCTTGGAGGAAGCACTGGGGGTGGCAAAGGCACAGAATGTACTCTGGTCGGGGGACTTCAACATCCATCACCATGAGTGGATCGGTAACATCAATACTGGCTGAGTCCCAAATGGCATGTCTGTTAGGCTGGGTTTGTGGCAGGTGGTGAGGGAAAAACATAATTGACCTCATCCTCACCAACCTGCCTGCTGCAGATGCACCTGTTTCAGTAGGAGTGATCACCACACAGTCATTGTGGAGACGAAGTAGAGTATGCCCTTCATTGTTTTGTGTGGCACTACCACCGTGCTAAATGGGATAGATTTTGAACAGATCTAGCAACTCAAGATGGGCATCCATGAGGCCCTATGGGCCATCAGCAGCAGCAGAATTGTACTCGAACACAATCTGTAACCTCATGGCCCGGCATATCCCCCACTCTACCATTACCATCAAGCCAGGGGATCAACCCTGGTTCAATGAAGAGTGCAGGAGGGCATGTCAGGAGCAGCACCAGGCATACTGAAAAATGAAGTGTCAACCTGGTGAAGCTATAACACAGGACTACTTATGTGCCAAACAGCATAAGCAGCAAGTGATTGACAAAGTTAAGTGACTCTACAACTAATGGATCAGATCTAAGCTCTGCAGTCCTGTCACATCCAGTTGTGAATGGTGGAGAACAATTAAACAACTCACAGGAGGAGGAGGCTCCACAAATATCCCCATCCTTAATGATGGAGGAGCCCAGCGCATCAGTGCAATAGATAAGGCTGAAACATTTGCTACAGTCTACAGCCAGAAGTGCTGAGTGAATGATCCATCTTGGCCTCCTCCAGAGGTCCCCAGCATCACAGATGCCAGTCTTCAGCCAATTCGATTCACTCCATGTGATATCAAGAAATGGCTGAAGGCACTGGATACTGCAAAGGTTATGGGTCCTGATAATATTCTGGCAATAGTACTGAAGACTTGTGCTCCATAACTTGCCGCGCCCCTAGTCAAGCTGTTACAGTACAGCTACAACACTGGCATCTACCCGGCTATGTGGAAAATTGCCCAGGTATGTCCTTTACACAAAAAGCAGGACAAATCCAACCCGGCCAATTACTGCCCCATCGGTCTACTCTACATCATCAGTGAAGTAATGGAAGGGGTCATCAACAGTGTTATCAAGTGCCACTTGCTTAGCAATAACCTGCTCACTGACGCCCAGTTTGGGTTCCGCCAGGACCACTCAGCTCCTGACCTCATTACAGTCTTGATTCAAATATGGAGGAAGAGCTGAACTCCTGAGGTGAGGTGAGAGTGACTGCCCTTGACACCATGGCAGCATTTGACTGAGTGTGGCATCAAGGAGCCCTAGCAAAACTGGAGTCAATGAGAATCAGGGGGAAAACTCTCCACTGGTTGGAGTCATATCTAGCACAAAGGAAGATGATTGTGATTGTTGGAGGTCAGTCATCTCAGCTCCAGGACATCACCGCAGGAGTTCCTCAGGGTAGTGTCCTAGGCCCAACCATCTTCAGCTGCTTCATCAATGACCCTCTTTCCATTGTAAGGTTAGAAGTGGGAATGTTTGTTGATGATTGCACAATGTTCAACACCATTCGCGACTCCTCAGATACTGAAACAGTCCATATCCAAATGCAGCAAGACCTGGACAATATCCAGGCTTGGGCTGACAAGTGGCAAATAACATTCATGCCACACAAGTGTCAGGCAATCACCATCTGCAACAAGAGAGAATCTAAGCATCACCCCTCGATCTTCAATGGAATTACCATCACTGAATCCCCCACTATCAACATCCTCGGGATTATCATTGACCAGAAACTGAACTGGACTAGCCATGTAAATACTGTGGCTACAAGATCAGGTTAGAGACTAGGAATCGTGTGACGAGTAACTCACCTCCTGACTCCCCAAAGACTGTCCACCATCCACAAGGTGCAAGTCAGGAGTGCGATGGAATACTCCCCACTTGCCTGGATGAGTGCAGCTCCCACAACACTCAAGAAGCTTGACAGCATCCAGGACAAAGCAACTCAATTGATTGGCACCACATCCACAAATGTTCACTCCCTCCACCACTGATACACAGTAGCAGCAGTGTGTATCATCTACAAGTTGCACTGCAAGAATTCACCAAGACTCCTTCAACAGCATTTTCCAAACCCACTATCCTCCAGAAGGACAAGGGCAGCAGATAGATGGGAACATCACCATCTGGAAGTTCCCCTCCAAGTCGCTCACCATCCTGACTTGGAAATATATTTGCCGTTCCTTCACTGTTGCTGGGTCAAAATCCTGGAACTCCCTCCCTAACAGCACTGTGGGTGTACCTACACCACATGGACTGCAGCGATTCAAGAAGGCAGCTCACCACCACCTTCTCGAGGGCAACTAGGGATGGGCAATAAATGCTGGCCATCCCATGAATGAATAAAAAAAAAACTTGGGCAGCCCTTCTGGGCAGGGAATTGCCTTCTGGCACAGGCCCCTCCCACATCCATGCCAGAGAGGGCTACAGTGCTGGAGGCTTTTGAGGGTTTATGGATCATTTTAAATAGAATTGTTAAGTCTGTTAATGTTGAGATTCTGCATTATGGTGGGTGAGCATGAGGCCAACCTGGTTGGGGTCCCCCTGCTGGTTAGTTAGGGGTATGCATTGTGTCTTTTGGGAAACTGTTGCCCTTTGGTGGATGGTCAGCTCTTGCTGCACCTCCTTGTAGCTTTTGAACTAAGTGAGGCATCACCCTCGCTTTTTCTAGGCCAATTTGGGAACTTTTTTGGTCCACATTTAAATTCACCATACAGCTACTGGCCAAACCAATTAATGGCTTTCTAGCTGGGGTCTTTGGTGTATGGGTTGTTGCTCCCCTAACTCATTCCATGTCGCTTGGAACACTTCTGCTCTCAAGTGGAGGTGTAGTTCCAGCTACACTCCCTTGTGGTTTTTCGATTGGGAAAGTCATGTCACTCCTTATCTGCTCATTGGTTTGGGAACTCCCCTTTTCTCTATTAAATGTTGGAAAGAAGGCTTCTGCTAACCATACTTCAGGCAAGTCCTTCCCCATTTTCTTTCCAAGATGAATAACCGGCCTTCCGTCAGGCACTTCGGCTATGTGGGGCGTTTTTCTCTCTCTATTTCTCTCCCTACTCAAGGACTTGTCTGGCCCCTTTTTAATTCTGGGAGACTTGGGGAGTCTGTTTCAGATTCTAGGGGCCTACTCTGGTTCTCTTCAAATTTTACGGTCCTGGCTTCAGCCTTGCTACCTCCGAGCACCTCTCATCCGACGTCTGTGAGGCTATTCCACCCTTTTGGGTCTCAGGACCTTCTCTGGCTTTCTTCCCTTCTGCAGCTTTCTGCTACTTGGCATTGGCCTCATTTTATTTGCTGGTTGATGCCTGACTGCCAGCCAGATCATTGAGAAGGAGGAGATCAATTTCTGCTGCTGGTAGATCAGGGACATTTCCTACTGTAACAGGCCCGAAACAAGGCCACACTCTAGGTGGACCTTATGGAGGGAGGCAAACACAGACCCTCCTCCCACTGCACTGATCAGGATGTGGCCTTCATGGAGGACTCAGGGGCTGGGTTTAAATTTCCCTCCAACATTAAGGATATTAAGGTACTGTGTCCTGGAGCAGTATCACAGACTTGCTCATAAACATAGGGCCACGCTCTCCAAAGGATAGGTTTCTGTCATGAGTGGCTCTGCCTGCTCTGCTGCAATGCCTATTGGGACGTTCTTTGGGCCACTACTCATGTGAAGCCCTACTCGGCCAACTGACTTGCCTCGCAGTCTCCAGCATTCCGGTCTGGAGTGGCCTACTTTGTTGCAATGAGAACACAGCTACCTCCGGGAGCTCTCCTTTCAGACCGTGGGAGGGCTTCTTGAAGCTTCTTTTGTGTTTTCTTTTCTGGCTGGGGGGCCTTTCCTAACTAGACCCTTCGTATCTTTCCAATGCTCATGGGTGTAGTTTGGAAAGGCGCTGCCTGAGCTCACTGAGTTTTACGGGTGAGATCGTAGCTGCCTGTGCTGACAGCTGCTCCCGTGGCTGTGAGGATTTTCTGCTTCTCTAGGTGGATTCACAGGTTGGAGCGTGGGCAATTCTTGAATTTCTCCACCAGTACTAGCTCACGCAACCCCTCCTAGGTGCATGAAATTTTTAGGGATCCTATCCATGGGTCAAATGTGATTTGTTTCACCCGGTCAAACTCAATGCAGTCTTGGGTTGGCTTTGTACAAGTGTTCTGGAATTGCTGGTGGAATTGCAGGACTAATACACAGGCACTTAGGATGGCAGCCTTAGCCTCCTCATAATTCAGGAACAAATCAGAGGCATCATGGAGTAGACCTCTTGGGCTCCCCCTTCCAACTGCCCTTGAAGTATAAACATCCAGATATCTGGGGGCCCCCTTAGATGTCCTGCTATTTTCTCAAAGGTGGTAGAGAATGACTCCACATCGCTCTCTTCAAATTTGGGAAGGAATCTCGCATACTTGAGGGCCTCAGAGGATGGTTCCGGGTTAGAGAATAGGGGTTGCTAGTGGGTAGAGAGAGATTTTTCCTTGCAGTGGCTAGCTGTCTGCTCTCTCTCTCTCCCTCTGAGCTGTTAGCTCCATTTCTAGTTTTCAGATCTGAAATTCTATTTCGTTTTCTTGTTCCTTTGCTCTCTCTTCCCTCTCTTTCTCTTGCTCTCTGTCTTGAGTTTCCTCTCTTTTTCTCATCCCCTATCCTTAAATTCTAGCTGAAATTTAAGCTTTTCCAGCTTGAAATGGGTCGGGGAGGGGACTCAGAGTCATCATTTAAATGCTCTACTGGTAACCTGAGATCCAAACATTCTACCGATGACTGGATCAGTTCACTTTGATTTTTTTGAGCAATTTTAACTGTATTTCCCTAACTTTCAATTGGGGCAGCCAAAGATTCACCATTTAAGTTCTCCTGCCAAACAAACATCTTGGCATCACATGTTGCCATTTTCTTAATGTTAGGGAAAAGAAATTTGCCGTGGTAAGTTACTTGTGTTTTCAAATTTGTTCCAGCCACCGGGTTTCCCTCTTTTGCCATCCAGTTGACTCTTATCTCTAATTTGGTTCATCACTTAACATGGACTCTGGCCAAATTCAAATTAGATCTCTCTGAACTTACTGCACTCCGTTCTCTCAGGTCCAACCCTGACATTGTCATCAAACACCCTGACAAGGGTGGTGCTGTTGTTGTCTGGCGCACTGACCTCTACCTCGTGGAGGCTGAGCACCAACTCGCAGACACTTCCTCCTACCTCTCCCTGGACCATGACCCCACCACTGAACCTCAAGCCATTGTTTCCAGGACTGTCACTGACCTCATCTCCTCTGGAGATCTTCCTCCCACAGCTTCCAACCTGATAGGCGTCCAACCTCGGACGGCCCGCTTCTATCTCCTACCCAAAATCCACAAACAGGACTGTCCCGGTAGAACGATCATGTCAGCCTGTTCCTGCCCCACGGAACTCATTTCTTGCTATCTTGACTCCATTCTCTGTCCCCTTGTCCAGTCCCTTCCCACCTACATCCGTGATTCCTCTGACACCTTACGTCACATCAACAATTTCCAGTTCCCTGGCCCCAACCGCCTCCTCTTCACCATGGACGTCCAATCCTCTACACCTCCAGCCCCCACTGGGATGGTCTGAGGGCCCTTAGCTCCTTCCTCAAACAGAGGCCCAAACAATCCCCATCCACCACTACTCTCCTCCGTCTGGCTGAACTTGTTCTCACGCTGAACAATTTCTCCTTCAACTCCTCTCACCTCCTCCAAATAAAAGGTGTGGCTATGGGTACCCGCATGGGCCCCAGCTATGCCTGTCTCTTTATGGGGAATGTGGAACATTCCTTGTTTTAGTCCTATTCCAGCCCCCTCCCACAGCTCTTTCTCCGGTGCATCGATGATTACTTCAGTGCTGCTTCATACTCTCGTCTGGACCTGGAAAAATTTATTAATTTTACGTCCAATTTCCACCCCTCCATCATTTTCACGTGGTCCATCTCTGACACTTCCCTTCCCTTCCTTGACCTCTCTGTCTCAATCTCTGGTGATAGACTGTCCACCAATATCCAATACAAGCTACCGACTCCCACAGCTACCTCGACTACAGCTCCTCACACCCGCTTCCTGTAAGGACTCCATCCCATTCTCTCAGTTCCTTCGCCTCCGTCGCATCTGTTCTGATGATGCCACTTTCAAAAACAGTTCCTCTGACATGTCCTCCTTCTTCCTTAACCAAGGTTTTCCACCAACGGTGGTTGACAGGGCCCTCAAACAACCGTGTATGGCCCATTTTCCGTGCATCCGCCCTCACACCTTCCTCTCCCTCCCAGAAACATGATAGGGTCCCCCTTGCCCCCTTGTCCTCACTTATCACTCCACCAGCCTCCGCATTCAAAGGATCATCCTCCGCCATTTCCGCTAACTCCAGCATGATGCCACCACCAAACACATCTTCATTCAACCCCCTGGCAGCATTCCGTAGGGATCATTCTCTCTGTGACAACTAGGTCCACTCCTCCATCACCCCCTACTTCTCAACCCCCACCTATGGCACCTCCCCATGCCCACGCAAAAGATTCAACACCTGCCCCTTCACTTCCTCTCTCCTCACCGTCCAAGGGCCCAAACACTCATTTCAAGTGAAGCAACATTTCACTTGCACTTCCCTCAACTTTGTCTACTGCATTCGCTGCTCCCAATGTGGTTTCCTCTACATTGGAGAGAGAGACCAATCGCAAACTGGGTGACCGCTTTGCAGAACACCTTCATTCTGTCCGCAAACATGACCCAGACCTCCCTGTTGCTTGCCATTTTAACAATCCACCCTGTTTGATTCCTTCTTTATAAGTGGTGGCGTATTTTCCCCAATCCTTCAGTTTTGGAGTCACCAAATCCTCTGTTAATAACCCCACAGCAAACTCAAGATAAGGTAAAATAAGAGGAGTAGCTTATTTTACACACACACAAAACATGGGAAGTGTTTCGCAAAGTAAATCCCCCTCTCCTTTTTGCATTCATTCAATAAAAGAGAGATAGAGGAAAGAAAGGGATTCAGGGCAAAGAACATGATAAAAATAAGAATTATTGTTTACATGTGTCCAGAGTCCAGAATCAAGAAGTCCAGAGGTGCTTTCCTTCAGGATTAGCAGGCTGAAACTGTTGCAGGGTGATCCACTTTCCCAGAAGCGATGATTTCCACAATGGAAGCAGGCACATAGAGACGAATTAGCCTTCCAGGCACAGATACAAAAGTTCAGATGTTCCAGTAGTACATAGCATAAATGAGGGCCAGGTAATTTAAAACCTGGACAGAGCCCCAGCTCCATTGCTGCTCCGTTAGGAGATATATGGCAGACAGAGCCTGGGGTTCTGTTATCTCTTCTGAGGTTAAACTGACAATAACATCCAAAAGCTGGACAATTAAAGCAATTTAAAAGGCTCAAGCCTCAGTCATGTGACACGGTGGTTTTGGGTCAAGCTATTCAGCTAACAAAGCCTCTTGTTAAAACCTATTTTTTTGTGCAGGTAACTGTAAAACCATTAGCACAGTGTTGGAGATGAAGAGTCAGAAATAGCTCTGCTGGCTGTTGTAGATGGCTCGTCTACTATCCTTTGTGTTGGCTTGTGTGGAATGTTTATACAATGCAAGGAGTGTTATATTCTAGGGGTTTGCTGTGTTCACCTTCGTCCATTTCTAAACTGTTCAGAAACTTCCAGAACTACCATTATGTGGTCAACAGTGGCCATTTTATCAGTCCGGCTATTTGTCCATTTTAAAAGAAACAATTTAAAGAAGAGAATATGGAAGAGAAGCAAATTTCTTAAAAACTTTTCCTTCTCCGTGCTGTCTCAGTAGGACACCGATAACAATGTATCTATGGCAACTTCCAAAACCGGCGTGTCTGAAAGTGCGCCTGTTTTCTCTCGTACGCTGGATTGAATCCACTTTGTCTTTCAAATGTCACATTGTTTCAATTTAAGATAAACAAACTATTTAAGTAAAATATTCCTTGGTTATAGGTTCACTTGGAAGCCTCCCATTGATACAGACTTTGGTCTTATTTAATTTGGTTTAACTTATAAGTTAGCATGTTTTAAACTGTGTTAATAGAAGCTACAAAATTCTTAGCAAGGGTGTTACTAAGGGAATACATTATTCTTAAAATAAGGATGTCATATTATTTGAAAAGTCTTTGGCTCAGATAATTCTCTAGCATTTCAAATGATTGCAAGCATTGATTCTTTCAGACCATTAACAATGCCTCATTCCATTATCCTGACAGCTTTGATAAGAGTAGGCCCCAAAGAACCACTAATTTCATAATTGCAGGGGCTGGCGAGTAAATCGTTTCCTCATCAGGATTTATCTTTTCTCTAAATGCTGAAGTGGTAATTTTAAGTAGAGCTTTGTTATCTTCAAGGGACAAAGCTCATCAGTCAGCATTTCGTTTGTCACCATCCCTCCTCTTTACTGACTTATGAGGGTGCTGCCAGATAACAAGAAAAGCTGTTCGACACAACTCAAGACTTGTTGCTATCTTTTCTTAAGACAAACTGCTCAAATGGATATTAACGCAGATCAGATATTCATTGAGTTGCCTACACTGTACAGTCAATGCATAACTTCAAGTAGATGAAATGCATCAATGAGCATCGCACAGTCATCACTTTCTATTTTCCATGTATATTGAAGGCTGGATTATCCTTCAATCAGAAGACTTAAGTGTAAACTCCTTACTTTGTCACTGTATCATTAACTAGTCACAAAATTACCTCTAACGCAGCACTTTCAGTTCCCTGACTGAAATTCATCATCCATCCAGAGCACTTTCAGGACACAAGCAAATTAAATTCAAGACGAACTTAGTGGCCTGGAGTTTCCACTCAATTGTGCCGGTTTTTCAGTGCAAATTTCCTCACACTGGTGTAACCAATGCAAAAGATTGTGGAATTTGAAGTGCGATTTGCATTCAGTTGCAACCTGTGTTTCTGTGATCTTTTCGCTAGTTTTAGAAACAACAATGGACAGAAATTTCCCTCTGTCGGCTGGGGGGTGGGGGGGTGGGTGTGTTGTGTGGGGGCGGGTGGGGGCAAGCACGAACCCGATCGGTCCCCCCGATCGGCGCCTCAGGGAGATTTGTTTCAGCGTTAAACTTTTAAATAAAGGATTTAAAACATTGCAAAACATGTCCCCTCATGTGACACTATCACATGAGCTGAGACATGTCAAAGGATAAATGTATACATTTTTATTACATTTAAAAACAGTTCATGAAACCTCATCCCGCCCGTGGATGAGGTATGATGAAAAATGCCAAGGCCGCCTGGGCCCTTAAGGTTGGATGGGCAGCTCATTAAATTGAGTTAGCTTGGCTTTAAAAGGCCTCAATAGGCCATTCGCCAGTTTGGCGGGTGCGTAGCTGACTCGGCCCGCGAATTGAAAATCTAAATGACGCGTGGTGACGTCGGGAGGCCTGTCTGATGTCACCGTGTGTCAATTTCCACGTCGGCGAGCAGGCCCCGCCCCCCCCCCCTGCTGGCCCCCCACCCCCCCCCTCACCGAAGGGAAAATTCTGCCCAAGCAGTCGTTTGGTATTACAGAACATGAGCGTTGCTGAATAAAGAGATGTGTCGAAGCTTTTCGCCTTGCACTCATCAGGACACTTTACAAGAATACCAAAACAAAGATAAAATAACAATTTATATTGTATGCAAACATTGTTGTCTTCCCTTATATTGGTATTCTTGCGAAGTGTCCTGATGAGTGCAAGACAAAAAGCTTTGACACATCTCCTTTTTTCAGCAATACTCAATTTTAAAAACATTGCCCAAGGACCAGGCCCAGTCAATGTTTAGGTATGCTGCCAGGAGAATTGATCACTATTGGGAATTTCCACTAGTTTGCAGGTTTCCCAAGATGCTCTTAAAAATAAACTGGATGTTCAGGGGACAAAGACACTAATAGGCACTTTTTAAAGTCTTTCAAATGTGATTTTTGTTATAATTTATGAATTACACAATATAACCAGAAAAGATTTATCCATTTTTTAAAAGCGAATTTCAATAATTTAAAATTGGATTACTCACAGCTGCAGTGTTAACAATGATTTCACGTAATTTTAAAAGTTTTTATGATGAATACATTTTTACCTATTTTAATTTTAATTTAATTACTTTTATTTTATCTTGCTTTGTTGTTGATTCCCAGATATCTGCTTTTCCATTTGGTGTCTCACCAGCTTCTTGTTTATGCAGATGCGGTGGGTTTAAGTAAGTGGGTGATCTATTGAACATAACGGTTTCTGATGCAGACATTGACACATCTGAGTTTATCCCATTTTGAGAGTTAGCAAGTAGTCAGATTTCCTAGCTATTTTATTGATTTTGACTGAAGACAAGTGTCAGAGATTTGAAAACTTTAGCAACAGGAGGAGGTTATTATTACAAAAGCCGATTCCTTTCCTGATTGATTTCAATGGACTGTCCTCTTCTCACTATATCCATCTATTCTCTATTACAAGGATCAGCTTAGCTCAGTTGGCAGAATTCTTACCTTTGTGTCCAAAGCTCCAGCTCCACAAGAGGCTTTGTGCATTTACCGATAAGGATTTTGCCCCTGATGTTGCTGAACATTATTTTCAATTTTTTTCAAACACATTCTAGGTTAAAGTTTATTTTGCTAGACCTGACTTTTGCTTTTCTAACATATCTATCCTCATTTGTGTATTTTAAGGATAAATTACTACACCTGTTGTATATCTTACTATTGGAGGAATGTTGATGGTGGTGAGCTTCCCAAGTGATCCATGTATGAAAAGACCTGCAGATCCTGTAGCCTCTGAAGAGTTAGTATCTCATGGGCAAGACAATGATCGATTGTCCATAGTACCTTGAGTGAAGAAAGGGTATTTGAACCTGGGTCCCCAGAGCATTATCTTGGGTCTTTGGATTACTAGTCTGGTGATTATGCCACTATGCGACCACCACCAGCACCACATCCCACTATAGAGGCACTTCCTTATGAAATAGTGAGGTAGATATTTGTTGGTATCTGGTTTTTGGACATGAAGATGGTGCTGCTGGGATGCCCGAGACCTTGATGCCCATTAACTAAGTGAGCTGCTGGCATCCCTCACATGTCCACTGCCAGCTCTCCCATTTAAATAAAAGAAATCTCAGGCCACAGGGCAAAGTTAAAATCTGAGAGTGATGGAGTAGAAACAGGGTGAGATGGGGGGGAAGAGAATGTAATTGGGAAACTGTGGTACTGGGATAGAACTCTTAATCCTTCTGGCTCCAGAGCAATGTTTTCTTTTAAAAGGAAACCTCTTGGTGGTTACCACTGTTTGAGTCACAGCAATCACTGGAGAGTCTGAGTGGTTCCTGCTTCACTCTCTAGTTAAGAATTTCACAGAGTGGTTCTTTAACAAGCAATAGTATCCCCCAATAAAATATACAAGGGCCCTAATGCTTGTACTGTGCCAGGGACGCCTGGGAAATGGGTCTGATGATGTTAACATAGCCCAACTGCATGTGTAGATTGGATGTGGGTTAAATTTGTCACAGCTGTGTTTGTTTTGTGCCCAAAAAATGGCGCAATGCAAACCAACCATCTGTAAGTCAACCTGCAGAACCGGGCTCACAATGGAATAAAAAGAAATAAATTGACACTAAATTGTTTGACAAATAGTTTCTGAAACCTGCAGGAGTTCTAGCGTTGCTCTCACAGTTAATGGATGTTCTTGAATGGTAGACTGTTTTTTGTTTCAGTCCAATTTTCGTCTAGACAAACAATTGCTTTAGAAGTCATGATGATCCTTTCCATTAAGTAGCTGGAAACTGAAGTTTCAATTTACTACCTGTGCAGTTATAAGCACTATTATGTTACCGAGCTTTGGAACATTACTTTCCCAGTGACTAATGAAGATAAAATTCGTGATGCGTTAGAATTTGTTTGAAATCAATTACCAGCCTGTCCGTCATGGTGAAAAAGATTAAATGGGCTATCTACCAGTTGCACCTAAGTTAAAGCCAATGAAAGACTTTATGAAACTTGTTCAGTAATTTAGATAAGATTTAAAACGTGCTGTTACTGGAAAAGTGGAGCATTCTGGCCCCAAGCATTCAAAACAACCTGTAGTTAATCATCTTCCTAAAAGTGATTGCAACATGTAGTCAGCATCCCAATTAATACCAAGAAGCATTATTGGATTTTACATGCCCAGAAGCATTTCTTGTTCTGAGAGATTAATAGAAATTTCATCTACTGTATATTCATAATAAGTAACTGAAACTGCTTTAATTAGACTGCCCTACTAATTTCCCTTTGCAACACATGCTTCTATCAGCATGACAAGTAATTACATCAGTAGGAATGTTTACCTCCAGCATTTCAATTCCATCTGTTGGTCTGATCTCGTATCAACAAGAAGTGTTGGTCCCATCAGGATTATTCATCAGGAGATTGATTTGCAGCTATGGAATCGCAATTGTGGAGTTAATTTAGAAACTAGGAGCAAGAGTAGGCCATTCAGCCCTTCAGGCCTGCTCTGCCATCCAATATGATCATGGCTGATCCTCTATCCCAACACTGTATTCCCGCTTTCTCTCCATACCCCTTGATGCCCCTAATATCCAAAAATAGAATCAATTTCTTTCTTGAATACACTCAGTGGCCCAGCCTCCATAGTCTCCTGTGGTAGAGAATTCTACAGGTTGACCACACTGTGTGAAGAACGTTTTCCTCATATTAGTCCTAAATGGCCTGCTTGTATCATGAGACTGTCTTCTTATGTTTGGCAGCACAGGAATATTGGTTAATCAGGAAACAAAATGCAATGATCCTCTATAAAATTTATATTATAATTCTTAAATAAACATTCAGAAAGACCATCCAATTGCTGCATATCAATAATTGTTTTCAGCATTTTCAGTAGCTGAGTGGAAAAGGAAGACATGCTGGTTAAAATCAACTAAAGGTGACCATGATTTCTGGAGGAGTCACTTTATTCATTATGGGTAGAATTTTGCCCTCTTCAGGCGGGCTTGGCGAGGGTGAATGGGAGCGATCGGGAAGCCAACTGCTGCCCATGATCGGGCTACAACCGCGATTTCACGCTGGTGGGCCAATTAAGGCCTGCCCGGCGTGAAACACGTGCTGCAGCGCTCAGCGCTCCCTGTGTAGTGAGGGGGGAAGGAGGGTGAGTGCGCAAGATCGCGCATGCGTGCACCATGACATCGGGATGCTCACCCGACCTCATCACGCGTCATTTTACACTCGTTCAGATCGGGCGTGTGCCTGCCCGATAAGTGAAAAATTCTGACCTAAGCTGCTACATGAAAAAGAAATTGTAAAAATGGATCAGGCAAATAAAAATCCCAAAATACTGGAGAGAAGGAGGAGCCACATTCCATGATGATAATATAGACTGTGATGCTGTGTAAGGAAGCAAGAAGCCTATTTCAGGCTTAAGAAACGTTCTCTTTTAAATTGTTCAGGAGTTGGTAAAGGATAACATCAGAGATTGCTCTGTCAATTATACACTTTTAAAAAGAATGAACTTGGGAATTCTATCAGGGTAAAGAAACGAAAGAGGTTGCAGGTCTGCTTCAGACATAATATCTGTTGAATGCATAAGAGCAATTGAACGGGTACCCAATTGTCATCAATCCAATTCACCAGTAATTCATTTTAACTCTCATGCTCGAATGAGATTTAAACCCACAGGGTGAGACAAGACTCTTTGCATAGCAAATTCAAAGAAATTTTATTTGAAGAGAAATATAAATTAGCACCAAGTTGTAACATAGAATTACAGAGATATAATGAAGAATTAGTTAAGTCCAAATGTTTAGGAATCATACATCTGTACAAATAAACCCTCTTTGTCTTAATACACAGAATGTGCCTGTAATTAAAATCATTCTCTGTCTCCTTTCTAACTTAGACTAATTTCAAGTACATAACCCAAAACATAAAGTATACTTATTTCATCCAACAGACTTTTATGACTTTTGGTGGGTTGATCAGATTCACAAAAGCAAATCCCCTTCCTTTGTTCAAACGGGTATTCTTCAGTCAGATTATGGTTAGCATAAGGTATCTCTTGAGATGGGGTTTTTAACCCCTAGAGAAGGGTCAACTCTTCCTGTCCATGTGGTAATAGGGCCTTGTCACCTTTTGATTGGCTGACATATAATCTTAATTTCATAGTTGTTTGGTAGTGCAGAACTTGAGTATTGCTGAAAAAAGACATTTTGTCGAAGCTTTTCATCTTGAACTCATCAGGACAATCGGCATTGGTATTCTCCTGATTGTCCTGATGAGTGCAAGACGAAAAGTTTCGACAAAATGTTTTAAAATTTAGTTTCATTGACCTTTGACCTATGTCCATAATTAATCTTGATAAGAGAACAATATCCTGTTCAAAGTGCTCTATTAATCTGATTTTGAACATATGAATTTTGTATTTTGTATAATATTGTCTAAGCTTTCTAGCTCCAATCGTGTTCTAATCAAAACTAGGAATTTGGCTACTGTCCACTTATCTGATCGTAAATGTCTTTAGGTGTCAGTCTAATGGAGCTGCTTCGTTTTGTTTGTTTCAAACTGCAGGAGTAAGTAGAAATTTTACGATATACATATCTAGATTCTACATGATTAATCTACTTTAATTATAAAGACTTGTAGAAGTAACATATTACATAAGTTTATATACTTATAAAAGTATAACTAACAATGCCAGTAAACCTAATGATCAAGGGTTAAATCTTTGGCTATCATTAGCCAAGGTGCACTGCTTGTAATCTGGTGTTACTGGCAAATGTTTCAATACATACTGTATTGTTTTAGGGTAAATACAACAATTTTGCTGAAGTGTTGAATGTTACAAAATACAGAAATTGCTGTATTGTCTTTTAAAATATATGAGAAAGTCCATGTGTTAGCTTCTAAAATGGCTGCTTTAGCCTGAGTGCATAAGCAAAATTAGAAGTGGCATACTTTCAGAAAAATTGCCATCCTAAATGGCCTACAAATTGCTAGATGTAAAATGCTAACACTCTTCATTTGCTATATGTTTCAATGTCCCAAAAAATATGTTATCGTTAGATTGTTTTGCAATGTATCAAAAATCACATTTACTGTGTCGTGTTTTTATAATGATACAAGGGAACCAATCATTCCTAAGGGATTGTGTAAACACGTTGTGGGTTCATTTATTAAGATTAGGCACATAAAAACATGTAAACCAAGAGAGGAAGCTTGAAGACATCTGAGCTGTGCTGTGTTCTTCTCACAGGCAAAAGTGAAACCAAGACTGGATCGCATGACACACTTCCCTTTCCAGTGATGTCATGCTACGATCATTTAAAGGCATATTACAACATCCCCCTTTCTTTTTAAACATACTTTCTCTCCTTCCAAAGAAGTACAACTATTTACAATACATGTCCATGTATCGTTACCATTACATATGTGCATAGAACTCTTAAATTTTGAGGCTGTAAAACATAGTGGTAATCTGTTGGTACACCCAGATCTTGTAGTGGTAGCCTTGTCTGGATATTTCTTTAATTGCTCACAGTGATCTGTGGGATTGTCATTCTTGGATGTTGCATTTGGATACTGTGTCAATCTTGGCCAATAATGAGTAGTTACCAACTTTCTTAGGGCAGATAAATCGATTCTTGGAAAACACACATTGGACAGTGAAATGGTGTCCATGTTTTCCATGAGATTGATGGTGTGAAAGATTTGTTCATTGCTCTTCATCTCAGTATACACATCATCATCATTTTCTGGTTTGTCAATCACCTCATATATTTGTGATGACCAGTGGTCTACAGATTCTGCAGGCTGTTGTCGAAATGACATGAACTCTAGTCGATGAATACAAAAGTTTAACCTGATTCTGAGCCAGTCTTCCAATGTAGTCCATATCTTTGGGGTTCTTTTAACTTGTCTTCAGTTAATATTGATGTGTTCAACCTTATTCCCAATTACTAAGTGAATTTTTATGGCTTGCTTGTCCAGTTCAGACACACCTGAATCAAGAAACCATAGCTCTGCACATTGTTTAAATACTTTGAATTCAGATAGTAGATCGGCTGCATCTCAATTCGAACTGGGTAATTTTGTGGACATTTTGACAATATCCCTTTGTCATTCCTTCTCTTATAGTGCCTGGGATGAATGTTGCTGTAGCTGCTTTAATGTGTTTTTCTGAAGTTCCGCCCATTGTAATCATAATCTTCTCTGGTCCAATTTTATGACAGTTTAATGTACTTTTGCTTTTTGCCACTGCTTCATGCTCTGGTCTGAAAAGATACTGTTTTGTGCTCTTTTCAAGACCTGGGAAATTCATCAATTTTGCTTCCAATTTCCACCCCATACTCACCTTCACATTGTCCGTCTCCAACATGTTCCTTCCCTTCCTCGACTTCTCTTTCTCCGCTTCTGGTGGTAGACTGTCTAGCAATATTCATTACAAGCACACTGACTCCCACAGCTACCTCGACTACACCTCCTCACA
The DNA here is from genome assembly GCF_017639515.1 of Carcharodon carcharias. NCBI lineage: Eukaryota > Metazoa > Chordata > Chondrichthyes > Lamniformes > Lamnidae > Carcharodon > Carcharodon carcharias. The sequence goes on from NC_054479.1 coordinate 143,374,693, forward strand.
AGCTGCTTCCTATAAGGACTCCATCCCGTTCTCCCAGTTTCCCCATCTCTGTCTCATCTGTTTTAATAACGCTGCCGTCCATAATGGCACCTCTGACATGTCTTCCTCTTTCTTCAGTCAAGGATTCACTGTAGCTGACAAGCCCCTCAACTGTGTCTGAGCCATTCCCCGCACTTCTGCGCTCACCCCTTCCTCTCCCTCCCAAAACCGTGAAAGTGCTCCCGTTGTCTTCATTTTCCAAACTGCCAGCCTCCATTTTCAAAGGATCATCCTCCATCATTTCTGTCAATTCCAGCATGATGCCACCACCAAATACATCTTCCCTTGTGCAACACACTGGTCCACTCCTGTGTCACACCCAGTACCTCATCCCCTGCCCACAACGCTTCCTCATGAGGTGATGGCACAGTTGTATTGTCACCGGAATAATAATCCAGAGACCCAGGATAATGCTCCAGGGACCCAGGTTCAAATCCCACCATGGCAAATGTTGGAATTTGAATTCAATAAAAAACCTGCAATTAGATGTTTGTCAATTGTTGTAAAAACCCATCTGGTACATTTCAGGGAAAGGCATGTGAATGGCCAACTTGTGACTGCAGATCCACAGCAATGTGGTTGACTCTGAAATGGCCTAACAAACCACTCAGTTGTCAATAAAAAGGAATGAAACTAGTTGTACCACCCATCATTGACCTAGGCACAGGAAACATCAAGGGAAGGCTCAGCTTTGTCAACCCTGCAAAGTCCCCCTTACTAACATCTGGGGGCTAGTGTCAACATTGTGAGTGAATATTTATGCATTGTTTTATCGTCACCTATTTTCAATCTTTTTTCCCCACCGCCATCCCCTCCCCCACCCCACCCCCAATAGGAACATCTGTCACTTGTTCATGTTGTTCTTTCCAGAGTGCTTACCCTTGTCCTGCTATTATCACATTCTGCTTTCTTACCTTAATGCCACCATCAGCACCTCCTTTAGCCCTTACCACAACCATCAACAGCCTCTTTGCCCTTTTGTTCATGACATCTTTGGCAATCTCTCCTTTGCCCCCACCTATCACTGGCCCTCTATCCAGCTCCACCTGCTCCACCCCCCTTAAATTGCGTCACATTTTTATTTCTCTTTAGCTCTGAAGAAGAATCATATGGACTCGAAACGTTAACTTTGTTTTTCTCTCCGTGAACGCTGTTGGGCCTGCTGAGTTTTTCCAGACTAGACTCGACTCTGGACCCCATGAAGTCTCATGGCATCAGGTCAAACATGGGCAAGGAAACCTCCTGCTGATTACCACGTACTGTCCTCCCTCACCTGATGAATCAGTGCTCCTCCATCACTTGGTGGAAGCACTGAGGGTGGCAAGGGTACAGACTGTACTCTGGGTGGGGGACTTCAATGTCCATCACCAAGAGAGGCTCAGCAGTACCACTACTGACTGAGCTGGCCGAGTCCTAAAGGAGATAGCTGCTGGGCTGGGTCTGCGGCTGGTGGTGAGGGAACCAACAAGAGGGAAAATCATACTTGACCTCATCCTCACCAACCTGCCTGCTGCAGATGCATCTGTCCTTGACAGTATCGGGAGGATTGACCACATAACAGTCATTGTGGAGATGAAGTTCCGCCTTCACATTGAGGATACCCTCCATCGTGTTGTGTAGCACTAACACAGTGCTAACACCGAACAGATCTAGCAGCTCAAGACTGGGCATCCATGAGGTGCTGTGGGCCATCATCAGAAGCAGAACTGTACTTGAACACAACCTGTAACCTCATAGCCCAGCATATCCCCCACTCTACCATTACCATCAAGTCAGGGGATCAACCTTGGTTCAATGTTGAGTGCAGGAGGGCATGCCAGGAGCAGCACCAGGCATATCTATAACACAGGAGGCTGTACAAATATCGCCATCCTCAATGATGGGGGAGCCCAGCACATCAGTACAAAAGATAAGGCCGAAGTATTTGTTACTGTTGAGTGGATGATCCATCTCGACTTCCTCCAGGTGTGCCCAGCTTCACAGATGCCAGTCTTCAACCAAGTCAATTCAATCCACGTGATGTGAAGAAGTGACTGAAGGCACTGGATACTGCAAAGGCTATGGGCCCTGACAATATTCAGGCAATAGTACTGAAGACTTGTGCTCCAGAACTTGCTGCACCCCTAGCCAATCTGTTCCAGTACAGCTACAACATTGACATCTACCCAGCTATGTGGAAAATTGCCCAGGTATGTCCTGTACACAAAAAGCAGAACAAAACCAACCTGGCCAATTACCACCCCATCAACCTACTCACGATCATCAGTAGTGATAGAAGGGGTCAACAACAGTACTATCAAGTGGCACTTGCATAGCAGTAACCTGCTCACGGAGGCCCAGTTTGGGATTTGTCAGGGCCACTCAGCTCCTGACCTCATTACAAACATGGACAAAACAGCTGAACTCCAGGAGTGAGGTGAGAGTGACTGCCCTTGACATCAAGGCAGCATTTGACTAAGTATGGCATCAAGGAGCCCCAGCAAAACTGGAGTCAATGGGAAACGGGGAAAACTCTCCACTGGTTGGATTCATACCTAGCACAAAGGAAGATGATTGTGATTGTTGGAGGTCAGTCATCTCAGCTCCAAGACATCACTGCAGGAGTTCCTTAGGGTAGAATCCTCAGCCCAACCATCTTCAGCTGCTTCATCAATGACCTTCCTTCCATCATAAGGTTGGAAGTAGGAAGGTTTGTTGATGATTAGACAATGTTCAGCAACATTTGTGACTCCTCAGATACTGAAACAGTCCATGTCCAAATGCAGCAAGACCTGGACAATATCCAGGTTTGGGCTGACAAGTGGCAAACAACGTTCATGCCACACAAGTGCCAGGCAATGACCATCTCTAATAAGAGAGAATTGCACCTTGACATTCAATGGCATTACCATAGCTGAATCCCCTACTGTCAGCAGCCTGACCAGGAACTGAACTAGACTAGCCACATAAATAGAGTGACTACAGAGTGGGTCAGAAGCTAGGAATCCTGAGGCGAGCAACTCACCTCCTGACTCCCCAAAGCCTGTCCACCATCTACAAGGTGCAAGTCAGGAGTGTGATGGAATACCCTCCACTTGTCTGGATGAGTGCAGCTCCAACAACACTCATGAAATTTAACACCATCCAGGATGAAGCAGCCCGTTTGATTGGCAACCTATCCAAAATCATTCACTCCCTCCACCACCAATGCACAGTGGCAGCAGTGTGCACCACATACAAGATGCACTGCAGCTATTCTCCAAGGCTCCTTCGACAGCGTCTTCCAAACCCATGACTGCTACCATCTTGAAGGACAAGGGCAGCAGACAGATGGGAACATCACCACCTGGAAGTTCCCCTCCAAGCCACTCACCATCCTGACTTAGAAATATAACGCTGTTCCTTCACTGTCACTGGGTCACAATCCTGGAACTCCCTCGCTAACAGCACTGTGAGTGTACCTACACCACATGGACGGCAGCGGTTCAAGAAGGCAGCTCATCACCACCTTCTCAAGGGCAATTAGGGAGGAGCAATAAATGAAGTTCCAGCCAGCAATGACCACATCCCATGAATGAATGAAAAGCAATCGCAGGAATTGTAACACCTGCCCCTTTACCTCCTTCCTCCTCAACATCCAAAGTGCCAAATATTCCTCCCAGGTGAAGCAGTGATTCACTTGCACTTCTTTTAGTTTAGTTTACTGTACTTGCTGCTACCAATGTGGTCTCCTCTAGACTGGGAGTCTAAATGCAGAACACCTTCATTCAGTCCACAAGCATGATCCCAACCTTTCAGTCGCTTGCCATTTCAATTCACCACCTTGTTCACATGGTTGTATTTCTGTCCTCGGCCTGTTACGATGTTCTAGTGAAGCCCAATGCAAACTGGAGGAACAGCACCTCATCTTCTGATTAGGCACCTTGCAGCCTTCTGGACTCAACATTGAGTTCAACACAGACCATGAACTCTGTTCTCCATTTTGATTATATTTTTTAATCCCCTCGCTCCCCCCACCTGCTCCCCCTACGCCCCTCCCAACTCCCAAGTGCTGGACTTTATTTTGTTCTCATATTTTCTCTTCCAGATGGGTTTGGCTCTTTTTCTGCTATTAACACATCCTGCTATTTTGTTTTCAGATAGTGCTGACCTTTACCCTGCTATTAACACATACTCTGGATTTTAATATTATCATTACCACTCCCTTTATCTTGTGTTTCTTGACACCTTTGTCATTTAATCTCTCCTGCCCTCCAGCCTATCCCTGGCCTTCTATTTTGCTCCACCTGCCCCTCCCCCCTTTTTCAACACCATAAAACCCATCATATTTCTACCTCCCTCCAGTTCTGAAGAAGAGTCATTCACACTCAAAACATTAACTCTGTTTCTCTCTCCACAGATGCTGCCAGACCTGCTGAGTATTTCCAGACTTTCCTGTTTTTATTTCAGATTTCCAATATCTGCAGTATTTTACTTTTACCTGCTGGGTACATTGGCATATAGTTGTTATTATGTAGGTGGATAACTTTTTATTAATTCATCAAAGATCATGAGTTAAATTCATACCCAAGAGACATGGAAATAAAACGCTTGAATGCTTGAATACCTGGTGTCTGTTGTGATATAATTGCCTTGCCATTTAGTTCACTTGCATATTACCAGACTTGAAACCCATTTTGCAAATGAAAGGAACATGTTCAATTGTTACTTGGTAGTAGAGAACTTGAATATTGTAGGAAAGAGAAATGAGTTGCCAAAGCTTTTGTCTTCCACTCATCAGGACAAACACAAGAATGGCAACTTGCTGTGATAGTTTGAAATTTGACATTCTTGCATTTGGATTGATGAGTACAAGATTAAAAACTTTGGCAACATGTCTGTCTTTTCAGGCAATACTTTTAACTGTTTAATCATCGTTTAAGGATTAACAGATGTTAAAAGCCTCATGAATAGGTCACATAAGTGAAGTAACAGTATTATTCTGAAAGTAATTTCTGTTTTATTATTACATTGGAGAGGCCGCAGGGAGAAAGAGCAGGCTCACAGTGATGAGGAGAGAGTAACAGAGCTCAACTCATTTCCACTAAAGAAAAGTCCAACACCTGAAACCTTCACAGGGAATTTCCTGATTGTCCATTATAACTTTGGTGGAAATCATGGGGAAATGGCACAACTGTTTTCTGGAGATCCTGTGGGGCTTTCACAAAAATTATGATGGCAGATCAAGAAAACCTGTACAGAAACTCCATCCACTGACTCTTTAAAATGATAAAAGACATAAATAATATGAAAGTAATCAAATTACTTTACTGGAAATGTCGATGCAGACTAAAAGGATACGAATGCAGAATTGATAGGGGTGAAATTGGCTTACAAACAATGCGTGAGATGGATGAGCGTGAATCAACAACCCATTTTATACAATGTCAATCACCGAAGGCCAATTTTGTCTCTGATAATGTGAAGCAAAAATAGTGAACATGTGAAAATAGGGAATGGGCACCCAACAAAGGCAACTAATGCCATGTTGATCAGCTGGTTCAAAAGAAAAACGTCCCTCTGTGACGGCCTGGTTCACTCCTCAATCACAGCCGACACCCCCTCCCCTGCCAATGGCACCTTTCTATGCAAGCACAGGACAGTCAAGACCTACCTTTTTACTTCTTCCCGGCCAAGTATCCAAACATTCCTACCAGGTGAAACAGTGATTTATTTGTACTCCTTTTAACTTAGTGTACTACATTCACTGCTCCCAACGCAGTCCTCTCTACAGTGGGGAGACAAAACACAGACTGGCTGATCCCTTTGAGTAACATCTCCACTCAGATCACAAGCGTGACCCAGAGCTTCCTGTCAGTTTAACTCTCCATCTTGCTCGCACTCTGCTCTCTCTGTCCTTGACCTCCCACACTTTTCCAATGAAGTTTAATGGGCAGTTGAGGAACAACACCTCATTTTTTTGACTAGGGAACTTACAGCCTTATTGACTTAATGTTGAGCTCAACAATTCAGATCAGAACCTCTGCTGCAATTGTTTTTCTTTGTTTGCTTTCAGATGCCAATTTTTGGTAATGATCTGCATTTTTCCATTAACACACACTCTAGGTGCATTTTTGTTTCTTTGCTTGTCTCATTCTATCTTTTACCTTGCACCATCATCCATTTTGGCATTTAATCTCTCCTGCCCCCATCCTGGGCAGAATTTTGCCTTTGGCGAGCAGGGGATGGGGCCCGCTCGCTGACGTGTAAAATGACACCATCCTGCCCCATTTAAATTTTCAGGAAGGCGGGGGAACAACAAAATCAGCTGCGGGCCTGTCGACCAATTGAGGCCATTGACAGGACCATTTCAACTATTAAAGGACCTGCCCGTCCAACCTTAAGGTCAGTGGGTTGGCCAGGAACCCCGGCGGCTAATAGAGAAAACATGAAATCTCATCCACCGGCGGGAAGAGGATTCATGCAGGGTTTTAAAATGTTTAATAAAGTTATTATGTTAATTATGAACATGTCCCATCTCGCGTGACATTGTCACATGAGGGGGACATGTTAGGGAATTTTTTTGTTCTATTTTGAATATTTTTATGAGTGTCAGCGATCTCCCTGAGGCTGCACTTAGCCTCAGGGAGATGTGCGCTCTTTCATGCGCATGTGTGAAAGAGCGCACTCTCGCTTTTGGGGAATCCCCCCCTCCTGCCCGCACAGGGAGCGTATAGCGCTTCCCGCCAGACGTTACGCTGGGTGGACGTTAATTGGCCTGCCCAAATAAAATGGCGGCGGAGCCCGCTTATCCGGCGGGGATCGGCTTCGCGCCCGCCGGAGATTGGTTTGGGCCCGCCCGCCCGGCAGGCAGAAAATTCTGCCCCCTATCTCAGACCATCCTCTCATTCTTGCCCTTTACCCTGTGCCCTGCCCCAGTTCTTGTCTAAAACCTATTACATGTTCCAGTTCTGATAAAAGGTCATTGACCTGAAACATTGGGCAGAGCTTTTCACTCGGTGTGTGGGTGCACGCCTGACCTGCTTGAGCATGAAATGACGCGTGATGATTTTGGGCGAGCGTCCTGATGTCATCGCACACTTGTACGATATTTTGGTTGCTGGGCTTGCGCAAGAGTCGGCAGCGTACCCGCCAACGTTTAGGCGGCCTATTTAGGTCATCAACTTTGTAACTGATGGAGATTTTTTTGTTGCCCGTCCAATGTTTTACACAGCTGAGCATTTCAGGGTGTCTTACACACTGACACTTCAATGCGCCGTTAATTGGCCAGCCAGCGTGAAATCGTGGTCAGGGGCCGATCGCTGTCGGTGGTCCATTCCCTGGCCAATTCCGGACCCACTGATCGCAGGTGCCCTTCGAACTAAAAATCCTGCCCATTAACTCTGTTTTTTTTCTCTACAGGTGCTGCCAGAGCTGCTGAGTGTTTCTAGCATTTTCTGCATTTATTTCAGTTTTCCAGCATCTGCAGTATTTTATTTTTAAATAAATAAAGGGGCAATAAGCAACTGAAGGTAGTCTTACGCTTCCCTAAGTGACGAAATGGAAGTTTTCTGTGGAAAGAAGCCAACCTGGCTTAAACGGTGGCCGTAGTTTGGTATGGTGGTATTTTATGTGGCTCCCCTTGTGCATCAGGAAGAACTGTTTCAGAACTTTGGTTGAGGTGGTTAAATAAATGGAGCCGAGTCTATGATATGATAGGGTGTTCACGGCTTATGAAAGACATGGCTTCATGAGTAAAATTATATTTTTTTGCTCCATGCTTTCTTGCATTCTTGTGCCTGCTGCATGAGTCTATTGCCTTTATTGGCACCTGCCAGGAAGGAGTTGTTTTAAAAATTTATCAAAGTACAGGGAATATCAAGTACCACATTCCTGATAGAGGATTTATCATGAAAATAGCACTCTGACTGGATTTTCCACCGAGCATTTTTACCTCAGTATTGTTTCCTATGCTAGTGATCCTTCCCTCTTAATGTGAGTCAAATATTGAATGACAATCCACAATTTCTACAGAATGTGTTATTTCTGCCTTCCTGGTTAGTTGAAAGAAGCTTGAAACTTTAATGAGATTTGTTATGAAGTGTGCCGCATGTGCATCGTTCCTGACTAATTAGAATCTTAATTTATGGCAGAGTTAGACTATGTTCAAACTGATCTTTGTAACCCCATAGCATTCAATGAGGAAAATATCAGGAATACTGTAATAATAAATCAGGTGTCAACAGCAGTGCAATCAATGAATACCAATTGCAAAGGAATATAAATGCAAGCAGAGGCAATATACTCCAAACAGGATGTAGAGGACCCATGTATCATTAGGTGGTTAGATTTGAAAAGCCATACTGCAAGCTTTCAACTGGCAGACAAGTCCTGATTGACTTATATTGTGTAAAATTTAGAAATTAATTCTGTCATTGCTACTCCTCTGCCAATACCAGTTGGGGTAATTGCAACCACCAACTTCACATTTCTGGCATTTTCTAGGTAATGTTGCACTATTAGTCCAACTGTATATCTAAGAGTGTGTCGCAGGAAGTACATAACTCTACCCCATTGTTGGAATTTTAAGGCCCTGGGTTCTATTGATTACACAACTATAGAAACACATGAACTGGTGTGATTGATATTAGTTATTTAAATCAGTTGATTGAAAGCTGAAAGTTATTGCTGAAAGATTTACCCCCTGCATGGATGAAAAGAAAAACAGCAAGGTAATAATTCAAAGCACTTGACATCAAAAAGTACACCGCGTTTCAACCAGTAAAAAATCCAATCCACAATATGCTAATGGAGTTATTTAGGTATATGTTCCATTCCGGCATAAAGCATGTAGGCCTCAGGCTGTAAGTGCTCAGGTGAAGTCTTCATGTAAGTGTATCATAAGCACGTTTCACTGAGTTGGCACTAATGAGCACATTGAATTCAAAGCAGGAGCATCATTCACCAGTAGTTCAAGTTGAACTGAGTGACTGACAGGATGATTACGCTTATCAACTCACAAAAATTACCACCTCGAAACTATATCACAGTCAGGATAGGAAATGATTTAGACAGTACTCCTAAGTTTAAAAAAATGCATGCCATTTAACTAATAAATATGGAAAGTCACTATCTTTCATAAATAGTGAATGATCTTAGCTCCTTCCATGGTACATTTCATTTAAATTTGTAATAACGTCTGACACATTGTATCTTTCAGCGTTACTTTTGAACAGTTTATTTTGCTATCATTAGAAGATTGGTACTTGGTATTGTGAAAGAAAGGAGGTTTATCCACAGCACTTCAGGGAGGCACAACTCAAATGTAAAAATGGTTGTTTTAGGCACAAGAATACTGAAACTCAGCACCCTGGGTCCTGTGGAAGAATGCCTGTACGCGTGTGTAATGTGGGTGTGTATAAGAATGAGGATCCTGTTATGCTCTACGTTGCTGGGTTAGACCAATGTTCCATTGGTTCCTCAATCTGGAATAGGACAGAAATACAACAATAATGCTTTACCAACAGGGAACCGGCTGTAAAGTTGTGCTAACCGTTTTGTACACTGCTCCTATTATAGTGAAGCCCTCCCATTTAATTAAATTTTGAAACTATAATGAGGCTAGTGCACAATCTGTGCACCGGTTCCAAGTGTGCGTCTGTTACACTGGGGCCTGCTGAATGCAGAGCAGTTTCAATGAGTTTTGCAATCAAAAGGCTCAGCCACACAATACACAACACTGCAAGAGGCTCTGCATTATCGGGCCCATATATCCCAATCACCAATATTTTTTGAATAATATGGTCTTAATCTTTAAGGTTACAGTTATAATGTCCAGGCTGGTACCTGTGAAGAGTAATGTGTAGTAAGAAGATTGGAGCTACCCTGCCTGATGTGTATCACTTGTGTTGCACTGAAGTCAAACATGAAGGAGCAATACAAAAACAAAAACAGAATTACCTGGAAAAACTCAGCAGGTCTGGCAGCATCGGCGGAGAAGAAAAGAGTTGACGTTTCGAGTCCTCGTGACCCTTCGACAGAACTTGAGTTTGAGTCCAAGAAAGGGACGAGCAATGTCTTTATAAGCTGGGATGTGCGTAGAAAATGTTGTTGACCTACAGCCTAGTTTTTAACATTACCCGAAGGAACATCCACCTTCTCCTTACATTAACTTGATTAAAATTAACTTTATAAAGTGCAATTTGGGCACCTTTTAACATGGCTGGTGCCATGTTGCAGCTGGTGTGTACCCCAACTAGTGTGAGAGGGCTCTTGGAAGGGATTTTACAACACATGAATCTAAAGTTTCCAAGATTCAGGTCAATACTTGACCTGCTTCATTGGCTGTGAAACACTTTGGGACATCCCAAACTGTACACTAAAATCATTTATTAAAATCTTTCAATTGCTATGACACTATAAAACCACTTGGTGCTATTCCATAATTTATAATAGGGGAGTGACTTTTAAATATAATGGCTTATTACAAGAGAAACTTTGTGGGTGCAGTAAAGTTGTCTCTCTTGTGTCAATGCAAAGCAGTTCCAGGTGTGCATCAAAATCAACACAGCAATATCACTTGGAAAGAAAGGCAAGAAGTAACATTTCTCTAGCGCCTGTCACAACCTTGTGGACCAACAGGGCAGTCACAGGAGATTCAATAATAATTTTCAAAATGGAATTGAATAAATATTTGAAGGGGGAATAATTGGATAGCTCCTTCAAAGAGCCAGAGTTATTTTCAGAAAATGCTAACTCTGAGCAAATAATTAACTGTAACAATGGAACCACAGGTATCCGATAATTAACTGTAACAATGGAACCACAGGTATCCGATAATTAACTGTAACAATGGAACCACAGGTATCCGATAATTAACTGTAACAATGGAACCACAGGTATCCGATAATTAACTGTAACAATGGAACCACAGGTATCCGATAATTAACTGTAACAATGGAACCACAGGTATCCGATAATTAACTGTAACAATGGAACCACAGGTATCCGATAATTAACTGTAATAATGGAACCACAGGTATCCGATAATTAACTGTAACAATGGAACCACAGGTATCCGATAATTAACTGTAACAATGGAACCACAGGTATCCGATAATTAACTGTAACAATGGAACCACAGGTATCCGATAATTAACTGTAATAATGGAACCACAGGTATCCAATACTTTGAAGCAGTGATTGCTTAGGAAGCCATTGTCATCTTGATAATGTGTCTTGTACAATATGTTGCTGGGCTTTCACAATATTCTGCTAAAACTATTCTTTCAGCCTCCATTCTAATGAATCGAGGAGCTACAGGGATGAACGAGTTCCTCCCTGTCGCTCAATGACCTCAAGGTCAGGAGACCTGAAATGACAGAACCCTATTTGGATAATAAGTTTGACCCTTGTTTTTTTTTGAAAAAGGAGTAGTTGAAGAATCATAGAACATAGAAAGAGGATATTTGGCCCATTGAGCCTGTGCTAGCTCTTTGAAGGAGCTATCCAATTAGTCCCACTTCAAATATTTATCCAATTCCATTTTGAAAATTATTATTGAATCTTCTGTGTCTGCCCTGTTGGTTCACAATAACAGACAATCTGTCCCTTGATGCAGAAATTGATAGATGCATAGGGAAAGCAGCAACCACCTTTTGGTGCATGGAAAAACATCAAGCCAACCCTTAGCACCAAGTTGAAGGTTTATAAGGCTCACATTCTCAGCACCTTGCCATATTGCAGTGAAACATGGATGACAAAACAATGAGACTTCAGGAGAGAGAGGTTAAAACAATGAGACTTTGGGAGAGGGTGGTTAAAACAGCGAGACTCCAGGAGAGAGAGGTTAAAACAGCGAGACCACGAGAGAGTGAGGTTATAACAGCAAGACTCTGGGAGAGAGAGGCTATAACAGTGAGACTTTAGGAGAGAGAGGTTAAAACAGAGAGATTTCGTGACAGCAACGTTAAAACAGCGAGACTCAAGTAGGAGTAAGGGTAAAATAAAAGCAAGGGACAATATTCTATTTAGTTAAGATATGTCTGTTGAGCTCAGTCCCATCCTGTGCTACGTGGGAAATCCTAGATGCTCCTGGTGGTCTGGATGACCATGTGTGCAGGAGGTGCCTCCGGCTGGAGCTACTCCAGCTCTGGGTTTTGGAGTTTGAGCAGCAGCTGGGGGCACTACGGTACATTGATGAAGCTCAGAGGTTCATAGATAGAACGTTTCAGGATGTGGTCACCCCACAGCTTAAGGATGTGCAAGCAGGGAGGGAATGGGTGACTGCCAGGCAGAAGAATGGGACCAGGCAGATAGTGAGGGAATCCCCTGAGTGCATCTCACTCACAAACTGTTTTTCAGCCTTGGAAAACAGTGAGAATGACGGTTCCCCTGTGGAGGCCAATCAGAGCCAAGGCCACAGCAGTGTGGGTGGTCCAGCTGCTCGGGGGCAGGGAGGCTGAAGTGTGGAAGGGCAATAGTGGTAGGACATTTGTTAGTGAGGAGAATAGACAGGCACTTCTGCGGCCATAGACCATGACTCTGGGAAGGTATGTTGCCTCCCAGGTGTCAGGGTCAAGGAGATCATGGAATGGCTGCAGGGCATTCTGAAAGGGGAGGGTGGACATCCGGAGGTTGTGGTCCATGATGGGATCAATGACATAGGAAGAAAGAGAAATGAGGTCCTGCAAGCAGATTTTAGGGAGTTAGGTGGGAAATTGAAAAGCAGGACTTCAAAGGTTCTGATGAAGAGTCATGTGGACTCAAAACATTAACTCTGCCTTTCTCTCCACAGTTTCTGTCAGACCTGCTGAGTTTTTCCAGCACTTTTTGTTTTTGTTTCAAATTTCCAGCATCCGCAGTATTTTGCCTTTACCTTCAAAGGTAGTAATCTCTGGATTACTCCCGGTGCCACTCAGTAGTGAGTGTAGGAACAGAAGGATAGAGCAGATGAATGTGTGGCTGGAGAGATGGTGCAGGAGGGAGGGCTTTAGATTCCTGGGACATTGGGACCACTTCTGGGGAAGGTGGAACCTATTCAAGTTGGACGGGTTACATCTGAACAGGAACGGGATCAACATCCTCTCGGGGAGGTTTGCTAATGATGTTGGGGCAAATTTAAATTAAATGGGCAGGGGGATGGGATCCTGAAGAGTAGTTCAGAGGGAACAGGAGCTGAGATGGAATTAGAAGTTAAAACACTAGTAAGTGAGTCTGGAAGGCAGAGGAAACATAGGCTGGATAAGAAAGAAGTGAGTTTAGCAAGGCTAAATGGAATATATTTTAATGCAAGGAGCCCTGAGCCCGGCAAGCTGAGGGCACAGATAAACACGTGGGAGTATTATATCACGTCACCACATTACAGGAAGGATGTAATAGCTGTGGAGAGAGTGCAGAGGAGGTTGACAAGAATGTTGCCAGTGCTAGAAAAGTGTAGCTATGAGGAGAGATTGGATAGGTTGGGGTTATTTTCCTTAGAACAAAGAAGGCTGAGAGGTGACTTGATTGAGGTGTACAAAATTATGAGGGGAATAGATAGAGTGGACAGGATAAAATTGTTTCCCTTGATGGAGAATTCTAGAACCAGGGGACATAGATTCAAGATAAGTGGCAGAACGTATAGGGGGAACATGGGGAAGAACTTTTTTACGCAGAGGGTAGTGGGTGTCTGGAATTCGCTGCCCAAGTTGGTGGTAGAGGCGGAAACTCTAAACTCTTTTAAAAAGTACCTGGATCTGCACCTTAAATGCCTTAAACTGCAGGACTATAGGCCGGGTGCAGGAAGGTGGGATTAGAAAGGGCACCTGGTTGTCTTTGGGCTGGCATGGACAAGATGGGCTGACTGGCCTCCTTCTGTGCTGTAACTTTTCCATGGCTCTATGGTTCTATGACTGAGATTGGCTAAATGAAGCGCAGGACTGGCTGCTCAATATTCCTGGTTATAGGGTATTCAGACGAGATAGAGAGGGGCGGTAGAAGAGGAGGGGTTGTTGAAATATTGATCAAGGAATCAATTATAGCTGTGAGGAGGGATAATACCTTGGAAGGATCATCAAATGAGGCCATATGGGTAGAAAAAAAAAACACAAAAGGAGCAAACACGCTGTTGGGTGTGTACTATAGGCCCCCAAACAGTCAGGGAGAGATAGAGGATCAAATATGTAATCAAATTCCAGAGAAGTGTAAGGATAATAGGGCAGTAATAGTAGGGAACTTTAACTGCCAAACATTAACTGGGATAGTTTTAGTGTGAAAGATAGGGAGGGAGCAAAATTCTTAAGTTGTATCCAGGAGAACATTTTTAGCCAGTATCTAGAAAGCCCAACAAGAGGGGCGGGGGGGGGGGAGGGGGGGGGTGGGGGGGGGGGGAGAGGGGGGGGGGAGGGGGGGGGGTAGGGGGGGGCGGTAGGGGGGCAGCTTGGGACCTAATGTTCAGAAATGAGCAGGGGCAGGTGGAAAACATACCAATAGGGGAGCATGTTGGAGATAGTGACCATAACTCAGTTAGATTTAGGATAGTTATGGAAAAGGATAAGGTTGAGCCGGGAAAAAAAGTTCTAAACTGGGGAAAGGCTAATTTTACTAAGATGAAATACAATTTGGTCCAAGTGGACTGGGAGCAGCTACTTCCAGATAAAACTGTGTCAGAGCAGCGGGAGGCATTCAAGGAGGAAATAGCGAGAGTACAGGACAAATATGTTCCTGTAAAGACAAAGGTGGGGTGACCAAGTCCAGAGAACCCTGGCAGCCAAGGGACATAAAGGTTAGGATTAAAGGAAAAAGAGAAGCTGATGAGTGATACCGAGGGTTCAATACAGCAGAGTCCCTAGAGGAGTATAAAAAGTGCAGGGGGGAACTTAAAAAGGAAATTAGGAAAGTTAAGAGAGTGCATGAGAAAGCATTGGTGGGTAAAATACAAGAAAACCCAAAGGGTTTTTTAAAAATATATGAAGAGCAATAGAATAACTAGGGAAAGAGTAGGGCTAATTACAGACCATAGAGGTAATCTGTGTGTGAACCCAGAAGATATGGGTACAGTCCTCAATGAATGTTGTGTGTCGGTCTCCACAATGGAAAAGGACGACGCAGATATAGACATCAGGGTGGTGGATTGTGAAATATTAGAGTAAATTAGTATAGAGAGAGAGGAACTACTCGCGGGTTTTGCTACCTTAAAAGTGGATAAATCTCCAGGCCTGGATGAGATGTATCCCAGGCTGTTGAGGGAGGCAAGGAAAGAGATATCAGAGACCCTGGCAGTAATTTTCAAATCCTCTCTGGCCACAGGTGAGGTGCCAGGGGACAGGAGGACTGCTAACGTTGTCCCATTATTGAAAAAGAGAGGAAGGGATAGAGCAGGAAATTACAGGCCAGTCAGTCTAACCTCTTTGGTGGGGAAGGAATTCAAAGGGACAGAATACATCTGCACTTGAAGAGACAGGGATTAATCAGGGTTAGTCAGCATGGATTTGTTAAGAGAAGGCTGTGTTTGGCAAATTTGACTGAACTTTTTGAAGAGGTAACCAGGAGTGCTGATGAGGTTAATGCATTTGATGTGGTCTACATGGATTTTAGCAAGACTTTTAATAAGGTCTCTCATGGCAGACTGGTCAGGAAAGTAAGAACCCATGAGATCCAAGGCAAAGTGGCACATTGGATCCAAAATTGGCTGAGAGGTAGGAAGCAGAGGGTGATGGTAGTGGGGTGTTTCTGTGACTGGAAGTCTGTTTCTAGTGGGGTTCCACAGGGCTCAGTGCTGGGGCCCTTGCTGTTTGTTGTGTACATAAATTATATGGAGTGAAATGTAGGGGATATGATCAAGAAGTTTGCGGATGACACGGAAATTGGTGGGTGGCAAACAGTGAGGAGGATAGACGTAAACTGCAGGAGGATATCAATGGACTGGTCAGGTGGGCAGAGCAGTGGCAAATGGAATTCAACCTGGAAAAGTGAGGTAATGCACTTGGGGAGGGCTAACAAGGCAAGGGATTACACTATGAATGGTAGGACCCTGGAAAGTACTGAAGACCAGAGGGACCTTGGTGTGCATATCCACAGATCCCTGAAGGTAGCAGGGCTGGTAGATAAGGTGGCATATGAAGGCATATGGGATACTTGCCTTTATTAGCTGAGGCATAGAATACAAGAGCAGGGAGGTTATGCTGGAACTGTATAAAATGCTGGTTAGGCCACAATTGGAGTACTGTGTGCAGTTCTGGTCACCACATTATAGGAAGGATGTGATTGCACTGGAGCGGGTGCAGAGGAGATTCACCAGGATGCTGCCTGGGCTGGAGGGTCTGAGCTATGAGGAAAGATTGGATAGGCTGGGGTTGTTTTCCTTGGAGCACCGAAGGTTGAGAGGGGACCTGATAGAGAGGTATAAGACTATGAGGGGCATAGTTAGGGTGGATAGTATGGCACTTTTTCAATTAGTAGAGGGGTCAATAATCAGGGGGCATGGATTTAAGGTAAGGGGTAGAAGGCTAAGAGGGGAATTGAGGAGAGTTGTTTTCACCCAGAGGGTGGTGGGAGTCTGGAACTCACTGCCTGAAAGGGTGGTTGAGTCAGAAACTCTCATAATATTTCTGAAGTATTTAGATTTTCACTTGCGTTGCCATAGCCTCCAGGGCTATGGGCCAAGCACTGGAAAATGGGATTAGTGTAGTAGGATCTTTGTTGAGCGGCACAGACACGATGGGCCGAATGGCCTCCTTCTGTGCTATAGACGTCTATGAGTAAGAAAAGGAGCTCAACAATTTCCATCATCTCTATCTGTGGTGCATTGTGGGTATGTTCTGTTAGGCCAAAATCATGAATGTTGCACTCCTCTCATAGACAGAGCACCCAAGTTTGTTAACACTCATCAAACAGAGGCATATTCGTTGGTTTGTGCACAACCACAGGATGGAAGACAGTTGATGCCCTAGGACTTTCTGTATGATGAGGCAGTCGGAACCAGTCTAGCATTAAAGCTTGTAAGTATGATTTGAAGGCCCTGCACATCAAACATTGCACCTGGGAGTCACTGGCTGATGAGGAAAATGGTAGTACCTCCTGTAGGCTGGTGTGCACCACCAACACGACCAATGTTGAAAACAACAACCCACAATGACACTTGGTAGCTTCATGTGTGGTAATTGTGGCAGAACCTGCCTCTCGAGTCTTGGCCTCTTCAGCCATTAGCAAAGGTGTGCCATATGAAGACTCCCCTCTGAAATGGATCGTTGCTGGTGTGTCCATCATTTTTCATAGATGAGAGGATGCCAGAACTAGAATTAACAAGTTCCATCAGTCAGTGCATTCTAGATCAGAACAACTAACTGCGTACAAGAAAAAAATCCTTTTGTCTCCACCTCTGGCTCTTTTGCTAATTACCTTCAACTTGCAACCTCTGGTTACTGACTCTGACCAGTGGACACAGATTCTCCCTGTTTGCTTTATCAAGACGCCTCATAATGTTGAACACTTCCATTAAATCCTCCTCAATCTTCTCTGCTCGAGAGAGAACAGCTCCAGTTTCCCTAATTTCCCCATATAATGAAATCCCTCATCTTCTATCATTAGATGTTTGGAAACTTTGCTGATCAGATCAATATCTGGTGCATTTTTTGAAAGTCCTGGGATACAAACTAATCTTCTGTGATGTTACTCATGGTGAGGTAGAAGTGTAGAAGTGGGAATGGGTACACAAATCCTGTGAGCATACTTTGAAAGAATGTTAAAAGCTCCCAAAGAGACAGTGAAGTAAATGCTTTTGCTTTGATTTCTGGAAAAGAATAAGATCATGTTTTACCTATGCACTGGAGATAGATAAACACGACAGATAATGAATAATATGGGGAACAGCTCTTCACTGTTCATCTGGTTAGAGTCTGTGTCCCTTACAGCAAAGGCCAAGAAGTTTAGCTCAGTATTTCATTACCAGTCGTTTTCTTTTTTTAATTAAGTATCTCAGCAGTTGTATTTGTATATTTAAGAAGGAATGTTGGTATAAATGTTTTAATTGCCCTAAAGTGGTTTCCTTGAGGAATTTCTTTCTGAATAAGTTCCTATTGGTTTATGAATGGTAAGTACTAGCACACTTGTAATCAATCATAAAAATTTTGGAAGTTATGAATACATGTGCAAGCCAGAACTTATAGGTCCCGTTGGTTTGTCTCAGCTAACAGTAATGAATATCTGGAATTTTACACAGCGTGGAGTTCCAACAGAAAATGCTGTTACAGACAATTCAGACACAACAAAAACAATTGCAGGTGTGAATTTTGTAACCTCCTTTTTTATATCTTTAACGTACTAATCCCGTCATTAGTTGCAGTATTCAGCTTGGTGGTGATGTTAGATAAAACCATGAAAACCATTTCGGACAAAGGCCCAACCCTTTCCGTCTTTTACCAGCAGATTTCCTGACAGGTCATGTTGCACTTGTTGGGCCTCGTTAGCAGTTTCTCCGTCCACTTTTGTTTTGAGATTCCACAACTCTTCAGCTGCGTTTTTAACCTAATACCCCTTGGCTGCAGATTGGAGGCCTGCTTAACAAGCCATCTGAGATTACTTTCCAGTGATTTCAATAGCCTGCAAAACCAGATGGGTTATAAAACGAACATCTGACTCGAATTAGTCTCGCTCCTTTTGGGTGGGTGAGGTTAAAATCAGGCCTTTCAATTGTGATCCTTCACTGCTTATCGATTATGAAATTTTACAGTCAATCAGTTGCAAGAAATGATCATGTAGAATTATTACACCCGAAGTGTGAACACCAATTGGTAATTTTAGTTTTATTTGTGGGAATATCAATTAAAATTTGTAGACATTTTGACTGCAGGGTATTTTGGTCCAACAGAGTTTCTTTGTAAATTATTAATGCTGCCTTTGTTTCATTATTTTTTTTTTGTTTTAAAGTGTGACACAGTAAATATGCTTCAGACTGTGTGTGAAATCTCGGTGTGATGGGCAGGGGCTGTTTGTACATGTGAAGGTGTTGCAAGGCCAAAAAACAATTTCACGACATTGTGAAACCAGTTTGCGATCGTCTGCTCCGCCTGCCAATGGCGGACTGCGTTTCCCACCATCGGACACCAGGGAACTCATTGTAATACATTAACACATCATCATAAGGCCAGCCTGCTGCACCCATTCTGCCACCCAAAACCCCATCCCCCATCCCCCATCCCCCATCCTCCATCCCCCACCCACCCCTGGCCGGCTGGATTGTCAGTCCACATCAGCAGGAAAACATGCCAATGTGTTTCACAACAGCACATAAGTGACGTGCACCTGGCGAGCTGAACTTCGCCCGGGACTTCGAGGTTTGTTTGCCTACCCTGCTTCGGTCAGCACTCACAGTCATCAGTGCCAGGCTTCACAGGCAGCACCACACCACTTTTCAGGGGGCTTATGTACAGGTCTCTATCCACCAGACCAGTCATATGTGGGTGGCTTTTCAATGTCTACGGGGTTAGGGCCTTCTTGGGGAAGGGGTGAAGAGGCCTCAGGCAAGGGAAGGGGCTGCAGGATGAGGTCTATACTGGGAAAGGGGGGTATCCCAGAGTGTGTATGGGGGCACATGTTGACCTGTGCAAGTGGCCTCAAGAGGGTGAGGGCTGAGGAGGGAAGTCTCCAGAGAGATGAGGCCAGATGGAGATGTGAGGGTGTGTGTGAGAGAGTGAGTGGTGATGTCCCTTGAGCTGGCAGTGAGTGAGATGCCAGTGAATGTGTGATGGGCTTGTGAGTGTGAGAGTTTAGAGTGATGAGATGGTTGCCTTACCTTGGCTGCTTGGATGAGATCATTCATCCTCTGTCTGCACAGGATGGCTGACCTCTCCTGTGCAGCGTTGGCACTGACCACCACTGCCATTGCCTGCTATGCTGGATTGGTGATGCAGCTGCCCCTCCTGTGGCCAGAAACAGCATCCAAAAGACATTCCAGTGATTTGTCATTAAGTCTAGGGGCTGCAGCCTTTTTGCCTTTCGTGGACATGTTCCTGCAGCAGTCGTGGGCTGGAAGGACTGAGATGTGTGTGCACAGCTGGGCTTTAAATATGGCGGCCAGCATGATGAAGCAGCGAGGTGACGGCATGGTGGGCGAATGAGAGGCCGCCTGCTATAGAGATGGCATGTTTCCCAGGAATGCATAAATTTGGGATGATATGATGTGAAAGCCTACTCGCTACCACACTTTGTGCAAATCTGGGACAATTCCACCCAATGGCAACAATAAAACACCCAAGGTTTCGCTCGTAAGGGGTTGCAGGATGTAATATTGGATAATGCCAGGGTCCAGCGACACCTTCAAGAATGTGATTTTCAATGCCCACCTACAATTGTACCCGCCCCCATCGGCAATTGAAAATCCAGGCCCTAATATCTCCGGATGAATCCGCACAGAACAGCTTGGTAACATTAAAAAAAGATCTTCTGTTGGGGCCAGACTGTGTTTCTGATGTGTGCCAGCAAAAAATGAAATTTCCCCCACACCTCACAAAGTCTGCTCCATTCAGCTGTTGTCTCAACATATCGACTCCCCTGATGTTTTTTAGCCAGTAAATACATGAGCCATTTAAGTTAAGAAAGTTCCAATTCTGAACCTCAATTTGTGCTGAGCGAGCTGATCCCATTCAGAGCGACAGCTGAACTGCTTCAGCAAATTTAGTTTAAGGAACAAAACATTCCCTCAGATTCTGAGGCAACTTTGTGCTGTCCTTCAAATAATGCAATGGGATCTTTAACAATGACTAGAACCACCAAGAAAAGCCCTGGTTTAAAATGAAAGATAATATCTCGAATAATGCAATACTCTCTTGCTTTTTTTATTCTTTCCTGGGATGTGGGCGTCGCTGGCAAGGAGCATTGGTTACCCATCCCTAATTGCCCTTGAGAAGGTGATGGTGAGCTGCCTTCTTGAACCGCTGCAGTCCATGTGGTGTAGGTACACCCACAGTGCTGTTAGGGAGTTCCAGGATTTTGACCCAGTGACAATGAAGGAATGGCGATATACTTCCAAGTCAGGATGGTGAGTGGCTTGAAGGGGAACTTGTAGGTGGCGGTGTTCCCCTGTCCCTGCTGCCCTTGTCCGTTTTGGTGCTGAATGTATTATAAAGGGTTAACTGTTGGGATATGCTAATGATGCACCACGATATCAGTCAGTTATATCTTAGACTGTTGAGAGATGGTTGGAATCATGTCCAGGTGCAATATGCCCACTCTGTAACCTGTTTTAAAATAGAACTAATAAAAAAGTGTTAAGCGGATACCAGAGTATGTCCACAGTCTGCCCAAGAACCAAGTCCCATGCTTAGACTCCAAAATGGAAGGACCCATCTGAGAACATGGTGGCAGCCGTAGAGACATCAATGTAAAAGGACACATCAGTGTTACCGAAGGAACCACAGAATGAAGAAACCTTTGAAAGCAGCTCAAGAAAACCTCAGTAGTAGAAGGAGGCACACTGGAGATAGGTAACAATGACCCTACCTGGTGAGCAGTCCCTGCCCTTGCCCTGCCTGTTTCACTGCCTCGGGGGCCCGCAGAGATGCCAGCACTGGGAGCTATGGAAACAACATTTTCTCCGACACCGAGCAGCATCAGATCTTCATGAAAAGGAGCCAAAGCTTCAAGTTAGACCTTTTCTTTATGCAGTAGGTCCAGTAGCAGATGATGTTATCCTAAGGCCAGGTGTGCAGGAATCCACTGTGGATTTTGCCTCCATTATTAATGAATCTGACACCTGTCGTAGACAAAGCAAAATTTAGTAATTGAAGGAGAACTTTTTAACTTGCATCCACAGTGATGGGGAAACAATTGAAGTATTCTTAACCAACCTAGATTACCTAACTAGTTTGTGCAGATATGGGACACTGAAGGACAAGCTAATCCTTGATCACATAGTCGTGGGTGTCCAGGATGAAGAACTCTCTAACTTTGTGCAAACCAAAGATGCTCTTACTTTGGATCAAACGGTCCAAAATGCGAGGCAGGCCAAGTTTAGGGCATTTAACCAGGCTATAATTCATGGCAACTCCTAGGCTGCACATGGATCTGTAAGTTAGGTAGGACCATGGGCAGTGGCCCCACCCATAAGTAAGCCTGTTAAGCCAAGTGAAAGGGTGGGGACTTCTATATTGTCAGCCATTTTGAGAAGTTTCCATTGTGGCACAAAAACCCATCATTGACACCAGGACTGCCAATAGTGGGCGCAGAATACTTCCAGTGTGGCAAAATTGGACATTTCAAGCATTTCTGCAAATTCAGCAATTTTGATCAAAGTCATAGACCGGCAAATATTTATGAAACATATTCCTTCCCATCTCAGCTCCACGACATCACTGCAGGAGTTCCTCAAGGTAGTGTCCTAGGCCCAACTATCTTCAGCTGCTTCATCAGTGACCTTCTTTCCATCATAAGGTCAGAAGTGGGGGTGTTCACTGATGATTGCACAATGTTCAGCACCATTCATGACTCCTCAGATACTGAAGCAGTCCATGTCCAAATGCAGCAAGACCAGAACAATATCCAGGCTTGGGCTGACAAGTGGCAAGTAATATTCGTGCCAAACAAGTGCCAGGCAATGAATATCTCCAACAAGAAAGGATCTAACCATCGTCCCTTCATATTTAATGACATTACCATTGTTGAATCCCCCATTATCAACATCCTGGGGGTTACCATTGACCAGAAACTGAACTGGACCAGCAATTTAAATACTGTGGCTACAAGAGCAGGTCAGAGGCTAGGAATCCTGCGAGGAGTAACTCATCTCCTGACTCCCAAAAGCCTATCCACCACTTACAAGGCACAAGTCAGGAGTATGATGGAATACTCCCACTTGCCTGGATGAGAGCAGCTCCCACAACACTCAAGAAGCTTGACACCATCCAGGACAAAGCAGCCACATCCACAAGCATTCACGCCCTCCACCACCAACACACTGTAGCAGCAGTGTGTGTACCATCTACAAGATGCAGTGCAGGAATTCACCAAGGCTCCTTAGACTGCATCTTCCAAACCCACGACCACTACCATCTAGAAGGACAAGGGCAGCAAACACATGTGAACACCACCACCTGGAATTTCCCCTCCAAGTCACTCAGCATCCTGATTTGGAAATATATGGCGTTCCTTCACTGTCACTGAGTCAAAATCCTGGAACTCCCGTTCTAACAGCACTGTGGGTGTACCTACACCACATGGATTGTAGTGGTTCAAGAAGGCAGCTCACCACCACCTTCTCAAGGGCAATTAGGGATTAGCAATAAATGCTGGCCTAGCCAGCGAAGCTCACATCCCATGAATGAATTAAAAAAACGCAAAGTCCAGAAAAAGGCAAAACTACAGAGTCCCTAGAGGAAGTAGATAATCTTAGCTCAGACTATTGGTCAGTTACAGTCCAAGTTCAAGGCTTCAACACTACTTTTAAAGTTGATACTGGAGCTGCTGTTAACATATTAGCAATGACCTTGACTGGCTTCAGCTGATGACCCTTTATCCATCAAACATAAAGTTACAAGGTCCAGGCGGCTTAGACCTTTCAATCAGAGGCTGGATTATTGCTCCTCTTCACAACAAGGGGTGACAGGTCATCGATTCTTTCTATTTTCTTCACAATCAATGTACATCCAGACTGAGCGGCGATGTTGACATACTTCTAGGAATCCTGGAAAAACCAGATGATGCTCAACATTTGAATAACTCACTGCCTTTCATGAAACAATCTTCAGCCTTTTATTTAGAGGCAGTGGAAATTTACCCTTCTGGAGCTGAGGAAGTTTATACACTCAGCAGTAAGTTCCTTTCTTTCAGAGAAACACCATCCACTAGACCCCAGGCAGAGGTTGAAGTTATGAATCTCCCAGTT
Source organism: Carcharodon carcharias (assembly GCF_017639515.1). Classification (NCBI taxonomy): domain Eukaryota; kingdom Metazoa; phylum Chordata; class Chondrichthyes; order Lamniformes; family Lamnidae; genus Carcharodon; species Carcharodon carcharias. Next base: position 143,398,547 of record NC_054479.1, read on the forward strand.
CTTTAGGAAGTAAAGCCAGAGGTGCTGGATACAGGAGGCACTGCAGCAGATGGTGACCATCCCCATGAAGACCTGCTGGACCTGAGTTGGCTTTTCCTAGTAGATAGGGAGAAACTGTTCCCACTCATAAATGGATCGAGAACCAGAGGGCACAGTTTTAAAGTGTTTTGCAAAAGAAGCAAATGTGAGGTGAGAAAAAACATTTCCACACAGCGAGTGGTTAGGGTTTGGAGTGCACGGCCTGGAAGTGTGGTGGAGGCAGGTTCAACTGAGGCATTCATGAGGGCATTGGATGATTATTTAAATAGAAACAATGTGCAGGGTTATGGGGAAAAGGCAGGAGATTGGCGCTAAGTTAAAATGCTCAAAGAGCCACTACAGACAAGATGGGCTGAATGGTCTCCTTCTACACTGTAACAATTCTGTGATTCTGTGATCCCTAGAGAGGGATGAGGGTGAATCCCTAGCAGTACTGAGTGACCTCATGGAGATTGAGTTGCGTAGAATCTGTAGTTGTAAAAATGGAGTTACAGAAATGTAATGTAAATAGTTAAAGATATCTTTTCATGTTGTTATTAAAAAGTGAGATAGTACACTTGGGGGAGATGTAGTATAAAGATTTAACAGATGGGATATGCTATTGAATGATGTAGATGATGATGTGCCACTGACATCAGTCAGGCATGTATTAGACTAGAGAGGGAGAGAGGTTGGAATCATGCCTAGGAGCAACAAGCCTACTCTGTAACCTGTTCAGATGCAGTACCAATAAACAAGTGTTGAGCAGATACCAGAATATGTCAACAAACTGTCTCAGAACCAAGTCCCACGCCTAGGGTCCAAGATAGAAGGACCATCTCATAACAATAGAAGTCGTGGGTTTGGATAGCGCTATCAAAGGAGCCTTGGTGAGTTGCTGCAGTGCTTCTTAGATATAATACACACCGCTGCACTGTGCATCTGTGGTCGAAGGAGTGAAAATTTGAAGCGGTATATGAGGAGCGAATCAAGCGGCTGCTTTTTCCTAGATGGTGTCGAGCTTCTTATGTGTTGTTGGAGCTGCACTCATCCAGGCAAGTGGACAGTATTCCCTCACACTCCTGACTTGTGCCTTGTAGATGCTGGACAGGATTTGGGGAGCTAGGAGGTAGGTTACTCAAAGCAGAATTCCTAACCTCTGAACTGCTCTTGAAGTAACAGTATTAATATGGCTGGCACAGTTCAGTTTCTGGTCAATGGTAGCTCCCGGGATGTTGATAGTGGGGGATTCAATGATGGTAATGCCATTGAATGTCAAGAGTAGATGGTTAGATTATCTATTCTTGGAGATGGTCATTGCCTGTGTGTGGCACTTGTGTGGCGTGAATGTTACTTGCCACTTGTTAGCCCAAGCCTGAATGTTGTCCAGATCTTGCTGCAAATGGGCATAAACTGTTTTAGTATCTGAGGAATCATGGATGATGCTGAACATTGTGTAATCTTCAGCGAACATCCCCACTTCTGACCTTATGATGGAGGGAAGGTCCTTGATGAAGCAGCTGGGCCTAAGACACTACCCTGAGGAATTTCTGCAGTGATGTCCTGGAGCTGAGATGATTCACCTCCAACAACCACAACCATCTTCCTGATGGGGCGGTAATTGGCCGGATTAGATCTGTCCTGCTTTTTGTTGACAGGATATACCTGGACAATTTTCCACATTGTTGAGTCGATACCAGTGTTGTGCTGGAACAGCTTGGCTTTGGGCACAGCTAGTTCTGGAGCATAAGTAATATTGCTGGGATATTGTCAGGACCATTGCAGTGTCCAATCTTTTCAGCTGTTTCTTGGTATCATGTGGAGTGAATTAAATTGTCTAAAGATTGACATCTATGATGCTGGGGATTTTGGGGGAAGGCCAGTGTGGATCATCCACTCAGCACTTCAGGCTGAAGATGGCTGAAAATGCTTCAGCCTTATCTTTTGCACTGATGTGCTGGGCTCCCCCCTCATTGAGGATGGGAATATTTGTGGAGCCTCCTCCTCCAGTGAGTTGTTTAATTGTCCACTACCATTCACAACTTGTCATGGCAGGACTGTAGAGCTTAGGCCTGATCCGTTGGTTGTGGGGTTGTTTAGCTCTATTGCATACTGCTTCCACTGTTTGGCATGCAAGTAGTCCTGTTTTGTGGCTTCACCATGTTGACACCTCATTTTTAGGTATGCCTGGTGCTGCTCCTGGCATGCCCTCCTGCACTCTTCTTTGAACCAGGGTTGATCCCTTGGCTTGATGGTAATGGTAGAGTGGGGGATATGCCAGGCTTTGAGGTTACAGATTATGATTGAATCCAATTCTTTTCATGCTGATGGCCCATAGTGCCTCATAGATGCTTAGCCTTGAGCTGTTGGATGTGTTTGAAGCCTATCCTATTTAGCATGGTGGTATGCCACATAACATGATGGACGGTATGCTCGGTGTGTGGGTTTGCAGGAATTCACCAAGGCTCCATAGACAGCACCTTCCAAACCCATGACTGCCCCCATCTACAGTGACAAGGGCAGCAGACACACGTAAACACCACCACCTGGAAGTTCCCCACCAAGCCACTCACCATACGGATTTGGAAATATATCACCGTCCCTTCACTGTAACTGGGTCAAAATCCTGGAACTCCCTCCCTACACCACATAAGCTGCAGCGGTTCAAGAAGGCAGCTCACCACCACCTTCTCAAGAACAGTTAGGGATGGGCAATAAATGCTGGGCCCAGCCAGCGATGTCCACATCCTGTAAATAAATTTTTACAAGGACAATGCAATGGTCACTCTTACCAAAAGTGTCATGGACAGATACATCTGTGCAGTTATATTGCTGAGGACAAAGTCTAGTAGGCCTTTGCCTATTATTGGCTCCTTCACGTCCTGCTACAGGCTCAGTCTAGCAGCTATATCCTTCAGATCTTGGCCAGCTTGGTCAGTAATGGTGCTACTGAGCCACTCTTGGTGATGGACATTGAAGTTTCTCACCCAGAAATTCCATCTTCAAACTGAGCACACCCTCCATCGTGTTGTTTGGCACTACCACCATGCTAAATGGGATAGACTTCAAATACATCCAACAGCTCAAAGCTAGGCATCCTTAAGGCTGTTTCCTTGCCATCCTCCAAGTGGTGTTCAACATGGAGGAATTATGATTCTTCAGCTGAGGGAGGGCAGTAGGTGGTAATCAGCAGGAGGTTTCCTTGCCCATGTTTGACCTGATGCCATGAGACTTCATGGAATTGGAGTCACAGTTGAGGACTCCCAGGGCAACTCCTCCCTTACTGTATACCACTGTGCTGCCCGCACTGGTAGGTCAGTTCTTCTGGTGGGACAGGGCATACCAAGGAAGGTGATGGACGTGCCTGGGACATTTCTGTAAGATATGATTCGGTGAGTATAACTATGTCAGGCTGTTGCTTGACTAGTCTGTAAGACAGCTCTCTCAAATCGGGCACAAATCCTCAGATGTTAGTAAGGAGGGGGGTTTACAGGGTTGGGTTTCCATTGTTAAGTGGTCTGTCTGGTCTTATTCTTTTTTGACTTTTTTGTACAGGTTTGATACAACTAAACATCTTGCTAGGCCATTTCAGAGAGCACTTAAGAGCTAAACACATTACTGAGAGTCTGGAATAGGCCAGACCAGGTAAGCACAGCTAATTTCCTTAGTGAACTAGATGGGTTTTACAATAATTGATTATGATAATTTCATGGTGCCATTGCTGGGACTTTCAGTTTCAGATTTAGTCAATCTAGATTAGTTGCTGAAGTTCTGGAATAGTGCTGGAGCCCCCAATCTTCACCAGCAGAATGTTGCACTTTGAAAATTTCAACAGTGCAGGTAGATGTACAAAAAAAAAAATCTTTGCTAGATCTCATAGAATTCCTAACAAATAACCTATTGTTCACTTACAGCAACCCTCTCCTAATTCTCTTTTCAGGTTTTGATGTAATTATATTCTATCATAAAATGTCTACAAAGTATCGTAGTGGTTGGTAGCCTGATTTCAATTGCTATCCAGTTTCCATGAAATAATGAGGTAAAGAAAATCAGGGATGCACTTGAGATCAGCATTGGAAGAATCCAGTATTCTTTCAGGGTTGTAGGGTCAGAGGAGGTTAAAAAGACTGGAATGGGTGATACTGTGGATAGACTTGAACACATTGATGAGAATTTTAAATGTGAGGAGTGTAGTATAAGGGTTTGGCACATATAGGATTAGTGTGGGACTGATACAGTACTGCCCACATAATGATGTAAGACAGCACATGACCCACACCCAGGGTCAGGCTGGTTTTGGACAGAGCTGTGTGTACCAGCAAGCATGGACACAGTTCCTAGCTTGTACCCTTTACTGTATATTTGTAAATAATTCTAAGAGTTAATAAGGACTTACAGTAAACCTACGTATGACTATAAGGTCTTCTTCAGATGTACTGAACTGTAACAAACACCCTATAACATGATGGCAGCTTGAGGAAAAGCCCAAAACCTTGCAGAAAATGCAGAGATAAAAATCAGCAAAGAAGTCTGAGCTGAAAAGAAGCTGCAGAAGCAGAGGCGCAGAGGAAGAATCAGCAAAGAAGTCTGAGCTGAAAAGAAGCTGCAGAAGCAGAGGCGCAGAGGAAGAATCAGCAAAGAAGTCTGAGCTGAAAAGAAGCTGCAGAAGCAGAGGCGCAGAGGAAGAATCAGCAAAGAAGTCTGAGCTGAAAAGAAGCTGCAGAAGCAGAGGCGCAGAGGAAGAATCAGCAAAGAAGTCTGAGCTGAAAAGAAGCTGCAGAAGCAGAGGCGCAGAGGAAGAATCAGCAAAGAAGTCTGAGCTGAAAAGAAGCTGCAGAAGCAGAGGCGCAGAGGAAGAATCAGCAAAGAAGTCTGAGCTGAAAAGAAGCTGCAGAAGCAGAGGCGCAGAGGAAGAATCAGCAAAGAAGTCTGAGCTGAAAAGAAGCTGCAGAAGCAGAGGCGCAGAGGAAGAATCAGCAAAGAAGTCTGAGCTGAAAAGAAGCTGCAGAAGCAGAGGCGCAGAGGAAGAATCAGCAAAGAAGTCTGAGCTGAAAAGAAGCTGCAGAAGCAGAGGCGCAGAGGAAGAATCAGCAAAGAAGTCTGAGCTGAAAAGAAGCTGCAGAAGCAGAGGCGCAGAGGAAGAATCAGCAAAGAAGTCTGAGCTGAAAAGAAGCTGCAGAAGCAGAGGCGCAGAGGAAGAATCAGCAAAGAAGTCTGAGCTGAAAAGAAGCTGCAGAAGCAGAGGCGCAGAGGAAGAATCAGCAAAGAAGTCTGAGCTGAAAAGAAGCTGCAGAAGCAGAGGCGCAGAGGAAGAATCAGCAAAGAAGTCTGAGCTGAAAAGAAGCTGCAGAAGCAGAGGCGCAGAGGAAGAATCAGCAAAGAAGTCTGAGCTGAAAAGAAGCTGCAGAAGCAGAGGCGCAGAGGAAGAATCAGCAAAGAAGTCTGAGCTGAAAAGAAGCTGCAGAAGCAGAGGCGCAGAGGAAGAATCAGCAAAGAAGTCTGAGCTGAAAAGAAGCTGCAGAAGCAGAGGCGCAGAGGAAGAATCAGCAAAGAAGTCTGAGCTGAAAAGAAGCTGCAGAAGCAGAGGCGCAGAGGAAGAATCAGCAAAGAAGTCTGAGCTGAAAAGAAGCTGCAGAAGCAGAGGCGCAGAGGAAGAATCAGCAAAGAAGTCTGAGCTGAAAAGAAGCTGCAGAAGCAGAGGCGCAGAGGAAGAATCAGCAAAGAAGTCTGAGCTGAAAAGAAGCTGCAGAAGCAGAGGCGCAGAGGAAGAATCAGCAAAGAAGTCTGAGCTGAAAAGAAGCTGCAGAAGCAGAGGCGCAGAGGAAGAATCAGCAAAGAAGTCTGAGCTGAAAAGAAGCTGCAGAAGCAGAGGCGCAGAGGAAGAATCAGCAAAGAAGTCTGAGCTGAAAAGAAGCTGCAGAAGCAGAGGCGCAGAGGAAGAATCAGCAAAGAAGTCTGAGCTGAAAAGAAGCTGCAGAAGCAGAGGCGCAGAGGAAGAATCAGCAAAGAAGTCTGAGCTGAAAAGAAGCTGCAGAAGCAGAGGCGCAGAGGAAGAATCAGCAAAGAAGTCCGAGCTGAAAAGAAGCTGCAGAAGCAGAGGCGCAGAGGAAGAATCAGCAAAGAAGTCTGAGCTGAAAAGAAGCTGCAGAAGCAGAGGCGCAGAGGAAGAATCAGCAAAGAAGTCCGAGCTGAAAAGAAGCTGCAGAAGCAGAGGCGCAGAGGAAGAATCAGCAAAGAAGTCCGAGCTGAAAAGAAGCTGCAGAAGCAGAGGCGCAGAGGAAGAATCAGCAAAGAAGTCTGAGCTGAAAAGAAGCTGCAGAAGCAGAGGCGCAGAGGAAGAATCAGCAAAGAAGTCTGAGCTGAAAAGAAGCTGCAGAAGCAGAGGCGCAGAGGAAGAATCAGCAAAGAAGTCTGAGCTGAAAAGAAGCTGCAGAAGCAGAGGCGCAGAGGAAGAATCAGCAAAGAAGTCTGAGCTGAAAAGAAGCTGCAGAAGCAGAGGCGCAGAGGAAGAATCAGCAAAGAAGTCTGAGCTGAAAAGAAGCTGCAGAAGCAGAGGCGCAGAGGAAGAATCAGCAAAGAAGTCTGAGCTGAAAAGAAGCTGCAGAAGCAGAGGCGCAGAGGAAGAATCAGCAAAGAAGTCTGAGCTGAAAAGAAGCTGCAGAAGCAGAGGCGCAGAGGAAGAATCAGCAAAGAAGTCTGAGCTGAAAAGAAGCTGCAGAAGCAGAGGCGCAGAGGAAGAATCAGCAAAGAAGTCTGAGCTGAAAAGAAGCTGCAGAAGCAGAGGCGCAGAGGAAGAATCAGCAAAGAAGTCTGAGCTGAAAAGAAGCTGCAGAAGCAGAGGCGCAGAGGAAGAATCAGCAAAGAAGTCTGAGCTGAAAAGAAGCTGCAGAAGCAGAGGCGCAGAGGAAGAATCAGCAAAGAAGTCTGAGCTGAAAAGAAGCTGCAGAAGCAGAGGCGCAGAGGAAGAATCAGCAAAGAAGTCTGAGCTGAAAAGAAGCTGCAGAAGCAGAGGCGCAGAGGAAGAATCAGCAAAGAAGTCTGAGCTGAAAAGAAGCTGCAGAAGCAGAGGCGCAGAGGAAGAATCAGCAAAGAAGTCTGAGCTGAAAAGAAGCTGCAGAAGCAGAGGCGCAGAGGAAGAATCAGCAAAGAAGTCTGAGCTGAAAAGAAGCTGCAGAAGCAGAGGCGCAGAGGAAGAATCAGCAAAGAAGTCTGAGCTGAAAAGAAGCTGCAGAAGCAGAGGCGCAGAGGAAGAATCAGCAAAGAAGTCTGAGCTGAAAAGAAGCTGCAGAAGCAGAGGCGCAGAGGAAGAATCAGCAAAGAAGTCTGAGCTGAAAAGAAGCTGCAGAAGCAGAGGCGCAGAGGAAGAATCAGCAAAGAAGTCTGAGCTGAAAAGAAGCTGCAGAAGCAGAGGCGCAGAGGAAGAATCAGCAAAGAAGTCTGAGCTGAAAAGAAGCTGCAGAAGCAGAGGCGCAGAGGAAGAATCAGCAAAGAAGTCTGAGCTGAAAAGAAGCTGCAGAAGCAGAGGCGCAGAGGAAGAATCAGCAAAGAAGTCTGAGCTGAAAAGAAGCTGCAGAAGCAGAGGCGCAGAGGAAGAATCAGCAAAGAAGTCTGAGCTGAAAAGAAGCTGCAGAAGCAGAGGCGCAGAGGAAGAATCAGCAAAGAAGTCTGAGCTGAAAAGAAGCTGCAGAAGCAGAGGCGCAGAGGAAGAATCAGCAAAGAAGTCTGAGCTGAAAAGAAGCTGCAGAAGCAGAGGCGCAGAGGAAGAATCAGCAAAGAAGTCTGAGCTGAAAAGAAGCTGCAGAAGCAGAGGCGCAGAGGAAGAATCAGCAAAGAAGTCTGAGCTGAAAAGAAGCTGCAGAAGCAGAGGCGCAGAGGAAGAATCAGCAAAGAAGTCTGAGCTGAAAAGAAGCTGCAGAAGCAGAGGCGCAGAGGAAGAATCAGCAAAGAAGTCTGAGCTGAAAAGAAGCTGCAGAAGCAGAGGCGCAGAGGAAGAATCAGCAAAGAAGTCTGAGCTGAAAGAAGCTGCAGAAGCAGAGGCGCAGAGGAAGAATCAGCAAAGAAGTCTGAGCTGAAAAGAAGCTGCAGAAGCAGAGGCGCAGAGGAAGAATCAGCAAAGAAGTCTGAGCTGAAAAGAAGCTGCAGAAGCAGAGGCGCAGAGGAAGAATCAGCAAAGAAGTCTGAGCTGAAAAGAAGCTGCAGAAGCAGAGGCGCAGAGGAAGAATCAGCAGGGTAAAGCTCCAAGGAAAGGCTTGGAAGCTGGAGGCAGAAATTTAAAATTCTTTATCGCAGCAGAAAACCCCATTGAGTCTCCTTTGGAAGTCCAGCTTCTAATCCCAGAGTGCAGAGTTAGCAGTCTCAGTAGGGGTGAGCTAAATCTTTTAAAACTTCAGGCCACACCAAGTCCTGAGAAATCTTTCGATAATTCAGAGACAGAAGCCCAGTTTGAAAAAAAAAACCATCGCTAAAACCCAATCCCCTAGTTGGCGTCCAAACATGTGACACCTGAGTTCACTCTGAAACATGAAAAATATTTAATTAAATAATCTGGGAGAAACACGACTTCTAAACTTGGCTGAGAGAAAGCAAAAGCCAAGATCCGATAAATTTGTGACTTTAAAATAAAATGCAAAGCAAGGGACCTCTGCAGCAGTTGATGTAGGCAGCCATTCTTGAATTACTTTTTCAAGCAAAGTACATTTGCAATTGTATCAGAGCCTGTCAAAACTGGCAAATGCAGAAAATCCCTTTGTCTCCAAGTGAATGGCGATGCCATCTTGAAATTCAGAAAGTTCTTAAAGCAGAACCTATCCTTCTAAAAATTTACCATGGATCAGAATTCTATACTTCTGCTCATTTTGGGCTAATCCAAGGCCCAGGTCAATCACATAACTGGGGACTTGAATAAAAAGATTCCTAAGATACAGCACCACTTCATGTTTGGACAAAAAGTCAGAAGCAGAGCAGATTAATACACTACTTTACTCAGTAGGCCCGATTGCAGATGACATTATTGTAAGACAAGGAAACATTGCATTATCTGCTACTTTTCAAGAAGCACTAAAATCTTTTGACATTTATTTCAACCTAAGAAGCAATAAAATAACCAAAAGAGCTAAATTTAACAATGGAGTCCAGCAGCCAGGAGGATCTGTCGATTCATTCATCAATGATCAATACAGGATGGCAGAAGGTTGCAAATATTGAGAGTTAAGATCTGAACTCATCAGAGGCAGAATAGTGATCGGACTAGCGGATGATGTGCTCCCTGACCACGTGCAAGCAAAGGAAGATCTAGCCCTGGAAATGGCAATCCAGATAGTTCAGCAGTCAGAACTCCGTGAGTGACACAGAACCATTTTAAGGGGAGAAAATAAACGGTGGGGCAAAGGCCAACCCACAGTTCAGCTGATTAAGGAACAAGGACACATTGACGCTCCAGCCCAGGGAAAATAATTACCGAGCCGGCCAGCAGAGAAACCGTGCCAACGCTATGGAGCAAAGCGCCCCCACAAAGGAGATCAATGCCCCTCAATTTCAGCCCAAAGCTTCCAGCACAACATGGATTGCCCTGGGCACTACGGGAAACTTACGTAGGGCAAAGGCTCTGAAACACACAGAAGACCCAAAGATCATCCACAAGGTCGATACTGCAAGTCTGGAAGGGACACAGCCATGCTTTTTGGGTTTTTTTCAAGTTCAGTCAAGAGATGTGGGCTTCGCTGGCTGGGTCAGCATTTATTGCCCTCCCTAGTTGCCCTTGAAAAGGTGGTAGTGAGCCGCCTTCTTGAACTGCTGCAGTTCATTTGGTGTAGGTACACCCACAGTGTTTTTTGGAAGGGAGTTCCAGGATTTTGACCCAGCGACAGTGAAGGAACAGCGATATATTTCCAAGTGAGGATGGTGAGTGACTTGGAGGGGATCTTCCAGATGGTGGAGATCTCATTTATGTGCTGCCCTTGTCCTTTTAGATGGTAGTGGTCGTGGGTTTGGAAGGATGCTTGGTGAGTTCCTGCAGTGCATCTTGTAGATAGTACACACTGCTGCTACAGTGCATCAGTGGTGGAGGGAGTGAATGTTTGTGGATATGGTGCCAATCAAGTGGGTTGCTTTGTCCAGGATGGTGTCAAGTTTCTTGAGCATTCTGGGAGCTGCACTCATGCAGGCAAGTGGGGAGTATTCCATCACACTCCTGACTTGTGCCTTGTAGATGGTGAACAGACTTTAGGGAGTCAGGAGGTGAGTTACTTGTCTCGGGATTCCTAGCCTCTGACCTGCTCTTGTGGCCACAGTATTTATATGGCTAGTCCAGTTCAGTTTCTGGTCGATGGTAACCCCCAGGATGTTGATAATGGGGGATTCAGTGATGGTATTGCCATTAAACATCAAGGGGCGATGGTTAGATTCTCTCTTAATGGAGATGGTCATTGCCTGACACTTGTGTGGCACGAATGTTACTTGTCACTTGTCAGCCCAAACCTGGATATTGTCCAGGTCTTGCTGCATTTGGACATGGACTGCTTCAGTATCTGAGGAGTAGTGAATGGTGCTGAACATTGTGCAATCATCAGTGAACATCCCCACTTCTGACCTTATGATGGAAGGAAGCTCATTGACATAGGCAGTTAAAGATGGTTGGGTCAAGGACACTACCCTGAGGAACTCCTGCAGTGATGTCCTGGAGCTGAGATGACTGACATCCAGCAAGCACAACTATCTTCCATTCTGTTAGGTATGACTCCAACCAGCGGAGAGTTTTCCTCCTGATTCCCATTGAATCCAGCTTTGCTAGGGCTCCTTGATGCCACACTCGGTCAAGTGCAGCCTTGGTGCCAAGGGCAGTCACTCTCACCTCACCTCGGGAGCTCAGCTCTTTTGTCCATGTTTGATCCAAGGCTGTAATGAGGCCAGGAGCTGAGTGGGTCTGGCGGAACCCAGACTGGGATCAGTGAGCAGGTCATTACTAAGCAAATGCCGCTTGATAGTGCTGTTGATGACCCCTTCCATTACTTTACTGATGATCGAGAGTAGATGGGGCAGTAATTTACCGGGTTGAATTTGTCCTGCTTTTTGTGTACAGGACATACCTGGGCATTTTTCCACATAGCTGGGTAGATGTTAGTGTTGTAGCTGAACAGGAACAGCTTGGCTAGGGGCGCGGCAAGTTCTGGAGCACAAGTCTTCAGTACTATTGCCGGAATATTGTCAGGGCCCATAGCCTTTGCAGTATCCAGTGCCTTCAGCCATTTCTTGATATCATGTGGAGTGAATCAAATTGGCTGAAGACTGGCATCTGTGATGCTGGGGACCTCCGGAGGAGGCCGAGATGGATCATCCACTCGGCACTTCTGGCTGAAGATTGTAGCAAATGTTTCAGCCTTATGTTTTGCAATGATGTGTTGGGCTCCTCCATCATTAAGGATGGGGATATTTGTGGAGCCGCCTCTTCCAGTGAGTTGTTTAATTGTCAAAGATCTTTGTTTCTGATTTTGGAATGCAGACGTCTCAGTCAATGATCATTTAACAAATTTTAAGCTAGACACAGAAACTAGCGTAATCCTGTTGGACAAAGAGCCATGGCTGATGACACAACAGCTGACGCCACCCTTGACAGCCCAATGCTGGGCAGGAGGCTTAAAGATCCCGGTGAAAGGCCCCCTGCAGGTGACACTGAGACACAAGAATAAAACAATCCATGAGACCCTCTTTGTGATCCACAATCAGGACTGTCCATTACTAAGCCTCAAAGCTTGTGTTGAACCTAACCTGTTACAGTGGATTGACAAGGTTAGTCAGCAAAGGCATGGCTCCATGTACAAGTGTGAGTTCCTGAAACTCTTCGCAGGAGTTGGGCAATTGTAAAATGCATACAGGATCACACTGAGGCAGAATGCTAAACCTGTGTGCCTATTCACAGCACGTAAGATCCCACTCCCATTCATGAAGCAGCTGCAGCAGTCACACATCTCTCCAGTCACACAGCCAACTGCATGGTGTTCTGGGATGGGCTCAGTCCCAAAACCAACAGGGCTCCATCTGTATCTGTGTTGACCTGACACAGCTCAATAAAGCTGCAGCCAGAGAAGTACATCTCATGTCCTCAGTGGATGAAAACCTGACTAAACTTGCGAACAGCCTGGTATTTTCAAAGCTGGATGCCAATAGCAGTTTTTGGCAACTTCATCTTGACGGAGAGTCCAGGCTGCTGACGATATTTATTACCCCCGTTGCCAGATTCTGCTTTAATTGCCTGCCATTTGGAATCAAGATGGCACCAAAATCATTCCAATGTATGATGTCGGCCATTTTGCAGGGCCTTCAGGGGCTTATTTGCCACATGGACGATGATTTGGTTCATGGTGCAATGGTGGAGGAAGACGACAAGAGACTGACAGCAATCTGGGAGCACCTGTAGGAGGTGGGGCTGACCCTGAATGACAAATGCAAATTTCCCAGAACATCAATTTGATTCCCAGCCCACATTCTCAGCAATAAAGGCATCACGTTAGACTCACAAGAAACCAAGGCTCTCAATGAGTTCCCAACCCCCATCCACAATTCCAGACCTCAACGATTCTTGGGGATGGTGAACCAGCTGGCAAAATTTTTACCGAATTTGGCACAGACCTCAGAACCTTTGAGGCATTTAATTAAGAAAGACCAGCCATCCCCTCACTTCAAGGTGATCTTACTCTTCATGGACGTTCTGGCCCACTACCACCCAGCCTGGCACATCACAATTGCAGCGGACACTTCATCCACAGGCCTGCGAGCGGTCCTGTTCCAGGAACAACCGGATGGAAGTCGCTGACCTGTTTACTACACATCCAGAAGGCTGTCAGACATGGGTAGAAAAGAAAGCCCTCCCACAGTCACATGGGAATGCGAGAAATATATCATCAGCCTCAAGTTTACAATCGAAATGGACCACAAGCCACTAGCCTCCTTATTGGATGAAAAGGAGCTAGCTAAGATACCTCTCAGAATCCAGAGGTTTCACCTGCACCTACAAGACAGTATACGTCCAAAGTGAAAACCAGACAACAGCAGGCTCGCTTTCAGGCACTGGTCACATGCAGGTCCACCCCTTTACAATGCCAACTGTCTCCACCTGAACTCCTGATGGGCAGGAAACTCCACGTACATCTCCCAATCCTCTCAAAAAAGCTCATACCAGGGTTGGTAACGAAGGATTACCAGAACATTCAAGCAAGAGGAGCAGTCCGACAGGCAGAAGCAGGCTGCTGCCTACAACACCAGGTACCGCACCAGACACTTAACACAATTACAGAAAGGTGATAACATCTGGATTAAAGACCTCGAGAGAAGGTACCGTCTTTAGAAAGAACAAGGACCAACCTCAATCTCAACTGGTTGGCACCACAGAGGGCACAATCAGGAGAAACAGGAGTCTCCTCCTCAACCCTCGACTTCTTGCCTCCACTGTGCAATGGGGAGATATCGAGGAACATACTCAGATGCCAGAACAACCTCCAAACCTACAGGAAGAACAGCAGTGACAGATCCTACCACTCCTCCGGCAGTAGTCCGAATGAGATATGGAAGGGTTATAGAGCTTCCAGATCGCCTGAACCTTTGAATTCAATGGGGAGATAGGGTAGTGATAATATAGTAATGATGATTTAAATGTATGATAGTAATAACAATGTAAGTCATAAAGTAAACGTTAATCACTTAAAATACATTGGATAAAGACTTGGGGGGAGGTGTAATATAAGGGCCTGGCACATATGGAGTTAATGTGGGACAGTGTACAGTACCGCCCACACAGTGATGTAAGACAGCACATGACCTGCATTAGGGTCAGTCTATGTTGGACAGAGCTATGAGTACCAGGAAGCATGGAGACAGTTCCTAGCTTGTACCCTTCACTGTATATTTGTAAACAGTTCTAAGAATCAAGAGTGACTTACCATTAACCCATGTATGACTATGAAGACTTCTTCAGACTGACCAAACTGTAACCAACACCATACAACAAGGAGTTGGTGGATTGGGAGCTAAGGTAGGTCAGCGGACACAGGCGTGATAGATGAACTGGATTTGGTGTGAGTTAGGATATGAAGATTAGAGTTGTGGATGAGCTCATAGTCTCTGTATCAGCACATAGTCAGATGCAAAGCTGTGCCACCAGCTGCAAACATGTATCACAGGGTTGGCAATGCCATTGACCATAACAATCAACTGTTCCCCCAAGTCCTCTTCCCCTGCATCTTTCCAGGCATGCTGCAAATGCTGTCTTATGGGAAGGGTACTCTGGAATGGAATGCAGGACCACCGTCTGAACTAAAACCTTATTATGCACCGGTTAGCTTGTTATTAAATAGAGCGTTATATACTGTGCTGCCCCATCACTTAATCACATTTATTGTGCCTGTTCCTGCATTTTGCCAGGTATTTTTGTCACACAAACACCCTTTTCAAAGGGTGAATCACTAAAAATATTTGCAACCTTTAATGGTTACTAATGTTTGGATACCCATTTATAGTCACTTACCTTTAAATGGATGTGTCCTTTTAACACAAGGCACCCTCTGTAAGGAGCATCTTCCCAGGCTTTTCTGATAAATTCCTCATGTCCAGCCCAATATGGATTAGGATGTTGCTGACACTTTCAATTGAATACAATTAGTATTGGAGGGAGTGATGGGAGGGGAAGTGATATTACACTAAAAATGTTTGCTAAAAAACTCATTGGTCATTAATCAAGCAGTCAGAAGACCAGTCTGAAGATGTAATGCTACACATATATTGTAGTCGTTATGAATGTCACCTTGACAGACAGGGAAGAATGAAATGCTGAGCTCAGGCAGTGAAAGTAACTGTGAAAAGGCCATATATAAAACTGTAGGAATGTACTTTTAACATGAACACTCTAGCTGGTACTCCAACAGCTGTATTCTGTCACATCATACTTTGTTGCTAAGAAACAGTTCATTGATTCTCGTTAGCTTGATTCGTTTTGTTGCCTTACTCTGATAGGAGTAATGTCACTACTAGTCACGAAAAAGTAAAACCTGACTTACATTCCTTGGCTTCTTATCTGTTATTTGAGATTTGGGAAGAAGAGATTAGGACTAAAAACCATGACAGTAATACGTGTCTGGTTTCATCCCTGATGCTGTCATGTTGTTATAATGATATTATACCTTGTGCTTATTTACTGCACAAGACACAAGGCACCAGTCGCTCATAAGGGATTTGGTAACACATTGTGGGTTAATTTATTAAGATGAGGCACATGAGAACAATTATACACGGGTATAAAGCTTGAAGACATCAGAGCTGTTCGTGTATGCTCTGCTCAAAGCAAAAGTGAAACTAAGACTGGATCACATGACACAATTCCCTTCTAGTAATGTCATGTTGATATCCCTTAAAGGCACATTACAGCATCCCTTTTTCTTTTTAAAAATACTTTCCTCCCTTCCAAAGAAGTAAAACTATTTATAATACATGTTCATGTTTAGTTACCATTACATAAGTGTATAGAACTAATGAACCTATGAGTTGCTGAAATATACCAAGACCTGGTATGCCCAGGTCTTGTGATGGTAATCTTCTCCGGATATTGCTTCAATTGCTCACAGTGATTTGTGGGATTGTCATTCATTCTTGGATGTTGTTCCTGGTTGCATTTAGATCTTGCCCTCAATGCAGTAGGACTGACAGTGGTTGATGAGCTGGAAAAGATCAGATTTGTCCTCGGTTACACCTCACCATTGTGCCTTTTTGTGTAATGACATCATAGGACCTTGGTACTAAATAAATCCTTGTCACGTCATCTGGTTGCCATGTACTTTCTGTGGGATCCTGGATGCAAACTTGTCCCAACTGTAAACTTGGCAATTCTGTACCCACATATCTATTGTGCATCAAAAACAGAAAACGCTGGAAAAACTCAGCAGGTCTAATGGCATTTGTGGAGAGAAAGATGGAGTTAACGTTTTGAGTCCGTATGACTTGAAACATTTGACACAATTGCTACTTCACCCAGTATAAAAGAGACTTTAACCAGGTTTCTTTCAATCAACAAACAAACTTATTAGTTTATGATATAACCAATCCTGTTGAATAGAAAGTAAAGCTTATTAACACACAGTATAGAATATGAAAGTATACTAATTACCCATTCAAGATACCCTAAGGGGAGAACATCTCCCCATCGGGCAGGCCAGTTGGGAGCAGGCGTGGGTGGGTGTGGAACCGATCGTGCACCCGGTCAGCGGCAGGGGGAGGAGGGAGAGTCAGAGCGCAGAAGAGCGCAGAAATCTCCCTGAGGCAGGGAGCTGCCTCAGGGAGATTAAGTTCAGAATGAAAATTTTCATTAAAGACAGAAAAAAATTATTTAGACATGTCCCCTCGTGTGACAGTGTCACATGTGCTGGGACATGTTTATGAAGTGTCAAAAATTGTTTTATTTATTCAATTAAACCTTCATGAAACCTCATCCCGCTCGTGGAAGAGGTTTCGTGAAAAATGCAGAGGTTGCCTGGGCACTTTGCTTGCCCGATAACTTTAAGGTTGGATGGGCAGCTTTCTCGATTGGGTTAATAGTTTCATTAATGGCTTTAACAGGCCTTTGACAGTTCGGCGGGCGCGAACTCCAGTGCGCGCTTGCCGGACGGAAGATCAGAATGATGTGCAGTGATGTCAGGATGCACACCCAACGTAGGGAAGATTCTGTCCTAAGTCTCACACACACACACACACACACACACACACACACGCCCACATGCACGCACGCAAACACACACACCCCCAAAAAAAATCAAATAAAAATTGAGGAATTCTGCCAAAGGTTAAAAGTCAATGCTTCAAGGGAAAATGAAAGATGGCGCAGTCTTTGAAGTGATATCCGGGTTAAACAATAGGTCTCTCAGCGCTGATCTGTTAAACAATCGATGACTCTTGCATTGCTTTTCAAGGGGGCTAGAGGAACATTTACAGAGCAACTTGGGAACAGCTTATATTCACTTCCAGCTGTGGACTGGCTCTAGGCTGCAAAAAGGCTGATGTCTTCTTTTCACATGCAGTTGGTGCTGCTTCGTTTAAAAGCAAAACAAAAACCAGCTTTTCGAATACAGTTTTCCAGGCATGGTTCTTTTTTCCCATATCCATGAACTACCATGCAACCCCCTTTGAAAACAGTCCACAAGGGTTCAGAGGCTTCTAGCTTCATTAAAATTGCTTAATTATCTTTTCTTGTAAAAAATAAAATGACTTCCAGGAATAACAATCAGAGTACTGCATTAACCCTTCAAAAAGAAATACCTTTTAAAACATAAATTCTTCCAGAATTTTCTTAGTCCTTGAAGGTAAACCATTTTCTGTGATCAAAATGTTCATGACACTGAGATAAAAGCAAAAAACTGCGGATGCTGTAAATCTAGAACAAAAACAAAAATACCTGGAAAAACTCAGCAGGTCTGACAGCAGGGACACAGAGGGACACAGTTAACATTTCGAGTCCGTATGACTCTTCATCAGAACCGATCTGTTCTGATGAAGGGTCATATGGACTCGAAACGTTAACTGTGTTCCTCTCCGCAGATGCTGTCAGACCTGCTGAGCTTTCTGGGTATTTTTGTTTTTGTTCATGACACTTGTCTGGTTCAGACACACCTGAATCAAGAAACCATAGCTGTGTACGCGGCTTAAACAACTTGAATTCAGATAGTAGATCAGGTGCATCCCAACAAAAACTGGGGAATTTTGTGGACATTCTAACAATATTCCTTTGACCTTTCTTCTCTTGTAATACCTGGGATGGGTGTAGCTGTAGCTGCTTTTCTGAAGATCCGGCCATGAAGACGAGTCACGGTGGGAACGCAATACAGAGTAATGGCGTCTTTGCTTTTTATTCAATTTATAGTTCAGCAATTTCCGAAGCCCGTTGTTATAATTGCAACCTTCTCTGGTCTGATTTTTATGACCTTTTCTTATTTAAGTCTATCGTGCTCGCTATCGATCTGGCCCACACCCTGGCCATTCGCTTTTCCCGATGGAGCTAACCCAGTACTGATCCTCTCGATGTGCTGTCCTGCTCACAGCACTGACAGGCTCTGTGCTGCAATCTCACCACGAGGGATCCGTCTGCTTAGCGGCTCTTTACTTGAGCACTAGCTCAGCTTTGTGCCTCCAACGCTTTTCGTCACAGTCACAAAGCTGCGTTTTCAATCCCTGATTCTGTGACTTTATTGCAGTATTCTCATGCCAGGTAGTACAATCTAAGACTCTTCACTATTTCGTACCTGTACTTGATATAATAAATTGGGCTCATTTACTGTACAGGACACAAGGTAGCAATCATTTATAAGGGATTTGGTAAACACATTGTGGGTTCATTTATTAGGGACGAGGCACATGAGAACAGTTATACTGGCTATAAAGCTTGGAGACATCAGAGCTGTGTGTGTGTATGCTCTGTTCAAAGCAAGTGAAAGGGATGACGTGGGTATGGAAATCAGGCAGAAGGACTGTGATATAATTAAAGAAATTAACATAGAAAGGGACGGGGTTTTAAGTGGTCTGGCAGGCTTAAAAGTAGATAAATCTCCAGGCTCGGATAAAATGTATCCCAGGCTGTTAAGTGAGGCAAGGGAGGAGATAGCAGGGGCGCTGGCAATAATTTTCAATACCTGAAACAAAAACAAAAATTGCTGGAAAAACTCAGCAGGTCTGACAGCATCTGTGGAGAGGAAGATAGAGTTAACGTTTCGAGTCTGTACGACTCTTCATCAGAACTAAAGAGAAATAGAAATGTGGTGAAATATAAGCTATTTGCGGGGGGGAGATTGGGACAGGTGGAGCTGGATAGAGGGCCAGTGATAGGTGGAGGTAAAGGAGAGATTGCCAAAGATGTCATAGACAAAAGGTCAAGGGGGTGTTGACAGTGGTAATATTAGTTAATTTTCAATACCTCTCTGGCCACAGGAGAGGTGCCAGAGGACTGGAAGACAGCCAATGTGGTACCGTTATTCAAGAAGGGAGGAAGGGATAAAGCAGGGAACTACAGGCCAGTCAGTCTAACCTCAGTGGTGGGGAAACTATAGGAAGAAATTCTGAGGGACAGAATTAATCTACACTTGGGGAGGCAGGGATTAATCAAGGACAGTCAGCATGGTTTTGTTAAGGGGAGGTCATGTCTGACCAATTTGATTGAATTTTTCGAAGAGGTGGCCAGATGTGTAGATGAGGGCAATGCATTTGACGTAGTCTACTTGGACTTCAGCAAGGCTTTTGATAAGGTCCCGCATGGGAGATTGATAACGAAAGTAAGAGACCATGGGATCCAAGGCACTTTGGCAAATTGGATCCAGAATTGGCTGAGTGGCAAGAAGCAGAGGGTGATGGTCGAGGGGTGTTTTTGTGACTGGATGCCTGTGTCCAGTGGGGTTCCACAGGGATTGGTGTTGGGTCCCTTGCTGTTTGTGGTATATATAAACAATTTAGACTTGAATGTAGGAGGGTTGATCAGTAAGTTCGCGGATGACACAAAAATTGGTGGGGTGGTAAACAGTGAGGAGGATAACCTTAGATTATAGGGGGATATAGATGGACTGGTCAGAGGGCTGATGAATAGAAAATGGAATTTAATCTGGATAAGTGTGAGGTGATGCACTTGGGCAGGACAAACAAGGCACGGGAATACACAATGAATGGTAGGACCCTGGGAAGAACTGAGGATTAGAGACATCTTGGTGTGCAGGTCCCTTAAGGTAGGGGGACAGGGAGATAAGGTGGTTAAGAAGGCATATGGGATACTTGCCTTTATTAGCCAAGGCATAGAATGTGAGAGCAGGGAGATTATGTTGGAACCGTATAAAGTGCTGGTTAGGCCACAGCTAGAGTATTGCGTGCAGTTCTGGAATCCGCATTATAGGAAGGATGTGATTGCACTAGAGAGAGAGCAGAGGAGATTTACCAGGATGTTGCCTGGGCTGGAGAGTTTTAGTTATGAGGAGAGATTGGATAGACTGTGGTTATTTTCCGTGGAGCAGAGGAGATTGAGGGACATGACTGAGATGTATAAAATTATGAGGGGCATAGATAGGATAGACAGGAAGGAACTTTTCCTCTTGGTGGAGGGATCAATAATCAGGGGGCATAGATTGAAGGTAAGGGGCAGGAGGTTTAGAGGGAATGTGAGGAAGAATTTTTTCACCCAGAGGGTGGTGGGAATCTGGAACTCACTGCCTGAAAGGGTGGTAGAGGCAGAAACCCTCATAACATTTAAGAAGTATTTGGATGTGCACTTGCGATGCCATGGCATACAAGGGTATGGGCCCAGTGCTGGAAAATGGGATTAGAATAGTTAGGTACTTGTTTGACCGGTGCAGATTCGATGGACTGAAGGGCCTTTTTCTGTGCTGTAGACTTCTGTGACTCAAAAGTGAAACTAAGACTGGATCACATGATACAATTCCCTTCTATTGATGTCATGCTTGTATCTCTTAAGCACATTATTACAGGTGCTAATGACAACCAAGTGTAAACTGACTGAACTTTTTTTTCATTCATTCACGGGATCTGGGCTCCACTGGCTGAGCCAACATTTATTGCCCATCCCTAGTTGCCCTTGAGAAGGTGGTGGTGAGCTGTCTTCTTGAGCCGCTACAGTCCATGTGGTGTAGGTACACCCACAGTGCTGTTAGGGAGGGAGTTCCAGGATTTTGACCCAGTGACAGTGAAGGAACAGTGACATATTTCCAAATCAGGATGGTGAGTGAATTGGAGGGGAACTTCGGGGTGCTGGTGCTCCCATATATCTGCTGCTCTTGTCCTTCTAGATGGCAGTGGTTGTGGGTTCAGAAGGTGCTGTCGAAGGAGCCTTGGTGAGTTCTTGCAGTGCATCTTGTAGATGGTACATCTGCTGCTACGGTGTGGCGGTGGTGGAGGGAGTGTTGTGGAGCTGCACTCATCCAGGCAAGTGGAGAGTATTCCATCACATTCCTGACTTGTGCCATGTAGATGGTGGACAGGCTTTGGGGAGTCAGGAGGTGAGTCAGGAATTTACACCAGGATGAAGTTTATGTAAAGTGCTTTGTTTTCATTGATCTTATAACTCAAAATATGAATACACAGGATGAAAGAAATGAACTGTATCTTAAAGACTGAACTGCTCAGTTCTGCAGCTAAAATCTTTTGATACCTCAGAATTTCAGCAAATAATCTGTCCTGATGACCAGAATGTTACCCCCAAAACAACAATAAAAATCCTGAAATAATATGTAATAAATACAAAATTTTAGAAAATATAAAATTTGGCTTATTCAGTCACTGTAAAACAGAAGAAACACAAACAGGAAAAATGGTAAAGCAGGAACCAGATAACATTTCCGAACTCAATTCTTCAGTCTGGATCTACCTTGGGAGAGAATCTTAAGACCTGAAACCTTTTTGTTTAACCACAGAGGCCGGCCTGATCTTCTGAATAGTTACAGCTTCTCCAGTTACTTTTTCAAAATCTGTCATATTATGTTTCTGGTTTACACAGTAAAACAATAGGTCAAATTATTTGTGTTAACACCTGGAAGAGGAGGATGTTCCAACTGTTCATCTTTATATAAACAAGTCCACCATTCAAGATCCAGGTGTACTAACATAAAAGCAAAAATACTGCAAATGCTGGAAATCTGTAATAAAAATAGTAAATGCTGTAACAATTCAGCAGGTCTGGCAGCATATGCGGAGAAGATACAGAGTTAATGTTTCGAGTCATTGTGACTCTTCTTTGGAGAAGAATTGGACGTGGTGTTGATGTGAAGCAGCTTCTTTTAGTAGCCGGATTTGCAGCCTGCAGGTCTACACATCAGCTGCTGAAAAGCAGGATTAACATAAGCGGCTAGTTTCTTCTATTCTCTTTTTTTTGGCCGGCACAGAGACGAGGGGCTGAATGGCCTCTTTCTGTGTCGTAACTTTTCTATGGGTCTTGGGTTCACTGAGTCGCATTTTCAGGTCGGCTCAGAAAAATCCAACCTGCCTGCTTTTGCACCTTCCGAAAGGCACACCCAACCCATCGGTGACGTTTCCCAGGGTTTCTGTCTTTTGATACAGGATTCAGGTTGTGGTGCATTTTGCGTGCCACAATACAGTGCATGAGGAGTGTTCGTGTGAAGGCAGGCCGCTTAGAAGACCCGGCTTGGTACTCCAACATAGCAACCTATCTCCCAACATCATTTAAGGACCCCCTAAACTTCAATCTCAGTCCCCACCCACACTCCATGCCTCCCTCACATCACCCATGCCACTTCCATGCCACCTCCATCAGGTTAGCCTGATGTTCGCTGGGGCCATGCTGGCAGGATCTGGTGAGGGTGGTAAGGGAGGGTCAGAGGTTAGGGTGGAAAGGCTGGGTGGACCAAACCTGTGTGAGTGGGGGTGGGGTTGCATGCAAGGAAAGCTTCCAGGCTGGCCACTTGATTGGCACCCCTTCCGCTACCTTCAACATCCACTCCATCCACCACCGACACACCGTACCAGCAGTGTGTGTACTATCTACAAGATGCACTGCAGCAACTCACCAAGGCTCCTTAGACAGCACCTTCCAAACCCACAACTGCTACCATCTAGAAGGTCAAGGGCAGCAGATGCATGGAAACATCACTACCTAGCAGTTCCCCTCCAAGTCACTCACCATCCTGACTTGGAAATATATCGCCGTTCCTTCATTGTCGCTGGGTCAAAACCCTGGAACACCCTCCTTAACAGCACCATGGGTGTTCCTACACCACAGGGTTTACAGCGGTTCAAGAAGGCAGTTCACCACCACCTTCAGGGGCAATCAGTGATGAGAAATAAATGCTGGCTTAGCCAACAACGCTCATGTCCCATAAATAAATAAATAATTGACATAATTTAGCCGGCAGCGGGAGAGGCTCTTAAGTGGGCATTAATTGACCACTTAAGGGCCTCAATTAACACATTCGCAGTTGGGCAGCCCGATGCCCACCCTGTCACTGGTATAATGGTGATGTGGGCAGGGACGGGTTAGACGGTAGACATGGCACCCGCTGGATTTATCATGTCCCCATCCCGCCTTCCAACCCGCTGGGCGTGTAGCGTTAAGTCCAGCCTGAGATGTACGAATACTATGGCAGATCACAAGCTAAGTGAACCGGCTAGTGATGGCACAGCTTGGAAACTAAACCTATTGCATGGAACAGACTGTGGACTGAAAGAGAAACGATCTAATTATTTCTAATCCTAATGTTTAGTTATTATGAATTAACCCAACAACTCCAATTTTTATTAATTCAGATGTTTACTTGAGCTGACACTGTTTTATTGGAAGCAATTGGTCTTACCTCTGCTGATAAAAATCTTTGCACGGAGCTGGAAAAAACTCTACAATCTTACTTATTTTAAACAGGTTGAAAGAAAACCCTGGTCCTCAAATGGGCTGCAGTGGCACTTGCTGCACTTTAAGATGTATGTGGGTAGTTATTTGTAAATTCAATGAAAGGAATGAGGGAGGTAAGTGATTAAGACATTAGGACAACTTTCTCTTTCATATTTACATTACTCATTGCTCAGCACAAAAAAAAATGATCTTTAGCAGCTGTGATGAGGGTTAAAATATGGATCCCTCAAAAACAGAAAACAGATGGGGTCAAAGTAGGGATTGCTAACACATAGCATTACAGAATAGAATTTATGCTGAAATCAGCAGATCTAAGACTTCATTCTGTCTCCAATAAACTTGTGCATCAAGAATTTTTTAAAAATCGCAGAAATGGACAATCCTTTTCTGTTTCCTGTTCGCCAGAACTAACTAATCAGCGCATCTAATATATGCAGAGTAACCGGCAACTGGGAATAGAAATCCTTCAGTTTCATTTTCTTGTGTGATATTAAAGAAATTTATTAAAAGGCATGAACGCGAGGGAAGATCTTGAAAAGAGAAAGTGATCAATATTATTAAACCATTAGTGCAAATTCTTTTTTAATGAAAATACATTATTGTGTTTTTCTATATGACCTGCTTTCGTTCAAAGTTGGATAGTTGGCTTCAGACATATTTCCTGTAAGCATTTGCTGCCTGTTTCACTGAAATAAAGATGTGTACCAAATAGCATCCTCGTTTATATATTTAGGATCATCACAATGTATCTGAATAAAATATGCTGAACTGTATAAGTATTGGGGACCTGAAGAATATTCCATTGCAGTTTGAAGAATAGATTTTTGGATAGGATTGAGATAGTTAGAGAATTATAATTAGCAAAGTGGGTAGTTATGAATTGTGACTGAAAAATGGTATTTTCCATTAATCTCCTAGCTCATTTGTAAAACCATTTTTCTCTCTGTTGGCACCTTGTTAATGGACATCACAGTCTATAGATAGTGACCTGATTTCCTTCTGAACTATGATTTATTTTCTATACCTGCACCTTTCAGTATTAGTTCTCTCACTTCCATTGTCTTTTCCAATATGGAATGTTCTTAACTGGTATAGTCTTCAATTAACTTTTACTTTCATAATCATCAGATAATATATTTACATTTTATGGTATGCTACCCTCTGCTCACAACATCTGGTTTACCCAAATATTTCTCTGCAAATTTTAGTCTGATTTGTCAAATTTTCAACCTTGCAGTTAATCCACTTTAGAGCACATAGAGAGATAATTTGGCGTAGTAAATTTATATTTCTGTTTATGTTCCACGTGAGCCTCCTCCCCCCACTACTTCATCTCACCCTTCACTATATTCTTCTAATCTTTCTCCCTCATGCACTTATCTAACTTTCAAAAGCGTTGCTAAAAAAGGAGAACACTCTACCCGCCCCCCCATACCTAGCGACAATCCCAGGAAAAATATCCTGCAGTTCTGTGCAAGGCAGTTGCAACTAAGTTTCTTACTGTCGAGTGTACCACCACCTTCCCAGAAATTCTGATGAAAGACCATTGACCTGAACTGTGTTTCTCTCTCCTCGGATGCCTCCTGAGCTGCTGAGTATTGTCAGTTTTTTATTTCAGGAGGAGGACTTTTCCCTCGCCGGGCGGGCTCGGTGGGGGCAGGTGGGGGTGTTCGAGAAGCCAACTGCCACCAGCGATCAGGGCCAGACCGCGATTTCACGTTGGCTGGCCAGTTAAGACCCGCTCAGCGTGAAACGTGCGCAGCAGCACCCAGCGCTGCTTGTGCATTGGAGGGAGGAGGGCAAGCGCAAATTTTGCACAAGCGAGCGAGTGCACACAGAGCTGCCTCAGGGAGATGAACAATTTAAAACGTCAAAAATAAAGATTTTAAAATGTTATAAAACCTGTCCCCTCCTGTGACGCTGCCCTCATGTGAGCAAGGGACATGTTATAAATTAAATGTTAAAGTTTTAATTTTCTTTCTGTTTGCTTTAGGAAACCTCATCCCGCCCGTGGATGAGATTTCCTCAAAAATGCAAAGGCTGCTTGGCCTTTTCGCCTGCCCGACAACCTCGAGGCTGGACGGGCAGTGAAACATTTCTTTCAATGATACGTTTAATGGCCTTAATGGGCCTTTTAATTGTTGGCAGGGCTTCTGCTGACTCTGGCACACGCCCACTGACCAAAATAACGCGTGAGTGCGCGATGATGTCGGGACGCTCGTCCGAAGTCACCGCGCATCATTTTACACTCGGGCGCACGCCCGCCCGACAAGCTAAAAATTCTGGCCCAGATTTCAAGCATCAGCTGTGTTTTGCTTTTGCTTATAAACTCGATTGATGCCGCTTGCTTAAAAGCTGGTGGTAAATACATTTTAAGCGTATACAGTGTGAAGATACACAGGGACTGTTTCTCATCATTCTGCATTCCCTTTTATTTCACAATGGGAAACTCACCACTCCATTCCTGCTGTTGCCCCATCTACCACCTTCTTGGAGTGGACTGAGAAACAGGAATCCACGGACTTAACTGGAGCAAAACTGGAGTCTCGTTAATGCCTCAAAATCCGAGCCGGTGGCATACATCAGACCCTAATCTAATTTTTGAATGAAAATGCCTGCACCCACTCACTGAAATTCCTGCCTGTTTAACAGTCTGTTAACCAATGACCATGAAAGAGACTGCTGGAGTCTGCTCCCCGGAAGGAAAAACAAGTTGAACCTGACTGAAGACTGAAACTTTACCTAGCGGAATAACTGGTACGTACTGCGGGGGTGAGGGCCAGCAGTAACAACAGGGTAATCCAACCAGGAACCATTTGGCCCCCCAGTTTTAGTCAGCTGACTTTGGCTGTGCTCGGTTGTGATTTCCTGGGAGCTGTCGATTTGAACCGGGAACTGACTGGCTGAGGTCGCACATTCTTGTGTGTCAGTTATCAGATTGGACAAAGTTTGTATCTCCTTGCCCACGAGTTGACTATGGAATTTTGCTAGGCATTGTATCAGATTATACATGCACCCACTCTATGGAATGGTGATCTCTCAGCGGCTGGCGAGTGAAGTTTGATGACTGTGGGAGCAGACAGCCCAGGACCGCTGATTATAACGTGTGCACCCAATCATCTGCTCCTGACTGAGGCTGATACGCTTGTCCTCCCTTCGTATGCTGCCTTAATATGCAGAGCAGTGCTGCGTGAAATTACTGCCTGGTGTTCACTATGGACACTGCTGGCTTTATTCCTGCTAGGAGAAGTGACTAGGTTGTCCCAGTTCATTAGCAGGGCCACACTGGAATTCTGTTGCTCTATAGATGTATACACCTACCCCTGATTTAAATGTGAAATGTTTCAGGGTGTGCAGGAAGGGAAGGAGGAGAGATATCAGTCTGTAAATGAGTGTGGCCTTAGGGAGCTGCTTCACTCGACAGAGGCGTTCCAGCCTCCACCTTCATCTGCCCAGCATCTTGAAACTGCAGGATTACAGGAGCAGTCAGAGAATGGCTTTCAAGAACAGTGAAGAATGAGCAGGTATGTAACCCAGCATGGTAGCTACTGAGATAGGGGAAAACTGCATCAGTATTTTGCCTACACAGAGGGCTTACCCTCCTTCGGGAAGGAAATCCACCGTTGTTACTGGTCTGGCCTACGTGTGACTCCAGACCAACAGCAATGTGGTTGACTCTTGACTGCCCTCTGAAATGGCTTAGCCACTCAATCCAAGGGCAATTTGGGATGGGCAATAAATGTTGGCCTTGTCAGTGACACCCAGGTTCCATAAAGGAAAAGAAAACTCTGTAAGTTGTCATTTCAGTTGCCAATTGCACTCCTCAAAGGGGAGTCTCCACAGGGGCCCTCACGTTTCCACTGAAGTGAGAGCTCATTAAATGTCATAGCTCCTGAGCTGTATCGTATATTTACCCTGCCAACAAACGAGCACGTCAGTATATCACACTCGTCAACCTCGTCATATCTTGCAGCATTCCTTCTGTCCTTGACACCATGGAATTCCATTGGTACTTGACAACCTGGTCCACTGCTCTTCTGGCACATCCATGATAACCATTAACCTACACTGTGTTCTACATTGCTGCATACACTTGAGAATCCATACAGTGTGAGCCATCTGCTTTTAACCATTTTCCCACCCCGATCCCATAAAACTCCATCATCAGACAGCTTTCTCGCTTTTTTAACAAGGTCATGTAGAAAAGTTTCCACTTTGGGTTCACACTTCCGACACCATACTACAGCTAGAATGAGACTTGTGGTTCTCACTTTTGGAGTGAATTCATTGGCCATTAAATCTAGAGGTCATAATGAAGTTCTGGAAGATTTAAACACCAGAAGCTCATCAAAGTTGATGATGTATGAAAAGTTATTTCTATCCTATGGGATTTTCCATCCACAACCATGTCACTGTAATCAGTGTCATCATATATGTCCTTGAAATTCTCCTCTCCCAGTTTTCGATGGTTCTCCCTGTATGCTAGATTCACTTATACAGCATCTCTCTGAAGGACTGTCTTTACCTGTGGGTGACAAAAAAGTTGCCTTGGTCTAGATCTTTAACAACATAGTCCTCTCCAAAACTGGGGCATGGAACTTGTGCTGCGGTGACTGTGAGGTTGGAGGCGAAAACCCACCTGCCAATCCTGCACCACATCATCCCTCTCTCGATGCAACTGTGAGTGTCTCTCTCTCCTGCTTTTGACTCTGCTGCCATGCACTCATTATCTCTACTTTGGTTCACAGGGACTTTGGGCGGAATCATCCCAGATTTGCACTAGATGTGGTGGTGAGCAGGGAAACAACGTTTTACCCTCCAACACAATGGCAACTTTTCACACCACATCGTCACAAACAGGCTGCATTAATTATGCATTCCTGGGAAACTTGGCATTTCCATGGCAGGCAGGCTCTCATTCACGCACCACAGTATCGCCTCGCCGCTTCATCACACCAGGCACCATATTTAAAGCCCAGCCGCACTTAGAGGAGTGTGCCATCGCGCTGACTGGTGAGGGTGTGGACCCTGCCTGCGGTGACTGTGAGGTTGGAGGCGAAAACCCACCTGCCAATCCTGCGCCACATCATCCCTCTCTCGACACAACTGTGAGTGTCTCTCTCTCCTGTTTTTGACTCTGCTGCCATGCACTCATTATCTCTACTCTGGTTCACAGGGAGCTCTGTCAAGTGACCGACACCCTCAGTCAGCCAGTCCCTCAGCTCCATCCAGGTCCTCACCTCCAGCCAAGGGGACACGTCCTCCATTGAAGAGCTGGAAATAAGCAGCCTGGAAGACCCATCACTTACCCACACCCTCCACCAGCGCAGAGACACACAGCTCGGTGGGACCTAGATCTAGAGCAGGGTTGGGTTCACAATCTGGTGGTCACTGCATAGACACATGTCTGCAACTGCAGGAGGCAGGTTTGTGCGAGCTCCCTGGCATTCCCTGGCACATTGGGGAAGGGGATCTGTGAGATCTGAGTCAGATGACAAACCCCTGGACTTGGCCTTCCAACTCATGCTGGAAACTGAACAGAAGGCAGAGGAACATCACACAGAGCTGTTGAAAGTCCTCAGCAGAGTGGCTTGTGAGTCAGAGGAGTGTGTCTGCCTGCTCTCTGATGAAGTGGTGCCCACATGTGCGTGTATGGAGGTCTCCATGGGGAGGCTGGCGGCTGCCATGGAGACCCTGGTCCAGCAGAACGTGGAGAGGTGTGCAGACCTGCGCTCCATCGCGGGAGCCATGGGTGAGTTCCTGCAGTGGCATTTCGAGAGGGAATCGGGGCATCTCGATGTCCCTCCAGGTGCTCCTTCCCCTCAAGAAGTCAGGCTGGGACCCCTGGGCACCCAAAGGGAGGAGGAGCGGCAGCTGGACACCCCTGGGTCATCCACTCAGGTATCTCAGAGGCTTGTCCTCTCCCTCCGAGTCCCATTTGCCTGTGAGCCCCTCAACCTCATCCTCTGTCACAGCAGAAGGAGCAGCCGGCCAATGAGTCATTCTGGAGGGAGAAGTGTGTGTGTGGCAGGGCCTTTCAGAGCCTCGTACAAGCCTCTCCCACACACACGGATCCTTCACGTTTCACACTCACCTCACTGCCCTGAGCATTTTCAATGCTGCCTGCTGGGGGTCACTATCGATTGTCCATCTGAGCCGACCTGTATCTCCGCCCACCCACTGATCACACTCCCATGCAGCACCTGATCTCACCCACCACGACTCTCCTTTCACTTTCGATTTGGACAGCATGGTCTGGATTCAGTTTTACTTTCACTCCCCTGTCCTTTCCCCTCCCTCAGTCAACCATTTCCTTTCCCCCATCAAAGGTGACACCCCAGCATCATCTTCCATCTCCCCTCTGTTACCACCCAGCCCCAACCCTTTCCTTCAGGGATGTCCAGGTGAATGTGCACATACCCTTCCTTCCTGAAAATCCCACCCCCATCCACATTCACCTCCCCGACCTCCTCCAGGGTTCGTGTCTGCCTCCACCAACCACCCCCGCTGTCCCTCCTACTGACACCATCGAACCCTCACCCTCCCACCCTGCTGCCTCATTCTGCCCTCGGTCACTTTCACCATTCCCTCATACCATGCCCACCCTCTCTTCACTGCCAGGAGGCAGTCATGGACCCATCAGACCCCTCCCCTTCACGTTCACTTGGATATCGCCCCTCCAGATCCCTTCCCCCACAGAACCCTTTCTGGACTCTCCAGACCCTTTCCCCACTGAACCCCTTCTCCTCTCTGGACCTCTTCTTTCCCAGAACCCCTTCCCTCCTGGAACCCATTCCCCCAACTTAGTCCTCCCACCTCCCACCAGACTCCCCCTGCTCTGCTTAGTCCCTCCCCTTTCCTGACTCCCTCAGAGATCCTTACATCTTCCTCTACTCTTAGTCCAATCCCCCTCCTGACTCCTTCTTCCAGCCTCACCTCTTCTCCCAGTCTCACTTCTTCCTCCAGCTTTACTCCTTCCCCCTTCCTGACTCCCTCAAACACCCTCAGTTCTTTCTCCAGCTTTACTCCTTCCCTCTTCCTGATTCCTTCCTCCATCCTTCCTCTCTCCCCTCTCTGCACCCCAGAGCCCCTCCACACACCTTCCCCCTCCTCCAAACTCCTCCCCCTCCAAACTCCATCCATTACACCTTCCACCCCTGTACACCTACCTCCCCAGATTCCATCTTCTCCCCATTACCCCTTCCTTCCCCCTGTACTCCATCCCCCCCTCAACTACATCCCCCGCTGACACCTTCATTCCCCCCTCCCAACCTCACCCTTGCTGACACCTTCATTCCCCCCCCTTCAAACATCACCCCCACCGCCACCTTCATTCCCCCTCCAACCTCACCTCCCAAAACTTTCATCCCCCAGCCTCAACCCTCCCTGGCACCACTTCTTCTCTCAGTCAACCCTAGACCTTCCTCTCCCATTCCCTCGACCATCATCCTTTGTGAGCATCAACGGTGACTTTCCATCTTCCGTGAGCTGCTTCGCAGCAGAGCCATGTCCGTGAGAATCCACCCACAGGCCATGGATGTCCCTCCAGTGTGCTGTCGCTGTTGGGCTCCAGCATCTTCTGCTCTTCAGATGTCTGCAATGTGAACAAGGCCCCTGCTGGGTAAATACCGACTTTTGCATGTCACAGTTGTCAAGACGTGTTTTGCACTGGCGTGTTTTCCTGCTGACGTGGGCGGATGATCCAGCAGGGGGTGGGGGAGGGGGGTGATTCCAGTGGGCTGGCCTGATAATGATGTGCTGATGTATTGCAATGAGGGTTCCCGATGTCCGACAGCATTGGACCCGCCATAGACAGGCTGAGCGGACAATTGCAAACTGACTCGTCATATTGTTCACTCATGCCACCGAACACATGTGGTGCCAGCAGGTGTGGAAAATCCCGGCTTTTAAATGCATGGACATAACTGTTACAATAGAAGTGGAAGCATACAACGTTCCTGCAAAATGTCTTTTTAAGAATTGGTTTGGAGGATCAAATATAAAGCTCCCAAAAATGTGTTCACAGGCTCCATGAGATCCATCATTGTGACTGACAGCAAGCATGGCAAAAGACGATACACTTCTCCCCATAACATTTGACATCAATGGAAGAGGGGCTTAATGCAAGACTTCTGGAAGTAATCACCTAGTTGCTATTCGATCTTCGGCAGCAGGGATTTGCTTATTATTTTCCCAGTTTGCATTTTCATCATCAACTGCAAGGAAGACATGCAGTGAGAAAAGTGAACCAGGAGAGTGGGAGATAAATACCCCTCTCTTATTTTGTGAACATTTTAGATACATCATTTTCCCGAGAATGTTAAATGATACTCTCATTGTCCAAGCCAAGATAGCCATGAAGCTGTTAATAGGAATAACGTGTATAGTCATCAGCATGTGTGGTACAATTTCCATTGCATTGTCAATCTATGGGTCTGAGTCCCAATAACTGATCATACCTGTACCTATCGGAAATCCTTCCGAAGCCCCATCTTTGTCAACAACCTCCTCCAACACTCTTCTTTGTCCAGCTTTCTAAATAGGAAGAAAGCTCATGAGGAACCGATTTTCTAAATTTATCAGTTGATTAATCAGCTTTCAAGATTGCTGCCTAATTATCTTGGCTACTTGGTGTAAGGGAGGATGAGGATTTACCGGAGATGATGCCACCCAAGCTCCACGTCCTTCGTCTGAGATGTCAGCTCCTGGAGCATCATCCCATTGTTGTCTCAAATGAATTTCCGTTGGTTGATATTCAAGCTGGGCTGCAGCACATTGCCCTGTCAGCCGAACCTGCCAGCCACTGTCATTCTCGGCTGTGTTTCATGTGCTGTTGGCTGCTGCTGCTTCTGCTCCCTGCTTCAGAACAAGTTGTTCTTCGGACCTTATGATTTGCTCAAAGCTCGAGATAAGCTTTATATGTGTGTTTCTCAGCTCTTCTCCTCATCACCATGTCACTGGTGGTCAGTTTGTGTGAGGGGCCCAGTGCCAAATCTCAATGTGACCTGTAAAGTAACAAGACGGAAACCCTGGAATTCCAAACCATTTGGACAGAATGCTGCATAGGAGCCCATTAAGCAGCTGTGCTCACTCAGAGAGACAGAGTTAAAGTATTGGCTGAATTCTGGGAGCTTTCTCCACTCACTTAAGGAGCACTTGGCTGGGCATGTTCCCACACAAGCGTCAAGGAGGGGATTTTGCTGCAGCCTTGCCTTGCCAGCATGTCACTAGGCTGTGGATCCACTCAGTGTAAAATGTGTGGTATGTCTTTATGTGGAATGTTGGATTGCCAGACCATCCCCACTGGCTGCCTTGGGAACACTTGGTGTTACTATTTAAGATTACACATTATCGATCAGCAAATAGTAATAAATTATGTAAGCATGAGATTTTAAAGTACTTACTAAAAATGTTACTTTAAGTACTCAGTCAATTGATGAGCAATTTTTCATTTGCCCTGAATACATGTTGCATATTTGCCTGGAAATGCCTGAGGAATTGGATGGGTTAAGGTAAAATGAATTCTGTAAAGCCGAATTTCAATTTTTAATGTTTTATTCTCGGTCTCTTATAGAAACCTGTCATGGATTTTGACTCAAGAATCAGGCTCCTGAAGGTCATTGACTTCACTGCTGAGGGAGACAGTGGGAGCGATGATACTGTCACCTGCACAGGACTACAGAGAGCAAAGAGAGAAAGCACTGGAGGGTACAAATATGCCCAGGATACATGTTCTCTTGATTTTCATTTGCAAATTGTCTTCCATTGCTAAAATGAAAGCATCTGATGACTGTGACTTCACCTGTTCTAAATGCCAAACTCTCTGCTCTAGAAGGAAGAGGCTGCCACAGTGAAGGAGGCCCACCAGAGTCAGACTGAAAAGCCGGCTCGGAGGTCAGCAACACCTTCTCGGCCACAGCAGGTGGAAGAAGGTCCCAGGAGGTGCTCACTAAGCCCACCCAGTCACAACTGCAAAGGAGGGATAGGAAAACCTCAACGCTGCAGTGGAAAGGTGAGTGCCTGAGGATAGAGACAGCATCCCTGTGCCAGAGGGCGGACAATGAGTGGGCAAACCTGTGCCAGAGGGTGGTCAATGAGTGGGCAGCCCTGTGCCAGAGGGTGGACAATAGGGGGGGCAGCCCTGTGCCAGAGGGTGGACAATGAGCGGGCAGCCCTGTGCCAGAGGGCGAACAATGAGCGGGCAGCCCTGTGCCAGAGGGTGGGCAATGAGCGGGCAGCCCTGTGCCAGAGGGTGGACAATAGGGGGGCAGCCCTGTGCCAGAGGGTGGACAATGAGCGGGCAGCCCTGTGCCAGAGGGTGGGCAATGAGCGGGCAGCCCTGTGCCAGAGGGTGGGCAATGAGTGGGCAGCCCTGTGCCATAGGGTGGTCAATGAGCGGGCAGCCCTGTGCCATAGGGTGGTCAATGAGTGGGCAGCCCTGTGCCAGAGGGTGGACAATGAGCGGGCAGCCCTGTGCCAGAGGGTGGACAATAGGGGGGCAGCCCTGTGCCAGAGGGTGGAAGTGCTCGAGGCTCAAAATATGAAGCTTAAAAATGTCAGAGTCAGGTAACCTGTTTATCTGTATATTCCTTACATTGTCCTCTGTGACTAACGCAGCACCAAGTGGGAACCGGATGTGTAAATTTAGGTTGGCCCCCAGTGGCCTCCCGGAGTGGCACCAATGATTTTCCATCATTGCGGTTCGAGTGGCAGCAGTCAGAGCCCCAAAGGTGTTGAGGCACAGTCATCCCCAAATGCCTCTGGATCTTGGACACACAGTCGCCAATCTGTCCAGCCCAACTGATACCAAGATAATTAATCTTCAATGATTCCCAGAGCATCACCTGAATTGTGGCTTTAAGAGCAATTGCGTGCAGTAGCTCAATACGACAGCACTGACTGCAGTGGATCTGAAAAGGCTTCTTTAAGTGTACCTGATCAACACTCTAAGTGATTTAAACACTTTCTTTGGGGTTGCAAAAAGAAAATCTTCACACCTTCTTCCAGACAATTCATAGCTCCTTCCAGTCTGGCATCCACATTATTCCCCCCATGAAGTTACCACCACCAGCTTCGTTTCGTGCTCGTTCAGTTCTGACAGCTTGCCAATTTTGTTTTAATGAAACCTAACTGTTAAAATGGTTTGGGCCTCAGCTGAACCCCACCTGGTGTGTGGTGAGCTTACTCTTCTCACCAGCCACCAGATGGAATGGCTCACCAGAAAGACAGTCCCACAAATAGAGCAGCTGAATGATCCAGGTTTAATCCACAGAATGGCCCGTGAGTTTGTCTTCGTCAGGCCAATGATTATAATTAACCTGAGAATCTGTGAGCCAATGAGGCCACATATTAGCTGCCACTGCTAAAGAATGACCTCTGCTCTCACTGTGTGGGTGAATGTTTGGATCAGAATCTAACGTGGCACTTAACCATAGGCCAGCTGAGATTCACTGTCTGGGCAAATGAATGATAAGCGACCATTTAGCTAAAGTATCAGTGTAGTGATACTGCCTGTGAAACCCATGAACTATATGGTAAGTAGAGTCTGTGCCTTCAGGAGAACACTGCAATAGAAAAGTTACAAAGAGGTTCCTAGGGCTACCTCCAGTGCTGAGCAGAATTTTCACCTCCCCTCACTCAATGCCAGAGACTCCATCCCAGTTCTGGGGATGAAGCCATTTACATATCCTGAAAATTGGGCATCATTAGCCTCTCTGACCTCTCTGTCTCAATCTCTGGTGATAGACTGTCCACCAATATCCATTACAAACCTACCGACTCCCACAGCTACCTCGACTACAGCTCCTCACACCCCGCTTCCTGTAAGGACTCCATCCCATTCTCTCAGTTCCTTCGCCTCCATTGCATCTGTTCTGATGATGCTACCTTCAAAAACAGTTCCTCTGACATGTCCTCCTTCTTCCTTAACCAAGGTTTTCCACCCACAGTCGTTGACAGGGCCCCCAACCAGAGCAGCTCAGAGGAGTGGGGTTGGAGCAGGCAGGATCTCGACCACGATGTCTCGACTGCAATTTCGAGGCCTGGTTGAAATGTGGTGGAAACCTTACGGGGGCGACCCATTTTTTACCCACCTCGTCACTCCAAACATCGCGGTTAGTTAAGACATTCTGTTAGGATACTTCAGGGACTTGGTCTTTACTTTTAAATCACTCATTTAAGTTTGAAATAACTTAGAAGTCAAGGAGCAATAGTCCTGGGAATGAGAACATTTCATAAATGTCTTCAGGGAATAAAGTCATTACAATACAGAATTTTGCACAAAGCTGAACCCAATCTGAGTCCTTTACTTAGACATGACTGAAGTTAGAATATCAGAACAAGGGCCTTTGCTTTCTTTAGAACAGAAAAAATGAAGATAAATATAATGGAGTAAGTAATATTTACAGTGAAATGAAAGCAATCCATCAACATCGGTGTCAGTATCCATGTAAATGAAAGATTAGTGAGATTCGCCAATTATAATAAATGATTGAAATCTCCTATGTTTACAACTGGAGCTCAGTGATCTACAAAATGTATTAATTAGCAATGCAATCAGTGTATTGGTGCACTAATAGACTAAATCAGTGTGATGGGATTTGCACCTAACTCTTGGTTTTAACAAAGTGAAAATGGAGGAAAAAATGCGTCTAAGAATGTGGATTTAGATCTTAAGAGGAAAATAGAGAAGAACATTTAGAGGCTGAATTCTCTTCTCGTTGTAGGTTAGCAACAGAGCATTCATGCAATCCACCCAGATTAACTCTCTGCTAATTTGTTGCAATTTTCTTCCAGACATACTGGATGAGTTTGTAGTGATAATACTGCCATTGATAAAGGGAGAAGGGAAATTCAGTGCCACTCAGTATGATGCTGAGTGACACAAGCAAAATGGTGCCTGATTGATTTTCAGTTGGCGCTACAAGAGGTCATCTCGGTCCAGTCAGATGGAGGAGTGTTCCAATGGACTTCGCTCTCAGGTTCAGAGCTCCTGCTCCTGATCGGTATTAAACTGCTGACAAGCTTATGTGTCTGGTTATTGGGAAAGGATTGGATAGGGTTTAGCTATGATGTTCTCAATCAAATAGCCTTTCAATGCTTTCATTTAAGGTTTCAACATACAGAATGGCTGCTGGGGTTATTAGTGTAGGGAGTCCAATAATTTGAACTGATTTTTAATATTCCATTCTCAGGATGCGAGTGTCAGTGACAAGGCTGGCACTTATTGCTCACATTGGATGGCCTTCTCAACATGAGGTACCATCTTCAGGGAGGAGGCAGAAAAAATCTATGGGATTCATAGGAACATAGAAACAGGAGCAGACCATTTAGCCCCTCAAGCCTGTTCTGACATTTAATGAAATGATGGTTGATCTGTGACCTAACTTCATGTACAGAACCTGCCTTTGCCCCGTATCCTTTAATACTTTGTATAACAAAATTCTATCCGTTTCATATTTAAAATTAACAACTGTGCTGCATCAATTGGCATTTGCAAAAGGGAGTTCCAAACATCTACTATCCTTTGAATGTTGAAGAGTTTCCTAATTTCATCGTGGAAGGTCTGGCTCTAATTTTTAGACTACACTCCCAGTCCTGGACTCCACAACCGGTGAAAATAACCTCTCTCCATCTAACCTATCTTTCTCACTTAATATCTTGAAAACTTTATCTGCAAAATCAATGATTAAGCTGATATACAAATTTTATAGATGAATACTTTTTATAGCATTGTAGAGCAGTCCATCTATTCATCATAATTCTTAGCCATAATTGTACATTTATTAGGATTTTACTGCGCAGTAATTTATCATTGAATTAAACCTTGACAGAAAAATAAAACCCAGTTATATATTCATGATTGTTCAAAACCTTAGATATTCTCCTGTGCACCCCTAGTCTTGAGAATACATCTGTTATACCACACAATCCAGTTTGAAGAAAGCACATTCTCATAGCACTATATTTGATAAGCTTAATTAATATCAATGAAAGGATCACAAGTTTGGCACAGCAACAAGAGATTTTCATTAAAAACCTATTTTATGTAAGTGAGCATAATGAAATGAATCACTTAGCCAAATGTCTAATTCATGCCTGGAGCACTCTTTAGTGCCATATCATTCAACAGATCTATAAATCATTTGGAATTTCATAATCAGAAGCACATGGTATTGTTTAAATATAAGAATATTGGTATTTATGTATGCCAGTAATTGTTTCCAAGGCAAATAAGATGATACCTAGGAAACCACATTATTTCGTGGGAGGATATGCTCAAAGTGAAAACATTTTAATTGAAATCATATTTCCACTGCATTGCTGACAAAAAAAATTAATCGAGCTTTGACTAAATGAAGCTACATATATTAGATTTTTTAAAATTATGAGGTAATAAGTGCCCTCAATGTGCTGAATAAATTGAAACTAGATAGTCTAAGCCTTTTGAGAGAGTGTAGGGACTGTATTTATCACAGGTATAACATTCTATTTTGTAATTTTTGAAGATTTTGGGGTAGAATCATAGAATCAAAGAATAGTTACAGAACAGAAGGAGTGCCAGCTCACTTCAAGAGCATCTCAGCTAGTCCCACATCCTACCTTTTCCCCATAG
This sequence comes from Carcharodon carcharias, assembly GCF_017639515.1. NCBI lineage: Eukaryota > Metazoa > Chordata > Chondrichthyes > Lamniformes > Lamnidae > Carcharodon > Carcharodon carcharias. The sequence goes on from NC_054479.1 coordinate 143,436,562, forward strand.
TCTTGCAAATCTTTCCTTTTCAGATGCTTGTCCAATTCCCTTTTGAAAGCCATGTCTGAATCTGCCTCCATCACACTTTTCAGGCATTCCAGACCCTAACCACATACGACATAAAAAAAACCTTCCCCTTGTCATCTTTTATTCTTTTGCCAATTGCCTTAAATCACTCTCTTCTGGTTCTCGATCTATCTGCTAATGGGAACTGTATCTCTAAATTTACTCCGTCTAGATCTGTCATGAATTTGAATACTTCTATCAAATCTCCTCTCAAATTTCTCTACGGAAAGCAACACCAGCTTCTCCGATCTGTCCATGTAATGGAAGTCCCTCATCTCTGAAATAATTATTGTAAATTGTTCTTGCACCCACCCTAAAGCATAAGAACATAGCAGCATAGTAGGCCATTTGGACGCTTGAGTCTGCTTCACCGTTCAATAAGATCACGTTTGATCTGATCTCGGCCTCAACTCCACTTTGCTGCCAATTCCCCATTACCCTTGACTCCCCTGCCATTCAAAAATCGGCATATCTCTACTTTGAATACATGAAATGACCCAGCCTACACAGTTCGCTTGGGTAAAGAATTCATATGGTTCATAACCGTCTACCCATTCTTCTGAAAGCGTGGTGCCCAAAATTGGACACAATGGGCAGAATTCCATCCATAAATATAAAAACAAAAAAACTGCGGATGCTGGAAATCCAAAACAAAAACAGAATTACCTGGAAAAACTCAGCAGGTCTGGCAGCATCGGCGGAGAAGAAAAGAGTTGACGTTTCGAATCCTCATGACCCTTCGACAGAACTTGAGTGAATCCAAGAAAGGGGTGAAATATAAGCTGGTTTAAGGTGTGTGTGGGGGGTGGTTTGGGTGGGGGGAGAGAAGTGGAGGGGGTTGGTGTGGTTGTAGGGACAAACAAGCAGTGATAGAAGCAGATCATCAAAAGATGTCACAGACAACAGAACAAAAGAACACATAGGTGTTAAAGTTGGTGATATTATCTAAACGAATGTGCTAGTTAAGAATGGATGGTAGGGCACTCAAGGTATAGCTCTAGTGGGGGTGGGGGGAGCATAAAAGATTTAAAAATATTTAAAAATAATGGAAATAGGTTGGAAAAGAAAAATCTATATAATTTATTGGAAAAAACAAAAGGAAGGGGGAAACAGAAAGGGGGTGGGAATGGAGGAGGGAGTTCAAGACCTAAAGTTGTTGAATTCAATTTTCAGTCCGGAAGGCTGTAAAGTGCCTAGTCGGAAGATGAGGTGTTGTTCCTCCAGTTTGCGTTGGGCTTCACTGGAACAATGCAACAAGACAAGGACAGACATGTGGGCGAGAGAGCAGGGTGAAGTGTTAAAATGGCAAGCGACAGGGAGGTTTGGGTCATTCTTGCAGACAGACCGCAGGTGTTCTGCAAAGCGATCGCCCAGTTTATGTTTGTCTCTCCAATGTAGAGGAGACCACATTGGGAGCAACGAATGCAATAGACTAAATTGGGGGAAATGCAAGTGAAATACTGCTTCACTTGAGAGGAGTGTTTGGGCCCTTGGACGGTGAGGAGAGAGGAAGTGAAGGGGCAGGTGTTACATCTTTTGCGTGGTCATGGGGTTGTGCCATAGGAGGGGGTTGAGGAGTAGGGGGTGATGGAGGAGTGGACCAGGGTGTCCCGGAGGGAGCGATCCCTACGGAATGACGATAGTGGGGGTGAAGGGAAGATGTGTTTGGTGGTGTCATCATGCTGGAGTTGGCGGAAATGGCGGAGGATGATCCTTTGAATGCGGAGGCTGGTGGGGTGATAAGTGAGGACAAGGGGGACCCTATCATGTTTCTGGGAGGGAGGAGAAGGCGTGAGGGCGGATGCGCAGGAGATGGGCCGGACACGGTTGAGGGCCCTGTCAACGACCGTGGGTGGAAAACCTCGGTTAAGGAAGAAGGAGGACATGTCAGAGGAACTGTTTTTGAAGGTAGCCTCATCGGAACAGATGCGACGGAGGCGAAGGAACTGAGAGAATGGGATGGGGTCCTTACAGGAAGCGGGGTGTGAGGAGCTGTAGTCGAGGTAACTGTGGGAGTCGATAGGTTTGTAATGGATATTGGTGGACAGTCTATCACCTCTCTGACCTCTCTGTCTCAATCTCTGGTGATAGACTGTCCACCAATATCCATTACAAACCTACCGACTCCCACAGTTACCTCGACTACAGCTCCTCACACCCCGCTTCCTGTAAGGACCCCATCCCATTCTCTCAGTTCCTTCGCCTCCGTCGCATCTGTTCCGATGAGGCTACCTTCAAAAACAGTTCCTCTGACATGTCCTCCTTCTTCCTTAACCGAGGTTTTCCACCCACAGTCGTTGACAGGGCCCTCAACCGTGTCCGGCCCATCTCCCGCGCATCCGCCCTCACGCCTTCTCCTCCCTCCCAGAAACATGATAGGGTCCCCCTTGTCCTCACTTATCACCCCACCAGCCTCCGCATTCAAAGGATCATCCTCCGCCATTTCCGCCAACTCCAGCATGATGCCACCACCAAACACATCTTCCCTTCACCCCCCCCATCGGCATTCCGTAGGGATCGTTCCCTCCGGGACACCCTGGTCCACTCCTCCATCACCCCCTACTCCTCAACCCCCTCCTATGGCACCACCCCATGCCCACGCAAAAGATGTAACACCTGCCCCTTCACTTCCTCTCTCCTCACCGTCCAAGGACCCAAACACTCCTTTCAAGTGAAGCAGCATTTCACTTGCATTTCCCCCAATTTAGTCTACTGCATTCGTTGCTCCCAATGTGGTCTCCTCTACATTGGAGAGACCAAACGTAAACTGGGTGACCGCTTTGCAGAACACCTGCGGTCTGTCCGCAAGAATGACCCAAACCTCCCTGTCGCTTGCCATTTTAACACTCCACCCTGCTCTCTTGTCCACTTGTCTGTCCTTGGCTTGTTGCATTGTTCCAGTGAAGCCCAATGCAAACTGGAGGAACAACACCTCATCTTCCGACTAGGCACTTTACAGCCTTCCGGACTGAATATTGAATTCAACAACTTTAGGTCTTGAACTCCCTCCTCCATCCTCACCCCCTTTCTGTTTCTTCCCCCTTCCTTTTGTTTTTTCCAATAAATTATATAGATTTTCTTTTCCCACCTATTTCCATTATTTTTAAATCTTTTATGCTCCCCCCACCCCCACTAGAGCTATACCTTGAGTGCCCTACCATCCATTCTTAATTAGCACATTCGTTTAGATAATATCATCAACTTTAACACCTATGTGTTCTTTTGTTCTGTTCTTAGTGACATCTTTTGATGATCTGCTTCTATCACTGCTTGTTTGTCCCTACAACCACACACCCCCTCCACTTCTCTCTCTCTTTCTCTCCCCCCCCCCCACCCCGCACACACCTTAAACCAGCTTATATTTCACCCCTTTCTTGGATTCACTCAAGTTCTGTCGAAGGGTCATGAGGACTCGAAACGTCAACTCTTTTCTTCTCCGCCGATGCTGCCAGACCTGCTGAGTTTTTCCAGGTAATTCTGTTTTTGTTTAGAATTCCATCCATGTCGGGTGGTCGGGAAGCTGACGCCTGAAATCGGGGCCGGAAGGTGATTTCACGCTGGCGAGCCAATTAAGGCCTGGCCAGCACAAAAGGTGTGCGTCAGCGCTCAGTGCTGCCTGTGTGGGCTCGTGGGGTGGGAGTGAGGAGCAGGGCGAGCGCGAACTTTGAGCATGTGCGCGAGTGCCATTTGCAAATTTCCCTGAGGCACAGAGCTGGGAGGTGAACAGATTTTTAAAAAATAGATTTTCTCCATGTTATAAAACATGTCCCCTCCATGTGACTCTGTCACATGAGCAGGGCCATGTTATTCATGGAAAATTAAAGATTTTATTTCATTTTTATTTGTGTTTGGAAACCTCATCCTGCCCGTGGATGAGGTTCCCAAAAAAGTGCAAAGGCTGCTTGGCCTTTTTGCCTGCCCACCAACCGTTAAGGTTGGACAGGCAACGAAAAATTTATTTTACTTAACTTTTTAACGGCCTTAACAGGCCTTTTAATTGTCAGCGGGTGCGCTGCCGACTGAAATATCACGCACAATTTTACACTCAATTCGGGTGCGCACCCACCCACCGAGCTAAAGATTTTACCCAATATTCCATTAGAGGCTGAACCAGTTTTTTTACAAAGGTTCATTATAGCTGACTTGCTGTCGTACTCGATGTGTCTATTTATTAAGCCCAGGTTCCATGTGCCTTTTTGCATCACTTTCTCAACCTCTCCTGCCACCTTCAATGATTTGTGTACATATACCCTCAGAGCCCTCTGTTCCTGTACTTGCTTTAAGAATTGTACCATAGTTTATATTATCTCACCTGGTTTTTCCTACCAGTATATATCACTTCACACTTCTCTGCATTACATTTCATCTGCCATGCCCTTCGATCAGCCTGTCTATTCCCTCATGAGGTCTGTCACTCTCCTCCTCAGAATTCACAATATTTCCAAGTTTTGTGTCGTATGCAGATTTTGAAGTTATGCACTGTCCACCCAAATCTTGGTCATTATTATAGATCAAGGAAGGTGGTGGTCCTAATTATGGCCCTGAGGATCCCCAGTCCGAACAACAACAGTTCACCTCTACTGTGTTCCCTATCACTCAGCCAACTGCATATGAATGCTAGCACTGTCCCTTTTATTCCAAGGGCTTCAATGTTTTTGGACAAGCCTGTTATCTGGCACTTTATCAAACACCTTTTGGAAATTGCCATATGCCACGCCAACAACATTACCTTCTTCAACCCTCTCTGCTACTACTTCAAAAAAAAACATTAGTTAAACACAATTTTCCCTTCACAGATACGCGCTTGCCTTTCCTTAATTAATCCACATTTATCCAAGTAACTGTTAATTTTGTTCTGGGTCGTTGTTTCCAAAAGCTTCCCCACTGCTGAGGTTAAACTGACTGTTCAGTCGTTGTTGTGTTTATTATTGCACCTTTTTTTTTGAACAAGGGTGTGAAATTTGCAGGTTATGAAAGTTATGACCAGTGCATCTGTAAATTCCACCCTTACTCCCCTTAGCACCCTCAGATGACCCAGCCTTTCTAATACCTCTTCCTTGTCAATTCTTATCTTTTTGATTTTTGCTTGATTGAAACCTCTAAGATCCCTGAGGGGCCCTGACAGGGTGGATGTGGAGAGGATGTTTCCTCTTGTGGGAGAATCTAGAACTAGGGGGTCACTGTTTAAAAATAAGGGGTCGCCCATTTGAAACAGAGATTAGGCAAAAGTTTTTTTCACTCAAAGAGTTATGAGCCTTTGGAATTCTACTCCTGTAAAGGTGGTGGGAGCAGAGTCTTTGAATATTGTTAAGGCAGGAGGTGGATAGATTCTTGGTGAGCAAGGAGGTGAGAGGTTATCAGTGGTAGAGGGATGCAGATTTCAGGTTACTATCAGATCAGCCAGGGTCTTATTAAATGGGGGAGCAGGCTTGAGGGGCTGAATGGCCTACTCCTGCTTCTTGTTAGTATGTTCAGATGTTTTACCATACAATGCCAGTGTTGTTCTATATCTCCCAACAAGCCATGCTGGTATAACTGTTACTTCTGCTTTACCCTTCATTCGCCCCAGGTACAAATGCACAGCCAAAGTTAACAACTCTACATTAGGAATGAATCTCCATTCAACATAACGGAGGTGTGGCGTGGTAGTATGGTCACTAACCCAGAGACCCAGGATATTGCTCTGGGGATTAGAATCCCACCATGCCAGATGGTGGACCTTGAATTCAATAAATATCTGGAATTAAAAGTCTAATGATGACTTGAAACCATTGTCAATTGTTGTAAAAGCCCATCTAATGACCTTTAGGGAAGGAAATCTGCTGTTCTTACCTGGTCTGGCCTACATGTGACTCCAGATCCACAGACACTTAAAAAAAAAATGCCCTCTGAACAAGGGCAATTGGGGTTGGGCAATAAGTGCTGACCTTGCCAGCAATGCCCATATCCCATGAACAAATAAAAAAAATCTCAAAGGCACAGTATTTTGGAGAATCCACAGTGCAGCATGCTGCCAAATGATTTACCATTTTATAATGTGAGGATGGATGTATTATGGATTAGACTATGCTTAGTTAGAGCAAAGTTAAGGCTGAAATGAGTCCTGACAATCCTGTCAGAGAATTCTCAGACTTAGTACATTTTGGAATAACTTTAATTCGCCTAGTGATGCTAATCTGTGCATGATGTTTACTGCAAGTGGAGAGTTCGAAGTGATGATAAGGGCAGCTCACTTTCACAAGAAGCAGAAATGGTTGTGACTATCGCTGGTACTCTGAGCTGATCTTTGGAAATTATGCAGCTATGGCACTTCTTGTGTTTCTGACATCAGCAGGAGATCTGGTTTATATTGCGAAGACTCTTGTAGTGCAACTCCAAATTTGATCTTGTACCGTTACAGACAGTCAAGCTGCACCTCCCGGTGTTGTACAGGATTGACTTTGGTCTCGAACGTGCCAACCTCACCAAGTCCTCTCTCTTACTGGCTTTCAAATAACAGAGCTACAGCATTCTATCACTGGGCAGCTACAGTAGGGAGGTTGTACTTCAGTTGTACAGGGCATTGGTGAGGGTATTGTGTGCAGTACTGGTCTCCTTATTTAAAGAAAATATGTAAATGTGTTAGAAGCAGTTCAAAGACTGTTAACTAGGCTAATACCAGGGATGGGTGGTTTGTCTTATGAGGAAAGACTGGACAGGTTAGGCTTGTATCATTTGTAATTTAGAAGAATAAAAGGCAACTTGATTAAAGCCTATAAGATCCTGAGGGGTTCTGATTGGGTGGATGTAGAGAGGATGTTCCCTCTTGTGGGAGAATCTAGAACTAGGGGTCACTGTTTAAAAATAAGGGGTCGCTCATTTAAGACAGAGATGAGGAGAGTTTTTTCTGAGTCTGAGGTACTCTCTTCCTCAAAAGGCGGTGGAAGCAGAGTCTTTGAATATTTTTAAGGCAGAGCTGGATAGATTTTTGACTGACAAGGGGGTGAAAGATTATCGGGGATAGGGAGGAATGTGGGGTTGAGGTTACATTCAGATCAGCCATGCAGTTATTGAATGGCAGAGCAGGCTCGAGGGGCCTGGTGGCCTACTCCCACTCTGAGTTTGTATGTAGAAGCTTTATAGACATTGATGTTGCTGATGCTAGCTGGTGGGTTTAAGCTTTCTTGGCAATTGTTAAATGGACATTGAAAAATATATTATTTTGGAACAAAATAACCAGGAAATAACAGAAGAATAAAAAGTTGACTCAAGAATAGAGATGATATCGTATAAAACTAATATAGAAAATTGAAGAGCAAGAATAGGAAATAAAAGAGAAGATAATTGGAGTAGAAGTAATAGGAATTTTGAAGTGTAGATTAATAAAAAGAAAGTCTCGTATTGCTTGAGTGCTTTTCATATCCTTCTCAGAACATGCCAAAGCACTTTACAGCCATTGAGGTACTATTGAAGTATAGGTCTTATTGTAACAGAGGAAACATGGCAGCCAAATTAACTCTTTTGGGAGTTAACCAATTAAACTAAATGGCAGCCAAATTACATGCAACAAACTCTCACAAACAGAATGAGATAATGACTAAATAATATGTTTTTATGATGTTGATGGATAAATATTGGCTAGGACACTGGGGATAACTCCCCTCTCTTTATTGAAATATTGTCATGGGATCTTGTCCCCCTGAGAAGGCTGACAAGGCCTCATTCCTTGTTGCAGTCCTACTCCGGCCCACTTCCACAACTCTTTCTCCGGTACATCGATGATTATTTTGGTGCCGCTTCATGCTCTCGTCAGGACTTGGAAAAATTTATTAATTTTGCTTCCAATCTCCACCCCTCCATCATTTTCACGTGGTCCATCTCTGACACTTCCCTTCCCTTCCTTGACCTCTCTGTCTCAATCTCTGGTGATAGACTGTCCACCAATATCCATTACAAACCCACCGACTCCCACAGCTATCTCGACTACAGCTCCTCACACCCCACTTCCTGTAAGGACTCCATCCCATTCTCTCAGTTCCTTCGCCTCCGTCGCATCTGTTCCGATGATGCTACATTCAAAAACAGTTCCTCTGACACGTCCTCCTTCTTCCTTAACCGAGGTTTTCCACCCACGGTCGTTGACAGGGCCCTCAACCGTGTCCGGCCCATCTCCCGCGCATCCGCCCTCACTCCTTCTCCTCCCTCCCAGAAACATGATAGGGTCCCCCTTGTCCTCACTTATCACCCCACCAGCCTCCGCATTCAAAGGATCATCCTCCGCCATTTCCGCCAACTCCAGCACGATGCCACCACCAAACACATCTTCCCTTCACCCCCCTTATCGGCATTCCGTAGGGATCGCTCCCTCCGGGACACCCTGGTCCACTCCTCCATCACCCCCTACTCCTCAACCCCCTCCTATGGCACAACCCCATGCCCACGCAAAAGATGCAACACCTGCCCCTTCACTTCCTCTCTCCTCACCGTCCAAGGACCCAAACACTCCTTTCAAGTGAAGCAGTATTTCACTTGCATTTCCCCCAACTTAGTCTACTGCATTCATTGCTCCCAATGTGGTCTCCTCTACATTGGAGAGACCAAACGTAAGCTGGGCGACCGCTTTGCAGAACACCTGCGGTCTGTCCACAAGAATGACCCAAACCTCCCTGTCGCTTGCCATTTTAACACTCCACCCTGCTCTCTTGCCCACATGTCTGTCCTTGGCTTGCTGCATTGTTCCAGTGAAGCCCAACGCAAACTGGAGGAACAACACCTCATCTTCCGACTAGGGACTTTACAGCCTTCCGGACTGAATATTGAATTCAACAACTTTAGGTCGTGAGCTCCCTCCCCCATCCCCACCCCCTTTCTGTTTCCCCCTTCCTTTTTTTTTCCAATAAATTATAAAGATTTTCCTTTTCCCACCTATTTCCATTATTAAAAAAAAACCCACTAGAGCTATACCTTGAGTGCCCTACTATCCATTCTTAATTAGCACATTCATTTAGATAATATCACCAACTCTAACTTTAACACCTATGTGTTCTATTGTACTATTGTCGTTGACATCTTTTGATGATCTGCTTCTATCACTGCTTGTTTGTCCCTACAACCACACCAACCCCCTCCACCTCTCTGTCTCTCTATCTCTCCGCCCCCCACACACACACCTTAAACCAGCTTATATTTCAGCTCTTTCCTGGACTCGAACTCAAGTTCTGTCGAAGGGTCATGAGGACTCGAAACGTCAACTCTTTTCTTCTCCACCGACGCTGCCAGACCTGCTGAGTTTTTCCAGGTAATTCTGTTTTTGTTTTGGATTTCCAGCATCCGCAGTTTTTTTGTTTTTATCTCAGTTTAATGCCTCACCTGAAAGACAGGACCTCCGTTAATGCAGCAATCTCTCACTGCTGCTTTGCAGCCTAGATTTTTGTGTTCAAGTCTCTGGAGTGGGACTTGAACCCACAACCTTCTGACTCTGACGCAAGAATGCTACCTACTGAGCCACCGCTGAGAAAATATCTTAATATTCCAGCAATAAAGCTGCTCCTGATATTTCAGTTATATTATTGTTCTAACATTAGGACAATTTTCCTCCTCTCAGTATCATAATACATAATTCTCTCTAGGTACTAGGGCCAAAAAGGATTTGCATCCTAACTGGCTGTGATTAATTTTTTTTTAACCAAGGAACCTGTTTTAAAGAGATTTTGAGACTTTTCCACAAGTGAAATAAACTGAATATCGAACTATCCCAGACTGACAACTGTTACACTTTAGGGTATTCAAATTCTTCTGCATAATCTTTTAATGCATTCATGTCAAATCCTTGTGCCCACTGGTGTGAGGATGATTTTATTTAGAATTAAATAATCGAGTATTAATACGAAAGACCACAAGTGAGGATAGAGGTTTAACATTTCTCACTATGTTTTGGGTGCAGTCTCTCCCCTCTGTCCTTCTTGCTTTCTCGCATCAGCATCAGATGAAACTGGCTATCACCTTAAATATGATACCTTGTGGTGGGGGAATACTACATTTTCTAGGCTGCCTCTGGCACCAGCTGATGTTTCTTCCATAATTCAGCTATGGAGATGATATAAATATTTATGATATTAAATATAAATATCAGCTTATGTAAAAATGTTAAAAAGTTAAATTGTTAGAAGTAGTTGTACGAAGAGAAATTGCACTGATAATGCTTTATCACATTATATCAACTAATATGGGAAGGAAATTGGTCATTCCCAAAGAGATGTTATTTGTTATAAATTTTACTACGCACTACAGTGTGATCATATTTAATAGAATTTATCATCAAACAGAAGTATAATACAGGATATTCTGTTGGTGATAATGAGTTATTCATAATCATCATGAGTGTTAAAAACTGGGAGGTCATGAATGAATTATGATAACCCATTGAATGAGTCAAAGTTTTCTAGAAATTAATGTCACTGATATATTTTCTGTTTGATTCCTGATAACCTCACAATATTTAAGAAATATTTAGATGAGCACTTGAAACGCCATAGCATACAGGGCTACGGGCCAAGTGCTGAAAAATGGGATTAGAATAGCTTGGTGCTTGATGGCTGGCACCAAGCCGAAGGGCCTGTTTCTGTGCTGTATAACTCTATGACTCTATAACCTGGCAACAATTGCTAGTGGAGAAACTACGTATTAAGGAGCAACATTGAATCTAGTCAAGAGCTGCAAACTCTTATTACCCAGTAACAGTTGGCAGTCTGAGAAAGCAAAAGCAGGGTTGAAGCACAGCTGAGATCCGACGCACAGTTGAAGTGTTGCAGTTATAGTCACAGGCCGGGAGTTGTGGCGTGACCCGCTGCAGGAGATTCGGCAGCCCAGGAACAAGTCCACTGACTTTTGGTGGGACCCGACGATCCTGGGTAGCAATCCCGGAAAATCCTGCCCACGGAGTCGTTTACGCCACAGAAGGAGGCCATTTGGCCCATTGAGTCCATACTAGCTCCCTGTGGAACAATCCAGTCGGTCCCACTCCCTAGCTTAATCCCTATAGCCTTTTTCCTTCAAATGCCATCCTTTTGAAATCATTGATCGTTTCCGTCTCCACCAGCCTCATGGGCAGGGGGTTCCAGGTCATTATCACTCATTGTGTAAGAAAGTCCTCCTGCATCTCTAGTCCAAAAACCTTAAATCTGCATCCCCTAGTCCTTATACTATCAACTAATAGGAAGAGTTCTTCCTTTTCTACCTCCTCCAATCCTCTAATAGGGTAGAATTTTCCAGTGCTCTGGCTGAAGAAGATCCAAATACGCAGAAGACAGAGGGACCTAGAGAGGCTGAAAGAAATAAATGAAGAATTTGTAAACGAAGTAAACAAAACAACAGCTAGAAATGATAAGGAGAGCAGTGACACCAATGAGCAATGGAAACAGATTAAAGAATGTGTCTAGGAAGAAGGGGCAAACAGTCCATGATTCTTAAGAGGAAAAAGGATCAAGAAACCATGGGCAGAATTCTCCCACCTGGGACTAAGTCCCATGTTGGGGATGGGGATGGGGAGTGTTTTACACTGTATAGCCCGATCCGGGCCTCATTAATTATGCAGTTGGGGGCTTCCCGATGTTTTGTGCAGTGGGGAGAACTGGTTGGCTTGCGACCCACCACCATATCCGGGCGTCATTTTTAAAAGGCATCTGGACATCAATGACACACTGTTGAAAGAAGAAGATGGATCTTCAGAAGAGGAAAGATGGGCCTCCAGGAACTCCCTGAAGCTGGAAGATATGGCTAATCGATGCTCCTTCCATCCATTGCTGCGTGTTCCAGGGTTCATGCTTGCTGGAGGAGGCCTTCATCCCGAAGTCTGGAGACAGCCCCAGGCCTTCTTCAGGTAAGTCCCGATATGTACACGCCATGTTGGTCCCAGACGTGTTCTGGACCTCCACCCCCCGACCCACCATTAAATCCCCCACGGGGGGCATGGGAGAATTCCACCCCATGGGTTGTGACTGCAATGTTGCAAAAGATGGAAGAAAGGAGAAAATGGGAGAATATTAATACTGAAGAAGGTAATCTGAAATACAGACACCAGCCATGGTTAAAAGATGTACTCAGAAAATTGGATCGGCTGGGGAGGGTAAACCTTATATGTGCAAAAGCAAGGGAGATTAGTGACACTCAGTATAAAGGACTGAAGACAACAGCAATGGAGAGTGAGGAAGGTGTTTTATTAACTAACCCTGATGAAATAAGAAAAAGATGGAAGGAACATATTGAAGAACTATATGCAAAAGATGAATGACCAGAAATGGTTGAGCTAGAAGAAGAGAATAATGTTGACATTGATTTCATTAGACCAGGAATATTAGAGAGTGAGATAAGAGCAGCAATAAATGAGAAAAACTGGAAAAGTGGCTGGAATAGATGAAATATCTACAGAGTTAATTAATAACTATGGAAAAGAACTTAACATCAATGTTTACTAAGCTGTGAAAAGATGTTTACTTATCAGAACAATGGCCAGGGGACTTCATACCAACAATAATGATCATCCTAAGAAAGAAGCCAAAGGTTTGTCAATGTTCTGACGGTCATACAGTTAGTCTGATTGTCCATGTATCGAAGATTGTGTTGAGAGTTATAACAAAGAGAATGGGTGGGAAGGTGAAAAGCTACTTCGGAGGTGATCAGGTTGGATTCCAGAGAGAAAGAGGGACAAGGGAAGCAGCCAGCATTATAAGATTAGTGAGTGAATGCAATTTAGTTGCAATTTGGACAGGATATGTGTGTTTCTCTTGTAGATTTTGAGAAAGCATTTGATCGGGTTGACTGGATTAAGCTTTTGACAATGCTGAAAGACATTGGAGCAGACTGGAGAGATGGACCATTCATAAGAAATCTGAGACCCCTCTAATCCTGCTGTTTCCTCAATGAGTCCTGATATTAACCTACTCTTTTGACTGTGCAAGCAGGGCATCGTTTTTTAAATATGAAGTTTGCATTCCAATGCCACAAAGCGGCGTTTGGGTCATCGATGGTTCGAAGGATTCTCCGGCATCGGTTAGTTCAACATTTTTATCATCAAATTCTTTATTCCTTTAATTTCAGATAAAGCAATGGATAATGCACAGACTGGGGCATGAGTAGAAAGCCTAAGAGAGGGGAAAAAAAAACTATTTTTACGTTTTAAATCCCTGGTGGGCAATGGCATTTTAACAGCAGCTTTCATTTGTTTTATATGTAATTTTTCAGTTGAATGACTTCAAAATGTGATGCACATTGGGCCATTTATGGAAGATGAGTAAATGACACACATGGCATGCACAGGCTTTACTTGTATAATTAAAAATTGATTTATATATTAAAATAGCATAATTCGTGTGGCAATTTAAGAGTGAAGAGACGTTTAAAGTAACAGTCCAATAGGGGCAGAATTCTTAGCTTGGAGGGCGGGTGTGCACCCAACTCACTCGAGCGTTAAATAAAGTGCGCTGACGTTGTCTGAGCGTGCCAAAGTCAACGCACACTCACGCGATATTTCGCTAGACAGGCACACAATGGAGACAGAGGCACGTCCACCATTAATTAAGTGGCCAGTTAAGGCTCTTGAGACACCAACTTCTCCAACTTTACGTAGCCTGTGCGATTTTTAGGCTGTCGCACGGGCAAAACGGGCAGGCTACGAGTTGCAAAACCTCATCCACAGGCAGGATGAGAGGGGTCAATGGCCTTGTCAAAGCGATTAGTGAGGAGTGCAGGATACCTCTTGCTGCCGGCTGCTTCTGTGACCAGGACAGCTTCATCTCGCTTCAGAGCTGCACTCAGAGAATTTTGAGGCTTCAGTTCATTCTCAGTGTTGTTTTCCAGGCCCCCAGAGGATTCACACCCCATGGGGCCTTCCAGCTATCAGCCAGCCTTCCGTTACCCTGGTAATGGGGATTGTGGTCTCTGCTGGAGGCACCTCCTCTGAGGAGGAAGAGAGGGGCAGAAGGGAGAGGAGGCCAGGGGTCCCAATGCAGCCTCCAGGGGAGGGACCTGTGGGAGGAGAGGTGCAGGCACAAGGGGCGCAGGGTCAGCAGGTAGTCCAAGATGGAAGGGGCCGCAGAAGACACCACTATCCTGCTGCCAGGGTTTACAGGCGGTGATGCAGCTACCTCAATATGTCTGAGGTGCAATGCTCTTAGGGGCTCCGCCTCTCCAGGGAGACAATGACCTCCATCTGTCAGAGGATCGGCCCTGAGATCAGCTCCGACTGTGTGGGTGGACACCCGATGCCAGTGCCTCTGAAGGTCACAGTGGCCCTCAGCTTCTATTCCTCTGGCCATTCCGGGGTTCAGAGGGGGAATCTGTGTGGAGTGTCCCAATCAGCTGTCCACAGTTGTGTAAAACTGGTGACAGACGCTCTGTTCAGGTGTGCAATGACTTTCATTAAATACAGCACGGACGAGACCAGCCAGGCAGAGTGAGCCCAAGGCTTCACAGCCATTGCTGGGTTCCCCCGTGTCCAGGGTGCTATAGACTGTACACATGTGGCCATCAAGGCGCCAGCAGGTGAGCCCGGTGCCTTCCTCAACAGGAAGGGCTTCCACTCCATGAACGTGCAGATAGTGTGTGATCACAGGATGCTGATTCTACAAGTCTGTGCAAGGTACCCAGGCAGCTCCCACAACACCTACATCCTCAGACACTCCCAGGTGCCGGGGCTCTTCAGTGCTCCAGCCCGGCTGGATGGATGGCTGCTGGGTGACAAGGGCTATCCCCTCAGAAGGTGGCTCATGACACCTCTCCACCATCCAAGAACAGAAGCTGAGCAGCGGTACAATAGGAGCCAGGGCACCACAAGGGCTGTGGTAGAGAGAATCATCGGTCTTCTCAAGATGCACTTCCAATACCTGGACCATTCAGGGGGTGCACTCACGTACCCCCCCAGAGCGTGTGTCACTGATAGTGGTTGCATGCTGCGCTCTCCACAATCTGGAACTGGAAAGGGGGGACGAAGTGGAGGAAGAATATCTTGATGCAGCTGCACAGACAACAGACGATGAGTCCAGTGGTGAGTCTGAGGACGAGTACGGTGAGGAGAATGCTGAGGGGACAGTTGTAGACCTGGGTAATCTCCAAGGAGTCAGGGACACCCGGGATGTTTTGATCCAATGCTCCTTCAGCTAGACTACCAAATAAGAACCACCACCACATACCAGGGCTGCAGGCTCCACACTCGATCCCTGACAGGACTAGTTCCTTGGTCAACAACATACACTCTGTGCCTTTGCAATAAAGTTTCAGGAGACACACGTCCATCATAACATCACGGCTTACCCTGCACCTACAGAACAAATGTGCTATTGGACTCTGTTATGCTTCAAGATAACATCTCATTTACTTGTGAATATGAAACATTGCTGAAATTAACATTAACCGGTGTTTTCAATCACACCATTGAAAAATGTAAAGAACAATGGGGGAACAAAATATCACCTGCAATAAGCCCATGTTGTGGTTAAGGTGCTTTAAGTTTTTGCTTGTGGGTGCTATGTCTAGGTGCTCCCTCCTCGCTGGCATTGGCATTGGAGACAGCCGGCTCACTCTGCTGTCCTTTTGGCCTTAATGACCTTTGTGGGCGTCCTCTGGCCCCGTAGAGCCTGTGCTGGCCCCACCTGGGAGGGAGTGGCCAGTGCTATGTCTGGCATCTCCCCAGTCACCGCAGCCTTATCAGATGCCACGGTCACTGGCAGAGGGGTGGAGGAGCTACTGCCCTCATCTGGAGCGCCCTGAGAGGTGCCCGCAGAGATGACAGGCAGCTTGTGCGCCAACGTGAGGTCACTTCGGACCACCCTGCTCACCACTGATGGATGGGCACCTAGCTGGGATACTGGGTGCCCAATCCATCTCCCACACTGACACTGTCCACCTGAGGTCATTGCCGGTGTGAAGGCTGCAGGTCTGACTGCATCCCCAGGAACCCCTGATTGAGTCCCTGGAGGAGTCTCTCCATGAGAGTTGCCACTCCTTCCATGGAGGAGGCAGTGCACTTGGCCATGAGGGTCAACGCAATGGTCATGCTCCACATGGACTCCTCCACAACGGACACCATGGCACACATTCCCTCATTTATCTCGGCCAGATCCTCCCACACACCCCGATGTCATTAGTTTAAGTCGTGGCACAGTCACTGTGCCTTCCTGGCACCATGGTGAGACAGAGATATGCATCGTGGTGCCCTCGTCTTTCCATTATCCATGGGGACTCCAGTTTGGAGGCTCACATCAATATAGAGACTACACTGGAATGGTTGCAATAACCGACATTCTCACCTCAGTGCACTGCACACTCACCTGCTGACCTGCTCTCCCGCTTGCTGTGTCCACCTGGGTTCCATTGTGCAGATTCAGCATCCTTCCATGGTAGCCTTCCAGGGGCTGCTGAGGCCACTTTTGAGTAGGCCCGGCAGACATCCTGTCCCCGGCCGCCCCTTCTTGCTCATTCATAAGCTACATTTCATGCTGGGCAGGCCTTAATTGGCCCGCCAGCGTAAAATCGTAGTGCGCTGCCGATTGTGGGTGGTGGCTAAACAAGTTTACCAATTCCCACCGCTGAATCCTGATATCACCCTGCTCTTTTGAGTAGGCGAGCAGAAAACCGATCTCAGGACCATGATGTAAGTTGGAAGCCGGAGTGGGGGTATCTGCTCAGGACTCCGAAAAAATTGGGTCCAAGAATTCAGCAGTGAAATCAATGCCTGTGCAGATTAGATGCTGGCTGTCCAATTACTAAATTGGTATACATTGCTGCCATTTTACACCTCCAAAATGGGCTTTAATGCATACCAATTTATACCCCTGTTATTATCTTAAAATTATTTTTGTACCTTTTTATGTGTTTAATTCAGTCAATAGTGTAAAAATACTGCTATTTGCTACTTATTCACAGAATCAGTTCTCATATATTATAAGCCAGCGTAATTGTTTACCAGAGGGACAGTGCATATGTGAAGATAATGATTAATATATTTTTCCATATGATTTGCCCAGCACCAGCTGAATGCTTTCATTTAATAACTGAAACTCTGTTGGTTGAGATAAGGTGAATACGCAGCATCCCCATAATCCTGACATCCTTTTCCAAAACTGAACAACTTGCCCATTATCTAGAGACTAGTTATTTGGATTAAGATTCTAATTTGTCATACAGTCTACACTGAATTTTAAAGCATTAAGACAGTGACTGACAAATTACCCCATGCATAACTCTCCCTGATAACGTCCTTGGGCAACAATAACACAAATCCTTATGTTTGCAGAACCACCAAAGATTCTGGCAAAGACAATCCTCTTATTTATTGTGAAAAGCTGTTAAGTGGTGATTTGACGGGGATAATGATTCATTGACAAATTCTAAAGTGTATCATAAACAAAAGAGTAGCAGGGATTCTGTTGGAGGTAGGTCTTTGGATGATAACCTGTGTAAGGAGGGGGCAATTCTGTTGACAGTGTAACGATTACTGAACTACAAGGACAGAGAAATGCAATGTTATTGCTGGAAAGCGGGATAATATATTGCAGAAGATAAATACGCATAAACCAGTACAATTCCTTATGGAAGTGCAATTTACCTAGCATATTAGCCCATTAAGATATCATATCAATTATTGCGCATTAATGCCTTTCGGCTAGACCACTTTCTGTTTAACATTGTGGTTCTGAATGTCAAAGAATTTCTGATTAAGACGAACTACAATGCTAAAGGAAAATAATGAGGCAGGATGATAGTCTTAATGCGACTTGTTACAAATGCTTTCTGTTAGCATGCATGGCATTGGTAGTCACAGACAGAACATTGTTCTTTCTCTAATCCTGACTGCGATTCCCCAAATTTGGATCCTTTTGGAACGTTTGAGGTCTCTGTGTCTATACTTGATGGAGTTTAGAAGGATGAGGGGGATTGAAACTTACAGAATACTGAAAGGCCTGGATAGAGCAGACGTGGGGATGATGTTTCCATTAGTAGGAGAGACTAGGACCCAAGGGCACAGCCTCAGAGTAAAGGGAAGACCTTTTAGAACAGAGATGAGGAGAAACTTCTTTAGCCAGAGAGTGGTGAATGTATGGAATTCATTGCCACAGAAGGCTGTGGAGGCCAGGTCTTTGAGTGTATTTAAGACCGAGATAGATAGGTTCTTGATTGGTAAGGGGATCAAAGGTTACGGAGAGAAGGTGGGAGAATGGGGTTGAGAAACTTATCAGCCATGATTGAATGGCAGAGCAGACTCGATGGGCTGAATGGCCTAATTTCTGCTCTTATGGTCTTATCCTCATATGCTGTTCATATAATGTGATGGAGTTGTTTCTATTGTTATATATTCATATTTATCTCAATTACTGTGAATGCTTTTAATGTTTCTCAGCTAGTTAATAATTTACACTCTGCTGCAGCCACTTCATTTAGATAATGGCATCTAAATTTACTGAAGCTTTTTCTCCATGCAAAAACCTACAGGCTTACACTCTATGCTGACCAGTCACGGCTCGGTTGCCTCTCAGTCAGAAGGTTGTTTGTTCAAGTTGAACTTGAGCAAAAAAGTCAAGACTGACCCTCTAGTGTAGCACTGAGGGAATCTTGCACTGACGGAGGTGGCACTTTTTGGATGGGATATTAAAATAAAACCTTGTGTGCACTTTCAGGTGAATGTAAAAGATTCCATGGTCACTATTTCGAAGAAGATTAGGGGGATTCTCCATGGTGGCCTGGGCCCAATATTTATCCCTTAGTCAACATCACAGAACCAGATTATCTGGTTGTTATCATATTGCAATTGTGGAGTTGCTGGGTGAAAATTGGCTGCCAAAATTCCTACATTACAACAGTGACTACACTTCAAAAAGCACTTTATTGGCTATAAAGTGTTTTGGGATGACCTTGAAAGGTGCTATATAAATGCAAGTCTTTCTTTTCCTTTTCATGAATAAAAGCCAGCCCATTCATGGCATGAACTAGATTTAAACTATGAATCTGCTCTCTTACTGGGGTTGTTTTATAAAGTAGCTGCAAGATTCCTTGGTTATAAATATCAAATTCTGAGAATGTTCCAAAAACATGAATGTCAAAATAGGTGAAGTACATTAAACAAGGGTGTAAGCTCTTGACTGACCTGCAGTCAAGAGGGAGAATCTAACAGCTGTTGGTGTAAAATCATAGGATACAGCACAGAGTGAACAGGTTTCCCTCCTCAAATTTGCGATTGGTTTTTGAAGAAGCTATTCAGTTAGTTCCTTCCCTCTGTCATTTTCCCAAATATCATTTTATCATAAATTTTGCTTCCACTTCTGTGTCTGGTGAGACATTCCATGTCCTAACAACCTCCCACAACATGAAAGAAACCTCTTCCACATCTTTCTTTCTTTCTCTGGTGATCATCTTAACTTTCTGCTGTCTAATGTAGTTTTTCCTAATTTCCTCTTATCAGAAGCCCCTCTGTCAGACCTCCTCATTATCTTCTCCATTCTAGTGAAAAGAGACCAATGTTTTCTTTACTCTCTCAGTAACGAAAGTCTCTCAGGCTGTTAAAATCTTAGTAAATCGTTTCTGTGCCCTCCCAATGACCTTGACACCCTTCTTAAAGCAGGGAACCTAAAATTAAACATAATTCTGATGTTACCAACAATTCATGTAGGATTAGCATTACCTGTTTGGTTTCCTATTAAATGCCCCTATTTATAAAACTTAGGATCTGATATGCTTTTTTTTACATATTTCTCCCAGTTTGAAAGATTTGTTGATTTATATGTTTCACTGCTGTTCTACTGATTGAGATTTGTTCTGTTTTTTTCAGATAAGCTAGAAGTAATATAAACCCATTCTGGAATCATTACATGATAGGGTTGCTACCACTGAAGGCATGTCAGGATAAATGATTTTGCTGATGGCACTTTGTACTAGATGCCCATTCAGCTTTACAGTCAGGGGTTATCTCCCCCATAGAGGACACAGATGTAGCTCAGTTGCTGGGAGAGGAGGTTGGTGCTTGGGAGTGGAGGGCAGTGTATCACATTGTTGGGTGGGGGATCAGCAGAGGTGGGTGATCAGGATGGAGGGAGTCTTAAGGCTTCCTCAGGGGCTACAGGGGACAGTCCTGGTCCGCGAGCAGAGCTGTGAAAGGCACTCTTGCCTTGTTGGATCGACAGCTCCTCCTCCCTTTCATTTGCATTTCCCGAACCCAGGAAAACACACACAGCTACAGTGAATTTTGAATCAGGTTCCAGATTTCACCTTGGGAACCCAAAATTTAAAAATGCTAATGAAGGGTCCCGCCTCTCCATGGACATTCCAATATTTTCCACTATTAAAAAGGTGTCATTCCCCAAATTTAAGTCTTTGACCCCGTCCAGACCTAGACTCTCTGCCTGTTATTGGCGTTAGTGGGGGGAGGGGGATGAGATGGGATTTAATATCAAGGCTAATTCCTTTATTTTCAAAGTGGCAGACTTGTCAACTGTACATTTATTAATTCCTTGTGCAGGCTGGCAGCTGGAGTTGAGTCTTGCCAGGACTGACAGCTGGTGTTGGGCCCGTGACTGTAAATTGAGTTTTATTGCAACTGAGAACTCCTGTTTAACCAAATCTTTCAGCAGTAATAAGCCCACTCAGGCCACAAGTGGTTGGATTATTTTGAAGCTATCTAAAGGGACCTCAGTTTGAAAAATGAACTTTCTCTTATGGAATTGTCAATTAAAATTTATTGCCACCTATTGAACATGACCAAAAATATACAAAATACCTCATAACTCGTCTTGAACAGGAAAGGGAACCATAACGAGAAACACATATTGACGGGACTACCAAAAAACAGCTAGTGATAACAGTGAATTGGACAATGTCAAGGTTACTTATATTGAAATACATTGCAAACTTGGAAATATTATCAATAGTACCAGATGGACCTTTTCAAATAAAGGACCCAAAATCCATCAACACTTGTGTGGTCTCTATACATGAAGCCATGGAAAATGTGAAGGAATTGGTTATTTTAAATACTGAGGCAGATAAGCTGCTTTACGGAATTCACAACAGAGTTGCTGTGATGTCAAACTGGTAGCTGCAATATCATAAAAGACTGGATAATTTTCATGGCAAATTCAAACTGGAATAATTTTGATCGTTCTGCTTAATACTATTATGCATAGTCCTGTAGTGAATAATTATCTAACAACCACAGGCACCAAGTTTATACCTCACAGTAACACAACAGGTCCTATTTTGAGGAACAAATGGCTGCCAATGCAGAGCTACCGGCATTAAATTTTAAGTGATATAAGATCTCTTTGCTACTCCCAGCACATATAAATTAGCGGTGAAGCATGTTTTGTGCTGGAATTGGAAAATTGATTCACATTATCCAGAATATTGTGGTGCAGCCCTGTCATCAACCCTGTGGTTAAAACAATTCTCAACTCTTTTCTTGCAGGTTGTCAAACAGGAAAAGTTTCATACAGGGCATACAAAGTCATCCCTAGATTTCTGATAGACATTTTTATAATTATATATGCATATTCTATGAGTTCATACTTGGTAACCAAGACTGCGAACTGCATTAATCTATTGAGAATTATAAGAAGTGCAGGTACTGTACAATAGTAATATTCTTCCTGTACAAGGGGAATGAAAATAAATAATTCCAAAAGTGAGTCTGACAAATTGTTTCCTTTTTTCTAAAATTTCAAGTTACAAACTTCAATCTTATTCACAGCAAAAAAATGTTAGCAAAACATGGGAAACGCTAGAAAATGAATGTTAATTGATTGTGTCTCTCGAACTAAATGAATCTAATTGAATTCTGATGGTGGGGCAGAAACACTACTGCAATTTTAAAAGTGGCAGGGAGTCAAGATTTATTTCTTAGCCAACTCGCCCTTGTCCCTGCTCTGCATCCCCACTCTTCTCTCTTTGTCTCCTAAAAGTTTTCTGCTAGAGTAGATTTCCATTGGGAGCAGTACCCTGTCAAAGAGATATTTTGTTATACATTGGTGAGCACTGTATAATGGGGATAATTTTAACCTAACCCACTCTCATGAGGCTGCTTAAAACTGGGGTTCCACTTAACTCTGTAAGATTCCCGTTCGGCCAGTTAAAATAAATGTATCTCCTTTTTGGTGATGGAGTGGTTTGGGATGGGGTGTCACATCCCCATTCGTTCTTCATGTCTGTTCTATATGTATTTACCAGGAAGAGACAGTTGCTGAATAGTGGTCAGAACACTGGCAGATGTTCCTTTCAATAATCAGCTATTATTTGGACTACATACAAACATACAAATTAAGAGCAGGACTAGGCCACTCGGCCCTTCCAGCCCTGTTCCGCTATTCAATAAGATCATGGCTGATCTGACTGTAATCTCAGCCCCACATTCCCACCTATCCCCGATAACCTTTCACCCCCTTGCTTATCAAGAATCTATCTAGCTCGGCCTTAAAAATATGCAAAGACTCTGCTTCCTCTGCCTTTTGTGGAAAAGAGTTCCAAAGACTCATGACCCTATGAGAGAAGAAAAAATCCTCCTTATCTCTGTCTTAAATGGGTGACACCTTATTTTTAAACAGTGACCGCCATTTTAGATTCTTCCACAAGAGGAAACATCCTCTCCACATCCACCCTGTCAAGACGCCCTTGAGATTTTAAAGGGTTCAATCAAGTTGCCTCTTACTCTTCTAAGCTCTGGTGGATACAAGCCTAACCTGTCCAAGCTTTCTGTATAAGACAACCCACCCATTCCTGGTATTAGTCTAGTAAACCTTCTCTGAACTGCTTCTAATGAATTTACATATTTCATTAAATAAGGGGACCAGTACTGACTACAGTAATCCAGATGTGGCTTCAACAGTGCCCTGTACAACTGAAGCATAACCTCCCTACATTTGTATTCAATTCCCCTCACAATAAACAATAACATTCTATTACTAATTACTTGCTGTACCTGCATACTAGCCTTTTGTGATTCATGCACTAGGACACTCAGATCCCTCTGAATCTCAGAGCTCTGCAATCTCTCACCATTGAGATAATGTGCCTCTTTTTGTTTTTCTTGCCAAAGTGGACAAGTTCACATTTGTCCACATTATACTCCTTTTGCGAGGTCTTTACCCACTCACTTAACCTATCTATGTCCCTTTGTAGCCTCCTTATGTCATCTTCACAACTTAGCTTGACTCTAGTCAGCTGCCAGCCAGTTTTACTGACACTGGTGGAAGTTGTCCAGCCACTAGCTCAGATAACTAACCCACAGATAACTAACTCACAGATAACTAACTCACAGATAACTAACTCAGAGATAACTAACTCACAGATAACTAACTCACAGATAACTAACCCACAGATAACTAACTCACAGATAACTAACTGGCAACTGAGCATTTTTCTGACCTGGGTGATTCATCTACACACACTGCTTTAACAAATTCACCTGTGTGTGTGCATGTGTGTGTGTGTGTGTGTGTGTGTGTGGCTGTGTGTGTGTGTGTGTGTGTGTGTGTGTGTGGCTGTGTGTGTGTGTGTGTGTGTGTGTGTGGCTGTGTGTGTGTGGGTGTGTGTGTGTGTGTGTGTGGGTGTGTGTATGGATGTGTGTGTGGGTGTGTGTGTGTGGCTGTGTGTGTGTGTGTGTGTGTGTGTGGCTGTGTGTGTGTATGTGTGTGTGTGTGTGTGTGTGGCTGTGTGTGTGTATCTGTGTGTGTGTGTGTGTGGCTGTGTGTGTGTGTGTGTGTGTGTGTGGCTGTGTGTGTGTGTGTGTGTGTGTGTGTGTGTGGCTGTGTGTGTGTGGGTGTGTGTGTGTGTGTGTGGGTGTGTGTATGGATGTGTGTGTGGGTGTGTGTGTGTGGGTGTGTGTCGGTGGTGTGTGTGTGTGTGTGTGAGTGTGTGTGTGTGTGTTTTTTAAAGTACATTTTGAAAATCATCAGTGAAGTTTTTTTAAAACATTGCTTTCGTTTTCATAGTTTTGCTCAGTATCTTGTGTCAACATTGTACACTGGGACCTTGATTCTTGCAGAAACTCTAAGTTTTCCATAAATTCATTGCAGTTTTAACTGCTGTAAACTTGATTTCTCCTGTAATACTCAACCACCTTTTTCATCTGAGCTATCTGGTGAATAGATAGGAATTATTTTCCATAACATAGAAATCCAAGGCACCAATTTCAGCTGATTCCTGCACGAAACATTATTTTCTTTCTTTGCAATGTTGCCTGTTAGCCACATGAGTTAACACTGAAATGACATTGATTTAATCTTCTGCATTCAGTTCATTGATGTGTAAAAGCCAGCCTGAATATTAAATTGAAGCTGAGTTGCAGGCAGCAGTGGACAATTTTTCACCCATTAGGTTCAGATTTTCAGCTTGGTTGATGCACAGGGCAAGGAAATCATAACGTGTTCAAATCAGATAAGATTT
Organism: Carcharodon carcharias; assembly: GCF_017639515.1. Taxonomy (NCBI): domain Eukaryota; kingdom Metazoa; phylum Chordata; class Chondrichthyes; order Lamniformes; family Lamnidae; genus Carcharodon; species Carcharodon carcharias. Next base: position 143,461,018 of record NC_054479.1, read on the forward strand.
AGGGAAACATTAAAGAAATCAGTTGGTGTTAGAAGATATGTTAACCTGCCTTGCTTCGAGCAGCGTGTGCAACCAGTTCTCTTTAAGACTTCATATCAGTTGAGACAAATGACCTTTGGTTGCCGTTCATTTATATCAGTTCATGTATAGTAAGTGCTATAACGCAACCAGAAAAGGCTGGAAATATTCAGCAGTTCTCACAGCATCTGTGTAGAAGGAAGCAGAGTGAATGTTTCAGGGTGATGGCCGTTGGGCAAAACTGGAAAAGGTTAGAGATGAAACAAGTTTTAAGCAAGTACAGAGGCAGGGAAAGAGGGGAGGGGAGGAGAAGAATAAAAGGGAAATCCTGGGATTGGGTGGAGGTTAGGAGAGATTAAATGGCAAAAGGATTGATGGTGTAAGGTGAAAGGAGATGGTGATGAGGCAGATGAAGAAAGAAAGGATGGGTCTAGAGGTCTCTTCCTACGAAGCCCTTCTTCTGCCTCTGTACTTGCTTAAAACCTGTTCCATATGCAACTTTCCCCATTTCTTATAAGAAGTTACTGACGTGAAATGTTAATTTTGTTTCTCTCTGCACAGATACTGCCTGACCTGCTGATTTTTCCAGTATTTCTTGTTTTTATTTCAGATTTCAAGCACCCATAGTATCTGCTTCTACTATATAAATACAAGTTGTTGTTGGATTTGCCTCTAAACAGATTATTTTTGGAGAATAGCCACAGTGATTGTTCTACTTTATAGTTTATGAAGTTCTAATATTTTCCTGGGAAGTTTTTCAATTCAATTGATGCACAGATGTAATAAAAAGCTAGGAAAGCCTTTTGGATGACATTATATAAAGAATCCTGGAATTCTGCATTATAACTTCCTTCACATAAAAGATGGAGAATTCCTTTTCGTAAATCATATAGTACAGGATATTATTATGAGTCTGATAATATTCTCACTGTGGTTGTCAGATGACCTTTATGATCATTTTGTCAGACAGAAATGCATGTGATACTGATTGATTTATCTACAATGTATGTCAACCTGTCATCTTAAAAAAACTAGAGTACAAGGTCTATAATTCAGGAATTCATCGAAGTAACTGCTTATAGTTTACCAAGCATTGTAACATTGAAACAAAATCAGCGAGGTTTGCATGATGCTAATACCATCCATTACAAAAGTGTTATTTTCAGTTTCATTGTCAATTGAAAGAATTATTTTAGCAATGTCACAGCATGCAGTGACAATCAAATACCAGTTCAGTAACAAGCCCAGCTGTAAACAGCCAACATAAATGCAATAAAAATGATTCAAAATGACAATTTTCGACATGTAAATAGGAAAAAAAAATTGCTGAATTATTGATATTTTCCAACCCCAATAATATCTACAAAAGTTATGGAACAGCCTGGCTGTGTTGCAGCAAATAAAGCCTGTCAAAAATGAACAACATTCTTTCAAGATATTTTACTACAAAATTTAACAACTTTTGTAAAAAAAAAGTGTATTTTAACAATAAGCTTTGTGAACTGTATTGTCTAGAAATAGTAGAGGCAGCTTTAATTCTTCCTGCTCAGGAGGTCGATATCTAAATTAGGCACTCACCTAAAGCAGGTGTAAGCATGACTGCCATGGGGTGATGGTGGAATAGTGGCAATGCCCCTTAATGAATAATCCAAAGGCCCAATCTAACACTCTGGGGACATGGGTTCAAATCCCACGATAGCAGCTCCTTAAACAGCACAAACCCAACATTCAAGAAGCTTGACACTGTCCAGGACAAAGCAGCCCACTTGATTGGTACCCCATCCACAAACAAACACTCACTCCCTCCACCACCGACATGCAGTAGCAGCAGTGTGTACCATCTACAAGATGCACTGCAGAAATGCACCAAGGCTCCTTCAACAGCACCTTCCAAACCCACGACCACTATGATCTATATGGACAAGGACAGCAGATAGATGGGAACCTCACTACCTGGAAGTTCCCCTCCAAGTCACTCATCATCCTGACTTGGAAATATATTGCCGTTCCTTCACTGCCGCTGGGTCAAACTCCTGGAACTCCCTCCCTAACAGCACTGTGGGTGTATCTACACCATATGGACTGCAGCGGTTCAAGAAGGCAGCTCACCATCACCTTCTCAAGGGTGATTAGGAATGGGCAATAAATGCTGGTCCAGCCAGCGAAGCCCACATCCTGTGAATGAATGAAGTTTAAATTTAATTAATAAATCTTGGATATAAAGCTAGTTTCAGTGATGGTGACCATGAAACTGTCATCCATTGTTCTTTACGAAACCTGCTGTCCTTATCCAGCCTGGCCGACATGTGACTCCAGATCCACAGCAATGTGATTGATTCCTAAATTCCTTCTGAAATGACCTAGCAAGACACTCAGTTCAAGGACAATTAGGGGTGGTTAAAAAATCCTGGCCTTGCCAGTGGTGCCAACCTCCCAGGAAATAATAAAAAATTCTCTACAGTCCCCATAAACAATCTTTTTATCCCTTCTATTATTGAATATCTCAAATTTTCTACAATTTTTAGTTAATGGTTAATGCTCACTAATTTAGTATGTCTATAAATGTTATTCTTAATTTCCTTTCCACTGTTTGATGGACTATAACACACTTCCAGTATTAAGACAAATAACTTTCTTTTCCTCAAACCTATCCAAGAAAGACCATGTTCAGATCATTTTTCTATGTAAACTCATGCACTCAGGTGCTAATTAATAAACTACCCTCTCTCTGATTTATTGTGCTCAGTATAACAGAATGGAACCGTGCTCTTATAATTTATGTTCTTTGAAATGAATTTACTCTGTTTTATAATACCGCAACACCACCACAACAGTAGACGTTATCAGCACTGATCTGCAAACCATTTTAAAACATTGTCCAGGTCGACAGGCATGATGACACCATTATGCAGTAATTACACAATACAAAGCATTATTGTTACATATGCAGATTACATTTTTAAAAATTAAATAATGAAAATAGGTCCTTTGACTGTAAGAAAAGGAAAACAAAGCCTCGGACAAGGTTTTTTGTCATCTATTGATTTGAGATTTAACATATGTAGCATATTCAGGCTTTGAATAGGAAAATGTAACATTTGTGGATTTTAAGTGTACAAAACCCCCTAGTTTCTTTCTTATGTAAACACACAATTATCATAAAATATTCCCATTTGTCACAAAAATAATAGCAGGATAGTTATTAAATTGGAAAGCTTGACGATTTACTGCAGAGCATCAATAATCCAACAAATAGTTTGTGATTCTAATTAAGTAAATATGCCTTTCAGAGGGCCAGAATTCCTATTAGAGAGGGCTTACAGAGAGCTTTAACTAGAAAGAGAATGTGGCAAGTAATGCCTTTGGAAACTAAGTGCTGCTGCAAAGCAATGATTGAAGTAATTGTATGAAGTGTTAAAAGCGATCTGTGCTGCAGAGAGCAATGATTGAACCTATTGTAGTCTGAAGTGCTAAAAGAGAAAGATGCATCAGAGAAAATGTTAATAATGATAATGGCAGATAATGAATGTTTCAGCTATTGGGGCCATCTGGCTTCACTTCGTTGACAACAACAGCACCCAGCTTCAGTTTGTGTTCGATTTTCAATTCATTAAAGTCACAATATCAAAGGCAGAATAACTTTCACCCACAGCTTACCCTTGTGTTCAGCATTAACTTCCTATTCCGGTGTCAGGTGCATACTTTTAAATCCTGTAGGTTTTCTCGGAGGCGCAAGAGTTTCTAGTGTGTGTTCAGGAGAATTTTCAACATCGGTATGTTTCTAGTCCAATGAGGGAGGAAGCGTTATTTGCATTTGTTTCTGGGGAATGAGGTGAGCCATGAGGATCAAGTGTCAGTAGGAGAACTTCTAAGTGACAGTGATCATAGTATCATAATGTTTCAGTTAGCTATGCAAAAGGACAAGAAACAAACTAGAGTAAAAATATTTAATTGGGGGAGGGCCAACTTCACTGGGGTGATAACAGATCTGGTCCAGGTAAGTTGTAATTTGAATCAAAGATTGGCAGGCAAAACTGCAATGGAACAATGGGCTGCCTTTAGAGAGGAAATAGTTCATATACAGTTTAGGTAATTGGCTGGAGGGAAAAGGTAGGACAAACAAATCCAGAGCTCCCTGGATCACAAAACAGACAAGGAGTAAATGAAGCAGAAGAAGGGTATATGTGACAAATGATAGGTTGCTAATGCAAGTGAGGACCAGATTAAATATAGAAAATTCAGTGGGGAAGTGAAAAAAGAAATAAGACCACCAAGAAGGAGCATGAGACGAAACTGGCAGCTAGTGAAAAAGGGAATCCAAAACTTTTCTATAGGCATGTAAATAGTATAAAAGGAGGAGTAGAGCTGATTAGAGACCAAAAAATGGATCTGCCCATCAAGACAGGTGACATTCCTGAGGTACTAAATGAGTACTTTGCATCAGTCTTTAGCAAGGACGAAGATGCTTCCAAAGTCATAATGAAAGAGAAAGTATTTGAGATACAAGATGGGCTAAAAATTGAGAAAGAAAAGGTATTTAGAGGCTAGCTGTACCTAAAGTTGATAAGTCACCAGGGCTGGATGGGATACATCCAAGGATACTGAGGGAAGTAAAATTGGAAATTGTGGAGGCACTATCCATAATCTTCAAATCTTTCTTTGATACAGGGGTGGTGCCAGAGGAGCTGGGAAGTGTAAATGTTACACCCTTATTCAAAAAAGTGTGCAAGAGGATAAACCCAGCAACTACAGGCTAGTTAGCTTAGCTTAGGTGATGGGAAAACATCTAGAAAAGATAATCTAGGACAAAATTGACAGTTACTTGGACAAATGTGAGTTAATTAAGGAAATCCAGCATTGATTTGTTTTGGGCAAATCATGTTTAACTAATTTGATTGAGTTTTTTGATGAGGTAACAAAGAATGTTGATGGTGGTAAAGCCGTTGATGTGGTGTACATGGACTTCCATCTGATGTAATGTCACATAACAGGCTTGCCGGTCAAGTAAAAGCCCATGGAATAAAAGGGTCAGTGGCAGCATGGGTACAAGCTGGCTGAGTGACAAGAAACAGAGAATAGTGGTGAATGGTCATTTTTTGGAATGGCAGAAAGTATACAGTGGGATTCCTCGGGCATCAGAATTGGGGCCACTGCTTTTGTTGATATATATTAATGGCCCAGACCTGGGTGTGCAATTTCAAAATTTGCAGATGACAGAAAACTTGGAAGGATTGTGAACTGTGGGGAGGATAGTGATAAACTTCAAGAGGACACAGGCAGGGCTGGTGGAATGGGTGGACACATAATAGATGAAATTTAATGCAGAGAAGTATGAAGTGATACATTTTGGTAGGAAAAACAATGCAAAATAAAGGTTAAAATTCTGAAGGGAGTGCAGGAGCGGAGCAATCTGAAAATATATGTTCACAAATCATTGAAGATGGCAGGGCTGGTTGAGAAAGCAGTAAACACGGCATGAGAGATCCTGGGCTACATAAACAGAGGCATAGAGTACAAAAGCAAGGATGTCATGCTGAATCCTTATGAAACACTAGTTCAACCTCAGCTGGCGTATGTGACCAATTGTGGTCACCATACTTTCGGAAGGATGTGCAGGCATTGGAGAGAGTGTGCAAAGATATAATTCCACGGATGAGCGACTTCAGTTACCTAGATAGATTGAGAAACTGAGGTTATTCTCCTTAGGGAGGAGAAGGTTAAGAGCAGATTTGATGGAGGTGTTCAAAATCATGAGTGGCCTGGACAGAGTAGATAGCGAGAAACTGTACCCATTGACGAAGGGCTGAGAATCAGAGGACACTGATTTAAGGTGTGTTGTAAAAGGACCCGAGGCGACATGAGGGAAAATTTCTTTATGCAGTGAGTGGTTTGGACCTGGAATATGCTGCCTGAGAGTGTGGTGGAGGCAGATTCAATTGTGGCTTTCAAAAGGGAAATGGATAATTATCTAATGTTATGACCACAGCCAATGTTATTGGCCGAGCAAGCCAAATCCCAGAGGGAAACTTGTCTTACTGATCATAACTTTTTTTTTGTATTTTGAAAATGAGGGGAAAACTACTGATCCCAGAAGCATAAAATCTCAATAACTCTTCTAGGATTTTAAATTTAAAATATTTATTAACAAGACAGAGAAAAAACTTAAACACACAAGGACTAAAATTACAGTTAAACAATCTTACAAAACATTCCCCAAAAAACCCACTTGGTCAGAACACACAAATAAACCATTTGGCAACAGCTCCCTTGTGGTTTTTAACCATAAAAATCCAGTAATATTACCCAAGGCAAAAACTGCTGCTACTTAAATAAATGGTATACTACATGACTTCTCAGTCTCTTCCACTCTGCTGTGGAAATGAAGGAAGTTCAGAAACAGATTGTTTTTTGAAAACAAAGAGTTTTCTGGCTTGAAACTGAGTGGCTGCTTCAAATTCACAACCTTTCTCAGTACAGATCTGGTCTCAGGGCATCTCCCTCCACACAGCCAACATAACTCAACAGAACATCCTTCCTTAAATATCCCTTTCCTCTTTGATCTTAGACTCCATTGTTCTAAGTATCTCTTTGAACTCAATTTTTCCAAAATAGAAAAGCCTTTCATGTTCTCCTATTGCCTCCACTTTCGGGTCAAATAAAATTTAATAACCTTCCTTTGTTTAGCTATGAAACCTTTGTAAGTTGTAAAAGTCCCTTGTCACTTCTACTAAACTCCCTTTGAAATTTAATAGTTGAAAAGTCAAGTCCCTATCACCTTATGCAAATTATACAACCCAACCTATTTACTTGTACATTCAAACATTGACTCTCATTACAAATGCATGCATCTGGTACTTCCATTTAACTTCCATCTCTCTGCTCCCACAGACAACCTACCCGCAGCTTAAATACACACGCGTGCGTACACACACACACACACACACACACACACACACACACACACACAAACAGCCTTCTTTACAGAATACCACCAACTTCCCAAAAATATTTATTTTAAAAGCCATCTTCACACTGAAGAGATAAGATTTTCAGAGTTACAGAGAAAGGGCAAATGACTGGGACCAGCTGAAATGCTCTTGCAGAGAGCCATCAGAAACATGATGGGCCGAATACCCTCCTTATGTGCTGTAACTATTATATAATTCTAATTTTAGGCATTAAATTGTTTTGGCAATAAGAGAGCACAAAAAAAGTTTTTAATAAAGCATGTTTTTATTATGCTTTGTAGGTTCATCCCAGTTCTTCTATAAAATGGAAACTTATCTTGAGCTTGGTTGTTTTTTTTTAGAAAGGATGAGTTGTGGATGTAATGGATTTTTATTGCCCCATACTGGTTTCAATTTATTGGAAAGTTGTCTTCCTGTACACTTAAAAGACATTCTAGCATTGGAAGGCACTCACTGTAGCGATTGAATTGAGGGGAAGGTCTACAATAAGATGGAGGGCAGAAGTGATTAAAGGACAAAAAGGATGATGGTGCAAGGCAAAAGAACATGGGATAAATAAAGAAAAATATTGGGTCTAGAGGAGGTGTAAACAGTTAAAATAGAATACCATGAACTTCAACAACAACAATAACAGCTCAGTTAAAATCCAAGGTGCTTCACAAGAGCATTATCCAATCAAAATAAACACTGAACCACATAAGGAAGTATTAGGGCAGATGTTGAAGAACTTGGTCAAAGCGGTAGATTTTAAAGAGCATCTTAAAGGAGGGAAGTGCAGTTGAGAGATGGAGAGATTTAGGATAGGAATTCCAGATTAGTGCCTTGGCAGCTGTTTCATGTTGTCACTAAGCTTTGGTGAGGTTTGACTGTTACCATGTCTTCTTGTCTTATCATACCTTGATGAGGCTTTGTTTATCCTATGATACACTTGAGTTAGTCGGCATATAGTTATTCCTGAAACAATTAATTAAGAATTATTTACAAAGACCTCAGGGTAAGCACATGGTTTTCACAGGACACAAGATATTCTGTGTCTTTCTGTCTTGGTCATCTGACTCTTGATGTCACACATGCATCATTAATATCATTATGGCCTATTAATGTAACCATTAACCATTACCATATCTGTCCCCAAGTATAATCTCAAACTGTTACATTCTTTTGTTAAACTTTTCACATTACATTTCCAATGTCTGTCAACCTCCTGTGCTGTTCATAGTTTCTAAGCTCCCCACCTCCCCCCTCACAAGTTCCTGTCACTTAAGGCTCCAGCCTCCAACAGTATTCTCCTCAGAGTGGTAATTAAGTTGAACATGTTTCTATCCAAATCAGTCAATGTTAAGATGATTAACTTTTTTTTCTAAAACAGTTGAATAAACATTAAAAATTAAGGTTATTAGATAAGGATATATTCAGGTGATTCGATATAGTTTCTGACACTCTGATTCCTGTGCTATAGGGGATGGGAGACTGTCATTTGCGGAAGGCAATTGGTCAGATTGCCATGTTAGAATGATATCCTGGAATTCCCTTCAAGCCAAGGAGAAAGTTTACAAACCTTTACATTTCTGGAAACTTTACCAGTGTTTATTTCCCACCCCAGGGTATAGAGTTGGGTGATGTCGATGACATACCAATTGTGTCGGATCTGTGAAAGAGGTGGGTTCAGTGAAAAAGTAACTTTTTTCTCGACAGATGCTTGTTCATGTTCCCCCTGTAATAATGGGACCATCACTGTACCAAAAATTACAGACCTGACATGTCTCTAAACCTTAGTGTGTAGAGCAGAATGTTTCACTTCAGCCTGTTCCATCATTGAGATGCTCAAATGCAGGAAACTCATTCCTTGGATGGAAAAGAAAATACAAAAGACCACCTGAGTCCAAAAATAAAGCCTTCCCCTTGTCGTTTGAGCACAACTGGTACTGAATACTATTGTAATAAACTTTTGCTCAGTTCTATTGGAAATATGAGAAGCTGCACAGGTAGGGATAATGGAAGGAGAATAACACTGAAAAGCAGAGAAGAACACAAACACTCCAATAAATGACACCGACTAGATATAAGAACAGCCAGGCTGCTGTCCACTAACACACCCATGAACGGTTCCACAACAGGGACAAGTAAATTTCATTTCTTAATCCTCTTTTGATTGTAACTGAACTAAGCACTGAAGTCAAAATGAATATGAGTTCAGCAGTGTGTGTCACAGGCTTTCAAACACATCTTTATTGGCAGATAACAAAGCTTGAGAGTGCTGATGTTCACCAGAGAACCAATAAAGACCTGCTGTATGATTACCAGCTGCATTCTAGATTAGTGGAGCATTGCAAATGAAGAAAGTCACTCAAATGTGGCACTGAAATTAGTTCTTTAACTTGAGCTTGTCAAGGAGCAAATTATTGTTTCACACCCTGCAATTTTCTCTTTGATATTAATGCCTCTGAAGGCAATGCTGCGTATTTTATAATTAACTCAGCATATTTTTTTCTTTCGATTGTAATTTCAAAGCAGACACAGAAGCATCTATATTGGTGGAATCAATGAACATTCAGGGAAAGAAAGCATCACACAATAATCAGTAAAATCTTCATTTATTTTATTGCTCCCTTAAAATAACAAACTTCCCTGTGAAAAACAAGGCAACTGAAGGTGTCCGGATGATAAAGTTCAAACATTAGAGTATGCCACCTTAGTGATCATTATGAGATGAATATTTTGAATGCAGTATTTGTTTATCCATAAGATCAGAATAATGTTATTCTACTTTGAATTCTTGATTTTAAAAAAAATTAATGCAAAATACATTGAACAAGACGTTAAATGCAAAGCTTCCGTGGTCTCTTCTGAGTCCTTGAAGTGACCTCAGCTCTCCTTTTAAAAACAGATATATCATTGCTAGTAATTGAGTTGAGATCTTATTCCATTTTAAAAATTAGTTTTTTATTGGAATCATCCACAGAACATTACAGAATACTCTGTCACAAGAAGTGCGTGTATTTTCAAGTAACTTGCATTTCACTTTTTTTTCTTAAAAGGAGATATTTAACCATTACATTCTCCTTTGTCATTAATTTATGTCCAGCTAAAGCATTTTACTTTTCTGCTTCTGTCTTTCCTACATCTCATGCTTTTTTGACTGCCTTCCACATCAGGTGCTGCTTTTTCCTGAGCATTTTTCTCTATTTACCCTAAACATTATATTTTCCCACTGCTGCAAAGTGACCCCTGATCTTCCCGACACTAAACATCATCCCATTCCCAAACTCCATCCCACATTGTGACAGAAAGTTTTGAAGGGAAGTCTTTCTAAAGCCATTGCCTGTTTGTCTATTGCCTTCAGGGACTGAAACAGAACCCATGGTTTAGTCATATGGAAAGCAGAACCAGTCAGTTTCAAGGACTTGATTGCAATGACCTTATACAGACACTGCAGGAAGTTGCACTGTCCCCTCTGGTGTAATTGACTGTGATGGTGCAATGCTTTTCTTTATAAACTAGAAACTGGCAGCTTGGAATCCACAGATTTCTTGACCTTATACAGTTTAAATACAGTGTACTCCTGCAGCAGATGTACAGTAGATGTTGGCAGAAGCCTTGAAAAATCCCTTCAAAAACGGGGGGTGGGGGGGGGGGCGGTGGGGAGTGGGGGGCAACATTTATGCTCAGCATAAAAGTGAACCACTGGAATGGTGGTCGCTAACTTTGTTATTTGCCCCGCAGGGCCTGCTCTGTGTTGGGCATACCTTAAACTCCTGCATGTCTTTGCAACATAGCCTGTATCACCTGCTTGATCCCTTGCACCCAGTTATAAGGTTATCGGGAAGGAAAACGTCCATTTGTGAGGTGAAAAAACTGAGGCTGACTGCTAATGCAAGTATAACATGTCATGGCTGCAAAGGGGGATCCACTTATACGCTAAGTATGTGCAAAAACACGATTTTTGGGACCAAAAAAATTAGGTCATTTTTGATGCTGGGCTGACTAATGCCCCACGACATACTGCAATTGATTTTACAGGACTGTTGCTACTGATAAATAATCCATGTTGAGGTTAATTGGCTTAAATGACAATGGGATGTATGAAGGCTGACACGCTGCCACTCATTTAACACCCTCTGCACAAGGTGAATTTTACCCCATTGCATTTTTATATTTCCGGTATTACCAAGAAAGATCTGAAGCTTAAGAAGTTCCACATTTTTATGTTATTTACAGTTAAATATGTAATTGTATATATATTTTATATATAGATAAATAAGGTGTTAGTCATGCAGCAGTTTTGATCCTGTTGTACTGGAACTCTAGAACAATGTAGAAAAGTAGCAGGGGATTAAAGGCATAATTCTTGAAATATTAATTGTAAATTTTATCCTATACCAACAATATGTGCAATGGCTAATCAGATCAAGAACATACCTAATCAGATCAAGCACATACCTAATCAGATCGAGAACATACCTAATCAGATCGAGAACATGCCTAATCAGATCAAGAACATACCTAAGTGAAAAGCAACGTTCCGCCCCTTCCACAATTGCTTACCCTGATTCTGTGCCTGGAAAGTATTTGTTGTGCGGCCATCAATACATCTCCACGGTGAGTGGGCACCACATGGCACCAATTGTTTTATTAATTAATTTTATTAATTAATTGAAAAGAACTAGGGGCAGGATTTTGCCCTTGTCAGGCAGGCTCAGCAAGAGCAGGCATGACACCCCCTGCGATTGGGGCCCATCCACGATTTCATGCTGGGAGGGTGCCAATTAATGCCTGCCTGGCATGAAACATGGCTTGCCACTGGCTGGGACAGTCTGAGAGGGAGTGGGGGTCCTGCCAGCCACTGGGTCCAATGGCGACCCAGCGGCCTGTTTAAAAACAGCCCAGGCAGCCCCAGAGAGGCTGCCAGGGAAGGACGGCTGTCTGCCATTGTAAATATGGACTCGAGTGTGGCAGCAAACACCAGGCAGGAGGGCAGGTCCGGTAGGCATTCGGCCCCCCTGTTTTTCCAGCGAGTGCCTCGCTGCCCTCCTGGAGGAGGTGGCTGCCAGGGGGACCACCCTTGTCCCTAGAGATAGGAGGAGGAGGCCACCGCACCTCACAAAGAGGGCATGGGAGGAGGTGGCAGACCGGGTGAGCAGCCACGAGGTGGTGCGATGCTCCTGGGTGCAGTGCCAGAAGCACTTCAATGACCAGCTGCGCTCAGGAAGAGTGAGTGTCATGTTGGTATGGGTCAGTGTGTTGAATTGCTTTGGTCTGGCCGGCCCTCTGTGGAGTTCAAGGGTGTTAGAGACTGAGTGTCAACTGTCAATCACACCGCAGCGAGCCAAGGGGCTGAGCCCTGGCTGCTTGGACTGAGTGTCTTGCAGCTCAAAGGCCACGACCCAGATGTGCCCTGCGAGATGCTCCTCAGCTGGGGTTGGCCAGGCTGCAATGGCGCTGCAGGTAGAGAGTGGATTAATCAATGCTCCTTTTGTCCTTCCAGGAGAAGACATCCTGTAACAATACTGAGAGGTCAGAGCGGACAGGTGGAGGACCCCCACACCTCCGCATCTTCTCCCGGTATGAACAGGAGGCCTTGGAGCTCAAGGGGCGCCATGCACCTCGGTCAAGTGGCCGTGGTGAGGCTGGGGTGTCAGACGAAAGTAAGAGTGCGGTGCACTGAGGTGAGAATCATGGCTTGTGCAACCATTCTAGTGTAGTCGCTTCATTGATGTAATCCTCGAGCCTGGAGACCCCATTGATCATTGAAAGATGAGGGCACCATGATCCAGATCTCCGTTGTCTCACCAGGGTGCCTGGCATGCACAGTGACAGTGTGATGACTTTAACTAATCCCTTTTAGGTTCGACAGCAGGCATTCACTCTCCGGGTCCTGAAGGGCCACCCCTGACCCTGGAGGACCACCGTACTCCCCAAGCACCTGCGTCACACCAGCCCTCTGAAGCAGGCACCAGCGCACATACCAGCACCTCGGTGGGCATTAGTCGGCGGTTAGTATCTTGGTGCACATTGGTGAGGGCACTTCACACTTGCTTGAGGTGCAGGAGGAGGCAGAGAGTGCCCAGGGCGCTGGCAGTTGGCGGACTGCTGAAGACCAGGATGAAGCTCAATGGAAGGCAGATGATGAGCATCTGGAGATTCTCAATAAGCCACCAGTGGCAAGTTATCTCCAAAACTCCTCATTACTCCCATTGACAATGCTGCTGATACTTCTTATCCCGCCCGTGGATGAGGTTTTGTAAATTGTGGCCTGCCCACCTGCCCGTTTTGCCCGTGCGACGAAGAAAATTTGCACGTTAAGTCGGCACCAGTTGGGTTGTCAAGGGCCTTAACTGGCCTGTTAATTAATGGCGGGCGCAGCTCCAACTCCAGCGTGTGCCTGTCGAACGAAATATTGTGCGAGTGCGCGATGACGTTGGGATGCTTGCCCGATGTCATCGAGCGCCATTTTCAACATATTCTTATGTTGTATACATCTTGGGTTGAATGGATCATTAGTATTGATGGCGCCCTTCTCATGAGCTGGGAGACACTTTGCTTTTCCCTGGTGGTACTGGATGAGCTCAATGCCATTCTATTGGTCCAGTTCAAAATGGTCCCTTCCATAATTGTAAGGGGTTAATGTTGCATCTCACATGTCCTTGTCCTTCAGAACTGTTGGCTATTTTTCCCATCTATGTCTCTTCTCCATACACTTAGCTACACTTATTATCCTGATCAATCATATACTTAATATATAACAGAGTCCTACTGAATTTGATAAGGGTAAATGTTGCTTTTATTGAAAACAAGGTAGACATATGACAGGTGTCCCTGCAGGTGCACTGGAGTGTGCATCCAATGGTTGAAAACCTGGTTGGTATAATAAATCACTCCTCGTTTTTCTAAAGAACAAAACATATTCAAATCGACAAATGATTTATGAAAAGATAAGTGAGGACGTGTGCAAAGTTACATCTGTTGGCAATAAGCAAGCTTTCATTTTTATTCTATTGCCTGAAAATTAGGCAGTTAAAATTAGAAAGGTAAAGAAATTGCGGAATCAATAGAATGTATTGCTGTGTTCAGAAATTCAGACACAACCATTGAATTTAGATAATTTAATGATGTCTGTTCAGGTGCAAAGAGAAATTCTCTATGGTGTGAATTTTGAAATGTATAACCTGAAATATCAATTCCAAATTTGAATAGCAATTAGAAATATTAACATGTTTTGAATGTCCCCCACGTACCTTTGAAGTTAAAGAATAATTTATTGGTGTCACATGGCATGTCACTGTTACTAGTTGGACAAATAGATGAGTAGGTTTTCTTCTACACTTTTGGGGAGTATCTAGGCTCGATATTCATATCGGTGCAAATGGAAAATCTCTCCATGGGAGTAGGAGATTCACAAAACCCTCAGCTCTTTGATTTCCTCCTGATGAAATCCTCATCTTGCCTCTGATACCTTGAAATTTGACCATCCCAATGTGCTGCTGGCTGGTGTCCCACATTTTCCAAACTATAAGACCATCAGGCATAGAAGCAGAAGTCGGCCATTCGGCCCATTGAGTCTGCTCCGTCATTCAGTGAGATCATGGCTGATCTGATAATCCTCAACTCCACTTTCCTGCCTTTTCCCCATAACCCTTGATTCCCTTACTGATTAAAAATCTGTCTATCTCAGCCTTGAATATGCTTAATGACCCAGCCTCTACAGCCCTCTGCAGTAAAGAATTCCACAGATTTACTAGCCTCTGAAAGAAGAAATTCCTCCTCGTCCCTGTTTTAAATGGGTGCCCCTTTACTCTGAGATTATGCCCTCTGGTCTTGGACTCTCCCACAAGGGGAAACAAACTCTCAGCATCTACCCTGTCGAGCCCCCTAAGAATCTTAATGTTTCAATAAAGTTGCCTCTCATTTTCTAAACTCCAGTGAGTACAGGCCCAACCTACTCAACCTCTCCTGATAAGAAGATCCTTCCATACCCGGGATCAACCTAGTGAACATTCTCTGGACTGCCACCAATGCCAGTGTATCTTTCCTTAGATAAGGGGTCCAAAATTGTTCACAGTATTCTAGCTGTGGTCTAACTCATGCCTTGTATAGTTTTAGCAAGACTTCTCTATTTTTATACTCCATTCTCTTTGAAATAAGGGCCAACATTCCATTTGCCTTCCCTATTACCTGCTGAACTTGTATGTTAGTTTTTTGAGATTCATGTACAAGGACCCCCAAATCCCTCTGCGCTGCAGCTTTCTGCAGTCTTTCTCCATTTAAATAATATTCAGCTCCTCTATTCTTCCTGCCAAAGTGCATAACCTCACATTTTCCCACATTATATTCCATCTGCCAAGTTCTTGCCCACTCACTTAACCTGTCTATATCCCTCTGCAGACTCTGTGTAATCCTCACCACTTGCCTTCCCACCTATTTTTGTGTCATCCACAAACTTGGCGATAGTACATTCACTTCCCTCACCTAAGTCATTAATATATATTGTAAATAATTGTGGCCCCAGCACTGATCCCTGTGATACTTCACTAGTGACAGGTTGCCATCTCAAAAATGCTCCCCTTATGCGCGGGGTGATGTTGGGACGCCTGACCGGCGTCACTGTGCTTTATTTTACATGACGGTGAGTAGGCCCCACCCGTGCTTGCCGAAGGGAGAATTCTGCCCTCTGTCTTCTATTAGTTGGCCAATCTTTTATCCGTGCTAAAATGCTACCCCCAACACCATGGGTTCTTATCTTATTAAGTAGCCTTATGTGCGGTACCTTATCAAAGGCCTTTTGGGAATCCAAATATATTAAACCTACCGGTTCCCCTTTATCTATCCTGCTTGTTACCTCCTCAAAGAATTCTAATAAATTTATCAGGCATGATTTCCCCTTCATGAAGCCATGCTGACTCTGCTTGATTAGATTATGTATTTCTAAATGCTCTGCTATTAGATCCTTTATAATAGTCTCTAACATTTTCCCAATGACAGTTGTTAAGCTAATTGGCCTATAGTTACCTGTTTTTTGTTTCCATCTCTTTTTGAATAAGGGTGTTACATTGGCCATTCTCCAATCCTCTGGGACTTTTCCAGGAACTAAGGATTCTGAGAAGATTACTACCATTGCATCTACTACCTCTGTAGTGACTTCCTTTAATATCCTAGGATGCAACCCATCACGTCCAGGTCACTTATCAGCCTTTAGCCCCATTAGCCTCCCTAGTACTTTTACTCTAGTGATATTTATTCTGTTTATTTCCTTTTGCCCCTTTATTATTTAGTATTTTTGGAATGCTATTGGTATCGTCTACCGTGAAGAGTGAAACAAGGCATTTATTCAACTTCTCTGCCATTTCCTGTTTCCCATAATTATTTCCCCAGCCTGATTTTGTAAGGGGCCTATGTTCACTTTGGTCTCTCTCTTCCTCTTTATATATTTAAAAGAGCTCTTACTGTCCATTTTTATATTACTTGCTTGTTTACCCTCAAAGTTTATTTTCTCCCTCTTCATTATTTTTTTTGGTCATCTTTTGTTGGTTTTTCCCCAATTATCCAGCTTACCACTAATCTTTGCCATGATGTATGCTTTTTTCTTTCAATTTGATACTGTCCTTAACTTCCTTGGTTAACCATGGTTGATTTAGACGTTTCCTTGATTCCTTCTTCCTCACTGGGATATTTCCTTGTTGAAAGTCATGAACTATTTTCTTAAATGTCTGTCATTGTTCATCAACCATCTTTTCCACTAAACTGCTTTCCCAATCCACTCCAGCCAACTCTGCCCTCATTCCATTGTAATTACCCTTATTTAAGTTTAGCACGGTTGTTTCCAACCCACATTTCTCACTCTCAAACCGAATGCTAAATTCTACCATATTATGGTCACTGTTTCCTAGGGTATCTTTTACTCTCAGATCATTTATTAAACCTGCCTTATTTCACATTACCAGATCAAAATTAGCCTGATCCCTGGTTGGATTCACAGCATATTGTTCTAAGAAACTGTCCTGAATGTACTCTATGCATTCTTGCTCATGTCTACCTCTGCCAATTTGATTTTCCCAATCTACATGAAGATTAAAATCACCCGTGATTAATGCACTGCCTTTTTTACATGCTCTCATTATCTCCTGATTTATTCTCTGTCCTACAGCATAGCTACTGTCAGGGGACCTATAGACTGTTTCCACCAGTGTTTTCTTCTCCTTGTTATTTATTACCTCCATCCATATGGATTCTACATCTTCCAATCCAGGATCCTTTCTTGCTTTCGTACCTATTCCATCTTGTACTAACAAAACTACCCCACAACCTTTTCCTTCCTGCCTGACCTTTCGAAAAATCACATATCCCTGAATATTTACTTCCCAGCTTTGATCTCCTTGTAACCACGTTTCCGTAATGGCTATAAAATCATACCCATTAACTTCTATTTGTGCCGTTAATTCACTTATTTTGTTCCAAATACTACATGCATTCTCTGGAGGTCATCCAAAACTGCTGCACATATTCTTACTCGTGCCAAGTCTCATTCACCCAGCACCCTGTGTTGACCTACTCTGACTCCCCAATTAAGCATCACTTTAATTTTAAGACTCTTGTCCTTGTATTCAGGTCCCTCTGTGCCCTCACCCCTCCCAATCTCTAAAATGTCATCCAGCTCTTTAACCCTCTGAGGTGTCTGTGCTCCTCTAATTCTGACCTCTTGAGCACCCCGGATTTTAATCACTCCACCATTGGCAGCCATGCCTTCAACTATCTGAACCCTAAGCTTTGGAATTTTCTTCTTAAATGTCTTTGCCTTTCGAGACACTCCTTAAAACCTACTATTTTGATCAACCTTTTGGCTACCAGCCACAATATCACCTTATGTCACTCAGAGTCAAATTTTACCTCTAACAGCCCTGTGAAGAGCATCTGGACATTTATTACATTGAAAACCCTATCTAAATTCAATTCCTGGCTGTTTTTCACTCTGTCTTCTTCCACAGCTCTTGAACTGTTGTGGGGCTTCTCACTGGCAGTTGGGATTTCTCACATGGGAAGAACAAAAGAGATAATCATTCGATATTTCCGACACCGATTTAAATGCAGCATTCCCCCTGTATCACATATTATGTGCTGAACTTCTAGTGTGGGCCTGGAACTATTTGATGTCTGCAGGCAAGATTATAATTAACTAAGGCCACACGCATGTTCAAATTAATATCTGTGATAAATATTCTGCCCTGACTATTATAATAGTAATATACTCTGAGCTGCACAAACATCTAATTAATGAATTTAATTATTAATGAAGGTAATAGAAAATAATGCTTACACTGGCATTAATATTGCCATCTCATCCCTCCTATGCTTTTCTCTCCCTGTTACACAGGTAATATAGGGATAAGTTTCAATTATTTACCAATGCTGAACATTTTCAATAAGAAAATGAGGAAAAAAAAATCACTGGGGGACTTTCCCCAGATTTGCACTAAGTGCGGCAGCAGTTGTGTACAACAGCGTTTTACCCGTTTGCCGCTTGGCGGGTTTTCCTGTCTTATCTTCCCGAGCCCACCTCATTATTTATGCAGTCCTGGGAAACATGCCGTTTCCATGGCAAGTGGGCTCTCATTCTCCCGCCCGCCATCACCCCATCACTGCATCACGCCGGGCGCCATGTTTAAAGTCCAGCCACAAGCAGACCTTTCAGTGTTTCCAGCTCATCAATGCATGTCTTCCGAGCAGGAAGACATGGCCCTGAAACTGAAGAACACTGCAGCCCCCAGATTCAGCGACGTGTCCCTCGAGTGACATTTGGATGCCACGGAGGCCTGCCAGGTTGTCCTGTATGCCCGCTCTAGCTGCTGGATGGGCAGCAACAGCACTAGCCTGGCTTGGAAAGCATTGGCAGTGGTGGTCAGTGCCAATGCCCTGCAAAAGAGGACAGCCACCTAGTGCTGCAAGAGGATGATTGATCTTCCCTGTTCCGCCAGAGTAAGTCACTGATCTCATCATTCAACTCACAAACCCATCACACACCCACAGGGCCCACACTCACTGCCAGTTCAAGGGGCATCACCATTCACTCTCTCACTCATCGTCATTGTCCTCATCCCATCCATGGGACCAATCATCACCCACACAGGCCAGGTATACTTATCATCTGGCCTGGCAGGTGTCCTGCTTACACTCTCTCCATCTCTATTTATGCAGGACAAGTTGGCACACAACAAGAGAAAGAGATTGCAGACTGATGGAGGAATGCCCGATATCAAGATCCTCACAGACTTTGAAAGCAGAGCCATCCAGCTGGCTGGCGATGATCTGGACCAGTCCTGTGCTGACGGTGAGGTTGGTGCTGCTCTACCAAGTGAGGATCCAGCAGTGTAACATCCAAGAGACAACCATGCCGTGAATGATGTGTCCTCTTTCACAGGTCACTGCCATGCCCTGATTATCTCCCCTTGCTTTCACAGGCACACCTGCCAAACAGCCAACAGAATCCATGACCCAGGGCTTCCATTCAAACCCAGAAAAAACCTCTGAAGAGGAACCTGGAGGCAGCATCCCTGAAGTCCTGTCACAGCGCTCACCCACACCCTCCACCAGCGCAGAGTCACACACCTCGGTGGGACCGAGCTTTAGAGTAACCCCGGGATCACAATCTGGTGAGCACATCGCACTGTCTGATCCACAGCAGGTGCCAGCAGGAACTTCCCAGGTCCTCGGCACTCGGAGGACTGCCGGAGGCCAGAACGTTGCTGAGTCCAAGTCAGATGATGAGCCTCTGGACTCGGTCATGTCACAGTTGCAGGAGCTGTATAGGTAAACTCGGGAACATCAGGAAAGGATGTCCGCTGCACTCCTCAGGTTGCAAGCCAGCTCCTCACCCCATTGCAGCGCCAGGTTATAAATAGCGCAGCAGACAATGACAATGTGTGACACCCTCTGCGGACTGTATTGCAGAGCTCCACCAGACCGGTCCAGGCACCGGATCCGCATCTTCAGCATCCCAATGGTCTGCTCCACTAAGTTGCGAGCTGCAGCATGAGCCTCATTATAGCGTCACTCTGCTGCAGTCTGAGGCTGCTGTATGGGTGTCATCAACCACGGCCTCTGTGGGTAGCCCTTGTCCCTGAGGAGACAACCCTGCAGCTTCTGTGGAAGACTTCAGGGATCTGTGACCGATTGAGGATGTAGGAGTTGTGCACACTCCCTGGAAACCGTGCGCAGACCTGCAGGATGCACTTCTGGTGGTCGCACATCAGCTACACATTCAGCAAAGCCCTTGTGGTTGATGTTGTTCCACCGTGTGTTGTGACGGTGAGTGAGCCACATGGGTGCAGTTGATCGCAACCTGTACCTGTGGGAAATCCAAGATCTGGGTTAATCCAATCGCTCTAACATCCAGGCTCTCCTGGTCCTGGGTGAAATGCATAGAGTTGTGTGCCCTTGCAAAGATGACATCTGTGACCTCATGAATGCGTGGGAAGGGGAACGCTGGTGACATCCCACAGAGGTCACCTGTGGAGCCCTGAAAGGAGCCACTGGCATAGAAATTGAGCACCACAATCACTTTCACAGCCATTGGCAATGAATGCCCTCCGTGTCCCCATGCTGCCAAATCCTGCAGTAAGTGGCAGAGGTGAGTGACCAGGCCCCTAGACATGTGCAATCTTCAATGACATTGGTTCTCGGTCATCTGCAGGGATGAAAAGTGGCGTCTATAGACTCTGGGTGTCACTAGGCACCGGCCTGCGAAGGTTCACTGTGGATCATGGGCTGCGTGTGCAGGATCCCCAGCTGCCCCTTCTTCCTGAGGGTGCTGGTCCTGCCTCTGTGCAGCCAGGAGCCTCAGTCGCTCTCTCCTCCTTTGTCTTCATGCTCTGTAGGCCATCAGGCATACAGCTAGTTCACCAGGCTCCATGATCCTGATGTACTCCTCCTGCAGGATGAAAGAAAGAGACATATGGTTAGCATGGGTGTAATAAGAACCTGTCTTGGTTAAGTGTGAAGACACCTTAATACTTCCCAGAGAGTGCTGGCCACTACTTGAATGGTCAGAGATTAGTGCGCTGCAAGGCTGCCCTGTTTACTTGAACCATCGGGGACACTGGTCCAAACCAGGATGCAGACATTGGTAGGGGCTGTGAGTGCTTCTACCAGTGACTGCTCCATGGCCAGCGTTAGCGAGGAGATTGTACAACAAGTGCAGTCCAATTGCTCTGCAATCCACTAAAATGCTCATGAATTTGCAGTCTCTGCCAGGGGTGGCAGGGGGAGTGAAGCTCTGCAGAACTTAATGTCACTTTGATGCCTCTGTGTTGCTGCAGCAGGGGTGCAAGAGCCTGGCTGATAATGATATGCTGATGTGTTACATTGAGGCTCTCGATGACCTATGGCGGGAAACGCAGCCCTGCTGTCGTCGGGCTGAGCGAGCAATCGCGACCTGCCTCCTCACCATCATGAGACCGATCATGCCATATTGTCCGCTCATGCCACCTATCACAACCACTGCCAGCGGGCATGGAAAATTCTGCTCCATGAACAAGAACAGAAATTATTGTAAATATAAAAGCAGTTCAGGCAGCAATGGTGGAGGGAGAAACAGGGTAAACATTTCAGGTCAATGACCTTTCATAAAGTTAGATGTGTAACAAGTTTTAAGTAATGGGGCAGGGAAGGGTGATGTTGGGGGCTGGTGGAGGGGAAGGAAGAGAACAAAAGAGACATTCTATGAGGAAGGCGGGAGAGATGAAATGGCAAAAGGGTTGATAGTGCAAGGCAAAAAAAAAAACATGGTCATGGAGCAAGAAAATAAACAGGAGGTGTAAGTGACAACAGCAGAATCACCACCAGCAACAAAAAATGGGAGCAGTGGTTATGTTTTGAAATTGTTGAACTTGAAGTTGAGACTGGACGGTTGTAAAATGCCTTAAACAAAAATTGAATGTTGTTCCTGGAGCTTCACTAAAATGTTGGCATTTACATCTCCTCTAGACACATCTTTTATTTATTTACTTGCCTCATTACCATTTCTTTCATCTTGCTCCATCACCCCGTTTGTCACTTAACCTCCCCTTTACCTCCAGAGCTACAGATCAAGAACTAGAAAGTGGGATTAGGCTGGATAGCCTTTTTTTCAGTTGGCATGGACATGATGGGCAGAATGGCCCTGCATCTGCTCCTTATTTAGATTAAACTTTCTATGTCTCTATCAAAGATGAAGGTGTTAAATTTGGGGGCTGGAACACTATTCTCTAGCCCTTGTTTTGGAACAATGTTCCCCTGCTTTCAGAGTGGAATTTTTCAGTACTTGCCAATCCGGTACCTGATTCACTAATCATTTTCAGGACAGATGGAATTGAAGGCAGTACAACATCAGGAGGCCAAGAAGTAATTAAAAGGAAGAATTGACATTAATGTGGCAATTTTCATAATTTTAGGGTGTCCTGAAGTATTTCACAGCCAATGAAATGCTTTTGAAGTGCAGGGAACTGTAACACCAAATTGTGCACAGCAAAGTCACTCAGGTAGTAATGAAATTTAACATCAGGTAATCTGTTTGATGGTCTTCGTTGAGAGACAAATGCTGGATAGGACCACTCTCGTGCTATTCTTCAAAAGTGCCATGGCATCCTTTATCATCTACCTAAGAGGACAAATAAGGCTTCAGTTTAATATATCATTTGGTAAGTGGCACCTCCAACAATGCTGCATTCTCTCTGGATTGCACTGACTGATCAGTGAACATTATAGGTGGGAATTTCCAGCCCGGTCCACCCCCAGGATCATCCGCTCCCAGCGAAAGTCAATCAACTTTTGGTTGGGCTGCCAAATCTCCAACACACGGGCAACCATTGCTGGCCTTGCCAGTGACACCTCTTCTTGTGAAAGGCATCAAAAAAAGCTCTCACCCCGGCTTATCATTCATTTATCTTGTAAGAGATGAGCAGAAATTCTGCACCTTACACAGCAACCTAAAACCTTGGAGAACTGATTTGAGTGGATTTCCCAGTCTATCACTGATGTTACAATAGACGCCCCATGAAATTTTCAGACCAGTGTCGCTGAGCTGGACTCTTGTGTTACTGAATCCTTAATAGAATAATTGGGGTTAATTTCTCATTTGGCTCTCGTACGATGAGATCTAAGTAACGCATTTTATTCTAAATGTTAAATTTTCCTCCTGGTTGAGGTTCTCTTTCTATGTCTATATCATGAAATTTCTGAGACACACAAGCTCCAGTGCTGAAAGATTAGGCTCTCTGCCCAAAATAACAAATTTGCTTGCATTTTTGCTTCTTTTCCTTCGTATATTATCATCTCTGATGCGCAAGTCTTCAGCAAATCTTTCCACCGTAGGTATATGGAATCTTACTCTCCCTATTGTGAGTAGCTGTGCTGCTTTCAGACTCTGAACACTAGAAAGCACATGAGACTCACCAGAAACCTCACATCATGAACGTCTTTAGGGGACAGTTTCATCCAAAGCTTTTGTTGCTTATCTAGTTGTGAACGAAATACATTCAGAAAAGCAGATTTTAACTCTGTGGATTTCATAGATTCCTAGAATATGGACTTAGTTCTACCATCGCTGTTTGAGAATATCGTACTCTGGACCTCATGTTATCTTTTTCTGATGTGATGGACATCATACATGGACTCCAAGGGTTAATACAATTAGAGGGTAGTGGTTAATCCTGGATACATTATCTAAAACACAACACAAGTAAAGGTTTTGGATCACCGAGGCACGTACTACTTACACAAGCACCTTTTAGAAAGAAAAGAAAAATAATAGACACTTCCACACAACCATCTAACTGTGGGAGAATTCAGAGATGGGGTTCATGTGAATTAAATCCCGTTCCTTTGTATGCTGTGTGAACTCAGAAAACTGTGACCAATTGTCACTAAAAACTTTTGTCACTAAAACCAATTTTCATGTAATTTGTCACTGCTTTGTAAGTAAGGATCTCACATCTCTGGGTAAATACGAGAGCTAATTGAACCTTTCACAATCAGACTCAATGTTACCTCCTCAATCTGAGCATGCCTCAGAATGAAGGTGATGGAGAAGCAACAGGTTTTCAGTCATCATTAGAATTTATGCAATAGCGTTGCCCTTATCTTGTCTTTAATACATCAGAGGAAATTTTTATCAGTCTTCTAGAATCAGAGAGCTTCAAGAGTCACTTTTTCATGAACATTCACAAGATTGCTATTGCAAGAATATGAAATTGATCATTGTCTGTGTATCTGTATGCGCTTGTGTGTGCGAGTGTGCGTGCTTGTGTGCATGCGTGTGTGTGCTTGTGTGTGTGTGTGTGTGTGTGTGTGTGTGCTTGTGTTTGTGTGTGTGTGCTTGTGAATGTATGTGTGCATGTACATGCTTGTGTATGTGAGTGTGCATGCTTGTGTGTGTGTGCTTTTGTGTGTGCTTGTGTGTGTGCTTGTGTATGTGTGTTTCTGTGTGTGTGAGTATGCATGCTTGTGTGTGTGTACTTTTGTGTGTGCTTATGTGCATGCTTGTGTGTGTGTGTTTGTGTGTGCGTGCGCTTGTGTGTGCAAGTATGCATGCTTGTGTGTGTGTTTGTGTGTGCGCTTGTGTGTGCAAGTGTGCATGCTTGTGTGTGTGTGTGCTTGTATGTGTGCTTGTGTATGTGTGTGTGTGTGTGCTTGTGTGTGCATGCTTGTATGTATGCGTATTTTTGTGTGTGCATGTGTGCACACAAGTGTGCATTCTTGTCTGTGTGAGCATGTGTGTGTACTTGTATGTGTGTGTGTGTCTGTGTGTGTAAGTGTGCATGCTTATGTGTGCATGTGCTTATGTGTGCGAGTATACATGCTTGTGTGTCTGTGTGTGCAAATGTGCACGCTTGTGTGTGTGCTTTTGTGTGTGAGTGTGCATGCTTGTGTGTGTGCAAGTGCTGTAGTGTGTGTAAGTATGCAAGCTTGTGTATGTGTGCTTGTGTGTGCGAATGTGCATGCTTGTGTGTGTGCATGTGCTTGTGTGTGTGTGAGTATACATGCTTGTATGTGTATTTATGTATGTGTGTATGCTAGTGTGTTTGTGTGTGTGCACTTGTGCGTGTGGGTGTGCATGCTGTGTGTGTGAGTATGCGTGCTTATGTGTGTGTGTGTGTACTTGTGTGCAGATGTGCATGCTTGTGCATGTGGGTGTGCGTACTTGTGCATGTGTTTGTGTGCATGCTTGTGTGTGTACGTGCTTATGTGTGTGCATGCTTGTGTGCGGATGTGCATGCTTGTGCATGTGGGTGTGCGTGCTTGTGCGTGTGTTTGTGTGCATGCTTGTGTGTGTATGTGCTTATGCGTGTGCATGCTTCTGTGTGTGTGTGCTTGTGTGTGTGCACATGTGTGTGCATGCTTGTGTGTACTTGTGTGTGAGTGTGCATGCTTGTGTATGTGAGTGCGCGTGCTTGTGTATGTTTGTGTGTGCGTGCGAGTGTGCGTGCTTGTGTGTGTGCATGCTTATGAGTGTGTGTGTGTGTGTGTTTGTGCACTTTGTGTATTTGTGGGCGTGCACTTGTATGTGCCTGTGGGTGTGCTTGTGTATGTGAGTGTGTGTACCTGTGTGCGTGGTGCATTTGTAGAAAAAGATCCTTTGACTTTTTTCTACTTTGAGCCCAACCTGCTCAATCTAATTTTCTCCAGTCTTCCCTCATACCTTGGTCCTTTTTGCTGTATTAGTCCCAGCAGTGATTACACTGCCTTCAATGTAATCAGGCATAATATCAAAGGTATAGTCTAGCTCTAGCTAGACCACAATTTCAGTACATTTTCCTCTGTTTTGCCTGCTATTCTTTTGATTATAGAATACAACATACTGTTTGCTTTGTTGATTGTTGCTCTGTTGCAATTGGAAATGCTGAGCATTTAAGGCAACTAACACTGGTAAAATTTACACCATCCAACTGCAGTATAATAACAATCCTGAACAAGAAACCCTCCAGCTGTCTCTCCAGATTGTCAACAGTACCAGCATCACTGCATCCCCCTCTATCAATGTCTTTGATGAGTGTCAGAGGCTCACCATTGCCCAGAAGCTTAACTGTACCAGTAACATCAACACTGTGGTTACAAGAATAGAGCAGAAGATATACACTCTTTGACAAATCCTGTTCATTCAAAGCCTCTGTACACCCAGAAGGCACATGTCAGGAAATTGATGGAATAGTCACCACTCAAGATGGGTGTTGCCACAGTTAAGAAGTTCCTTCCACAACTATTCCACTGGACTCAATATACGCTCCCCCTTCGCCAGTGCACTGTAGCTACTGTTCATACAACCTATAGGATGTGCTAAGGCAACTCAAGGTTATTTTAACAGCATTCTCCTTCTCTGCAACCATGAACACCAGCAAAGACAAGAATAGGAATATCAGAGGTAAACTGTCACCTTCCAATTTCCATTCAGCAGCCAGCCATCCTGTGTAGGGCATTTCTCATTGCTCAGTTTACTCAACAGCTTGATGCCGTGTAGTGTCCTGAAATTAAGTTGATTTTAGGATTTATAACAATTCAGTATTGGATTTAAAAAGGAATAACAAACAACTTTATTGTAGTTAAGAACAAATTTACATCTGGGTAACATAGAGAAACTCTTCCTTTTCCCACCACATCTTGTGAACAGGTCGACTTCAGCAGCTCATCTCTAACCAGTTGTGTTCATTTTTGCACATTGAGGGAGCATCTGTAAATTCTCACACGCAAGTTGAAACAGCAACACAGATAGATCCTAAGGGAGCATCTATTAGTTCTCATGTTCAAACTGGTATTCAAGAAACAGAACAAATGCACTGCTCTTTTCAACATATGCATAGCAAAAACAAGTCAGAAGCTATAAAAGAATGTTGAGTGGTTGAGGCTCAATGCATGTGTTTAACCAAAAGCCAGCAACCAGTGTTCAATTTAACAATGAAATGTACCTAAAGTGTTAGAGGCAAACCAATTACTTTGACACAACAGACTGGTTGGTCTTTTTTAACACTGGAATTTCCTGTGTTCATTTGTAACTCTAACTTTACCCTGTAACAAATGATTAAACTACAATCTAAATGATGGATCACTCGCAAAATGTTAACTTATGTTTATCAAACATTGATCTGCTTTGCTTAAAAATAAAATATTTATTTTCAGGCAATTATCCCTGCAGAAAGATGAACGTCCCCTTAAAAATTGTGGACAATATTTAAATACCTTATATTTTTAGGAGTTCCCCTTTAGGAAGAATAGTTTTGATTTATTTTAACTTAACTTGTTCCACAGTTGTGGCAGAAAGTGAATGCCCAGCTAGATGTTAGATGTATAGTTGGTGGGGGACTTTGACCATTGCAAATGGGAAAGGAGAAAGTTTGCTGTCTGCAATTTTCCAGTAGGCACTGGCGACCACAGAGTTTTCTCCTGACCAGTAAGTGGGAGTAAAACTCAGCAACTCAGCCCTTCATTATTGTGACCATGATTGTTTTCCCCCGGCAGCCACTTCAGTGCCAACCCCTGAAGTCATGGTTAAGCCAGGACCCTGTCCATTTCTTTTTTGAAAGCTTCAATCATGTCACTGTTCACCACATGTGGTGGCAGTTTTACAATGAACTTTCATTACATGCAGGCAGGGTATTTCCTCAAAGATTCTGCCCCTGAACTGAGTGGCTTGCCCCACCATTTAAAGGGGCAGTTCAGAGTCAACTACATTGCGGTGGGTCTGGAGTCACGTGGAGGTCAGACCAGGTAAGGGTGACAGATTTCCTTCCCTAGAAAGCATTAGTGAAATGATGGGCTTTTACAATTGATGGTAGCTTCTTGGTTACCGTTACCAGAGGCAGAGTGCGGGAGTGGGCGCAGTACTGACTGCCGCCCGCGATCGGGCCGGCGCCGCCATTTTATGGGGGGGGGGGGCAGGTCGATTGTGGCCCACCCAGCGTGAAACGCGGCTCCCGAGGACAGCGGGAATGGGCGGGTGGCGGTGGGACTGCTGTGACCACCGGGTCCAATGGAGACCAAGCGGCCTGTTTAAATGTGCAAAGGCTGTGAATCACGGCCAGGAGAAGGGTTCCCCTCCCCAGGGCGCTGCTGGTGAGCGGGCCAGACAGGAGGGGAGGGCAGGGGGTGGGGGCGGGCACTGTGCCCCTTGTTTCTCAGGCGATTGCCTTGCTGCCCTCCTCGAGTAGCGGGAGGTCCTCGTACCCCAGGATGGGAGGAGGAGGCTCCCCCCACCGCCACCCGATGACCAAGCGTGCCTGGGAGGAGGTGGCGGAGGTGGTGAGCTCCCGCGACTGGTGCGACACACCTGGATCCAGTGTCGCATGTGTTTCAACGACCTGTTGACCTGTTGCACTCGGGAAGGGTGAGCACCATTTCGGCATTGGTCACTTAACCCAGCAGGTAGGCTTCCCTCCCCACCGCCCCCACCCCCACCACCCTCCCACCCTCCCGGCTGCCCTCCTCCCCACCAAGTCTGAGTGTAGTTGCTGCATTGAATCATTGACGCCATGTGTCCTTCGCTGGATGGGCCAGCAGATATTGCCCATATCGAGGTCACCCTGAGAGGGTGGTGATGAGATGGGTTCTGCCCCCGCAGCATGTGGTACACTGAGACCCACATGACTGTTTTGGGGGTAATCTGGAGGAGCTGCACCTGGGCGCAGAGCTGGAACTCCAGGACACGTCAAAGTCAGGGTGATGATAGGGGAGCTTCAAGGTGGCACTGGCACCGATCGATCTGCTGCCCTCTGCGCTCCACGTGCTTGCGCCCCCTTGTTATGGAAGGTTAGACTGTGTGGTGCCTAATGTGATGTAGGCTGCGTTTGGCCAAGGGGGTGGAGGTGGAGGGGGACAGGCCTAGCATCTTTGTGTGAGTGTTGAGCAGCTGCAGGGTGAGGAGGTTCTGGAGCCCTGCAATGTCCCACTCTGGTTGGGGTGGGCCGTCCGCGAAGAGAATCCAGGTACAAGTAGCACTAATCAATGCCCTTCTCTCCTTTTCAGGAGAAGAATGCACATAATGCCACCGAGCGGTTGAGGACTGGTGGAGGACCAGCCCAGTTGGCCATCATTAGCAGGTTCGAGCAGGATGCCCTAGATCTGGAGAGCTGCCTAATGCCCAGGTCCACTGGTGTCAGTGAGGCTGGGGGTGCCATGGGCAGGTATGTTTGCCCAGTACTGAGGTCACCATTGGTGTCCCAGCACCCATGGCAGTGATGAATGTTCAGCGATTGAAGTTTGCAACATGACTTGACCATTGCTTATGGAAGGATGAGCTCATAATGATCCGGGGGACAGGGATGCACATTGACATTGTCTCCACGTTAACTAATCAAATGTCCTTGTTCTTCCTTTCAGCATCAGTGGAGCAGGGCCGGGAGGAGGAGGCACAGGGTCCCCCTCTCACACCTGAGGGCCCTGAAGTCTTTGACCCACCAGTGTCACACCATTTCTGTCAGGCAGGCACCTGCACAGATATTAGCATCTCGGTGGGAATTAGATCATTGGCTAGTGCCCCGGGGCACAGCGGTGAGGGCATTTAACAGTCCCTGGAGTAGCTGGCAGAGACAGAGAGTGCCCATGGCGCCAGCAGTTGGAGGACTGCAGGGGACCAGGCACAATGATGGGTCTCTGGAGCCGTCCATGAGGCAGCAAATGCTGAAGGTCCAGTAGGGTGTGCGGGAGGATCAGTCAGATACATGAGGCTATGGTTGGCTTGGTGCCTGTGGATGAGTCCACGTGGAGCATCACTGATGCAATGAGCCTCATGTCCGAGCGCCATACTTCCTTCCTGGAGAAAGTGGCGACTCTCGTGGAGAGGCTCCTCCAGGAGACCCATCAGGGCTTCCTGGGGTCGTGATTGGACCAGCAAGTCCTCACATGGGCATTGACCTCAGCTGGTCAGTGCCAGCGTGGGAGCTGGTCCGGGCACCAAATTTCCCAGCTCGGTGCCCATCCATCCACGGTGAGCAGGGAGGTCCGAAGTGACCTCATGTTGGTGCAGCAGCTGCCTGTCATCTCTGCGGGCACCTCTCAGGGCGCTCCGGATGAAGGCAGCAGCTCCTCTGCCCCTCTCCCAGTGATCGCAGCATCTAATGAGGCTGTGATGACAGGGGAGATGCCAGCTGTGGAACTGGCAGCTCCCTCCCAGGCGGGGCCAGCACAGGCTCCACGGGCCAGAGGACGATCGCATGGTCATCGAGGCCAACAGGACAGCAGAGTCAGCAGCTGGCTCAGATACCACTCCCAGCGAGGGGGCAGCACCAAGACGTAGCACCCACAAATGAAAGCATAAGGCACCTTCGGCACACAACGGGTTTCTCATTGGTGCTCTTGTGTTGCCTCCGCAATGAGGTCATGATTAGTTGGTGTTGTTCTTTAACATCTTGGTCATTTTGTTTCCTTAAGTTCATTTTGTTATATTATTAAATTTAGACATGTGACCATGGCTAAGGGTGCCTCTTTTCCTCTGCAGGTGGATGGTTACCCATGATGCTATGAGTGAGTTGCGTCACATTGAGCTTTACTGACAAGGCCCTTAGTTAATGTTCTCATCCAGGCAGATTTAGCACTCAGTTATCGAGTATGGAGCCAGCAGCCCAGGCTTTTGTTGGAGGTCCATCTGTGGTGTTCTAGCTGAGGGTTCATTGGATTAGAGCTTCCCGGGTGTCCCTGCCTCCCTGGTGTATGCCCGGGTCAGCGTCTACCCCCTCAGCATTTCCTGGGTGGAGGCTCATCCTCGGACTCACTGCTGGACTCATCATGTACAGCCACAGACACTGTGTCTACATCTTCATCATCCACTGCGCTGCCCCTTTCCAGCGCAAGATTGTGCAGAGTGTAGCATGCAACCACTATCAGTGACACACGATCCGGGGGGTACTGGAGTGCACCCCCTGAATGGTCCAGGCATCGGAAGCACATTTTGAGAAGATGGCTCTCTCCACACAGCCCTTGTGGAGCCCTGGCTCCTATTGTACCGCTGCTCAGCTTCTGTTCTTGGATGGGGGAGAGGCTTCATGAGCCACCTTCTGAGGGGATAGCCCTTGTCACCCAGCAGCCATCCATCCAGCCGGGCTGGAGCACTGAAGAGCCCCGGCACCTGGGACTGTCTGAGGATGTAGGTGTCGTGGGAGCTGCCTGGTTACAGTGCACAGACTTGTAGAATCTGCATCCTGTGGTCACACACTATCTGCACGTTCATGGAGTGGAAGCCCTTCCTGTTGGCGAAGGCACCGGGCTCACCTGCTGGCGCCTTGATGGCCACATGTGTACAGTCTATAGCACCCTGGACACGGGGGAAGCCAGCAATGGCCGTGAAGCCTCTGGCTCACTGTGTCTGACTTGCCTGGTCCCAGTGGAAGTGGATGAAGGTCAATTCCCATCTGAACAAAGCGTCTGTAACCTGCTTGACACAAGTGTGGACAGCTGATTGGGAGACACCGCAAAGATCACCCACTGAGCCCTGGAAGGAGCCAGAGGCATAGAGGTTGAGGGCAACTGTGACCTTCAGAGCCGCTGGCATGGGGTTTCCACCCACACAGTTAGGGGAGATTTCAGGGCCTAGAATCTGACAGATATAGTTGACTGTCTCCCTTGAGAGATGGAGACTCATTCAGCATTGCACCTCAGTCATATTGAGGTAGCTGCTTCGCCGCCTGTAAACCCTGGCAGCAGGATAGTGGCGTCTTCTGCTGCTCCTACTGCTTTGGACATCCTGTTGGCCCTGCCCCCCTTGTGCCTGCACCTCTCCTCCCAAAGGTGGCTCAATGTGGATTCCTGGCCTCCTCCCCCTTCTAGCCCTCCCTTCCTCCTCAGAGGAGCTGCCTCCAGAGTAGGGCACAACCCCCATTCGCAGGTTAAGGGAAGGCTTCCTGAAACCTTCAGGCCCCAAAAAGGACCTTCACTGAAGGTTGTGAGTCCTGTCCAAGCAGCTGGGATGAGTTTTGAAGTAATTCTGCTCACACAGGCAAATATCAGTAACTTTTCAAACTAAGTATCTGACTGAGCACATTCGCGACCCCACTGACCCCTCTTATCCTGCCCGCGGATGAGGTTTATAGAAATGTCTCCTACCCGCCTGCCCGTTGCGCCCATGCACCAACCTGAAGATCACACGGGCCCTGAAAAATCACCATCAATTTGGGCCTCAAGGGCCTTAAGTGGCCCATTAATTAATGGCGGGCACTCGCTTGATGTCACTGGGCATCATTTTACACGTCGGCGTGTGGGACCTGCCCCCGCCCGCCAATGGAAAAATTCTGCCCCAAGAATAGTTTTCGGTTGCAGATTTATTAATTGAATCTAAATTAAATTCTACCAGCTGTCACAGTGGCATTTGAACCCATGTTGCTCGGGCATTTGCCTGTGTCTCTGGATTATTAGCCCAGTAACATATACCACCTGGGGCTGGACCTGAAACTTCGATGATGTGCGTAAATAGATTTTCCATTAAACCTTCTGAGCAACTTCAACAAAATTCCTCGCAGGAGTGTTCCAAGGTTCCAAATAAATCGTACGTTTGCTCAATCTCATCTACGTTCCTGGCTGCTTTTCTCCTATGTGGAGCTTCCCAAAATTTCTCCCCATCAACTTCAACAATTCTTTTTATGATGTGACATTCGATCTCTGCGACAAGCTTATGTTTATTTTAATTGAGTTAAAACCTTTGCTAAAAGAGTAAAGAAAGGAATTTAATACCAGGAGCGGGAATAAGCAGAGCCCATTCTCGATATTAAAAACATAAAATCTAGCTGTGAGTTTTTGTTTATTTCAATTTATTGCCATTACTCTGACTGGATGTTCTAGAACTGCTTTCTGTAAAGTATTTTACTACATACAGATCTCATGTTAACTGGCTTCAAATTCCCAAGATCACATTTTGAACTTTCTTATGAAGGTTGGAATCATATTAAATATCTCCCTGCCTTCTGATATCACATTGTGTCAAAGGAGCATTATTAAGATTGCAGCACAGCATTTCTGCACCTGTCCTCATTTATTTTACTGCTCTCAGATGTATTCAATACAGGCCCAGCACTTCAAGTATTCCACATCCTTACTGACAGTTTCATTGTTGACTGTTATTTTTTGCCATAATCTCTGAAATATTCCCATTTATTTAACTGGGGCTGAGTGGGAATACTGCTAACATTCATAGTGGATGGTATTCTGTAAAAATAGCTTAGAATTCAGTTATGCAATTAGCCTCCCCTGCTATCTCATCTCTCTTCTATTTAACAGGCCCAATGTGCTCCTTTGTGCTTGCTTAACTGAAGAATCTTTTAATTGCCCCTAATGTCCCATAAAATTGAGTTTGTTTTTCATTTTCCTGCATTCTTGCAGCTTATCCCTTATCTCTATGACTCATAAGAGTTTCTGAGCCATTTTCTCTCCTTGTGTGTCAGGGACAATTGCCAGATCTAATTATTTTGATGCAGGAATCTACAGTGAGAACAGATGTTAGCAAAACATGTATCTGAAATTAAAAAGCTCGGAATAAATGTCAGCAAGCAGCCCGGTCAGAGTAAGGCCTTTTCTACCGACTTGGGAGAATTAAGGGAAATGATATTCGTGGCTTTGGTCTTGTACCTGATGACTGGAACGCTGCAAATCCCACATGAACCTGGAACTTATTGACCAGTTAGACTAATATTTATAATTGAAGGAATGGCAGAACAACATATGGGGTAGTAATCTCTCCTCAGACCACTGATGCTAAAGGCAATTACCAAGCCCTCACCACATTCAGCGCTAAAATGAGCTAACTCAGAACAATTCTAGTGATGTTTTCACCCAGTGAAGCACGAAGCAAATCTATCACCGACAACATCTGATGTTCATCCGGATTGTAAAGAAAAAAGAAATGAACCAGTATCTGGTTTTGAGGTGGAAGAGTTTGAATAGGGGTGTTATGGACAAGAGGGGGTTAATTTAAACAGTACTAATTTCCCCCCTCACCACCCATCCGTTAACAGAGAGGTGTATTTGATTTGCTTCCGCCTTTATAAGCGCTAGCGTATTTCCCGGTCCCTCAGTTTTGATGCGATCCAATTTTCTATTAATTACCCCACAGCAGACTCAAGGTCGGATGAACTCAAGGAAGGGGCAGAATTTTTAGGTCAGCAGGCAGGAGCGATCGGTGGGCATGGGAGAGGCCGGGGAACAGACTGTCAACCATGGTCGGCCCCCAACCACAATTTGACGCTGGCTGGCCGATTAACGGCCAGGCAGGGTGAAGCGCACTGCCAGGGTGGAAGCGGGCACTGATGGCAATGTGGGGGCGTGGGTGAGCGCTGACAGAAAGCCCCCTGAAGGCAGAGAGCTGCCTCAGGGAGCTGAAGACCTGAAAGTTCAAAAATAAAATTTTGGAAAGCAGAAAAAAATGTCCAAGCAACCCAGTCAGGCACCTGAAAACGCACACGATGAAAATGCTGCCCACCGATTTTTATTTTTATTTCATTTCGTCACGAAAACCTCATCCCGCCCTTGGATAAGGTTTCATAAAAAATGTAAAGGCCGCCTGGCTAATTCGCCCGTCCACCAACCGTAAGGTTGGATGGACAATGCAAAATTAAAGATAAAGGTGCCGTTAATGACCTTACTTGGCCTTTTAATTGACGGATGGCCGGCTTCTGGCTTTGGCGCAAGCCCTCCAACCAAAATATCGTGTGAGCGCGGAATGATGTCAGGGCGCTCGCCTGACGTCACCTCGCGTGATTTCACACCGGATCGGGTTGGGCATACGCCCACCCGATCAGCGTAAAAGTCTGCCCAAGGGGTTAGTTTATTTCCACTTGTTCAAAATGTGGGAGGAGGATCACAATGTTGCCTCCTTTTCACTCATGCAATAAAAGAGGAATAGGGAGAAGAAAGATTTACAGTGCAGAGACCACAGGGAAAAGAAATATTGTTTTACATGGGTTCCAGAGTCCAGAATCAAAGCCCAATGAGGTATTCCTTCATGTGGGTCGGCAGGTCGAAAACTGATGCTGTATAATTCACTTTTCCAGTGATGTTGACTTCACATAATGAACTAGACATGCAAAGATGATTCAGTCATTTAGGTGATGGTGCAAAATTTGCAGTAGCAGCAACGTAGTTGGGGCCAGAGCAACTGGTCTGTGATGCATCTAGTTGGATGGTAAAATGGTAGACTGACTTTGCAGTTCAGCAAGGTAATATTATTTGTTCCACAACCCAGAGGTCCCTATCACATGACTCTCACCTCTTCACACTATCTTTGGCAAAGCGTTTGTATCCCTCATGTGCATTCCCAAGATTGTTGAATGTCTCAACCATTAAGAATTGAAAGGACAAAAGGACAAAGATGGACTGGAAATAAAAGTTCTGAATTGGGGGAAGGCCGGTTTTAAGATAAGAAAGGATCTGGCCAAAGTGGACTGGGACCAGCTATTTGTAGGAAAATCCACGTTAGAGCAGTTGGAGTCATTCAAAAAGGAAATACTGAGAGTGCAGGGCCAACATGTCAAGGACTGTACAAGATTGGATAAGGGTAAAAAAGCGAAGCTTATGGTAGATACTAAGGTCTCAGATCAGCGGAAGGCCTAGAGGAATGTAGAAAGTACAGGGGGGTCACTTAAAAAAGAAATTAGGAGAACAAAGAGGGAGCATGAAAAAATACTGGCAGGTAAAATAAAGGAAAATCTAAAGGTATTTTGTAAGTATATTAGGGGCAAGAGGATAGCTGGGGGAAGAGTAGGGCCCATTAGAGACCAAAGTGGAAACCTGTGTGAGGAGCCAGAAGATATAAGTGAGGTATTAATTAAGTACTTTGTAACTTTATACACTATAGTGAAGGATGGTGCAGGTGTAGAAATCAGGGAGGGGGACTGTGATATGCTTGAACAAATTTGCATTGAAAGGGAGGAGGTATTAGCGGTTTTAGCAGGTTAAAAGTGGATAAATCCCCAGGCCCAGATGAGATGTATCACAGGCTGCTGTGGGAGGCAAGGGAGGAGATTCTAGGGGCTCTGACATTAATTTTCAAATCCTCCCTGGCAACAGGAGAGGCACCAGAGGACTGGAGGACAGCTAATGTGGTACCATTATTCAAGAAAGGTGGTAGGGATAAACCAGGGGACTCTGGGCCAGTGAGTACAACATCAGTGGTAGGAAACTTCTGGAAAAAATTCTGAGGGACAGAATTAATCTGTGCTTGGAGAGGCAGGGATTAATCGGGTATAGTCAGCATGGCTTTGTCAGGGGGATATCATGTTTAGCAAATTTGATTGAACTTTTCCAGGAGATAATTAGGTGTGTAGATGAGGTTAGTACAGTTGATGTACTCTACATGGACTTCAGTAAGGCTTTTGACAAGGTCCCGCATGGGGGATTGGTCAAAAAGGTAAGAGCTCATGGGATCGAAGGCAGTTTGGCAAATTGGATCCAAAATTGGCTTAATGGCAGAAGGCAGAGGGTGATGGTTGAAGGTTGTTTTTGTGACTGGAAGTCTGTGTCCAGTGGTGTACCGCAAGGTTTGGTTCTGGGCCCCTTGCTGTTTATAGTGTACATTAATGACCTAGACATGAATGTAGGAGGCATGATCAGTAGGTTTGCAGGTGACATGAAAATTGATGGTGTGGTAAATAGTGAGGAGGAAAGCCTTAGGCTACAGGACAATATAGACAGGCTGGTCAGATGGGCAGAACAGTGGCAAATGGAATTTAATCCTGAAAAGCGTGAGGTGATGCACTTTGGGAGGACTAACAAGGCAAGGGAGTACACGATGAATGGTAGGACCCTAGGAAGTACAGAGGATCAGAGGGACATTGGTGCAAAGTCCATAAATCCTTGAAGGCAGCAGAACACAAGATAAGGTGGTTAAGAAGGCATATGGGATACTTGCCTTTATTAGTCCCAGCATTAAATACAAGAGCAGGGAGGTTATGATGGAGCTGTATAAAGCGTTGGTGAGGCCACAGCTGGAGTACTGTGTGCAGTTCTGGTCGCCACATTATAGGAAGGATGTGATTGCATTGGAGGGGGTGCAGAGGAGATTCACCAGGATGTGGCCTGGGCTGGAGCGTTTCAGCTATGAAGAGAGACTGTATAGGCTGGGGTTGTTTCCCTTAGAGCAGAGAAGGTTAAGGGGGGACCTGATTGAGCTGTACAAAATTATGAGGGGCATATATAGGGTAGATAAGAAGTAACTTTTCCCTTTAGTGGAGGGGTCAGTAACCAGGGGGCATAGATTTAAGGCAAGGGGCAGGAGGTTTAGAGGGGATTTGAGGAAGATTCTTTTCACCCAGAGGGTAGGGGGTATCTGGAACTCACTGCCTGAGGGGGTGGTAGAGTTGGGAGCCCTCATAACATTTAAGAAGTATTTAGATGAACACTTGAAATAGCATATAAGGTTGTGGGCCAAGTGCTGGAAAATGTGATTAGAGTAGATAGGGGCTTGATGACTGGAGCGGACATGATGGGCCAAAGGGCCTTTTGCTGTGCTGTAAAACTCTATGATCATGACTCTATGAGGGTTGTGGGGTCCTTTGTCTTAGCAGATGAGCAGACTCCTGTTGGCCAGTCTGGGTTATGAAATGCAGATGGCCTTTGTAGAGCTCTCTTTTAATTTGGTCTCTGCAGCCCACAATGTGGCATTAGTGGCTCTTCAGAGATAAAGATGTTCGAGTTTCCTTGATACTACCAGGTAGCTCCTTTTGTTCAAGGGTCACAGACGGACATAGATTCAGCCATTTTAGATCTTTATCCAGTTTTGAATTTTTAGAGATAGCAATGAGTATATCACTATATATTTTATAAAATATATATACAGGATGAGGTCTTAACCTCTCTCAGGAAGAACGTTCTGAAGCTTGACTTATGGGGTGGAGGTGAGTGAGGGGGTTGAGGAAGGAGAAGTGAATAAATTGATGTCGGTACTGACACCATCAAACTCCCTAGATACTTGTTTAAAATCAGACTGAGGTTAGCTTTCTACCAGACTCCTCACTTTGATAAAGCAGCACTGGTCTCTAATCTCAAAACAATTTCTATAGGAAATTACATTGAAGCCTATTTATGCGTATTTCTACAGAAATTTTCAGATTCAAAGTAGATAGCAGAACCAGAAATGGCTTAAAGAAGTTATCTCATTACCTCCCAGAGGTGTTTTTGGATTGGTCCCTTTTCCTGTACAAATGGGGACATGTATTACCCATCCTGTGCAAAGAGTTTTGTGGGGATTTGAAAGGGAGAATCAGTTGTGTGGGTGTCCAGAACAAGTCCAGATGTTGATCATTACACTTCTGGAAACGATGTCCTCAGCAACCTGCAGATTTCTGTGTAGACTCAGTATTCTCAACATTGACAAAAAAGTGCTTATTTCCTGACTGGAGAAGGATTTTATCACTCAAAGCATTTCATTTGATCTTAGTCAAATGACCAGCAATCGAAAAGCCAGAAGCAAGGTTTTCTTGATGGCTGAGTGTGTGTTTACAGGAAGCAGTTTTGTACAGTCAAAATTTGATTTGTAATATTCTGAGCTCTGTAACATTTCAATTCTCTCCTCGGGCGGAATCATCCCAGATTTGCACTAAGTGCATTAGCAGGTGGGAAAAAGGACGTTTTACCTGCTGGTCACAGTGGCGGTTTTAAACACCATGGGCAGAATACTGCCGTTGGCGTGAGGGAATGGGCCTGACATGCCGATGTGTAAAATGATGTCGGGCGTGTGTCCCAAGGTCATCGCGCACTATCGCGATATTTTGTTCATGAGGGGACATGTTCAAATAACTTTTTACTTTATTTTTAAAAAACTTTTATTATTGATTTAATCTCCTTAAGGCAGCTCCGTGCCTCAGGGAAATTGCTGCACTCTTTCACAGGCAACCACGAAGGAGCGCTGGCCCCGACTCTTCCCTCCTCCCCCCCACCTGCACAGGGAGTGCTACCGACCTGCCAATGGGCCCCCCCTAGAGGTGATGTGGTGCTGCCTGTGAAGCCTGGCGCTGATGCCTATGAGTCCTGCCTGAAGCAAGGTAGTCAAACAAACCTCGAAGTTTCAGGGCCGGGTGCAGTTTGCCAGGTGCACATTGCTATGTACAGGTGTGGAACATGTGCATGTGAAACCACGCCGACGTGCCAGATGATCCAGTGCAGGGGGATGATTCCCGTGAGTTGGGATTATGGTGATTTGCAAATGTATGAAAATGAAGTTCCTGATGTGTGGCATCTGGAAAAGTGGCCCCTCATCGATGGGCGGCCTGGACAATTGCAAACTGGTTTCATGATGGCGTGAAACAGATTTTTGGCCTTCCTGTCATATTGTTTGCTCACTTCTGCCATAACGCCAGACACCAATAGGCACAGAAAACTCTTCCCCTAGTCTTTAACTGTCTTTAATCACACTCTCAGGCTTTGACAGAGGTGAACAATTTTCTCCAAGATCTCCATCAACCCCGCTCTTAATTTACTTTCCAAGATAATCCACAGCAATGACCCAAAAACAGCCTAACTCTAGTTTCCCTTTATTATTGTTTAGTTTTCTTTGTCATTTACATGGTCCCGTGGAGCAAGTAAGACAA
Source organism: Carcharodon carcharias (assembly GCF_017639515.1). Taxonomy (NCBI): domain Eukaryota; kingdom Metazoa; phylum Chordata; class Chondrichthyes; order Lamniformes; family Lamnidae; genus Carcharodon; species Carcharodon carcharias. Next base: position 143,500,523 of record NC_054479.1, read on the forward strand.
CTCACTGCTCTGATGGAGGATTCCACTTAAAGCCTAACCCTTGTCCTTCAGATGTTGTTTGGGAGTTTCTAAACTTTCCTCTTTATTTTTTGTGTCCTTTTACTCTGTTTTATTTTGTAAAGCTGTCACCGCACATTACTGCTTCACCTTGACAACCTGTCTGCCACTTTACAGTGAGTACAGCTGGTGACTGGTTCAGATAAAGCTCCAGGGCAGCGCTGGTGCTGTGTTTCTCTTTGTCTCAGCTGACAGGAAGTTAGAAGAAGATGGGCAGTAATGTTCTGTGGTGAATACTAACCAGAGGCTTAGCTCAGAATCAACAGAACTCACTGCACATTCCACTCAGCAATGTTTTATACCCTGTTTCTTGGAATTTGACAGAAATAAAATAGATTGCGGGTTTCAGTGGATTGAAAAACTATGAGTTAATTTTTGCATGATTAGGCCATTATGGCACCTTGAGACAGTTCTGTCATTCAATAAGATCTTGGCTGATCATCAACCCCAGCTCCACTTCCCCACCCTACCCCCACATCCCTTGCTAATAGTACCCAAAAATGTCTCGATTTCTGATCTGAATGTGCTCAATGACTGAGCATCCACAGCTCTCTGGGGTAGAGCATTCCAAAGACTTGCAATTCATTAAGTGGAGAAATTTCTCTCCATAAATATAAAAGGCAACACACTGCGGATGCTGGAAATCTGAAACAAAAACAAAAAGTGCTGGAAAAACTCCGCAAGTCTGACAGCATCTGAGCTCTGAAGAAGCGTCATACAGACTCAGAACATTGACTCTGTCTGTCTCTCTTCACAGATGCTGTCAGGTCTGCTGAGTTTCTCCAGCAGTCTTTTGTTTCAAATTTCTCTTCATCTCAATCCGAAATGACTGGCCCCTTATTCTGAATTATAACCCAATTTGCCCTGATGCTTTCAAGTGAGGAGAGAAGAAAAGAGAAAGAAGTAGATTTAAAAAGAAAATTAATTGCAAATATAAACGAAGAAAATCAGTGAGTAAGTACTCCACCGTTTAGGCCTGGAATTTCGCTCCCAGGCTTTGAGTGCAGAGACAGACATTTCCCGGCTCCAAGAACCTGACCTGGGAAAATGAGGCCCAGAAGGTCGGATTTTTGTATGGGGTCAGGTGGAGTGGGGGGTGGGGGGTGGCAGGGGGAGTGGTGTGGAGGGCTACATTAGAATAATAGAAGTTAGACTTGACATCCCCTGTGATCTTGCACTTTGTTGAATTTGTTAATAAAGATCAAAATAAAAAACAACCCTCACCTCCCTCAACAATACCCCTTCCCATGGCCCCCCATACCCACATGCCACCCTATACCCCTCTACCCACTTTCTATGGCTCTTCATACCCCATGAAACCCATGCCCCCCCACATCTCCATGTCTCTTTATAGCTCCTATGTTAACTTGGTACTGACTTGCCAACCCATGTCTGCCTCCAACCACCCTTTGCCCTTACCCCTTCCATGACAACCCACCTAGTATCCACCATGGGCAAACCTCAGGAGCCAAGCTGACACAAAATAAAGTTATATAAATATTGGTGTTATCAGTATTTTTAAAAAAAGTCTCATTGATAAAAAAAATTCAATACATTGAAATTCCTTCAACAAATCTCTTTTGAAAACAAACATTTATGTTCTTGACAGTAACCACATTGTAGGATGGAGTATACAGCAAGAAATAATGGGAGCTTGTGACAAAGGTACAGCGATAATCATGGGCGATTTTAATTTACATATAGACTGGGCGAATCAGATTGGCAAAAGTAGCCTGGAAGATAAGTTCATAGAGTGTTTTCATGACAATGTCTTAGAGCAGCATGTGCTAGAGCCACTCAGAAAGCAGGCTATTCTTGATCTGGTAATGTACAATGGGACAGGATTAGTTAATAACCTCACAGTAAAGGCGCCCTTTCTTTTTTATATACCCGTAGAAGCTCTTGTTGTTCGTTTACATATTTCTTGTCAGTTTACTTTCATGATCAAGTGGGGATCAAGTTCATGATATGAGGGGAATATATAGAGTGGACAGAATGAAATTGTTTCCCTTGTTGGAGAATTCTAGAACCAGGGGACATAGATTCAAGATAAGTAGCAGAAGGTGTAGGGGGTACATGAGGAAGAACTTTTTTATGCAGAGGGTAGTGGATGTCTGGAATTCACTGCCCGAAGTGGTGGTAGAGGCAGAAACTCTAAACTCTTTAAAAAAGTACCCGGATCTACACCTAGAGTGCTGTAAGCTGCAGGGCTATGGGCTGGGTAACAGTGATCATAACGTGATTGAATTTCACATTCTGTTTGAGGGAAAGAAGAATGGGTCTAATATTAGTGTTTGGAACTTAAATCAGGGCAATTATGAGGGTGTGAAGACAAAGCTGGCCAAAGTGAACTGGGAACTGGATGCAGTGGAGATATTTCTTAACACTCAACAAAGATACATTCCAGTGAAAAAGAAAGAACCAGGGATTGACGTATCATCTTTGGCTACCTAAAGGAGATAAAGATAGTATCAAATTGAAAGAAAAAGCATATAATTCTGTGAAGATTAACGGCTGGTTAGAAGATTGGACAGAATATAAAGAATAGCTAAAAAAAACAGGGAAAATTAAAGGATGAGAGAAGGCTTGCTAGAAATATAAAAACAATAATAAGAGTTTTAAACAGGTATTTGAAAAGGAAAAGAGTAAGTAAAAGATGGTCCTCTATGGAGTGAGCCTGGGGAATTAATAATGCAAAATAAGGGAATGGTGGATGAATTGAACAGATATTTTGCACCTGTCTTCACTGTAGAGGATGCAAATAACATCCCAGAAATAAGCATGCTTCAAGTTGTCTAAAGCAGGCTGGGAAATTGACTAAGGGGAAGGTCAGTGAGTGAGCAGTAGCAGACATTTAAGCAGATATTTCATAACACTCAGCAAAAATTGATCCCAGTCAAAAAGAAGGACTCAATGAGAAAGGTGAACCACCCGTGGTTAACGAAGGTGGTCAAGGAGACTATCCAATCAAAAACGAAGGCATAAAAAGTGGATAGTGTAGAGGATAGCCATAATCTCCAAAATGATATAGATGGGTTGGTGGAGTGGGCAGTAAAATGACAGATGGATTTTAACATAGAGAAGTGTGAGGTCATACATTTAGGGAGGTCATTGCAAGGATTAAACAATAAATGGGAATATACTAAGAGGGGTAGATGAAGTGAGAGATCTTGGCGTACAAGTACACAGGTCCCTGAAGGCAGCAGTTCAAGTAGACAAGGTTGTAAAGAAGGCATATGGAGTGCTGTCCTTCACTGGCAGAGGTATAGAATATAAAAGTAAGGAGATATGTTGGAATTGTATAAAACACTGCTGAGGCCACAACTGGAGTATTGTGTGCAGCTCTGGTCACCACATCACAGGAAGGACGTAATAGCTCTGGAGAGAGTGCAGAGGAGGTTTACAAGAATGTTGCCAGGGTTAGAAAAGTGTAGGTACGAGGAGAGATTGGATAGGTTGAGGTTATTTTCCTTAGAACAAAGAAGACTGAGAGGTGACTTGATTGAGGTGCACAAAATCAGGAGGGGAATAGATAGAGTGGATAGGATAAAATTGTTTCCCTTGATGGAGAATTCTAGAACCAGGGGACATAGATTCAAGATAAGTGGCAGGAGGTGTAGGGGGAACATGAGGAAGAACTTTTTTACGCAGAGGGTAGTGGGCGTCTGGAATTCGCTGCCCAAGTTGGTGGTAGAGGCAGAAACTTTAAACTATTTTAAAAAAGTACCTGGATCTGCACCTTAAGTGCTGTAAGCTGCTGGGCTATGGGCCGGGTGCAGGAAGGTGGGATTAGAAAGGGCGCCTGGGTGTCCTCGGGCTGGCATGGACAAGATGGGCCGAATGGCCTCCTTCTGTGCTGTAACTTTTTTATGGTTCTATGGTTCTAAAAAGCGGTGAAAACTAATGGTAGGCCAGAGGATTGGGAATTTTTTAGGAACCAGCAGCGGATGACTAAAAAACTAAAAGAGAGGGAGAAACTTGATCATGAAAGTAAATTGGCAAGAAATATATAAACAAACAACAGGAGCTTCTATGGATACATAAAAAGCAAGTGGCTAAAGTTAGCGTGGGACCCTTGAAGGATGTGACTAGAGAATTGATAATAGGGAACAGGGAAATGGCAGATAGCTTTAACCAATATTTTGCATTGGTCTTCATGGTGGTGGACACTAAAAACATCCCAAAGATATCAGATACACAAGGAGCTAACAGGAGGAAAGGTTTTGTAACAGTCTCTATCACAAGGGACAAAATAGTTGACAAACTAATGGGTTTAAAGGCAGACAAATCACCAGGACCTGATGGTCTGCATCCAAGGATTTTAAAGGAAGTGGCTGCAGAGATAGTGGAGGCATTGGTCGAAATACTCCAGAACTCACTGGATTCTGGGAGGGTCCCAGTGGATGGGAAAGCTGCTAATGTGACGCCCCTGTTCAAGAAGGGAGGGAGACAAAAATCAGGAAACTATAGGCCAGTCAGCCTAACATCTGTTCTCACTTTCTTGTAATTAATCAAATTCTGCATATTCCCAGCTTCTCTGCACTCACCACAACTTCAATTTCTCCAGATCCTTCATTTAAAACTGAAATGCGAAGGAGTTTCTTCTCTCAGAGGGAAGTGAATGTTTGGAATTCTCTATCTCAGAGAGTTGTGGAGCTAGATCACTGAAATTATTTAAAGAGGAGGGAGATAGATTTTTGAAATATTGGGGAGTTGAGGGCAATGAGGAGCTGGCACGAAAGAGGAGTTGAGGCCTGGGGCATGATCTTATTGAATGGCGGGGCAGGTTTGAGAGGCCAAATGGCCTACTCCTGCTCCTATTACTTATGTTCTTAAGAGGCTAAAGGGAGGGAGGGGCTTAAAACAATTAGATGCATTAGTTTTAATTTTCCAAAATTCTCTAGATTCTGGAAAGGTCCCATCAGACTGGAAAACAGTGAATGTTGCTCTTCTATTCAAAGAAAGAGGGAGACAGAAAGCAGGAAACTATAGGCCTGTTAGCTTAACAGCTATCATCGGGAAAATGCTGGAATCTATTATTAAGGATGTTATAGCAGGGCACTTAGAAAATCTCAGTGCAATCAAGCTGAGTCAACATGGTTTTGTGCAAGGGAAATCATGTTTGTCTAATTTATTAGAATTCTTTGAGGAAGTAACAAGCAATGTGGATAAAGGGGGACCTATGGATGTGGTGTACTTAGGTTTACAGGAGGCATTTGATAAGGTGCCACATCAAAGGTTACCACACAAATTAAGAGCTCTTGGCGTAGGGGGTAACACATTAGCATGGGCAGAGGATTGGGTAGCTGACAGGAAATGGTAAGAGTGGAATGCCACAGTGATAAGTGCTGGGGGCTTAACTATTTACAATCTATATTAATAACTTTTAAGACAAGACTGAATAGATCGTTACTAAATTTGCTAATGACGCAAAGGTAGGTGGAAAGTAAATTTTTTGGAGGACATAAGGAACCTGTAAAGAGATATAGATGGATTAAGTGAATGGGCAAACATTTGGCAGATGGAGTATAATTTGGGAAAATGTGAACTTGCACACTTTGGCAGGAAAAATAAAAAAAGCAGCAAATTATTTAAATAGGAAGAGATTGCAGAACTCTGAGGTACAGAGAGATTTGGGTGCCTGGTGCATAAATCAGAAGAAGGTAGTTTTCAGGTACGGCAAGCGATTAGGAAGGCAAATGGAATCTTGTTGTTCATTACAAGGGGAATGGAATATAAAAATAAGGATCTTTTACTACAGTTGTGTAGGTTATTGGTGAGACCACATCCAGAGTATTGTGTACAGTTTTAGTCTCCTTATATAAGAAAGTGCATAATTGTATTAGAAGCAGTTCAGAGACAGTTCACCCGATTGATTCCTGGGATGAGAGGGGTGATCTGATGAGGACAGGTTGGACCTGTGTCCATTGCAGTTTAGAAGAATGAGAGCTGATCTTATTGAAACACATAAGATCCTGAGGGGACTTGATAGGTTGTATGCTGAAAGGTTGTATCCCCTTGTGAGAGAGTTTAAAAATAAAGGGTGTCCATTTAAGAGAGAAGTGAGGAGAATTTTTTTCTCTCAGAGGACTATGAGTGTGTGGAACTCTATTCCCCAGAGTGGGATGGAGGCAGGATCAGTGAATATTTTTCAGGCTGAGTTAGATAGATTCTTGATTAACATGGGAGTCAAAGGGAATAGGGATAGGGAGGAAAATGGGGTTGAGGCCATAATCAGGTCAGCCACAATAGTTTTGAATGATGGAGCAGGTTCGAGGGACTGAATTCATATGTTCGCATGTTCATATACCCATTTGGAGGTGTCAGTAGAACTGCTCACTTAACAGGTGCTCTACCATGGTAATGTTGCATTGTATTATTAGTTTAAATCCTATAATGATATCCCTCAAGCTTAGGTCAACAGACAGAGTTAAAAATCGAGCACTGATTTTTTTTTTTTAACTCCACACCTTTTTAAAATTTAAAGTCCAGCAGAGTTAAATCCCTTGACAGCTTGATGGTTCCATTGAGCTTTGACAATTGTTTTGGCATCTTGACAGTTCTTTGACAGCTTTGACAGTCCCATAGTTTGTGCATATTTTACACATAAACATGGTTACTTTTAATAATCCCAAAGGGCACATTAACTCTCGCAAAGGGCGCCTGACCACACCCAAAGATGTCCCAGGACCATATCCAAAGGGGTACCTTACCTCTCCAAAATGGTACCTGACTATCCAAATGTATCCACAAGGTTCAGACCAGCTCCAACCAGGTATAATCTGCACGCTTCAGGTTTCAGACACCTACCTCACCAAAATCACACACGAGTGGAAGCAGCTGTGGACTTATGTGAGCAGCTGCCTCCGGGAACCACAGATGTGCAATTTAAAACCTGCTCCCATTCCCCAGCTGCTACAAAAATGGTGGAGGCCGGCTTCAGGTGCCAAACTTGTGGATTTGGGCCTCTGCTGACAGTTTTGTGCAGACAGAAAGCCTCTCCAACTGTACAAAAATTCAGGCCTTAGGATGAGAATTTTTCACCTACCTACTGATATAGGCAGCACCAGAATCCAATGATTACAACTCGTTTGATTTGTTTCCATTAGGATTCAACTCCTCAACAAGCTACAATGGAATTTCAACAGACTCAGGGAAAATTTAATTTTAACAAGTTGAAACAAATTCTTACAGAGATTCACTCAGAACTATTCCGACGGCAAATTTTAACTAAAATATGTGACAGGTAGATTGGTGAGGATGAGGTCAAGCAGGTTTCTCCCTTCTGAAGTGTCTGATAGTGAAACTCATCATGTAGTTCCATTGTAAAATTACACCACATATTAAAATTATACCTTGTGTTCAAAAAACAAACAGCTTCTTCCTGCTATAATTGTAGATGAGCAGAAATGCTGCTTTTTTGATACTGAGTTGGTGCCTCAGCAATCTGTGTTTGAGTGAATGCAATAGTAATTTATTAAAAAAACATCAGGATATGAATGAAGGGTTTGCACAGCGCAGCTCTGAAGAAAATAAATCAAAATGGCGCCTCCCTCTTATGGCATAAACTGAGATCTATGTGTGGGGAACTTTGAAATTAGCAAACATATTAGTTCAACTCCAGATAAATACATACGTTGACCTTGTGTTGTCCTGATTCACCCATAGAGCTTCATTGTTAAAAAAAATGGGTGTATTATAGGAGAAGAGTCCTAAAGCCAGGCAGAAATCAGTACATACTGACTAAGTATATAATCCTCCTGCAAACATAAAATGTTCTTCAATTTTATTTTTTTGGTTTGCACTTATTTATATAAGACACAGTCAATCAACTGTGAAATGTAATTTGGACCCGGTAGTGTACTTTTCTGCCATTTGTACACTCTAAAGTGGCTTCTATTATTTTTGTTTAGACTGAATTGCTGAGTTAATAATTAAATGAGCTGTTGTTTAATAATTTGCAAATTGAATTTTATGGCACTTCTAATCCAACATAACATTTCTTTGCAAACTACTTAAGTAGTTAATCAATAGTCTACTGTACTATAATGAGAAATGACCTTGCAGTTAAAAGCAATTATGAGTAGAATGTGGTCTCCTTTAAGAGATAAACTGTAGGGATTGTTTTTACTGTCATTCTCAGTGTAACATGCTATGAAGGAATTTACAATACATTATTCTTACACAACATGTTAATATGCTGCAGAGTGTTTTAATCAAAAGATAAAGTTCCAGGCTGGCATATGGATTTTAATTAAAAGTTTAATTGAGAGCATTAAGGTGCATGTATTTAGTTTCTCCATGTTATTATTTAATATAAGTGTATGTTTGTTTTTCTTTATTCATTCGTGGGATGTCAGCATCACTGGCCAGGCCAGCATTGCTTGTCCATCTCTAATTGCCCTTAAGAATGGGATTAGAATAGATAGGGGCTTGATGACCAGCATAGACATGATGGGTCAAAGGGCCTCTTTCTGTGCTGTAAAACGCTGTGACTCTATGACTTAAAGGTGGTGGTGAGCTGCCTTCTTGAACCGCTGCAATCCATTTGGTGTAGGTGCACCCATAGTGCGGTTAGGGAGGGAGTTCCAGGATTTTGACCCAGCGACAGTGAAGGAACGGCCGATATATTTCCAAGTCAGGATGGTGTGTGGCTTGGAGGGGAACTTCCAGGTGGTAGTGTTCCCATGTGTCTGTTGACTTTGTCCTTCTAGATGGTAGCATCACTGGTTTGGAAGGTGCTCTCTAAGGAGCCTTGCTGAGTTCCTGTAGATGGTACACACAGCTGTCACTGTGTGTCGGTGGTGGGGGGAGTGAATGTTTGTGGATGGGGTGCCAATCAAGCAAACTGCTTTACCTTGGATGGTGTCAAGTTTCTTGAGTGTTGTTGGAGCTGCACTCATCCAGGCAAGTGGAGAGTATTCCATCACACTCCAGACTTGTGCCTTGTAGATGGTGGACAGGCTTTGGGGAATCAGGAGGAGAGTCACTCGTCACACGATTCCTAGCCTCTGACCTGCTCTTGTAGCCACAGTATGTATATGGCTCACCTAGTTCAGTTTTTGTCAATGATAACCCCAAGATTGTTGATAGTGGGAGATTCAGTGATGGTAATGCCATTGGACGTCATGAGGCAATGGTTAGATTCTCTCTTGTTGAAGGTGATCATCGCCTGACACTTGTGTGGCACGAATGTTACTTGCTACTTGTCAGCCCAGGCCTAGATATTGTTCAGGTCTTGCTGCATTTGGACATGGACTACTTCAGTATCTGAGGAGTCGCAGATGGTCCTGAACATTGTGCAATCATCCCCACTTCTGACCTTATGGTGGAAGGAAGGTCATTGATGAAGCAGCTGAAGATGGTTGAGCCCAGGACACTACCCTGAGGAACTCCTGCAGTGATGTCCTGGAATTGAGATGATTGACCTCCTGATTTTGTGTGTGTGTGTGTGTGTGTGTGTGTGTGTGTGTGTGTGTGTGTGTGTGTGTGTGTGTGTGTGTGTGTGTGTGTGTTTAATGTGTTCTGTGTGTGCTTGTGTTGTTACGATCCCTTAGGAACCGTGGAGGACAGTTACTGAACAAATTCACAGGAGTCTGCTGATGAACTTTTAACACAAAGAATATAATATTTGTTAAAACAAGAAAAATGAACTGTAACACACCAGACTAAAAGATTGGAAATATCTGTATACAAACACAAGAAAATGATGCAATTTCCCAATATTCTTTTAAGCAGCAATATCTTTCCAGACACAAAAACCAATGAAGTGTTACCACTAACTTGGCACTCAGAAATACCCCAAAATAACTGTCCTTTAAACTCACTGGGCAGAATTTTGCCCTCGGATGGCAGGTGGGCCCCACCGGCTTGGCGGTGGGCAGACAGACGAACTCCGCTGCCGAAACAGGGCCCACCGCTATTTTGAGTGGGTGGGTCAATTAAGGCCCACCCAGCAGCCTGCCCAACGGGAAGCGCTTTGTGTTTCCTGTGCTGGGGGGGAGGGAATCCCCATCTGTCAAAGTGCGCACTGCTCCCTGAGGCAAAGTCCTGTCTCAGGGAGTTTAGTGACAGTCTAAAAAACTTAAAAAATAGAAAAATAAAATCATTATTAACATGTCCCCCTCAGGTGACAATGTCACACGAGATGGGACATGTTAATAAATATCACATTACATTTATTAAAGTTTTTAAAAAGGAACATGAAACCTCATCCCACCAGTGGATGAGGTTTCATGTATTATCAGAAGCCCGCTGGGGCTCCTGACCTGCCCGCCAGCCTTAAGGTTGGTCAGGCAGGTCCTTTAATTACTTTAAGAACCCTGACAGTGGACTCAATTGGCCATTGACAGGTCGGCGGGTGGACAGCTGATTTCCCTGTCTGCCCGCCTTCCTGAAAATCAGGGGTTCCTCCTGATGTCATCTCGTGTCATTTTCCCGTTGGCGAGCAGGCCCCGCCCCCAAATCGCTGATGGGAAAACTCAGGCCACTGTTCCAGTAGCAATACTGCTAAACTGATTAGGTTACTGAGTCCTATAACTGACTATTCAGTTAACTCCTGTCCCACTAGCCTTGTACTTTACCCTTCTCAGAGAGCTGAAAAATCCCTGCCTTCACTCTCGGACACACACTGAACCCTTCCTGTTTTTCTCTGTGTCTCTTGACCACTGTTGCTGGGCAACAGCCAATTTTTTTCTACTTTGTGTTTTTACCCCAAAATCACCAAACTTCTAACCCCTTGTTAACTTGCCTCTTTAACTTCAGGCGATCTAAAACCTCATTAAAAATGTATATACTGACCTTTCAGTCACAGGTCCACCCAGACTTCTGGGTACCAAGGCTCATAAAAAACCTAAATAAAACTGGAACCATTTTACCTTTCTTCACTCAACAGTACATATGTATATAAACGTTCAACATAAAAACTATTCATTGTTTATCAGAGTGCACATGTGTACTCATCTCCCTAAAAAAGAATGATTGAGCCAATTTCATGATACGGGAGCTGGATTTGTTCTGTACATTTTAACCAGATTGAAACATTAAAGCATTTTTATTGCTAAATACATGGTTTTTGCAACAAAATAATGCCTACTGAAGTTTAAACACAACACAAACTACTGCAAAAATTGCAAACTTATTGGGCTGCGTACAATCTTGCCATCTAGATGAACCCAATGAAGTGATGCAGATTAGATGCAAATATAGTACAAAATTTGCTTGCATCCAAGAGTAGAAATGTTTGAAAATGAATATTGTGTATATTGGCTTCTCCTTGTTAATCGCTTGAAGCTAGGTGTTATGAGACAGCCTCTCGGTAAAGCTAAGTTACTTAAAAGCCCCAGAGGGAAACTTTAAACAACTGTCATAACCTATATTTTTAAGTGGTATGTTTGAGATGCAGCTCTAACTCCAGGAATCAGACCATCAGCTCTCGAGAGGTTTTATATTAAACTAAATGTAACATTTTATTAATTTACACAGGTTAAATATGTACACAAGGCTACAAATTGCTACTATCATAACTTTTAACCAACTCCAAACTAATCTCCATTAAGGCAACAGGAACCCATAGACCTAACCAGACACCAGGCAAAGCATTTTCACCTTACAAATTCAAAATGAGGTTCCTTTCACTTTGGTTCCTGTGGAGACAGTTGTGGGCTTACAGCTACTTTGATCTTACAGAGCCTCTGGGCTCTGCGCACACAAAACTGCTGAAGTTATGAGCTTAGCTCATTGAATGTAAATTCTCATTGTATCCCCACTCTTTGAACTCCACCTCTCTAACAATGGCCAGGATTTTCCCCTCAGTGGTTTGGGGGCGAGGCCTGCTTGCCGAGGGGAAAATGACGCGGGATGATGTTGGGAGGAATTTAAATTTTTAGGAAGACGGACGGACAACAAAATCAGCTGTCCGCCTGCTGACCTGTCAATGGCCAATTAAGGCCATCGACAGGCTAGTTAAGATAAGTAAAGCTGCCCATCCAAGCTTAAGGCTGGCGGACAGGCCAGGAGCCCCAGCGGGGTCCTGATTATTTATCAAACTTCATCCACTGGCGGGATGAAGTTTCATGGCCGTTTTTTAAAAATGTATAAATTTTAAGTGTTTATTATTAACATGTTCCATCTTGTGTGACATTGTCACATGAGGGGCACATGTTAATAATTTTAATATTCTTCTATTTTTGGACTTTACTTACCTTTCATGAATCTCCCTGAGACAGGACTTTGCCTCAGGGAGCAGTGTGCACTTTGACAGATGGGGATTCCACCCCCCCCCCCCCCCCCCCCCCCCACCCCCCACAAACACAGGCAGACCGCTGGCCAGGCCTTAATTGGCCCACCCACTCAAAATGGTGGTGCGCCCCGTTTCAGTGACAGGGGTCAGCTAGCTGTCCGCCCGCTGCTGAGACGGTGGGTCCCCCCCAATAAAACCCCTTTCATAGTACCAAATTTATTACTAATATAAACATTGCTTAGCCTCTGCTAGTTAGGTGCCAGATTTCACTCGCTTTCTTGAACGATCTATTCAAAAAATGCAAATGCTCTCTATCTCTCTTACATCTCAAAACCAGTACACATCAAAGCGCCCAGACTAGCTGGCTTTAATCCAATTAAGGCACACCCACAGACTAAACCTCTACTTTAAAAGAAGAAATTTTCCAAAAATATTATATACATTAGTAGCTTTTCATGACACTAGGTACTAGTATATAGGGGTGATTGAATGGTTCTGTACTTCCAGTCATGAAACTATGTAGGTGCATGGCAAGGATAGAGCTGCAATAAACAGCTTGGATTTTTGACTCTGTAGATGTTGCTGTCACTGGGAGTGTGGAATCGCCCCTATAATATTAACAGAGATATCCTCTAAATTGCTCAACTTTCATATTCTATCATGTACTCAAACTCCTTGTCTGTTGTGCTTGGCCTAGTCATTTCTCACACATTGTACCTCTGTGTACTATCCACTTTTAAGTATATTAAACATGTTCACAAGCCTATGAGTCACATTAAGGCCTTGCTGCCTGATTTCCAAACAGAAATAAAGCTTTCCATTCATCTCAAAGGGTTTGACTCTGAGCTGGAAAGGAAAGATTTCCTCTTGATTAGCAATGCTGGCACAAGGAATAGACAGGGTTTAATGCCCTAACCCGAGGTATGTTTGGTGGACAGGAGGCATTTAATCAGGTGGGAGGGTGTTGTGTGGAGACCCCACCGCCTTCATACCTCCACCTCGATTATGGTGGGAAAGTCCAAAGACGGCTTTCCCACCCCGCTGCTTATTGAGGTCGTAAAGTGGGTAATTAATGCCCACTTCAGGGCCTTATCTTGCTGCCAGTAGTATTAGCCCAGTGATGGGTGAGGGGTTTGCCATGCAGACAGCATGAGGAGTAAACCATGCAGGGTTTTTTATGGGCATCAAGGAGGGTCCCTCATTCAAACGCACTCAATGGCTGGTCAAGGGGACCTGGCATCATGAAGTGGGGAGGGGCTGCTGACCCATCTCTCTGCTCTCCCCCTCACCCAGTATCACCTTCCTTCCGCCATCACTCACATGTGGCCCGGGATCAAGTGATGATAACAGGCCTCAGGCGGGTGTTGTACTGGCAGCATCCACCACCTCCCCAGTGAAGCTGCCAGTTCCTAGCCTCTGATTGGCTGGAAGCTCTCGGCAGGTGAAATTTCCGCCTGCCAGGGTCTTTGATTCTTGGGAAGGTCCCACCACTGTCCAGTTAAGTGCCTGGGTGGTACTTCATCAGACAGTCTTTCCCTAAAACAGGTGACAGCAGGCGAGACCCTTGTTAAATCCGGTCCAGCGTGTAAGTTTAAGAGATAAAAACAAAAAACTGCTGATGCTGGAAATCCAAAACAAAAACAGAATTACCTCGAAAAACTCAGCAGGTCTGGCAGCATCGGCGGAGAAGAACAAAGTTGACGTTTCGAGTCCTGATGATCCTTCAGCAGAACTGAGTAATATTAGGAGAGGGGTGAAATATAAGCAGGTTTAAGGTGGGGGGTGGGGGTGGGATTAGCATTTCCCCTAACTTAGTCTACTGCATTCATTGCTCCCAATGCGGTCTCCTCTACATTGGAGAGACCAAACGTAAACTGGGTGACCGCTTTGCAGAACACCTGTGGTCTGTCCGCAAGAATGACCCAAACCTCCCTGTCGCTTGCCATTTTAACACTCCACCCTGCTCTCTTGCCCACATGTCTGTCCTTGGCTTGCTGCATTGTTCCAGTGAAGCCCAACGCAAACTGGATGAACAGCACCTCATCTTCCGACTAGGCACTTTACAGCCTTCTGGACTGAATATTGAATTCAACAACTTTAGATCTTGAACTCCCTCCTCCATCCCCACCCCCTTTCTGTTTCTTCCCCCTTCCTTTTGTTTTTTTCCAATAATTTATATAGATTTTTCTTTTCCCACCTATTTCCATTATTTTTAAATCTATATATTTTATGCCCTGTTAGCCTCTCCACCCCACCCCCACTAGAGCTGTACCTTGTATGTCCTGCCATCCATTCTTAATTAGCACATTCGTTTAGATAATATCACCACCTTCAATACCTCTTTGTTCTTTTGTCTGTGACATCTTTTGATTATCTGCTCCTATCACTGCTTGCTTGTCCCTACAACCACACCGCCCCCCCCCATTTCTCTCCTCCCACCTCCCCCCCCCACCCACCATCCACCTTAAACCAGCTTAAATTTCACCCCTCTCCTAATATTCACTCAGTTCTGTTGAAGGGTCATGAGGACTCGAAACGTCAAGTCTTTTCTTCTCTGTCGATGCTGCCAGACCTGCTGAGTTTTTCCAGGTAATTCTGTTTTTGTGTAAGTGTAAGAGTTCTGCCAATTTTAAGAAAGTACAATATCCAGGAAAATCCCTGGAGGAAGAAGTCATTAATGCAATCCAAAGAGATTTGTTGTGACTGCTTATAAAACTGGAGAAAAAATTGTTATTCTCTAATTGAAGCAATGACATCACATTCATTCACTCATTCATTCTTGCTTTCTTGCTTTCCAGTTCCTTGAATTGGGATGACTAAACTATGAAGTAAACACCTTGGAATAAACTCTACCTGTACTATCCAGTGGTTGTAACTGTGCCCAATTCCTTCCCTCCAGGTACAGCATTTCAACATAACTTATTACAGATAATAGTTCAAACAATATTAATGGAAGTCATTCAAATTGTGGCAGGTGGGATAATGGAACAAGAACCTATGGCCATCTGGTGAAGCAAATATAACTGTTAGATGAATGCACTGTCTCATTCATTTCACTTGTAGGAATTGTTTACCTTGTCTCTTGAGGACCTTTATCTAAAAGCTGTTAACTTATATTAACGATAATTGTCTCCCAATTCCCACCTCAGTACTTTCTCCAGCACAAGAGAAAATGATGATATATTAAAATATTGACGAATAAATCTAAATTAAACATACACTTTGTACCTCCAGGCTATCACTAACACCGTAAGGAACAAATGAGGCAGCTTAACAGTCATTTTTATATTTTAAAGTCTTTGACCTAATACCTGAGGAGAAAGCCAGGAATCCTGGGAAGGTGAAGTTCTTGTCCAATTTAACAAAAGGACCTCATTTTCACTTTTTACTTCTGTTTCCTGCCTGGCAGCTGGCCAGGTTGACATGTTATCTGGGAAAGCCTGTGGGAGAAGGCTGCAGCTGACTTAGGCCTCTGCTGACTTGCAGCCAAGCAATAACAAGCACTTACCTGTGTGATCGGGATCTTCCCGACTCCATTTAGTTGTCAAGTTTCCAGAGTCCTGACATTGTGTGATCCTGATTTAAATAACATAATCAGGTGTCCGGCCACTCTCGAGAGCTGGACACAGAAATACTACACAACTCACGGCTTTAATAATGATGACAGGCACTTATGCAACTGATTGTAGCCACATTATGAGACTTAATATTCCCTACATTCAGTTTGGCCTCAATTTGAATTTTTAGAAAGGAGGGGGCCTTGTCCACTCTCTTCCTGTCCCAATCTGGTCAACTGCAATTTTAAATTGCAGGTGGTAAGCGTGCACATAGCAAATACACTAAGGGAAAGTGATGGTGTAGTGGTTGGACTAGTAATCCAGAGACCCAGAATAATGCTTTGTGGACCTGGGTTCAAATCCCACCATGGCTGATTGAATTTGAAATTAATTTTTAAAAATCTGATTTATTATTTCCAATAAAAATCGGAATTAGAAGTCTGATCACCATTGTCAATTATTATACAAATCCATCTAGTTCACTAATGCCCTTTAGGGAAATCTTCTGGTCTTGCCTACCTATGACTCCAGACCCACAGCAATGTGCTTGTCCCTGAACGAGGGCAATAAAATGCTGGCCTAGCCAGTGATGCTCACATCCAATGAATTAAAAAAAACCTGATGGAGTCCCTCTGTGCAGATCAAGCTTTGATGAGTCTCCAGTTATCAGGTCCCAATCTGCCACTTTAACCTGGGCACAGCAGCTGGGGCCAGAAGAGGCCCAGTAAGATAAGTTTCCTTGAGTATTCCTCTGTCTCTCACCAGGAAACCTTACACCACCCCTGGTCCTCCTTTCTCTTTGATGGATTTTCTCCTTTCTTGTCTTGTTCCAGGATCGTTCCTGTGAGCGCACAGCAATGGCTTCCACACAAATTCCAGTAGCAAACTCCCTTGGCCAGATCTGGGCTGGAGCCTGATCTTGCAAATGTGGCCTGTGAAGTTAAGTTCAGTCTGGGCCTCAGCTTATAACTCGTCCTGTTGCTGGTAATGATGTTGAATTATCTTGAAGAATCATCAGTTTGACAGACAGTATGTCTGTTGATGTATATTCAGGTATACTGCTGCTTTCAGGCTCTTCCTCAGCTCTTTCACTTAGCTGCACCAAGGAAGGTCTGCGGTCAGCAGTGAAGTCAATGAAGCCTTTCCTCAGATTTTCTCATTGTGATCCTACAGCATAATAAAGTTGGATAAAAATATTGAAGATCAAGGCCGAGGCTGCCTGAGCACTTGTAAACTTTATTGTTATGGCCATAGTCGGTGTTAATTGCTGCGCAAACCAAATCCCAGAGGGAAACTTTGGGCCACACCCATCCTTTCGTATTCTGAAACTGAGGAGAAGACATACTGATCTCAGCAGTAAGAGGTCCAGTAACACCTTTGGGATTTTAACAATTAAAAGTAAAAATTTTATTCACAAAAATAAAAGAAAACTTAGGCACACAAGATTCCAGTTACAAAACATTAGCCTTACAAAACATTCTCCCAAAAACTCTCTATTTGCTCAAACCCACAAGTTTCCAGGAAACACTCACTTATAGATGTCTACTATGAAATCCAGTAATATTACACAAGACAAACTGCTGGAGCATCAATAAAGGTGCACCACGTGACATTTACCCGCTCCCACTATATGGTGGAATCCACTTCAGAATAAAACTGCTTGCTGCAGCCCAAGACTTTTCTGGTTTGACTGGATGGGTGATTCAAACTGCATTCTTTCCCAGCCCAGAGCTCCAGCTATCTCAACAGCTCAAACAGCTCCAGCTACCTCCAGCCATTTCCATCTCAATAGCTATCCACCGTAACTCTAAGATACCTTTTTCCCCTTTAATCTCAGTCCCATTGTCCTCACACACTTCTTTGAAACTCAGACCCTTCTAAATATAATATCTTTCATGTTCCCATCTTGTCTCTGCTTCTGGGTCAATAAAATATAATATCCCCACTACTATTTACCTATGGAACTCCTGCAAGATGCAAACATGTTTCTTGGTGTCTCTGACTCTGCTTTGATATTCAAACAAACTCTCAACTTATATAAAAATTCAAATGTTAGATCTAACCTATTTACTTGTACCTCAAACTTAACGCCTCTATCCTTTTCACATTTCCAACCCCCCAGACAACCTGGATTCTATCAATCCTTTGCCCAGCTTAATTAAATCACACACACATAGACACAGATATCTACCTTTCTTTGCAGAATAACACAATATTCCCCAAAATATAAAAAAGAATCCATTCTCAAAACACAAGCTGGACTTAGTACATGTTCCATGTGGGACTTTGCTGTACATGGCTTTGGAGTCGTCATGTGCGCTATGATGAACATTTGCATGATGAACAGCTCAGTGATGGACAGCTTCATTGCTGACTGCACAGATGCTTGTGTACATTTGCAAAGTATTTGCATAGACTCAAGAGACTCCTGTAGGTAGCCCTGTTCAGACAGTCATGTCATCTTATAAATATGAGAACAGAACCACAGTGAGGAAAGGTCCTGCTGCTCCCTGGGAGATACGTGTCTATTCCTGACCTGTCACCATCACTTGCTCCTGTCGCCATGCACTGCCAGTCCCATGCAGCAATGCAGCAGTATAACGGCTGCTCCTGCTAACTAACTTCTACGCAAATCTACAGCTAGTCCACTAGCAAGCTTGAGTTGTGGATGGACAATTTACACAGAACAGGGGAAAAAAACATGTTTGGGTTAATGGATGAGTGGGTATTCTCTCATGCACCGCCATTAAGGCACCAATAAAGTCCAACTAGAGGAGCTACAGCAACATGTGGGGAGATGGTTGCGTAGTGGCAATGTCACTGGGCTAGTAATCCAGATGAATTTTCTGGGGACATAGGTTCAAATCCCACTCTGGAAGTTGGTGGAATATAAACTCAATAAATAAACCTGGAATATTAAAATAATCTCAGTAATGGTGACCATGAAACTATCATTGATTGTTGTAAAAAAAACCCTCCTGTATCACCAATGTCCTTTAGGGAAGGAAATCTGCTGAACTTACCTGGTCTGGTATACATGTAACTCCAGAACCACAGCAATGTGGTTGACTCTTAACTGCCCTCTGAAATAGTCAAGCAAGCCACACAGTTCAGGGGCAATTAGGGATGGGCAACAAATGCTGGACTTGCCAGTGATGCCCACATTCCATGAAAGAGTAAAAAAAAGTCATTATACTGTTCAATATTGTACACAATTTAAATAAAAGAACTCAAATTTTACTCAAAAACAACTGTGTTGTGTTATAAAGATACAAATAATCATGCTTCTAGCTCATTGTAACGCATGTTGGTTTAATGGCCTCACTAAGTCTGAGTCATCAGTTGGCATTTCTTCCATAATGCTTGAAATATGGATGATATAAATGTCCAAATAATGAGCTACAACAATATAATGGTTTGTTTAACATTTCCAACTGCTAGATGTTCTAATTTTAATGGCAGTATATAGTTTCCAACACTTCTATGTTTCCTTTCATTTTAAATCATCCAGACTGTTTGACAAAGTACCAAATTTGCGACATTGATTTGCGTTCTGATTGATTATTACAAGAAGCAAATGTGACATTATGTTAAATTGCATATTTTTCATGCGCACAATGAGTTACCTCAGCATCTGCACCAATGCAACCGTTCAGCTTGTCTTCCATTCGAACATACAACTATTATAGACTCCATTGCATAAAATATGAAGCATAATATTCACAAGGGCAATATCCAGTAAATGATTTGATTGAAACATAACGCACTAAATTTCTTCTATGGTGTCCAATATTATTTGTCCAAATGCTCATTGTGTGTGATTAATCACCTGCCTGGTACTGATGCATATTTCAATATCATGCTAGTGGGGACATGCATCATCTGATGTACAACTGTAAAGTGGTAATTTGAAAAAGCTTTATATCATTCAGCAGTTTTCAGAGAGACAATTTGAGGGATGACATATTGAATGCTGGAAGTTTTAAGATGTAATAACAAATTGAATTAATATTGTCAAGTATTTTCCTTTTCAACATGATGTTCAATTAAATAAATTACATTGGCTTATGTGGATTTTATTTCCTCTGACTAACTTTCAATTAACCTTTAGATTGCGAGCAGATCTAGAAAATGTCGTTTGTCTGGTTTTCCAGCGCGTGCAGTAACACTAAGAATATTGTTATTATGAACAAGCTGCTCAATCATCACAAGTGCCTTCAAGATATAAACCAGGTGTTACTGCTGATGAACAGTTTGGGCAGCAACCCATGTGGATTAATATTTATAAAAGGTTAAATGCATTTGCACCATTTAAAAAGTTAATGAGAATTTGGAGGACATGGAAGAAGAGATTTAATCCTGGACTCCTGGCTGAAGTTAACTCACCTTTACACATTCCTGCAACTGTAATTCTTTTCTGGAATTGATATTTCACTTTAGATTACCAAAAAAAAATCTTTTTGTATCCCATGGCAAGAAGATGAATTTATTAGACTTGAAGTATCCTGTGGAACTTTTCTCCCATTTCCAATCATATCGGCAGCGATGTGATCTGAGTGAAAATCAGTTTTGGATTTCAATTCGAATGTACTGATTCTGCTAATAAACCATTATAAACAGAAACGTGTGTAATCTCTGTGGACATATCTACAAGCAGAGACGAGATAAAATAAAAACTGCAACTTTATCACATCTGGTATTGTGGAATTTTCAGTGTCAAAATGTTAACTCCTGTTTATGTACAGCAGAAACTGATAAATTGGACCATTAGATAAGTGGACCTGTCCAACAAATGAGATCATGAGAAGCTGTGTGGGTGACGGGGGAGTGATGTAGTCAGGTGAATGACAGCTTATATACAAGTGTGTTTGTATCTCCTTCATCAATGCCAGACATCATCCATGTTAAACATGTCAGAGATGTTACTCCAGGGAACTCCCCTGCACCTTCTAATGACACCGGCAGAAGTCTGGACATAGGTTGATTGCTTAGTTCCTCCAGTGGAGGGCAAGGATGTGACAAGGATTAACTTTAGAGTTCACTCTGGGAGCCAAATTTGAGCTGATGTCAGATCAAAAACATTAACCTTTCAGGCACTTCGTAGAAATACATTCGGAAAGAGAGCAGGAAATGTAACCCTTGGGCCCAGATTTTCGCTCCCAGGTCAGGTGTGCAGAGATGGGAGAATTTCTAACTCTGTGAACCCAACCTGTGAACCGCAGATTGCATTTTCATTCTGGTGGAGGGGGGTGGGGGGTGGGGGGGTGGTGGGGGGGGTCAACTGGATTTGACACCGGGCCTGCCAACCCTGAAATGAGCGCAGAGCTTGCTGGGTGTTCAGGCAGACAGGCTGGAATGCCTCCCTCTGTGTTCTCGCACTGTGTTGAATTAAATTTGAGAAAACGAATAGAACAAAAAAGCATCCCTCCAGCCCTCACCCACCTCAAAACACCACACACGCCCCATGTCCCATCCATGCCAATCTATGTCACCATATGCCTCCTACCCACAACTTGTGGCCCCTCATACCCCCATGCCAACCCATGATCCTCTACCCACCCGTACGGTCCCCTCACACCTCCTGTGCCCCCAAATCCCACAGTCCATTATATACCCAGTGCCAACTTAGTAACAACTCATGCCAACCTATGCCCACACCACCCTTTCCCCTTAGCCCCTCCATGCCAACTCACCTGGTATCCTTTGACAGTTCTTTGACAGCTTGACAGTTCCAATAAGTTTATGCACTTTTTTTACACAATCGTGTTTACTTTTAACAGCCTCTAAGGGCGCCTTATCTCCCCCAAAGGGTGTCTTACCTCCCCTAAAACTGTACTGGGACAAGATCCAAAGAGGCACCGTACCTCTCCAAAGGGGTGCCCTAGCTATCCAAACAAATCCACCAAGTTCAGACCTTCTCCTACTTGGTCTAATTTGCACACACTGGGCAGGATTTTCCCCTCGTTGGGCAGGCACAGCAGGTGGGCCTGGGAGCAGCCGCAAAACCGGCCACCGCCCGCGATCGGGCCCCCGCCATCGATTTCACACTGGCTGGCCTGTAGACGCTGAGCGCTGCCAGGGTGGGGGCTGGAGGAGGGCGAGCGCGGAAGTTTGCGGGGGTGCGCGCAATGAAAACTCCCTGAGGCACAGAGCTAGCTCAGGGGGGGGGCGGGGGCTGAAGTTTTTTTTTTTGAAAATCATAAATTAAAAGCTTAGCAATGTTAAAAACACGTCCCCTCATATGACTCTATCACGTGAGCAGGGACATGTTGTAAATGAAATTTAAAAATTTTTATTCGATTTTTATTTGCTGTTGGAAACCTCATCCCACCCGTAGATGAGCTTTCCTAAAAAATCCAAAGGCCACTCGGCTTCTTGCCAGCTCGCCAACTGTAAGCTTGGACAGCCAGCGAAACGTTTCATTCAGTTGTAACTTTAATGGCCTTAATAGGTCTGTTATTTGTCAGTGGGCACACTGCCGACTCCCGCGTGAGCCCACCAGCCGAAATATTGCCCCTTGGCGTCAGGGTGCTCGCCCAGCGTTATCGTGCGTCACTTTATGCCCGAGCGGGTTGGGCGCAGGCCCACCCGCTCAGCGCCGATTTCTGCCCACTGGGTTTCACGCTCCTGGCCCACCAAAATCCCACTCCAGCGGGGCAGCTGGTGGTTTGGACAGCCAGCGGCACCCATAAACTGTGCGCGTACAAACGCTGACTGAACTCCATTCCCGTTCCTGCAAAAATGCAATATGCAGTATTCGGGGGCAGGGCTTAGGATTTCCAGACATTTCTGGGATTTTCGACGTACCTTTGGTTGAAAACTCCAATGCTTCTCAAATTTGTGACCGTAACATCAGCTGTTTATTTCCAAAGATTTCCTTTGTCATCACCAATAGTAGCCCATGCACTCAGGTTACTTGTTGGTATTAATTGCAGTTCAGAATTCTACTATAGGCTTGGCGCAGTAGTAAGTGAATTAAATCAGTGAACTGAAAAGAACAATTGTGCCAAGATTTGTTGGGCAAATCCAATTAATTGAACTCGCAATTTTCCAAATTTTAAAACGGCATCTGTTTTGAAGGTGCATTTAGACCAGGCTCTATTTCCTGACAGTTGAAAGTGTCTGAATTGGATGGGATTAATGCATTATTCTGAATCAACACATATTGCAACAGGCGTAAATAATCAATAATTATGTAAATTAAATGATTTTTCTGTTGGAGCTAGTACAAGGGAAAACAGCCACTCTGTGAACACACTAATAACAGAAGGCGCCATGATATGAAAGAGTATTTGATATTCCAACAGGATATCACCTAAAAAATGCAGGCGGTAAAAAGGATAAAGAAACTTTGAAAAATTATTGCAACGATCAGATAACTATTACAGATAGTGTGAGTTTCCAATTAAATCTGCCTCCACCACACTCTCAGGCAGTGCATTGCTGATGCTAACCACCCACAGTGTTAAAACACTTTTCCTGATTGCCATTGCTTCTTTTGCCAAACACTTTAAACTCACGCCCTCTGGATCTCGACCCTTCCACAAATGGGAATAGTTTCTCCCTATCTACTCTCCTCCAGACCTCTCTTGATACCACCATCAAATCTCCTCTCAACCTTCCCTTCTCCAGGAAGAATGGTCCTAACTTCCCCACTCTATCTCAGTAACTGAAGTTCCTAAACAAAAACAGAATTACCTGGAAGAACTCAGCAGGTCTGGCAGCATCGGCGGAGAAGAACAAAGTTGATGTTTCGAGTCCTCATGACCCTTCAACAGAAAGAGGTTCCTCATTGCTGGAGCCATTCCATCTTTTCTGCACCCTCCCTGAAGCCTTCATATTCTTCCTAAAACATGGTGCCCCGAATTAGATAAACTACTCCTGCTCAGGCCAAATCAGTGTTTTGCTAAGGCTTATCATAGCTTCCTTGCTTTTGTACTCTATGGGGAGAATTCTCCCCCCATTGGGGAGGTTGTGCTGGGGGGTGGGGGGGGGGGTTGTGGTGGGGGGGGCGCAGACCCGATCAGCATCCCGATTGGCTCCTTGCCGCCATTTTACGTGGGTGGGCCAATTAAGACCCACCCAGCGTGATGTGCGCCCTGAAGCGCTGAGCGCTCCCTGTGTGGGGTGTGGGTGGGGGGGGGTGTGTGGGGGGGAGTTCCCTGAGTCGGGGCCTGTGCTCTTTCACGTGCAAATGAGCGCAGAAATCTCCCTGAGGCACGGAACTGTCTCAGGGAGATTAGTTTAAGTTCCAAAAATTTTAATAAAGAAAAGAAAATATTTAAGACATGGCAGTGTCACATGAGCTGGGACATGTCAATGAACTTTAATGAAAAAATGTACTTAGCTTATAAACCCTTCAGGAAACCTCATCCTGCCCGTGGAAGAGGTTCCATGATAAATGTGAAGGCCGCCTGGGCTCTTCGCCTGTCCACCAGCCTTAAGGTTGGATGGGCAGCTCTGTTAAGTCTCTTAATTAGTTTTTAAATGGCCTTAATAGGCCTTTGACAGTTGAGTGGGTGTACAGCCGACTTGGGTGTGCGCCTGCCAAACTGAAAATCTAAATGGTGCGCGGAGAAATCGGAATGTCCCCCCCGACATCACCGCGCATCATTTTACGGGGCCCACTTGCCAAGCCAAAGATTCAGGCCTATTCCTATGTTTACAAAGCCTGGGATCCCATCTCCCTTTTTAACCACTTTCTCAATCTGCCCTGCCATCTTCAATGATTTGTGCACTTATATTCTAACATTTTTTTTAACGTAACGTACAGTGCCTGTGATATATTTGCAATATAACATCAGCTCTGTTCAGAAGTGGGTGTAACAAGGTTCGTGTGGAGCACTCGTGCAGACAGACATTTGGGTGGAATGCCCTATTTCTGAGCTGAGATTCGGTGCAACTCTGCAATAAAACCTTCATCGGTAAGCATCGTCTCCAGGTTAGAATCCTGGAATTCTGCAGGAGCATTTACACCATCCAGGCAGCAGCAGTTCAAGAAAGTGATTCACACAAACGATAAATGCTGGCCTTGCCATTGATGCCCACATCCACTGAATGATTAAAAAAAAGTACAGTTTTATTGATGTGTAATACTTTAACACAATCCATGTTCTAAAAATATGAAATTTTTATTCATAGATGGGCAGAATATTGGCTGGCAAGTTTCATGGGGATTGAGATTCCAATGTATTCTCCACAAAATGGCACTCTGCATTAGGAGACATGTCAACCACAGAAGAACCAGCTGGTGACCACAGAATCCCTGCAGAATGCCCTTTCGTTCCCATTGCTGGCAAAGATTACATTCACAAGTGAGTATTAAATATCTCATTCTTGCTCGTTGAGGCAGTAAATTGTAATAATTGCAATCAACAGCTGATTGCTCATTTTGACTTCCTGGTAAGGGATCATTTAGACTGCTGGGTATGTAAGTACAGAGCATTCCGAGCTGGTGTTGAGAGAGCCCAACCATCTTAAGTGCCTTAACATCCAAGTTTTTGAAAATTGACCTGCAATTTTCTGATGAAACAATAAAGCAGGAGAAAATAAATTGAATGATGATATTATATGGCATTTATAACCTTGAAGGGCTGAGAGTTTGAAATCATTCAGAGCTGATACTCTTAGTGCTTATCTTCACACTCATGCAAACACAAATCTTCTGTCAATAGTGCTGGATGGTCAGCTATTATCCAGTTTTCAATATAGCCAACAATGAAACTGGTCTCTTGCTATTATGAAGGATGGAACTTGATCATTACAGATCCTAATATTGTCCTCTAGGCTAATATCTGAAAATTGCTTTGACACAAGTTTCTGCACAGCAGCAGAATATTGTGACCTTTACCTGTTACTGTCAGTAATTTTTCATCAAAATATATCATGCGCAAAGCAATTTTAAGAATTCTGGAAAATTGAAGTTTGATATTTATTTATTTTTGGTTTAAAATGGTTTGTTCTGGTGCACAATTGCAATGTCCCGATCTCTGCTTTGCTCAGTGCTGATTAGGATGGTCAATTGTGCTTCCCTTGTCTCATTTGTAATTGAGGAATTCTCTGCTTTGTCATTTTATAATCTAACTACGTTTCATTAATTTGCATAAAACTCATCGCAGTGAAGTGTTAAAAGAAAGGAATTTTAGAAAAAAGGGGGTGTTGTTCCTTTCTTCAGAGTTTAGATTGTCTTCACTTTTTACAACTTAAGTTAAAGAAAGGTTTGTTCTGAGTCTTCAAATTTGTTACTCAGGCTGCAAAATTGCCCCCTGCTCTGCTTCATGAAAAGATCCCATAACAAACCAGGAGACCCACTGCTCAATATTAGCTATCTTTAGGAACATGTACAAAAACATTCACCTATTCTGTTCCTATTTCTCTCAATAAAATTGATGTGTGCATCTGGATTTCCTCTTGTTGGACTTTACCATCCACAAACACTGTAGACAGTTTCATATTAAAGAACATCTGGCAAACTGCTTAACTAGCTGAACAATGATAAAATTCAAACATTGGTTTACTCAATAAAATGTTCCACAAATTAAAATGATGCGAGGAAGTTTTGTCCATCCCAGTTTCCTAGGCTTCAAAAAATCATTTTCGTGTGGTCTCCCCCCCACCTCCAAGGACAAGCTACTTGTGGAGGTTCCTAGCATCAGAGGGCTAGTGTGGCCCCAAGCTGGTGCACCTTGGGAGTGCAAACGTCTGCATGGAAAGGACTGACCTCCTGCCTGAACCTGTGAAAATTGATGGGATGGGGCCAGGCACAATCACAGTTCCCATTAATTCTCAGCTTTGTCACTAAAAGGAGTAAAATGTATGTGCCAAAAACAAGGAATCAGTGAATAAAACAGGAGGTAAAAGCAAAAGTAAAGCTTCAGAAAGAGATACTATTATGTTCCTTCGGTTGAGTCGCTTTGCTCACAAACACGGTTGCACAACTATCTACCGCAATATAAGAGGAAGCACATGCTGCTTATTTACACCAGTAACAAAGCACTAA
Source organism: Carcharodon carcharias (assembly GCF_017639515.1). Taxonomy (NCBI): domain Eukaryota; kingdom Metazoa; phylum Chordata; class Chondrichthyes; order Lamniformes; family Lamnidae; genus Carcharodon; species Carcharodon carcharias. Next base: position 143,527,377 of record NC_054479.1, read on the forward strand.
CACAATGTGTGCTTCTCCGACCAGACTCTATTCCAAACTACCGATTAACATTGTAGCCCACACTACACAGCAATTGGGTCACGTGGTCAGTCTTCTCACATTCTCTTAAAGGTGTATTGCACCTCAAATTGCCACATACCTCCCCCTTTACCCAAAAGTACAATTTACAATCTTTGCAATATATCAACTATTTACAAATTCAGTCTCTCTGGAGGCTTCTTCAAACCTGTCGAATGTCGTAGTTCTATGACTTTGGATGATTTATCCAAGATCTCCCTCTCAGGAGTTATCTGTCCACTAGGCTCTCCAGTAGGAACCTGTATGTGTGTCTCTTCGACTCTCTCAGGCTCAATGGATCCTACAGGCAATTCAAAACCAAAGGGAATTCCTTCTACCTGTGGTGTCGACTCCAACGGGAATGTTTTCACCCTCTTCGGACCCAATCACATACTCTCCTGCTGCCCCTCCCCTCCAAGTTCAACAATATGAAGGTCAATTGTCAGGCAGTTTCTCAAAATCAGGATGTTGGACAAAACTAAATTTAACATGGAATGATCAGCTTCCTGTTGTGCAAAAAAAAATTCCAGGGCCTTGTTAGTAATTCCGCTTTTTCTCCCTACCTGTCTTCTTTTGATGGGTTTTCTTCTTGGCAGCGCTGACTTTAATCTCAGCTTCTTCTTCAACTTCCCTATTGACCAGACTAGGCTCAGGTATCAGTTCAACTTGAGTGAACTCAGTGGTTGAGTCTTCCAGAGTTTCCTCACCTGTCAGCTCCTTTGAAAACTCAGGGGTCTCTATTTTTAAAACTTCTTGGCTTCCATGTAGCTGATTCTTCAGCTCTTCCAGTTCTTTTTTATATTTGTTAGTTGTTTCCTGGAGAGTTAAGGATTGTTGTATTTTCTTGGCTAATTTATTCTTTAATTTGGCCAGAGATATGCTGAATTCTTTCTGTTCTTCCTCATACCTTTTTAGTGGTGCAAATTGGGATCTGAGAGAATCTTGCAATAAGCGAAAGACCTTTTTCTTTTTGGAGGTTACTGACTTCAACCTGAACTCGGTCCTGAAGCATCAGCTCCACGAATTCCTTTTGTTGAGTCTTTACACGCTCATCTTTCCAAACAGCAACATTTCCTGCTTCTAATTGAGATCTCAGTGATCTCTCAAGATTGATCTCTCTTAACCAGTTTCTTTCGAGGAGCCTCGGTCCTCTGCCTGCTATTACTATTAGGGGTACTGTACTGTACTGGAAGCTTACATATACTTCTTACTCATATGTCCTCACCAGTATACATCTTTAATTTAGCATCCGAATTTTCCAGGTTTAGTGAGTGGTCTTCTCCATTCAGATATTTGAATGTGTATTTCCCCAATGACTGTTGTAGATGCCCCTGCATTCACCTCCATTCAAATGGGTCTTCTGTTGACTTCCACTGTCATGTAGATTGGCTCTGTTTTACCCATTTTTAAGTGGTGTAGTGAGTAAATATCTGACTCTGTTTCTTCTGGTTCCTCCATTATGTGAATTTCACAATTTTTATCTTCTTGTTTAAAAATTTGTCTCAATCTGTATTTGCAATATCGTATAATGTGCCCATTATGATGGTAGTAGAAACATTTGGTTCTTTTAAATTGGTATTCGTTTGCAGGCTGTCTGGTTCTATTTCTGCTATTATTAATGTGGGTTTTATCCGCTAAGCCATTGCTTTTTGCTGGTCTGTTAATGGTGGCTGTTTCCTGCCTTTCTGTGGAGCCCAGCGCTTCCCCATCATTTCTAGCCGGTGCTTCCCTCCCAACATGAAGAACAGCCCCATTTTGTGCTCCCTTTCTTTCTTCTGAGTCCCTGACTGTGTCTCCATTGCGAGTGCCAATTCCAGCCCCTTGCTGAAGTCTAAATTCATTTCTAGCCTTTTTTGAATGGTGTCTTTGTTAATCCCACACACTAATCAGTCTCTTAACATGTTGTTAATCGACATCTGAACCCACAGTGCTCTGTCAGTTGTTTTGCGGCTGCTACATAGCAAGCGTCTCTCCAAGGGCGCGACACGTCAAATTAAATTTAAAACGTTGCGTTGTTACTGAGGGTTTCAGCTGAAATTGGCTTTTCACAAGATTCACCAACTCATCAAAGCTCTTGGAATCTGAAGTGTTGGGTGCTGTCCAGACTGCACACATCCTGAAATTTCGAAGGACACTGAAGGGTTAGTGAAAACTTTAATCATAATTTGGAAAACTTGTACAAATTACATCTGGAGAGGGAAAAGTGCTATATACATGCCCTGTTTAAGAAAGGGAAATATGATAAGCCTGGAAATTATAAGCCAGTCATTTTTATCTTGGTTAGAGTAAATCTCTAGAGTTCAGAGCAAGGAAATGCATTATTGAACATCGAGGGCAATGACTTATCTGGAACCATCAGTGAGAATTTGTAAAGCCCAGGTCATGCTTGACTAATTGCATTTTTTGAAGGAATTTGAGTGTATAGATAAAGGGAAGCTTGCTGGACTTATATATGGATTGTCAATAGAGATTTGATAAAGTACCACATAAGATCCGTGTTCTGAAAATTAAGACAGTTGGTACTGAAGAAACTGCAGCCACAATGATAGAGGAGTGGTTGGGGGACAGGAAGCAAGAAGCAAAGGAAATGGTTTCTGTTTAAATTGGTGATCAATGGTATGCCCAGGAACCTGTGCTGGATTCTCTTTTGCTTCCTATTTATATAAATAATTTGTTTATAAGCATAAAATGAATGATATTGAAATGTGCTGATTAAATCAAATTAAGGGAGTTGTGATATGCTGAAGATTACAGGATGATGTCAGCATGTTGGTGGAGAGAAGTTGAAGCATATTTTGGTAAAAAGAATAGTGAAAAGAAGTAGATTTTAAATAGTAAGATTTTTAACAGTTTGGAAAACAGGAATGCAGATATGCATCAACCTTTCAAGCTGGTTGTATAGGTTGAAAAGACCATAAAAAGGTATCTTGCATTGTGGGTGTGAAATTCAGTTTCATAATGCTGATAAAGCTGACACTATAAAAGCTGGAGATCTTCTCTGAGTTGGGTGCACAATGCTCCCACTGTAGCCCAAGTTGAAAGGGCACTCACACAGAGGTGCTGGGCTTGTGCCGGAAGCTTCTCAAGTGCCCAGGTGGTCATGCCAAGCAGCCTTACCAGCTAATGTGAGGCACAATGTTCAAACTTGGACCACGCAGGTCCACCCAACTTATTCACTTGTCCCACACGAAAGGACATGCATACCGCTGCAGGAGCGGCCCACCGTTAGAGCCTGTTAGACATCCTGACTTGCAGATAAGGTGATTTGGACTAACCAACGTCTGCTATTGCACTATTCCTGGAAGCACTGTGGATTGATTCAGGTGCTGAGGTAAGTTCCTGGATTTAGCAAACAATGTTGCTGTACCCTCACAGGGAGTGCAGAGGGTCTGGTGACCTTTTCACACAAAGGCTGTAACAGGTATGGGGGCTGCAGTTGCCGCAGGGGCTGCGACAGAATAGGGAGATCGAGCATATGTTGCGGAGAGGGGGAGCTCTGTATGGTGCCCCTATCAAATTGGAGTTGGACTCCTCCTTGACATTGATGGGAGGCTTGTCTGGCAGACCAGTCACCTCATTTAAATCCCATCTGAGTCTCTTGTAGCAGAACATGTCTGTGAAATGGCACATAAACTATAGTTTTCTTCCTGTCCTAGCTGCAAGCCACTCCTACCTGGTGACTCATCAAGTGCTGAACCCAACTCTAAACTAGCTTCCTCAGCAAGTGCAGTGCCAGTATCTGAGTTGGTGGCTGTGAGTGTCCGATCAAGTAATGGGGCCTCTTCATTAGTGTGGGCTTTTGCTCTCTCCCCTCCTCTTTGGCTGCTGGGGCTAGGCAGTTGGCAGTTCTTGGGGCTCTGAAAGCAGAAAATCAGAAAGGGGTAGATGAGCGAAAGGAAGTGGTGATGTAAAGAGCCATGGTCACACCATCAGTATCTTGATCATCGTGCTAGACAGCCGGATGAGGGTGACTGGGAGTTGAAAAGGGGCCTAAGTCAGGAACATACCATCATCCTCAATGTTCTCAGCGATGTAGGATGACAGGGGCCAGATATCAGAGAGCCTTTTGGTGCTGACAGTATCTATAGGGTTCAGGAGATGCTGGAATTCTTGTCCCCCTCTGGTCCCTTTAATTCTGCACTACCTTGTCCTGCAAGAGATAGAGGGCAGAACAACACCGATGACAAATTAGAATTATATAATCTCTTTAATGGAATAAAATGTCCCAAGGTGCTTCACAAGAGCATCATCAAACAAAACATGATACCAAGCCACATAAAGAGATATTAGGACTGGTGGCTAGCATCTTGGTCAAAGGGGTAGGTTTTAAGGTGTGTTTTGAAGGAGGAAAGAGTGGTAGAGAGACAATGAGGTGTAATGAGCAAATTCCAGAACTTAGAGCCCAGGGAGCCAAAGGTATGGCCGCTAATGGTAGAGCAATTCAAATTGGGGTTGCTCATGAGTTAAGTGGTTGCAGCTAACTCCAAGGGTTGTAGGGTTAGAGGAGATTACAGAGATAGGGAGTGGTAAGGCCATGAAGGGATGTGAAAATAAGGATGAGAATTTTAAAATTGTGATGATGCTTTACTGCGAGTCAGTGTAGGTCAGCGTGCATAGAGGTGATAGCGGATTGGAACTTGGTGGCCCAGACAGCAGTGTTTTGGATGACCTCAAGATTACTGATGGTAGAATGAGGGAAACCAGCCATGAGTGGAATAGTCACGTCTAGAGTTAACAAATGCATGAATGAGGGTTTCTGCAGCAGATGAGCTGAGGCAGAGGCCAAGTCGGGGGATATTACAGAGGTGGGAACAGGCAGTCTTAATGATGGCAGGAATGTGTGGTCGGAAGCTCATCTCAGTATTGAGTATGACACCAAGTGTTGCGAACAGACTGGCTTAATCTCAGACTGCTGCCAAGGAGAGGGATGGAGTCAATAGCTAGCAAATGGAGTTTGGAATGGGAGCCTAAAACAATGGAGTGGTGGTGAGGTAGAGCTGGGTGTTGTCAGTACACATGTGAAAACTTTTGTAGATGAGAAATAGGAGTGGGGGGACGGCGAAGGTAGATCCTTTGGGGACACCAGAGGTAACATTGTGGGATCAGAAAGAGAAAGTATTACAGCAGTTTGGCTATGATAAGATGGATGAGACTGGAAAGGGGTCAACGCAGTACCATCCAGTGAGATGACAGTGGAAAGGCGCTGGAGGAGGATTGTGTGGCCAACCACATCAAAGGCTGCAGGTAGGGCGAGAAGTGTGGGAGGGATAGATTACCGTTGTCACAGGCACATAGGGTTTCCTTTGTGATTTTGATAAGAACAGTTTCAGTACTGTGGCAGGGGCAGACACCTGATCTGAGGGATTCAAATATCAAGTCCTGAGAAAGATGTGCATTGATTTGTGAGGTGACAACCTGTTCACGGACTTTCGAGAGGAAGTTTGGAGATGGGATGGTCATCTGCAAGGTCTGTGAGGTCAAAGGAATTTTTAGAAGAGAGGGATGATGAAAAAGCAGAATTAAAGGAAAGAGTGACAACAGCTGGAAGCAGAGAACTGTTCACAATATTGGCTGACATGAATGTCAGTGATTGTGTTGCACAGAGTTTGGGTGATTTTCCAGATGAATAGCTGGAGGTTTATGGAAGCAGCAGGAGTTGGGTGTGAGGCTGATACTATTGGAATGTGTGTGAGGATAAGGTGGAGTATGGGAATATTAGACATGAGACTGTCCTGAGTGTCAGGAGGTACTGCTGGGTGAGTGAGTGATGTGATTATGGTAGATTGAGCAACATGAGAGATTGGGGTATGATGGAAAGGAGATGTAATGCAGAAGATGCATTCACTGACCTTGACCATCCGTGTGAGGCATTAGATTTCCTGTAGCATTGCAGCAAGGTCTTTGGGACATGCCACTGGCCATTGACCTCCCTGGCCACCTCTTCTTTTCCCTTCTGAGATTGTTTCCTGAGAGCCTACTGCCCTTCCCACCCATGCAGAAACATGACCTCTTTTCTCCTGTCCACCCCATGATAAAAACCTCAAGCGCTGCACCGGTGAACTCTCTCTCTTTCCTGGTGCTCCATTGAGGCCACTCCTACATGTAGCCAGTGTCCACCAACAGCAGATCCCTTCCATTGAGTATAAATCTCCTTTAAGAGGGGCAGACTGCCTTTAAGAGCAACAGGCTGGCTGCACCACATATTATGAACATATGATGCTCGGCCCCCTGCTGACTGCTCAGGCAGCTGTAACACATACCCTCCTCAGACCAGGCTACAATCAGGTAGACGAGGAGGGAGCACCAAGTTTCCCTGCTGCCTGTCTCAATGACAATGTGCATGTGTGACATGGGAGCTGTGATTCCACTGTCTGAAAAGGCCAATGAGGAATTTTTAGCCCTGTGTGTTTTATGTATAATTGCATTGAATATAAAAGCAAGGAAGTAATGTTGCATCTGTACACAGTATCAACTATACCACAGTGATGATATTGCCTGCAGCTTTGGTCACCCCTTATAGGAATGGTATAAAAGTCACAGAAATAAAACAGCAAAGATTTCTTGAATGATACATGGAATCACAGGAACAGAGAAAGTTGGCTCTGGGATCCAGCAGAAGTTAACATTTTGTGTTATTGTTATAATCCGGTTAAGGACCATTAACATTTCAAGGCAAATCTGAACACTTTATTTTAACCAATAAAACTACACCACAAGATTTCATTTTTTCTGAAACAAAACAAACTTTATTGTAAAAATAGGACTTAAACAAAACAAGCACTATTAACTTAACAATATTGTTTACAACTACTTATGCTATATACTCAAGTTTACTACTTCTCCCAAGAATTCTCTCACAAGACATATCAATCTTAAAGTTATTTAGATAAAAACAAAAAACTGCGGATGCTGGAAATCCAAAACAAAAACAGAATTACCTGGAAAAACTCAGCAGGTCTGGCAGCATCGGCGGAGAAGAAAAGAGTTGATGTTTTGAGTCCTCATGACCCTTCAGCAGTTCTGTGGAAGGGTCATGAGGACTCGAAACGTCAACTCTTTTCTTCTCCGCCGATGCTGCCAGACCTGCTGAGTTTTTCCAGGTATTTCTGTTTTTGTTAAAGTTATTTACTTCTGTAGGGACCACTCACAAATATGCCATAAGTCTTCTGGAAAATTCTCCTCAGCTCCAGCAATTATTAAGGTAAAACTTTCATTTACCATCTCTTGATTGTGGATACCTCAGTCCCTTGTTCTGGTTACATTTCCAATGCTTCCTAGCTAATTCAGCTAGTTGCTTTATTTTGCAGTAAGAAACTGTGAGGCTCACTGTAAATATTTACACTCACTTCAAACTAGCCAACTTCCCAGCTTCTGTTCCCTCATAAAATTCAAAATGAGATTAAGGCTCACCTGAATTCCACATGGTCAATGATGAAGATAGGTTTTTACTCTGCTTATAGTGCTGGTCTATCTAACTGACATTTACTTTGGCTATCTTCACTCAGTGAACTGCAAATCTTATGGTTCAAACTGTAACTAACTCTCTCAGCAAACATCCAGATAAATTGAAACCAGAGAACCCTGCCACCCCACTTAACACCACCATCTCCATGACAACGTAGCCTACTCTGGGCTATCCTCAAACCAATCTTTTAGATTAATCACCCATCGTTTACAATTACTTCTTTGTTCTGATTAAGTAAAAGGGTTTTACTTTAACATTACTAAATGCTTTGAAACAAATTTAGCTCTAACTCCCAAAATAAAAACATCTCTCTGGACTGCCATTACTGCAAGGATTGCAGACGCCACATCTCCAGTTCTTTAGCTAAGTACATCCACCTGTTCCTTTATAGCTCTATCCCTTCTATTCTGACTTTATTAAACAAACGTGGGTCAACTTTGAACTGTCATTTCTTTAAGGGCTCTGGAAATCTCTAAGGTGCAGCATTTTAATTAACTTACCTTTTATACTTTAATCTTCCCAGAACTAAAAATTACCTCTAAAATTTTAACATGAACCATGAACTAGACATTTGCAACAGAGGCAATGATGAAAAATTGTTTCTGTTGGCTGGCTGGGAGCATGGGGCGTAGATTGAGATTATCAGTTGAAGAAATGAGAAGTCTTTCAAGCAGAGGATTAAAGAAGCATGGGTAATTAAATATAAGAACATAAGAATTAGGAGTATGATTAACCCATCAAGTCAATTTCACCATTCAAGAAGATGATGGTTCTTGCTCTCAACTCCAATTTCTTGCCCTCAACTCCAATTTCTTGCCTGTTCCCAATAACCTTTGGCTCCCCTATAGTTTAAGAGTCTGTCTCTCTCAACCTCAAATATATTCAATGATTCAGCCTCCCCAACTCTCTCAGGTAGAGAATTCCAAAGACTCACAACCATCTGAAGGAATAAATTCCTTCACATCTCAGTATTAGCCTTAATGAAACTATGCCTGCTAGTTCTAGATTCCCCTCTGAGAGAATCATCCTCTCAATATCTACCCTGTTAAACCCCCTCAGAACCCCCTTATGTATTTCAATAAGATCACGTCTCGTGCTGTAAGAAGCTAACCTGCTCAACCATTCTGCATAAGGCTGCAAAGGCTGCAAGATAATTTAAAATAGAATTGGATTTGGAAGAAAATTAAAAAGGTACAGTGAATGAGCAGGGAAATGGGATACAGTAAATAACTCCAGTTAAAAAGCTAGTACTGGTATGGGTACAGACATGAGTGACTCATTCTCTGGTTCCATAATATTTGACTGAAGTGTTTTGTCATTTCTTAATAATTAATGATACACACACAGAGCTATCTGCTTCGGAACCCCAAATTCTTGTGTAAAAAACAGAAGGTTCCTTTATTCCTTATTCTACAGCAGAGGGCAATGCATCCAGGACTTAGCACATCTTACTGTCAAGTGGTTGAGGAAATTTGAGCCCTGACCTCCGACCCTGGACCCAGCCTTCTGTGGGGCATTCTCTGCAGGGCATTTCTCATGGCTGCCAAAGGGTTCTGTCAACTGGGCCTTCGCAGGTAGGCAGTGATAATGGAGAACAACATCCTCTGGGGGGGGAACCAGGATCCCTGAGTGTAGCTGAAGAGGGAGCAGATCCAGAAGACATGAAGAGAGGGAGAGAGCTGCAGCTGGCTTAAGAAGCAGGAATCCTCGCATAGTGAGCAGCAGCATAGTAGGAGCAAAAGCAACAAAGAGTGAGGCCTAAAGCCTCTATCGGTATCTGGAGAACCAGTGGGGGGAATTGGAGCAGGCACACAGCTGTCAGAGACCAAGGAGGACTGTCTGGACATCACAGAACCCCCCATGAGCCTGAGAAGACCTGAAGTGAGGAAGATGCCCTTTATGTTCAGGATAACAAGGTAATCTGGCTAAGAGGGGTAGTTAGCAACAAAAGTGCCATGAGCACAATGACTCCCAACCTTGTTTCTTTGCTGTGATCACTAACCATCGCTTCTGCTGGATGCAAGGCATCCCTACTCCCACTATTCCGCATCCAATCTGCTACCCAGCTGATTCTAGACCAGGAGTTCAGTTCACAATGGTTTCTTGCATGTTTGGAGTGTTGGGCCATAGTCATCCATTGTAAAATGTTTGTTTCTATAAGTAAAGCTTTTTCATGAATGTGGTTATTGGTTTGATGTCAGTGCAATATGGGATCATTGTGTTGAACTTTTGTGCATTCCATGTGCTTAATTCCTCTGTTACATGCAAATTTGGAAACAATATTTTTATCTTTTATTCCAAAGTCTGCATCGTTAATATGAATTGTGAACAGCAGTGGTCTCAGCACTGATCCTTGTGGAATGTCATTTCCCACCCTCTGCCACTCTGAATAACTATCCTTTACTCTCTGTTTTCTGCCTTGAAGCCAACTATCAATCCAACTCGCCACTTGTGCCCTGACTCCACATTCTCTATTAATCTATTATGGTTACAGGCACAGATTGCCATGTGGAAATATGATGTTGTGGTGATAACAGAGACATGGCTCAAGGAAGGGCAGGACTGGGTGCTAAATGTTCCTGGGTACATGATGCTCAGGAAATATCGAGCAGGAAGAAAAGGAGGAAGGGTGGTGGTATTGGTTAAAGAGAGCATTGCAGTGCTGGAGAAAGATGATTTCCCAGAGGGTTCAAGGGCAGAATCAATTTGGCTAGAGCTAAGGAACAAAAAGGATGCAATTACATTGCTCGGTGTAGTCTATAGACCCCCAACTAGTGAGAAGGACATAGAGGAACAAATCTGCAGGGAAATTACAGAGAGATGCAAACATTATAGAGTAGTTTTAATGGGGAGCTTTAATTACTCAAATGTAGACTGGGACTCGGAGAGGGGCAAGGGTTCCTAGACTGTGTTCAGGGGTATTTCCTACAGCAGTATGTGTCCAATTCAACAAGAAAGGATGCATTGTTGAACCTGGTTCTTGGAAATGAGGTGAGCCAGGTAGATCAAGCATCAGTGGGGGAACATTTAGGAGACAGTGATCATTGTATCAAAAAGTTTAGGATGACAGTAGAAAAGGACAATGTGCAAACCAGAGCAAGAATAATTAACTGGGGAGAGCAGGCTTCAATAGGGCAAGAATGGAGCTGTGCCAGAAAGGCTGGAACCAAAGGTTGGCAGGAAAAACTGTAGCTGAACAATGGGCTATCTTCAAAGAAGAAATGGTTCCGACACAGTCAAGGTATGTTCCCTCAAAAGGGAAAGGCAAGGCAAACAAAGCCAGAGTTCTGTGGATGAGAAAGGAGATAGGAATTAAGATAAAGAAGAAAAAGTATGTTTATGACTGGTGCAAAAAATACAACTGAGAACCAAGTGGAATACAGAAGGTTCCAAGGGGAGGTGAAGAAGCAAATAAGAAAAGCAAAGAGGGATTATGAGAAAAAACTAGCAGCCAACATAAAGGGGAATCCCAAAGTCTTCTATCAGCACTTACATAATAAGTGGGTGCTAAAAGGAGGAGTAGGGCCGATTAGGGACCAACTGGGGATTTACACATGGAGGCAACAGTATGGCTGAGGTGTTAAATGAATACTTTACATCTGTCTTTAACAAGGAAGCAGATGCCAAGGACGCCACAGTGACAGAAGAGGAAGCTATGTTACTAGAAGGGGTCAAAATTGGTGAGGCGGAGTGTTGGATAAACTGTTGGTACTTAAGGTTGATAAGGAAGCAGGACCAGATGAGATGCATCCAAGGATATTGAAAATAGTGAGAGTGGAAATTGAAGGGGCACTGGCCATAATCTTTTAGCCTTCTCTAGACTCAGAGGAGGGGTCAGAGGACTGGAGAATTGCAAATATTACGCCCTTGTTCGAAAAAGGTTGCAAGGATAAACCCAGCAACCACAGACCTGTCAATTTAACTTCAGTGCTGGAGAAGCTTCTAAAAACAATTATTCGGGATAGAGTTAGTTGTAACCTGGAAAAATGTGGGTTGATTAAGAAGAGCCAGAATGGATTTCTAAAGGGGAAATCGTGTTTAACTAACTTGCTGGAGTTTTTTTGAAGAGGTAACAGAAAGGGTAGATGAGGATAATGCTGTTGATGTGGCATACATGGACTTTCAAAAGGCATTTGATACAGTGCCACACAATAGACTTGTGAGAAAAGTTACAGCTCATGGAATAAAAGAAAGGGTAGCAAAATGGATACAAAATTGGCTGAGTAATAGGAAAGAGAGGGTAATGGTCAATGGACATTTTACAGGCTAGAGGAATGTTTGTAGTGGAGTTCTCCAAGGGCCGGTATTGGGACCATTATCTACTCCCTCTGTTACCTCTTCAGAAAAATCCATAAAGTTGGTCAAGCAAGATTCTCTTGTTTGGAAACTCTGCTGATTATTTATTATTATAATTCTCATTTCTAGATTTTACTGAAAGAAGACACATCGAAGCTTTTTGTTATACACTCTTCAGGTCACTTCGCAAAAATACCAATTTTTGGGGAAGACAACAATTTATACTGTACGTGAAGAAAGTGTTGATTGGTTGGCAAGTGGACTCTGATTGGTAGAGCATTGCCATGCAGATTGCATCAGTGATGGTGACTGACAGTTAACTGCTAAACATTGCTCGAAATTTAAACCAGGCAGCTTGACCCTGATTGGTCAAAGCATTGCCCTGATGAATGAGTCAGTGAGTGGCTGCCACTTATCTTGTTTTGCTGAAGCAGGCACAATGTGTGTACATGTTTTTTCTGTCTGCAAAGAACAGGGCCCTGTGTATTAATATATCTAGCTTCCAGTACACACAAATGTGCCACATTGTGAGCCCAACTGACAATCTTAAACTGGTTGCCAGTGTAATTCTTAGCACACTGAGGATTCAAATGTTGTCTAATCGCGGAATCACATCTAATATGATTTTTCAGCAATATTCAAGTCCTGTACTACCAAAGGACTATTTCTAGATGGTCTTCTATTCTCCTTTAGTAAGAATTCCATTATCTTTCTACCACCAATATTAGTTGATCACTGATGAGTTCCACTGCATTTTGTTATGTGCTAATACAGTAAACCTAAATATTTTCTAAATTCAAGTATTTAATCTCACTTAAAGATAGATATTAACACAACTATACTGCATGGCTAGAGAGAGAGGTTGCCTGGAGGTCAATCGTTATTAGTCACAAGTATAACAGGTTAGCATGGTGTTGCCCAGTGCCCTGAAACCGTGGTAATAGTTTCAGTGGTAGAACTCTTGCCTCAGAAGATCTTGCCTGATACTTCTGTGCAGAACTGAAGGAGTGCTGCACTGATAGAGGTGCCATCCTTCAGAAGAAATATTAAATTAAGATCCTGTCTATTCTCTCAGGTAGAATTAAAAGATCTAACAGAATTTTTTGAAAAAGAATGGGGAGCTCTGCTGGCCAACATTTATCCTTGAACTAATACTGCCAAATAGATATTCATCTCTGGGTGTTTTGGGACCTTTGCTCTATGCAAATTGGCTTCTGTACTTACCCATATTGTAATCGTGACTACGCTTCAGAAATATGTTATTGGCCATGAAATGTTTTGAGCTATCATGAAAGGTGCTATATATGTGATTTTTTTCTAACTGTGTTAGAAGAAAGTAGATTCAGGCTGATGGAGTGATAGCAGAGCTAATGTGCTGCTTTAAAATGTTTTCTGCTTTTCCAGGGTCTTGTTCTTCTCTTATTTCATTTTACAAGCCAGTAGCACTTGTACAAATGATCAAATAAACAACTATGCCAGTATTCCTGTGTACTGCAGTGCCAACAGATCTCCTCAGTTTTCCAGCTTTATATTTTGCCTCTGCTCTCTGTTGTGTTTCAGGCAATTCCTATCCAATCAAAAACACATTCATTTGTGCCAATTTCCACCCGTCCCACTGGTGACTGAAACGGGACCCAACGACCATCTGCTCCTTAGTTCCAACTGGTGGGGTATGGTCCATCTTGAGGGCCGGCCCTCACATCTAACTGTGTGCTAAGTACTGCCCAGTTTCTGTTCTCTCTTCACATTCTATCACCCCAACTAATTTTATCTGCCACCGGTTGTGTGAGTCCAACTGCAATTTAAACCAAACACTTTCTGAGCCTGAATTCAGCTCTGGCAGCTACCTGAGTTCCCCAACTTCAGACTTCGCAGACTACAGTGCCAAGGAAAGATTCAGCAGTTAAAAATATATTTGTGATTGTGTGCTAATTCACAAGTAGATCAAGATTATTTAGATTCAAAATGCATAGAAGCAAATAAAACTGCGGACAATATTTCTTCACTTGATAGGACTATGGGGGATGTTGCACTGAACATTTATGGTATACTCAGAGATAAAAACAAAAAACTGTGGATGCTGGAAATCCAAAACAAAAACAGAATTACCTGGAAAAACTCAGCAGGTCTGGCAGCATCGGCGGAGAAGAAAAGAGTTGACTTTTCGAGTCCTCATGACCCTTCAACAGAACTGAGTGAATCTTAGGAAAGGGGTGAATATAAATTGGTTTAAAGTGGTGGGGGGAGAGAAGTGGGGGAGGGGGGGTGGTGTGGTTGTAGGGACAAGCAAGCAGTAATAGGAGCAGATAATCAAAAGATGTCAGAGACAAAAGAACAAAAGAACACAGAGGCGTTGAAGGTGGTGATATTATCAAAATGAATGTGCTAATTAAGAATGGATGGTAGGGCACTCAATGTACAGCTCTAGTGGGGGTGGGGTGGAAAGACTAGTAGGGCATAAAATATTTTAAAATAATGGAAATAGGTGGGAAAAGAAAAATCTATATAAATTATTGGAAAAAACAAAAGGAAGGGGGAAGAAACAGAAAGGGGGTGGGGATGGAGGAGGGAGTTCAAGATCTAAAGTTGTTGAATTCAATATTCAGTCCGGAAGGCTGTAAAGTGCCTAGTCAGAAGAAGAGGTGCTGTTCCTCCAGTTTGCGTTGGGCTTCACTGGAACAATGCAGCAAGCCAAGGACAGACATGTGGGCAAGAGAGCAGGGTGGAGTGTTAAAATGGCAAGCGACAGGGAGGTTTGGGTCATTCTTGCGGACAGACCGCAGGTGTTCTGCAAAGCGGTTGCCCAGTTTCCGTTTGGTTTCTCCAATGTAGAGAAGACCGCATTGGGAGCAACGAATGCAGTAGACTAAGTTGGGGGAAATGAAAGGGAAATGCTGCTTCACTTGAAAGGAGTGTTTGGGCCCTTGGACGGTGAGGAGAGAGGAAGTGAAGGGGCAGGTGTTGCATCTTTTGCGTGGGCATGGGGAGGTGCCATAAGTGGGGGTTGAGGAGTAGGGGTGATGGAGGAGTGGACCAGGGTGTCCCGGAGGGAACAATCCCTATGGAATGCTGCCAGGGGGTGTGAAGGGAAGATGTGTTTGGTGGTGGCATCATGCTGGAGTTGGCGGAAGATGATCCTTTGAATGCGGAGGCTGGTGGGGTGATAAGTGAGGACAAGGGGGACCCTATCATGTTTCTGGGAGGGAGGAGAAGGCGTGAGGGTGGATGCACGGGAGATGGGCCGGACACGGTTGAGGGCCGTGTCAACGATCGTGGGTGGAAAACCTCGGTTAAGGAAGAAGGAGGACATGTCAGAGGAACTGTTTTTGAAGGTAGCATCATCAGAACAGATGCGATGGAGGTGAAGGAACTGAGGGAATGGGATGGAGTCCTTACAGGAAGAGGGGTGTGAGGAGCTGTAGTCGAGGTAGCTGTGGGAGTCGATAGGTTTGTAATGGATATTGGTGGACAGTCTATCACCAGAGATTGAGACAGAGAGGTCAAGGAAGGGAAGGGAAAGCAAGTGTCAGAGATGGAGCACGTGAAAATGATGGAGGGGTGGAGATTGGAAGCAAACTTAATAAATTTTTCCAAGTCCCAACGAGAGCATGAAGCAGCACCGAATTAATCAGCTATGCCAGTCTCTTTATGGGGTTTGTGAAACATTTGTTGTTCCGGTCCTACTCCAGCCCCCTTCCACAACTCTTTCTCTGGTACATCGATGATTACTTCGGTGCTGCTTCATGCTCTCGTCGGGACTTCGAAAAGTTTATTAATTTTGCTTCCATTCTCCACCCCTACATCATTTTCACATGGTCCATCTCTGACACTTCCCTTCCCTTCCTTGACCTCTCTGTCTCAATCTCTGGTGATAGACTGTCCACCAATATCCATTACAAGCCTACAGACTCCCACAGTTACCTCGACCAGAGCTCCTCACACCCCGCTTCCTGTAAGCACTCCATTCTATTCTCTCAGTTCCTTCGCCTCCGTCGCATCTGTTCTGATGATGCTACCTTCAAAAACAGTTCCTCTGACATGTCCTCCTTCTTCCTTAACCGAGGTTTTCCACCCACTCTGGTTGACAGGCTCATCAACCGTGTCCGGCCCGTCTCCCGCGCATCCGCCCTCACGCCTTCTCCTCCCTCCCAGAAACATGATAGGGTCCCCCTTGTCCTCACTTATCACCCCACCAGCCTCCGCATTCAAAGGATCATCTTCCGCCATTTCCGCCAACTCCAGCATGATGCCACCACCAAACACATCTTCTCTTCACACCCCCGGTGGCATTTCGTAGAGATCGTTCCCTCCGGGACACCCTGGTCCACTCCTCCATCACCCCCTACTCCTCAACCCCCACCTTTGGCACCTCCCCATGTCCACACAAAAGATGCAACATCTGCCCCTTCACTTCCTCTCTCCTCACCGTCCAAGGGTTCAAACACTCCTTTCAAGTGAAACAGCATTTCACTTGCATTTCCCCCAACTTAGTCTACTGCATTCGTTGCTCCCAATGTGGTCTCCTCTACATTGGAGAGACCAAACGGAAACTGGGCAACCGCTTTGCAGAACACCTGCGGTCTGTCCGCAAGAATGACCCAAACCTCCCTGTCGCTTGCCATTTTAACACTCCACCCTGCTCTCTTGTCCACATGTCTGTCCTTGGCTTGCTGCATTGTTCCAGTGAAGCCCAACGCAAACTGGAGGAACAGCACCTCATCTTCCGACTAGGCTCTTTACAGCCTTCTGGACTGAATATTAAATTCAACAACTTTAGATCTTGAACTCCCTCCTCCATCCCCACCCCCTTTCTGTTTCTTCCCCTTTCCTTTTGTTTTTTCCAATAATTTATATAGGTTTTTCTTTTCCCACCTATTTCCATTCTTTTTAAATCTTGTATGGCCTGCTAGCCTTTCCACTCCACCTCCACTAGAGCTGTACCTTGAGTGCCCTACCATCCATTCTTAATTAGCACATTCATTTAGATAATATCACCACCTTCAACACCTCTGTGTTCTTTTGTTCTTTTGTCTGTGACATCTTTTGATTATCTTCTTCTATCACTGCTTGCTTGTCCCTACAACCACCCCGTCCCCCCCACTTCTCTCTCTCCCCCCCCCCCCCCCCCCCCCCAACACCTTAAACCAGCTTATATTTCACCCCTATCATAAGATTCACTCAGTTCTGTTGAAGGGTCATGAGGACTCGAAACGTCAACTCTTTTCTTCTCCGCCAATGCTGCCAGACCTGCTGAGTTTTTCCAGGTAATTCTGTTTTTGTTATTTATGGTATACTGATGTTTCAATAGAATGCCATTCCATGCTGGGTTAAGTTGTACATTAAGCTAAATCTACCCAAAAGTTCCTGAGCAATTATTCAAGGGCAGTAGCTTGGAACCTATGCTTACACCATGTTGCTAACAGTTGCTTTCCTTGCAATGTGAAAACAAATACATCACCAGAAGTCCAATTTACAACTGACAGGAGAGTTCTTAGGGAGCTGAAGCATAACTGTAGTCAGATTTGACTATGCAATCAACGTGGGGCATATCTTTGATAGCTAGTTTCATTGTTGATATTTATGTTTGAATCACAGCTCATCAACAAAAATTAGGTATGAGCTAAATACTTATCTTAAATAATCAATTTAATACCAACTGTGGATTTCATCTTCCATCTGTTTAATCATCTTAAGTGATATATAAGATATACTTTGTCCTAGTTATCTCCTTTACGTGGTTTGTAGATTCCTCCAGCCTCCTGATTTGTTGAGGAGCATCAATTATTATCCAAAAAGTAGATTCAGGCTGATGAAGTGATAGTGGAGCTAATGTGCTGCTTTAAAATGATTTCTGCTTTTCCAGAGTGTTGTTCTTCTCTTATTTAATTTTACAAGCCAGTAGCACTTGTACAAATGATCAAATAGACAACTATGCCAGTGCTCCTGTGTACTGCAGTGCCAACAGATCTCCTCAGTTTTCCAGCTTTATATTTTGCCTCTGCTCTCTGTTGTGTTTCAGGCAATTCCTATTCAATCAAAAACACATTCATTTGTGCCAATTTCCACCAGTCCCACTGATGACTGGAACAGGACCCAACGATCGGCTGCTCCTTCATTCCAACTGGTGGGGTATGGTCCATTCTGAGGGCCGGCCCACACATCCATCGGGACCCTGGGCAGTGGCCAGAGTTTGAAAGCACCAGGGCAGCTAGCCAGTTCCAGGTGACTATAATAACAGCCAACCTGGCCAGTCTTGGGCCATAGATGGGGGCAGCCCCAATATTTGGAGTCAGAATGACTGGGACCCAGGTTGGATTTATGAAGGCTGAAGTGTCATATCCTCCAACCCCCACTAAAGGTTAGCAAAACTTTTGGATCCTCTTGCACTAGGCTACCAGCAGATACTGGTTGAAACACAGTGCAGAGCCAGTAAGCATCCAAAAATGGCAAATCAAACTCCTACTGAGGTTCTAGGACTTCAATTTCTATTTTAAATGCACCCATCTTCCGACTGTGGAATCTTGTCTAGCAACCCAGACATGGATCCTAGTGAATCGTATCAGAGTGACATTGGTCGCTGCCCACCATTCTCAGAGCAATACCTCCCTTTCTCCACTGGCTGAACATTCAGCTCACTGACTTTCAGAAGAGAAGCAATGCAGTAAAGTTCAACGTTTAATTTCAAGTTCAGTTTTTCTGTCTGGGGCTTCAAATTTATGCAAAATTCCCATAATGCCACCCATAAACAATATGATATTCTGCAGAAGGCTACAAAGGCAAGATATTTAAGGGCTTACATTTTCATTTTTGGTATTTCAGGATTGACCTTTTGTCCTGTTTTCAACCCAAGCAGAGGACCTTAACCAGACAGAAATTTACATACGCACAGCATCATGAAAATGTGCAATACTTTACACATACATGGGATGATTGGGTGCTTTCACAGAAATTCTGTATGCACAGAACTTTATATTCATATAATGCAAATGTATATATACTTACCTGGCAGGGGAGAGACCTTCATCACGTTTCTGCCAGGGAAAGAGCAATGGCTATAACCAGTCAAACCCCTTACCATGGGGTACCTAACACCATCCGAGTCATGGTGAAGGACAGCGAGCAAGTAACAGGAATGGATAGGACCTTCTTCACCAAGAGGATCCTATTCAAGCTGTGTGGTTTTGAGGCTGCGGATATCTACTGTCTCCAGGATTTCCCCAGCGCTGGTTTCTTTGATGTGACCTTCAAGCAAGTGGCAGCTTGTGTCAAACTCCTGAAGGTGTTTGAGGAAAAGAAAGACCTGCCAGAAATGAAGATCCTGACGGCAGAGCCGCTCTTTGTTCTACCGTTGCATCGTGAACGGGTTGCGACGGTGCATCTGTACAACCCCTACGTCCCTGTCGCTGACGTGCTCACCTTCCTTACCAGGTACTTCGATAAGGTTGGGAGCTGCACTGAAGTTAAAGATAATTTGGGGATCTGGACATGTAAACGCCAGGTTAAGGTAACGCTCAAGACCGACGGTAAGGGAGCCGTCTTCCACCCCCCTTCCAGATTCGCTATCGGGGGAAGCTGTGGTTACCTTGTCTACGCTGGGCAACCCAAACTTTGTCGCTCATGCGGCAAGTCTGGTCATGTGGCGGCCAATTGCAGTGCTGTCCTCTGCAAGAACTGCAAAAAGGAAGGGCACCAGACAAAAGACTGTAAACAGGCTAAGTGCTGCAACCTGTGTGGCGAGGCAAGTCACCTCTACAAGACCTGCCCCAAACATTGCCGTACTTATGCACAGGCAGCTAAAGCCAACGAGGGGGAAGCAGAAGAAATGCCTCGTGTCACACCAACCACCAAGGCCCCCAGGGAGAACAACGGGACAAAGGAGGACACAGAGAGAGACAAGGTGGAGGAAAAGATTGAGGCAGCAGGCAGCCAATCAACAGCTCTGCCCCCGGAACCACCCACTCCTCAGGAGAGCGAATCAACGGAGGAGGAGGAGGCAGCAGTGGGAAAGCAGCAGGGGGAGTGGCAGCTGGTGAAGAGAGCCAAAAGGAAGAAGGGGCTAAAAAGAAACCAAGCCACTTCCCAGACAAGAGTCAAGAGGCGTCTCCTATCCGACACGGATAACAAGAGCAGCAGCTCTTCGGACGAAGAAGTGCCAGGGCGGCGCCAACAGAAGAAGCGGCAAAACGCTAGGGAGTCGGAGGACGAGTCACCCAAGCTCCAGAACATTGGAGACAATGAGGAGACCAGCACACCCCAACTTGGCCTACAACCCGAAGAGGCCAGTGCACCACAACCCCAGGAATCTGGGAGCAGTGAGGCGCTCAGCGCACCCCAGCTCCGGGAAGCCGGGAGCAGCAACGCCCCAGAGGGGGAGAGGATTGGAGAATCTTCTCCAACAGAGGACATTTCAAACCCCGCTCTCTGCACGGACCCCCAGATGCCACCCGAGCAGAACATCTCCAATGGGGAGGTTCAGGACGCTTTCCTCAGCCCATCCAAACTGAGGCAATTTGAGCACACCACGGGCATGAAGGAACTCTCAGAGACAACAGGTTTGGTAAGCGACTAACTGCTTAAAAATGGGTGTAAAGATTGTATCCATAAATGTGCGTAGCATTAAATCTACTACGCGATGTGTTGCGAGCTTGGACTACCTTGCCAAGGTCAAAGCTGACCTGTTGTTTCTGCAGGAGTGTGAGATACCGCACCTCAGCTCCTACAGGCAATGGTCACCATGGTGGTCCCATGGGCCATCGATCTGGTCGGGAGGAAACGACTCTCGTTCCTCCGGCCTAGGTATTCTGCTGCGGGGAGGCAGCTTTACCGTCTCCCAGGTTAAGGAGGTGGTGGGCGGGCGCCTCCTCGTAGCAGACGTAATGTACAAGAATGCTCCACTCCGGTTAATTAACGTCTACGCCCCGTCACAAGGGGCTGAGCGGCTGGAGGTTTTTCAGCAGCTCCTACTGCTGCTGGCAACCTCCAGGCCGGTCATTCTGGGCGGTGACTTCAACTGCATCATCGATGCGGCTGGACGATCCGGCAGGGCCGACAGCAGATTGGATGCTACATCCAGATCCCTGATGGAAACAGTAAAGGATGCCAAGCTGCACGACGTCTTCAGCAAACCTGCAGATGGAGCGCAGCGTAGATACACCTGGTCGCGGCCTGACGGGTCCGTCTGTTCCAGGATAGATTTCCTGTTTGTGTCCCGTGCATTCACAGTCAGATCCACCGACGTCAAGCCAGTGTTCTTCTCTGACCATTGCCTCCTACTGGCTGACTGTCACTTAGAGAAGGACCAGAGGGTTGGCAGGGGGGCATGGAAGCTAAATGTGCAACTGCTGACCCCAGAGAACATTGAGGAGCTCAAGAGGTTGGAGAACCTCAACAAAGGTTGGAGAACCATGAAACCCCTCTTTGAGTCCCTGACACACTGGTGGGAAGCGATCAAGGGAAACATCAAGAGGTTTTTCGTCCTTAAAGGCACCCAGAAAGCTAGAAAGGAACAGAGGGAAATGTCCCGACTCCAGAAAAACATGCAGAATCTGCTCTGGCTACAGTCGATGGGGGTCGATATCAAGGAGGAACTCCAAGAGGTGAAGAACCAGCAAGCCTCGCTCTTTGCCTCGGAGGCCTCCAAGATCATCTTCCGTTCCAGAGTCCGCTCCGTGGAGCAGGATGAGACGTGCTCACGTTTCTTCTTCCATAAGGTACACAGAGAGAGCTCTGTGATCAGCAGCCTGAAATAAGAAGACAGCTCAGTTAAGTCATTGCAATCTGACATTTTGAGGATTAGCAAATCCTTTTATGCCAGATTGTATGACGTGAAGCTCACAGACAGCACGGCCTCCCAGTCCTTCCTGTCCTCTATCACGGAGGTCTTAGATGACAGTACACGGGAGAGTCTGGACAAAGCGCTAACTCCTGATGAACTGACTGAGACCCTTGAGTCCTTCGAGAAGAGTAAAACTCCCGGAAGCGACGACTTGCCGGCGGAGTTGTATTTGGCTCTGTGGGACTGGATCGGCCCAGACCTGCTAGAAGTGTACGAGAGTATGCTCCTGGCCGGCAGTATGTCAAAATCCATGAGGAAAGGCATTATCACCCTCATCTACAAGCACAAGGGGGAAAGGGAGGAAATTAGAAATTGGCGACCCATTTCACTGTTGAATGTGGACTATAAAATTCTGTCCAAGGTCATCGTCAATCGGGTCAAATCCGCTCTGGAATTGGTGATCCACCCTGACCAGACCTGCACTGTGCCGGGCAGGAAGATCTCTGACAGCCTCGTGCTGCTCAGGGATATGATTGCCTATGTACAGGACAGGGGTGTGGACACCTGCCTCATCAGCCTGGATCAGGAGAAGGCCTTTGACAGAATATCGCACACCTATATGGTGGATGTGCTCTCCAAAATGGGGTTTGGGGAGGGAATTCGCAATTGGATCCAACTGCTCTACACTAACATCAGTAGCGCAGTCTCAATCAATGGGTGGGAATCAGATAGCTTTCCTATTAAATCTGGAGTCAGGCAGGGCTGCCCTCTCTCGCCTGTTCTTTTCGTGTGTTGCATAGAACCCTTTGCTGAGTCCATCAGGAAGGATCCAGGCATAAGAGGAGTGACGATCCCAGGTGGTGGAGGCACTCAGATCAAAGTCTCCCTGTACATGGACGATGTCACCATCTTCTGCTCGGATCCGCTGTCGGTGCACAGACTGATCCACATCTTCGACCAGTTTGAACTGGCCTCGGGAGCCAAGGTAAATCGTGGGAAGAGCGAGGCCATGTTCTTCGGGAACTGGGCTGACCGATCCTTTGTCCCCTTCACTGTCAGGGCTGATGGCCTGAAGGTGCTGGGGATATGGTTCGGAGGGACCAGGGCATGCGTTAGAAACTGGAAGGAGCGAGTGTCTATGGTGCAAAGAAGACTGGGCATGTGGGAGCGACGCTCCCTCTCCATTGCGGGTAAGAACCTGGTCATCAGGTGTGAGGCACTCTCGCTGTTACTGTACGTGGCGCAGGTCTGGCCCATTCCACACTCCTGTGTGGTGGCGATCACCCGAGCCATCTTCCGCTTTATCTGGAGGTCGAAATGGATCGTGTCCACAGGGACACGATGTACAAGCCTCTAGATAAAGGGGGAAAAAACGTGCCCAACATCGCCCTCATACTGATGGCCACCTTTGTTTGCGGCTGCATCAAGCGGTGCGTAGACCCTCAGTATGCAAACACCAAGTGTCACTACATGCTGAGGTTCTACCTGTCCCCGGTGTTGCGAAGGATGGGTCTGGCCACGATGCCGCAGAACGCTCCAAGTAGCTGGACTGTGCCGTACCACCTGTCCCTCGTGGGAAAATTTATGCAGAGAAACACCTTCGACCACAAGTCCGTCAGGCAGTGGTCGGCACGTAACATCTTAAAGGCCCTGAGGGAAAAGGAGAGGGTGGATCCTGTGGGATGGTTCCCTGAGCAGACTGACAAAGTCATTTGGCAGAATGCCTCATCATCAGAACTTTCCAACAAACACCAAGATGTAGCTTGGCTGGTGGTGAGAAAGGCCCTCCCTGTAAGATCCTTCCTACACGCCAGGAGTCTCACCCCCTCTGCACGTTGCCCTCGAGGTGGCTGTGGTGGGGAAGAGACCGTTGTTCACCTCCTTGTAGATTGTGTCTTTGCAAAGAAGGTCTGGAGAGAGATGCAGTGGTTGCTGTCGAGGTTCATCCCGAGCAGTTCTGTGACACAGGACTCTGTGCTCTACGGGCTGTTCCCAGGGACACAACACCGAGACAAACATCAACTGCAGCTGGAGGATCATCAACTTGGTGAAAGACGCTCTTTGGTCTGTCCGAAACTTGTTGGTTTTCCAGCGCAAAGAGTTGTCCCCGACCGAGTGTAGCAGACTAGCACTTTCCAAGGTCCAGGACTACGTGCTGAGGGACACAGTTAAGCTTGGGGCAGCCGCCACAAAGGCGCAATGGGGAAGGGTCGCTGCCTAAGACCTTTCTGTCACAGTGCACTGGGGGGCTGGGAACTGTAAAGAGCCCCTCAGGCTGTACAGATTAAAATGTATGTCTGCCAATGATTGAAATATTCATTGTTTTTTTCTGATACACCTTGTGTTTTCAGTTTGTAAAAGTTGAACCTTTGTATTTTTGTAATGGTGATTTAAAAAGTTTCGAAATGTTTTTGAAGATTTATGAATAAAGTATATTTTTGCAAAAAAAAATGTATATATGAATTAATGCACATTTAGAATTCCACTTTGTGAAGTGCATGTTACTCCAGAAAGGTTGTCAAAATCCTTTTGTTTGCCAAGCACATACTCAGCTTGCTCCAAAATAATGTATGCCTGTTTGGAAACTGCATCCTCTATAATGACAGGGAATATCCCTTTTCAAAAACATAACCTGCAAACTTTCAGTATTGGTGCATTTTATACAAACTGAACCTGATTAATTCAGTTCAGTGCTAATCTGCATTCATTATTGAAAATGCACACCCAATATATTTTTATTGAAATGTGAAATATTAACTTTATGGATCAGCGGTTGTTTTTCTGTCCATGAATCAATTGTTCCATATGTTTCTGAGCGGTCAAATAACATTCAGTGATCTGTGCCGCTTAATTGCTACATTTTTTACCCACTAAACCCTAACTTTATTCCTATAAATCTGCCTTCTAAAACAGGCAATGTTAATTTGTTCTTTTTCCTGAAATCAATACATACAATGATCAGGAGAATATTTTTAATGTTTTCATCACACAATGGTGCCCAGAACTGCAACATTTTAAGGGCACATAAACTGAACAGATTAGTTTGAAGACTGACATAATTATATACTGAGTTCAGTGTTGTGTAATCAGAAGTTTAATTAAGACTAGTAAACTGTGAAGATGTAATAGTTCTCACTTCAGCACTTTATCTACAGCATGAAGAAAAACACAATTTAGATCTTATGGCTTCATTTGCTGAATGTCAGTGCAATAAACAAAAACTACTAATACCAGCGTTTGGTGAGTCGTGCAGAAAAAATGTGGCCTCTACAGAGCACAGACTCCCCCTGAGCCACAACTCCATCCATACATTGAGAAATGATCTCCTGGAATGATATATCACGGTGATTGTAGGACGTAGATACCCTGTACAGCTGCCTTACAACCCTGGCTTTACTAGTTGCCTGCTGTTCTTCCAATAAATATATAATTGAAGGAAATCCCCAAAGTGAAAAACATTCTAGTGTTTCATTTTCATTTTAGATAAATTCCCGAAAAGAATGTTCTCAAGGGAGTTTTCTACATGAAGCTAGGAGCCTCAGGTAAAATGTAACAAAAACGTGTCTAAAGACCAAATTTAGAGCAAAGGTATAAGTCTCGATCTAACAGCATCTTTCAGAATTGCTGCAGTTAGTTAACTTTGTTTAAAATGGAATTGGTTAGACTGATGCATCCTAAGGCATAAATGATGGAAATTAGAATTAATGATACATCATTTGTTTGGCTCCACCCTCACTTGGGAGAGGCGGTGGGGGAGGGGTAGTGGCCACCCTCCCGCATTTCCGGCTGAATTTAGAGCAGAACGTAACTGAAAAGTAAAACTGGTCTATCCTTTCAATGTCTCAGATTCAGCCCAGGTTGATCCCTTGGGTTTAGTTCAGCCAAACAACTGGAAACTCAGGGCCCATTCACCAAAGTCTCTTTATTCCAAATGGCAGATAAAGGAAAGTAATACATCTATTCAAAATAAAATGAATAAGTTTTAAAGGTCTTAATACAGATGGCATTTCGTTAAGAAATATTAAACATAGTTTAGAATGTTCTGTTGTTTAGCTTCCTTGATTGATGAGAGATGCTTTTCTTAGTACCTGTTGGGATAATTGTACTTCATGGTCTAGATCTTCTGGTCTCTGGGTGGCCGTACCCTGTAGATACCCCAGGAGATGCACTGGGGGACCCCTGAGAGGACTCAATGCAAGGACTCCATGGGAATCGCCCAGGAGTTTTCAACTTCTGATGGGCAATTCCCCTGCATCCGGAACCCTCCGAAAGAATCTCCAACTCTGAGTTACAGTTAGAGACTTTGGATGGTGCCAACTCACTTACCGGAATATTAACACAGGAAATGTTTTCAGGAATAATCAATAGCTAACTACTGGGTCATTATACAACTGAACCCTCTGATTCCTCACTGACACCTCTTTCTGACTCTCAACTCCTCAACCCTCCCGACCCCCCGATTCCCCGATGACCCTCCAACTCTCCTCTGACCCAACCTCACTACCCCATCACCTTACCACCTTGCCATCTCACCCATCCTGCCACCATACCCAGCTAGCACTCTATCCACCTTATCATCCACCACTCTGCCATCTTACCCATGTTATACCTACCCATCCACCACCCTCCCTTACCCACTCACCTCACTCACGCTCATTCACTAACACACTGAAAAATGATTTAAATGTCCCAAAGATCTTCACTGTGTTACTGAGTGAAGACTTACCAAAATATGGCGCCTAGTGCCCCAAAAAGGGGGCATGTCTTGACTTTCCCTGATGATCCTGCACGACAAGGGGGACCTTGAGAACAAGTAGGCTCCACATTTCTGAAGAGGCCTAGACCGGGAATGTGTGGCTGAAATTTCCCCCCATCTGGGGGGGTTGTGCAGGGACGGGCAGGAGTGAGCGCAAACCCGATCGGCACCCTCGATCGGGTGCGCGCCGCCATTTTATGTGGCCCGCTCAGCGTGACGCACACCTGGAAGCGATGAGTGCTCCCTGTGCGGGCGGCGATGGGGAGGGGGAGGGGACGGGGTGGGATTCCCTGAGTTGGGGCCTGTGCTGTTTCACGCATGCGCACCAAAGAGCGCAAAAATCTCCCTGGGGCACGGCGGTACCTCAGGGAGATTCATTTCAGTTTTGGCAAATGAAATAAAGGTGAAAAAGACATTTTAAGCACATGTCCCCTCATGTGAAACTGTCACATCAGCTGGGACATGTCCATTAATTTTTTCAAAAAACTGTATGTAATTAATAAACCCTTCATGAAACCTCATCCAGCCTGAGCTCTTTGCGCCCCCCCCCCCCACCCCCACCCCGCCAACCTTAACCCAGACAGGCAGCATTCTTAACAGCTTTAATTACTTTGTTAATGGCCCTTATTGCGTGCTCGCCGAACTGGGAATCTAAATGACGCGCGGTGATGTCGGGACACCCACCCGATGTCACCATGCGTCATTTTACGCCTCAGCGAGTGGGCCGCACCCCCGCTCGCTGACGGGAAAATTCTTCCCTGGAGCTCTGGCTCTGTGCAAAAAAATAAGAGTGGAGTGGGAATCTGATTATGTTGATATGCCTTGGAAAATTTAACTTAAGATCACTGAATCACAGAATCGTTACAGTGCAGAAACAGGCCATCGAGTCTGGACGGTAAAGATTCTGTGATTCAGTGATATTACTCCCCTGCTTTATCCCTAAAACCTTGTACATTCTCTCTTTTCAGGTAGCAATCCAATTCCCTTTTGAATACTTCAGTCAAACCTGCCTCCACCACCCTCTCAGGAAGTTCATTCCAGACTCCAACCATCCTCTGGGTGAACAAAACTTTTCCTCACATCTCTTTTATTCCTTTTGCCAATTATTTTGAATTTGTGCCCTCTAGTTCTTGATGTTCTCTTGATTGGGAACAGTTTCTCGCTATTTACCCTGTCCATATCCCTCAGGGTAAATAACCCTATCAACAAAATACCTCTATCAAGTCTCCTCTCAGCCTTCTTTTCTCCAAGAAAAACAATCCCAACCTCTCTAAATATCCTCATCGCTACAGGTCTTTATTCCTTGAATCATTCTTGTGAATTTCCTTTGTACCCTCTCCAATGCCTTCACATCCTTCTTCAAGTTTGGTGCCCAGAACTGGATGCAGTACTCCAGATGAGGCCTAACTAGTGCCTTATACAAGTTCAACAAGACCTCGTTACTCTTCTACTCAATGCCCCTATTAATAATGCCCATGATACTATATGCTTTATTAGCTGGTCTCTCAACCTGCCCTGCCCCTTTCAATGACTTATGTATATGTACACTGAGGTCCCTCTGTTCCTGCACCTCCTTT
The DNA here is from genome assembly GCF_017639515.1 of Carcharodon carcharias. NCBI lineage: Eukaryota > Metazoa > Chordata > Chondrichthyes > Lamniformes > Lamnidae > Carcharodon > Carcharodon carcharias. Next base: position 143,555,303 of record NC_054479.1, read on the forward strand.
AGAGATTCTCCCTTCATTTTATACTGTCTCTCCATATTCTTCCTGCCAAAATGAATTGCCTCAAATTTGCATGAGCTAGAGTTTTGCTCACAGGTCTGTCATGTGGCACTGTATCAAATGCCTTTTGAAAATCCATATACACACATCAACAGTGTTGCTCTGTCACCTCCTCAAAAAACTCCAGCAAGTTAGTTAAACATGGTTTTCCTTTAATGAATCTATGGTGACTTTCCTTAATTATCTTGTACTTGTCTAAGCGACTATTAATTTTGTCCTGAACTATAGGTTCCAGAAATTTCCCTACCACTGAGGTCAAACTAACTGGTCTGTAGTTGCCATCTTTATCCTTGTACACATTTTTGAACAAGGGCATAACGTGCACAATTCTCTAGTCCTTTGGCACTATCCCTGTGTTTAATGAAGCCTAGAAGATTATTACTAGTGCACCTGCAATTTCTACTCTCACTTCCCTCAGTATCCTTGGCTGCATCTCATCAGGCCCTGGAACCTTACTTATTTTAAGTAAAAACAGCCTTTCTATCTAGCCTCCTCCTTCTCAACTGTAAATTATTCTAGTGTACCAGTTACTTCTTTACTTCTCCCTTTGTAAAGACAGATGCAAAGTACTCATTTAATACCTTTGCCATTTCTTCTGCCTCTGCATGCAAGTCCCCTTTTCTTATCCCTAATTGGCCCTACTCTTTCTTTTACCACCCTTTTATTATTTACATGCTTATAGAAGGCCCAGCGATTACCTTTTATATTAGCTGCCAGTCTCTTTTCATGCTCTCCCCTTGCTTTTCTAATTAGTTTTTTCACTTCTCTCTGGTCCTTCTATATTCAGCCTGACACTACTGAGACCACATCTGGAGTACTGTGTACAGTACTGGTCTCTTTATTTAATAAAATATGTATATGCGTTAGAAGCAGTTCAGAGAAGGTTTACTAAACTAATACCAGGAATGGGCAGGATGTCTTATGAGGGAAGGCTGGGCAGGTTAGGCTTGTATCCACTGGAGTTTAGAAGAGTAAGAGGTGACTTAATTGAAACCTTTAAGGTCCTGAGGGGTCTTGACAGTGTGGATGTGGAGAAGATGTTTCCTTTTGTGGGAGAATCTAGAACTAAGGGCTATGGTTTAAAAATAAGGGGTCACTCGTTTAAGACAGAGATGAGGACAATGTTTTTTTTCTCCCAGGGTCGTGAATCTTTGGAACACTTCGTCAAAAGGTGGTGGAAGCAGAGGCTTTGAATATTTTTAAGGCAGGGCTAGATAGATTCTTGATTAACAAAAGGGTGAAAGGTTATCGGGAGCAGGCAGGAGATTACAATCAGATCAGCCATGATCTTACTGAATGATGGAGGAGGCTTGAAGGGTTGAGTGGCCTACACCTTTTCCTAGTCTGTGTGCCTGTGTGTTCCCCCCAACGCTACAGCACTGAGATGGAATTCTCCGATAGATTCAGAGATCCACATTTCTGGAGCAGACGGGCTCAGGAGGCCTGACAAGAAATACTGAGCAGCATCAAACATTGGAAAAGTTTAAGCAGAGCAGCAACCTGATGATGATTGCTGCTTCCCAGAAGATCCAGGCCAATGAAACAAGAATCAAAAGCTATTGAAATTTCTCTGACTGTGCCTGTATGATGCAGCACTGCCTATTGTAGATTCCCTTTGACCAAGTTACAGAACCAGAGTTCGCAGTTCTCTTAATCAATCTCTTGATCTTGAGGATTCACCACCCAGCAGATCATCAATCAATCCCTCTGTTTTCCTAAAAAGAGTACTGGTTATACATTGGCATCAGTCTTTCACGAAACAGCAGTCATTGTCAGATTGCTGCTCTGCTCAAACTTTTCCGGGCCCGACGCTGCTTTGCATTTCTTGTCGGGTCTTCGAACTTGGCTTCTCCAGAAATGGTGGAGTGCAGAGTCCATCGAGAGCCCCATCCCAGCACTGTAACATCAGGGTGAAACCAAGACACGCCCCTTCTTACAGTATTAGCTGCTGTACGGTAAGTTTAATGGTCCAGTGTGAATGTTAGCGAATGGGTGAATGGATGAATGAGTGAATGGGTAGGTGGATGAGTAGGTGGGTGAGGGAAGTGGGTAGGGGGGGCAGGTGGGTGAAGTAGTAGGTGGGTGAGGTGGTCGGTGGGTAGGATAGTAGGTGGGTAGGGTGGCAGATGGATGGAGCGGTAGGTGAGTAGGGTCTCAACCTGCTTCCTGCGTCGTACATCTGGTCTCCAGTGTCCAGAGGTCAGAGGATCTGGGTCATAGTGTGCCTTATTTCATTCTAGCATATCCCCCAGTTTGCTATGAACAATTCCATTCGAGATACATTAGTGTTAGCAAAGACTTTTGTGTAATGACATATAACAGTATTGATCCAAATGACATATAACAGTATTGATCCACACATAGCAGTTCATGGTTAATCTCTTAACATTTTTCTTCAAAAAATATGGGAAGAGAAGGAGTCTCCTCATCAGGCCAGCGTTCTGGTGAGTTGTGGCTTCTGCCTGCCCCATTTAGACCCATTTCTCTGCGTTGGTATGCACAGTGGATCCCTGCCAGGATCCCCATCATCTCAGAGACCTCACCAGTCAAAGCAAAAGAATCTCAGTGATGCTGTTGTGAGGATTCTGCTGCAGTATCAGGAACAAGGACAAAGGACCATAGAGGAGGGAGAATTGTGACACAAGGATTAGAATCAATGTCCCCCAAGGCCTTGGCTGAGACTTGGTACTTCAACAGGTAGGTAGAGGGGGTGCAAAGGTGGAAGAGGGGGAGAGGGGGACTTTGCTCCATCAGAGACATGGGCCTGAATTTTACCCTTGGTGGACGTGTGCGATCGGTGGGCCCGGGAGTGGTGGGGAAACGAACCTCGACCACAATTTCATGCTGGCTGGCCAATTAACAGCCAGGAAAGGGCACTGCCAGAGTGGGGGCGGGGACAGGGGAGGCGATGGCATTTCTGTGGGTGTGGGTGAGCGCTGGGATGGGAGGTAACTCCATGAAGGCAGACAAGCCGCCTCTGAGAGCTGCAGACCTGAAAATGCGAAAATAAAGCTTTGAAAAGCTGCAAAAAAAAAAATGCCCATGCATCACAATCAATCACCTGAAAATACAGCTGATAAAAACACTCTCCACAGATATTTATTTTTATTTTATTTCATAACGGAAATTTCATCCCGCCCTTGGATGAGGTTTGATGAAAAATATAAAGGCCGCCTGGCCGATTCACCCTTAAGGTTGCACAGGCAAAGAAAACTTGCAGACAATTGCGTCGTTAATGGGCTTAATTGCCCTCTTAATTGTCGGCAGGCATGCTTCCGACCTGATTGGATGTGAAATCGCGCAAGATGACGTCGGGCGAGCATCCCAACTTCATCCCACGCCCGTGTGATATTTCGCTTGGCGGCCGCACACATGAGTCAGAAGCACGTCCGCCGACCATTAAGGGGGCAATTAAACCCCTTAACGATGCAATTGTCTGCGATTTTTCGCGGTCCATCCAACCTTATGGTTGGCAGCCGGGTGAATCGGCCAGGCGGCCTTTAGTTTTTTCCAAGGGCGGGATGAGGTTTCCATGATGAAATAAAATAAAAAATTTATCTGACGGTTTTCGGGTCTTGCCACTCCCTGAGGCAGCTCTCTGCCTTCAGGCAGCTTTCTCTCAGCCCTCGCCCGTGCCCTCGTTGCCCGCCCTCTTCGTGCCCCCATCCTGGCAGCGCTCAGCTTTTCAGTGCGCGTTTCACACGTCAATTGACCAGCCAGTGTGAAATGGCAGATGGGGGCCAGTTGTGGTCGGTGGTCCATTTCCCGGTCGATCCCAGGCCAGCCAAACGCACCTGTCCACTGAGCTAAAGATTCAGGCCCGAATGGGGACTCAAGAGCTGTTATTCCCCCTGTGCGATGCTTCGATTGCAATTTACCTGCAGCCTGCAGGAAAGGAGCGGGGAGCTGTGGTCCCAATGAGCCAACGTCATGGAGAAAAATCCCCCCCCCCTCCACATAGTCTTGGATTCAAACAGGCAGGAAGAATATTTTCACAACATATCCAAGCGCCTTGGATTCTATTTCCTCTACTTCTTTATGTGAACCAAAATGGAACATGTCTCCAATGAAGGGAGGGAAAGAGTGATTAATTAGATTTATATTAATTTGGCTCTGTTAGGCTATTGAAGCTTCAAAAGGATTTGCAGCATAATACATTTAAATTTTATCAAGTTTACTAGTGGAATCACAAAGCTAAGAGAATTTTTGCTTTGTGCAGAGCCTTATGCTATCCTGCTGCTGATACTGACATGAAAAGGCAATCACACACAAGGGTAACAGAGAGAATATTTGATATTGTTGCTCAATGGGAAGTGACATATTCTAAATAGAGGATATAGTCATGTGGCGATGGTAACGTTAATGCATGCAGAAATCCGAGGGAGATTTGTCTCTTTCTTTAAAGAGAAGCAAGAAAAGCTATCTGCTAATGCAGTGATTACTTTTAGTGTATAAATAATTATCTGGTGAAAAAGCAATTTGCCAGTTGACACTTGAAAAGAAAATAAAAATGAAGAATTATGTATGCCTGTATGCAGTAAAGTGTCCTTTGCTCATGCTAATTCTGGACAAACACGCATAATTTCATTCAAAGTTCAGAGGAACTCAGGCAATTTTGTTCCCTGTTCTTTGTCATGATTTAAAGGTGGAAGAGCCCATAATACATTTTTCCTTGAAGAGATACCAGCTAAGGCAATCCATCAGCAAACTATCACTTTGAAGATATTTGTTCTTTAACAGGGTGGATCAGAACAAGAATGATGAGTTTGTTTAACTTTGACTGAGTTAGAATTCAGTTCCACTAACTCATAGTCCTGTTCTCGACCATGAATGTTTCCACCTTTGATTCACAATTTGTCCTCAGTTCCCTGATCTTAGCCTGTGAGGCAGTACAATTGGCTCCTAGTCCCTGGGCTAAGTGGAAAACAAGAAGCTGGATTTGAAAGCAAAATACTGCGGATGCTGGAAATCTGAAATAAAAACAGAAAATGCTGGAAAAGCTCAGCAGGTCTGGCAGCATCTGCGGAGAGAGAAACAGGGTTGACGTTTCAAGCCCGTAAGGCCCTCCTTCAGAGCTGGATTTTCCTGGCCCCGTGGTAATGGTGGAGATGGGGCAGCAGAGTTGGGGGGAGCCACATCAGGGTGGATCTGCAATGCGTTCCTGCCGCCAGGAAACCTTCCAGGGCAGGCTGGCTCCACAGAGCGGGCAGGCAATTAACATTGTCGAGGTGCCAATTAGGGATGACTTTTGTGGCCTCGTTGGCATTGTGCTGCTGGCAGAGCTGTGTGGAAATGGCCTTTCTGCAGCAGGCTAGGGGGCTATCGGAGCCAGAGGCTCCCTGCCAGTAAGAGCATTAATGAATGGCTGTAAGCGCAACTTCGACAAATTCAGTGGAGGGGTTTCCCTTCCAGCCCGATTCACCTACCAGTCTAGGCGCTGGTTACTTGATGGTTGGCGTGTGTGCCTCCATGCTGCAGTGTCCTCCCGGTCCCTCTGACCTGCCTCAGCAACACTCAACTCTCCCAGGGGGGTTGCTAAGGCTCTGGGGCTATCAGTGCTCTAACTGGGCCGTCAGAATTGGGAATCCGCTTGCTAACCTTAGTTGGAGCTCAGAAGTGGCCAGTTAGGGGGCCATCCCTGGGCAGGTTGCTGGGCCAGCCTCGCTGCTGGCAAGAATGGGCTCAGGACCCCCATTTGGCCATGGAGCCGAAGCTTGTGGCAAAATCCATCCCAAGGCTTTGGTTCCTGACTGCTATCTTGTTGCTTCAATAGAAAACCACTTCTGTGCATGTTGGGTAAGGACAACAGGCTAAGCTATGATGCACCAATGTCTACTGACACTCAAGGGCAGATTTTCTTCTTCAGTATTTGGGCATAGAGCTACTTGGCTGGAATGCAAAGAGAAACATCAGCAGCGAGAACTGCATAACTCGTATAAGGTCATGAAGGGTCTTGACAAGGTGGGCGTGGGAGAATCTAGAGCTAGGGGTCACTATTTAAAAATAAGGGGTCGCCCATTTAAAACAGAGATAAGGCAAAATGTTTTCCCCCAGAGAGACGTGAGTCCTTGGAACTCTCCTCCCGAAAAGGAGCTGGATAGATTCTTGGTAAGCAAGGGGGTGATAGGTTATCGGCAGTAGGTGGGATGCAGGTTTCAGGTTACTATCCGATCAGCCATGATCTTATTAAATGGCAGAGCAGTCTCGAGGGGCTGAATGTCCCACTCGTGCTCCTTATTTGTATGTTTGTATGTTCGTAGCACAGCCTGCCCTAATTAAGTTCGTTATTTTATATGGACAGTAGATTAGGTGGTCAGCATGTTGGGTGTGTAATATGCCTGCCCAGTTTTCCTTTTGCATCTTGCCCATGCAATGCTTTACACCTGATTTCTTAAATTTAAGCTTCTTCTCACTGTCTGAGATCACATGTAGAGAATGGTAACTGGGTGTAGTTTTGGTTGCTACTCCCCCGAATAGTTTGTCAATCTAAAGAAAGGAGGGGGTGAAGAATAATGTTTGGCCACAAAGCATTCTTTTTTTGCAGTGATCAAGTTTAAGGCTTAATTGTTAAAACATTAAACTGGTTTCAACAATTTCCTAATTTTCTTATATCATGGTATCAATAGAAATAATCCTGCCCAGACAATTGCAGGATTGAGAGGTTGGAATTTTTGTTATTAAAATTGATCAAAAACAGTTTCCCTAATTTGATGATGGGTGGAGACAGAGAAATGCTTGCTGCCTCTTCATTGAATTTTGATTGTTTCTCCCTCAGCTATCGACACAGACTGGTGAAAGAAGAAAGAGAATGAATGAAAAAGAGAGAGAGAGCAACGCTGTCAGAAACATCCTCCTGAAAGCCGATCCTAATTTAATTCACTGGGACTGGTGTTAACGCCCTTCAGTGTCAGAATAAGCAGATATAATTCTGTTGTTCATGCAATCTGTCTCCTTCACTTGGTAGAAAGTTTAAACCTTAATTATTAACTGCAATGCGTTGTACAAGGACTGTGCGGAAGATGCTGCCAATTCCATAAAATGAACATGACGATCCAGATTTCAAACATGGTTCCTTCAGGAAACTCTTAAAATATACAGCACACTAAGATGTCAATGTGTTGCGCAGCTACATTGCAGAAATATTTAGCTAGCAGATGAATTGAGAAACTTTACTGAAATAATTTCTACACATTGTTTCCTTCCTATAATTTCTAATTGATTTCTCTTTTTTTTTATTAAAGCAAAGTGTTCCACAAGAGCACAAACATTTGCTGGGGGGAAATTTGTTAAAAATCACTCCAGTTTCTGGCTACAGTATAAAATGTCATTTCTGGCATTTTCTGTCCACCCCCACATATCTGCTGATCCACTCCTTGAAGATGCTGCTGAGATATGTAACTGGCTCACTTAGGCCAATGAGAAGAAAATTATTCTTCCACCCAAAGCACCAACAATGCTTTTTGTGTTTGTCTGTAGCCCTCAATCCTAATGAATGTTCCCGATACTTCGGAAATGATTGCAAATAAACCCGGGAAAGCTTTAGGACTAAAATTGGAATGCTTTATACGTGCCAGTGGTGTGTGTCAAATAATATAGGTAACTAGAAAACTGTGGTCAGTTTTATATTTTACTGGGATAGAGTTTTCACCTTGGCAAGCAGTGAGACAAGGGGAACATGACAACTAAAACACTCTGTTCACATAATCACAAAATCATAGATTTGTTACAGCACAGAAGGAGGTTATTTGGTCTGTTATGTCTGTGTTTCTCTCCGTAGGAGCAATTTACCTAGCACCACTCCCTGCCTTCTCCCCCTAGCTCTGCACTTTCTTCCCTTTCAGATAACAATCCAATTCTCTCATGAAAGTCTCAATTGACTCTCCCTCCTCCACACTCTCAGCCGGTGCCTCCCAGACCCTAACCCCGTGCTCTGTGTGAAGAAAAGCTTTTCCTCATTTCGCCGTTGCTTCTTTTGCTAATCACCTTTTCCACAGGAACTGCAGAGCAGAATTTTACCAGCCCTGGGTGGGCAGGGATGGAGCTGGGGAGGGCAGTAAAATAGCAGAGTGCCCTGTTGGATGGCTCCCTGATGCCATCTCACTGACGAGGAGGTTTCCTGCAGTGGGGCGCGGTGTGGATCGGCTGTCACTCCACAGAGGCAAGCAGGCAATTTGCACATTACTGAGGCTCCGAGTAGGGACCATTAAGTGGGCCAGCAGCACGTTGCTGACAGTGGAGCAGGACCCTGCCATGCCGGGAGGCCCAGCTGCTTTATGGAGGTGGCCTCCCTGCTGCAGCACAGGAAGCCATTGGAATCTGAGTCTTCATAGCTCAAAGAGGGGGCTGCAGGTATCAAAGCAGCTCTTGCGGCTCCAATGAGTTGGGGAGGAGGGGTGGTTTCCCGCTGACCCTTGGCTCCCCGAATATTCATTTTTAACTCACTTATCTGGAGGTGCCTGAGGTGTCCTAGCAGCATCAGCAACACCCACCTCTCCTGCTGAGACTTCAGAATTGCAGGGTGCAGGAGTCTGCTTGCCTTGCCTAATTGCACTGCAGGTCCACAGGCGACTGATTAGGAGGCTGCCTGCGGTAAACTTGCAGAGTCTGCCGCATGGCAAGTTGGGGTTCAGGGACCGCTTTTCGCCCCAAGATCGAGATCTCGAGGCCCACAGTAAGATTAATCTCATAGAATCTTCCGATTCCATCCTCATTTATATATTAATAACAGTTTTATATGGCACTCACAACATACCAAGCATAAAACAGTATAATTGTTATACTTATGAATGTATTTTCCTGGGAGATTTTAGGTTTTTGTAAGAACAGTTGAAGGTGCAGCCTTATTTTATTGTGCCAACCAAGTCTTGGCACACACAAATATCTCTAAGCAATAGTGACCTGTAGAGACAAACACAATTACCCGTGTCTGGAGATGGAACCTTCAGTAGCTTTTGTTTTTATCTCTCTACAAATGGTGAAGGAAGACTCAAGATCTTGATATCTGCCTCATCACACGCTCTGCCCTTGGTGATTCATTGTGTCCTGACAAGTGTTATTGTGAACAAGGCCCCCAGAAATGAGTTGACGTTTCAACAGAACTGAAGGGTCATGAGGACTCGAAACGTCAACTTTGTTCTTCTCCGCCAGACCTGCTGAGTTGTTCCAGGTATTTCTGTTTTTGTTTTGGATTTCCAGCATCCACAGTTTTTTGTTTTTACCCCCAGAAATGGGGCAGTTCCTGTTCAAACACCAGTTGCTAACTTGTTTACCATTGCAGGCCCTTGGTTGCAAAATATCTTGACAAAGGTTCAATCAAACGGGTACAAATCTCACATCCAACAGCACACCTACTAAACCGTACACTAATTAAACCTAAAAACATTCTGGAAATTAGCATTTTAACTGTTTACTTAATTCTAGCTACAGTATAATCCAAAAGTTGAAAACCAAGTAGGAACCTTAGTTATATAAGATTAAAACAAATTCCTTGTATATATGTAAACACAAATAGGATATCTTACATTTTTTATAACTGGCGCTGGAATGTTACAGTGGTTGTTAATCTTTATATCAAATATCAACTTGACTAACTTGGAGGGAGTTTTATTACTGAATCGTAAGGTTGTGGATTCAACATCCACCCTGGAATTGAGCACGTAGTACAGGTTGACAATCCAATTCAATACTAAGGGATTTCCGAAGAGTCATATTGGACTTGAAACGTTAATTCTCTTTCTCTCTCCACAGATGCTGCCAGGCCCATTGGCTGATGCCAGCACTTTCTGTTTTTATTTAAGAGATCGTCACATTGTGGAGGTGTTGTCCTTTGAATAAATTGGTAAACTGAAGCCTAACAATTATTCAGATGGATGAAAAGACACGTTGGGCAGAATTTTTCATATGGCGGGTGGGCACGGGAGGAGCGGGCGCTGGGGTGGGGGTGGGGGCACGGAACCAATCGGTGCCTACGATTGGCTCCACACCCCATTTTACGCGGACAGGCCATTTAAGGCTTGCGCAGTGTAAATCGCGGCTCCCGAGATCAGCGGGTGGCTGTGGGTGGTCAATGTCCGTGGGGTCCAATGGCGACCCGGCGGCCTATTCAAAAACAGCGCAGGCAGCCGTCCTAAGCCTGTCACTGATTTCGGTCAGCAGCATGATGGAGAACATCCTCGGAGAGCAGGCAAGGCGGGAGGGCAGGTCGGTAGAGTAATCGTCCCTGAGGTTCTCCGATGAGTGCCTCTCTGCCCTCCTCGAGGAGGTGGCAGTACACCGCGAGGTCCTGGTACCAAGTGGTGGGAGGGTGAGGGTCTCCCCACCCAACAAAATGTGCCTGTGAGGAGGGGGCATTATGGGCCAGCTCTCACGATGTGGTGAGACACACCTGGATGCAGTGCCGCAAGCGCTTTAGTAACCTCCTGCGATCGGGAAGGGTGAGCATTCTGTTGCCATGGGTCACTTTTCACTGCAGTTAGGATGCACCCCCCAACACCCCACCACTGCCGCCCCCACACCCCCGCACCCCCCCCACCCCCACCCCCACCACTACCCAACCGCCTCAGAATTTTGTTTTTGTATCCATTCAATCACGGGATGTGGGCGTCGCTGGCCGGGCCAGTGTTTATTGCCCATCCCTAGTTGCCTGTGAGAAGGTGGTGGTGAGCTGCCTTCTGGATCCGCTGCATGTGGTGTAGGTACACCCACAGTGCTGTTAGGGGGCGAGTTCCAGGATTTGGACCCAGCGACAGTGAAGGAACGGCGAAACATTTCCAAGTCAGGATGGTGAGTGACTTGGAGGGGAACCTCCGGGTGGTGGTGTTCCCATCTACCTTCTGCCCTTGCCCTTCTAGCTGATAGTGTTCGTGGGTTTGGAAGGTCTTAGAGTGTGAGTGGCAAATGTGATGGAGGCAGCATCTGGACAGGGGGTCAGCCCTGGCTGCTTGGGGTGAGTGTCTTGGGGCTCCAGGGTCATGAATTGGATGAGCCCTGTGAGGTGTTCCTCAGGTGGGATTGGCCAGGCTGCAATGGGGCTGCAGGTACAGGGGGGACTAATCCATGCTCCTCTCTCCTTTCAGGAGAAGACAGACCACAACAATGCAGAGCGACTGCAGACTGGCAGAGGGCAGCCCCACCTTCTCATCACCATCAGGTACGAGCAGGAGGCTCTGGAGCTGGAGAGGCGCCATGTGCCCAGGTCAACCAGCCGTGGTGAAGTTGGGGTGCCACTGGGAGGTAAGAGAGCCGTGTACTGAGGTCACAATGTCTGTCAGTGCAAACAATCCACTGTTGGCTGTATAATGATTTCAGCCTCCAACATGGGACACCCATTGATAATGGAAGGAGGAACGCATCCTGATCTGGGTACCAGGCAAGTACATTAACAGTTTAATGACTTCAACTAATCAAATGTCCTTGTTCTCCCTTTCAGCCTCACCAGAGCACACCCGGACTCAGGAGACAGAGGGACCACCGCTCACTCCTGAGGGCACAGAAGACATTAACGCACCAGCATCACACCCTCTCAGCCAGGCAGGCACCAGCGCAGATACCATCACCTAGGTGGGGATAAGATTCATCAGTTAGTATCTCGGTGCACAGCAGTGAGGGCACTTCACACTTGCTTGAGGTGTAGGCGGAGACAGAGAGTCCCAAGGGCGCCGGCATTTGGAGGAACGCTGGGGACCAGGAACATGCTCAGTCAGTGGCTGATGATGGGCATCTGGAGTCGTCCCTGAGGCAGTAGATGATGGAAGTCCAGCAGGGTGTGCGGGAGGATCTGACGGTGATCCATGAGGGAATGTGTGCCATGGTCTCCATGATGGAGGAGCCCATGTGGAGCATGAGCAATGCAATGACCCTCATGGCCGAGCGCACTGCCTCCTCCATGGAGATGGTGGTGACTCTCATGGAGAGACTCCTCCAGGAGAACAATCAGGGCTTCCTGGGGCTGTGCTCGGACCTGCAGCCCTCACAGCGGCAATGACCTCAGCTGGTCAGTGTCAGTGTGGGAGATGGATTGGGCACCTAGTATCCCAGCTAGGTGCCCGTCCATCAATGGTGAGCGGGGAGGTCCAAAGCAACCTCACATTGGCGCATGAGCTGCTTGTTGTCTCTGCAGGCTCCTTTCAGGGCACTCCAAATGATGGCAGCAGCTCCTCCGCCCCTCTGCCAGTGACCATGGCATCTAATGAGGCTGCGGCAACTGAGGAGATGCCAGCCATGGCACTGGCCGCTCCCTCCCAGGCGGGACCAGCACTGGCTCCATGGGCCAGAGGACACTCGCTAACGCCATCAAGGCCAACAGGACAGCAGAGTGAGCCGACTGTCTCCAATGCTGGTGCCAGCGAGAGGGGAGCACCTAGACGTAGCACCCGTAAATGCAAACGTAAAGCACCTTAGGAACAACACGGGCTTATCACTAGTGGTTTTCTTTTGCCTAACGTTTAAGTTACTTGGTGTGCTGTTCAACACCTTTTAATTTATTTTGATTTCTGTATGCCAAGATGCAAATCAGTAAATGTTTCGGTTCTCAACAAGCCTCTGGGTGCTTCATTAGATCTGCAGGTGAAAGGGAACCCATGATGTTATGAGTGACTTGTTTGTCATTGAGCTTTATTGAAAAGGCACATGGTTCATGTTGCTGACCAGACAAATGTTGCTGTCAGGTATTGAGTATGGAGCCTGCAGCCCTGGCATGTGGTGGTGGTCTATCTTTGGTAGGCTAGCTGAGGGAGTGTTGGATCAAAGCCTCCCGGGTGTCCATGCCTCCCTGGAGGTTGCCCAGGTTGAAGTCTATCCCCTCAGCATTCTCCTGAGCATGTTCATCCTCGGACTCACTACTGGACTCATCGTGTACAGCCAGAGCATCTGCTGCTACATCATCTTCCTCCAGTGTCACCCCTTTCCAGCACCTGATTGTGGAGAGCGCAGCATGCAACCACTATCAGTGACACACAATCTGGGGGTATTGCAGTGCACCCCCTGAATGGTCCAGGCATCGGAAGCGCATCTTGAGAAGACCGATGGTTCTCTCCACCACAGCCCTTGTGGTGCCCTGGCTCCTATTGTACCGCTGCTCAGCTCCTGTTCTTGGATGGTGGAGAGGCATCATGAGTCACCTTCTGAGGGGAGAGCCCTTGTCACCCAGCAGCCATCCATCCAGCCGGGCTGGAGCACTGAAGAGCCCCGGCACCTGGGAGTGTCTGAGGATGTAGGTGTTGTGGGAGCTGCCTGGGTACCTTGCACAGACTTGTAGAATCAGCATCCTGTGATCACACACTATCTGCACGTTCATGGAGTGGAAGCCCTTCCTGTTGACCAAGGCACCGGGCTCACCTGCTGGCGCCTTGATGGCCACATGTGTACAGTCGATTGCACCCCGGATGTGGGGGAACCCAGCAATGGCTGCAAAGCCTCTGGCTCACTGTGTCTGGCTGGCCTTGTCCGTGCGGTAGTGAATGAAAGTCAATGCAAGCCTGAACAGAGCGTCTGTCAGCAGCTTGACACAAGTGTGGACAGCTGATTGGGAGACTTCACAGAGATCACCCACCGACCCCTGGAGAGAGCCGGAGGCATAGAGGTTGAGGGTAAGAGTAACTTTCAGCACCACTGGCATGATGTGTCTACCCACACAGTCAGAGCTAATCTCAGGGCCAAGCATCCGACAGATGGGGGTCACTGTCTCCCTTGACAGATGGAGCCTCCTTCGGCACTGCACCTCAGACATATTGAGGTAGCTGCATCACCGCCTGTAAACCCTGGCAGCAGGATAGTGGCATCTTCTGAAGCCCCTTCCACCTTGGACTTCATGTTGGCACTACGCCGCTTGTACCTGTGTCACTCCTCCCACAGGTGGCTCCCCTGGAGGCTGAATAGGGACCCGGCCTCCTCCCCCTTCTGGCCCTCTCTTCCTCAGAGGAGGAGATGCCTCCAGCGGAGACCACAACCCCTGTTCCCAGGGTAAGGGAAGGCTGTCTGATACCTGCAAGGCCGCAAGTGTTATGATTCCTCCAGGGTCCTGAAATGAAGCCTGTTATTTCTGTCAAAGCAGCTATGAAGAGAAATGAAGTTGTCCTGTTCATACAAGCAAGTAGCAGTAAGTAATAAACTAAAGTTCTAACAACTCGCATTAGCGAGCCCACTCACCCCTCTTATCCCACCTGTGGATGAGGCTTTTAAAAATGTGGTCTACCCTCCTGCCTGTTGTGCCCAAGCGACGCACTAAAAATCACTTGGGCTGCGAAAAATCATCTTCAATTACTGCCTCAAGGGCCTGAACTGGCCTGTTAATTAATGCAGGGTGCGCCTCAGGACTCATAGCGCACCCGCCTTCTGAAATATCAAGATGGCGCGCGGTGATGTTGGGGCGCACGCCCGACATCATCACGCTTCATTTTACGTATCAACGTGTCGGTCCTGCCCCCCAGAAGCCGGCTGAAAGGATCTGCCTGTCGTGACATGAAAAAGAGTAGAGGTCTCCCTGGTACTATGTCCAGTATCATCCCCTCAAAGAACTCCAGAGCAAAACAACATTGAGTGATCATTCATCCCTTTGCAGTATGCAGAATAATTGCCGTGTTCCCTTGCATAATATTGACGCCACTTCTGGGATGTTTCTGATAGCTACTAGTTAGATCTCACCTGGAGCATTGTGTACAGTTCTGGGCGCCACACTTTAGGAAGCATTGGAGAGAGTGCAGAAGAGGTTTACAAAAATGGTCCCAGAAATGAGAAACTTCAGTTGTGAAGATAGATTGGAGAAGTTGGACTGTTCTCCTTGGAGAGGAGAAGGCTAAGAGGAGATCTGATACAGGTGTTCAAAATCATGTGGGAGCTGGACAGGATGGATAGGGAGAAGCTGCTCCTGCTCGAAGAAAGGATTGCGAATGAGAGGGCACAGATTTGAAGTGATTTGCGAAATAAGTAAATGTGATGTGAGAAAAAGTTTTTCCAGACAGCTAGTGGTTTGGGTCTGGAAGGCACTGCCTGGAAATGTGGTGGAGGCAGGTTCAATCGAGGCATTCAAGTGGGCATTAAATGATTATTTAAATAGAAACGTTGTGCAGGGTTACAGAAAAAAGGCAAGAGAATGGCTCTGAGTCATACTGCTCATTTGAAGAGCCAATGCAGGCACCAAGGGCTGAATGGCCTCCTTCTGCACTGTAACAACTCTGTGATTCTATGATAAAATGTCATAGAAATAATGATTAGCTTATAATGGTAACTCATCCTCCATACTTGTTTCATACAAGGAGTCTTAATATGACAGAAACTTTTGTTCCCTCATTGTGGAGTTATTTTATCTCAAAACCTTTAAGAATGTCTAAGATTGTTATTGATTTTAGGTTAAAATAATGAAAAAAAATCCTTTTTCTGTGCTTGCTGCTGTTTCTGTGGGGCTGATTCTCTTTTTGCAGCAACATTAAGCACAATTCTTCATAGATTGTGCCTCACTTTCTCCCAGCTGCAATGGTGCAGGTTGCCAGCAGATTGCTAGAGCTGGCAATACTGGATCATGTGTACAGTATAAAAATTATAATTAAAGGATTTAAGTAGTGCAATAATATCCTGACAGCCATAGCCGCATTTAATCTGCCCAATATAGTAAGTTCCACCATTAAATCAACAGCTGCAGATATTAAAGATCAAGGAGACAAATATTCACCAATATGTACCTTAAAACAGATGTTGGGTGAAAGAATGAAGCTTTAACCAGACCTTGATTTGCCCTCCCTTGACCCGGGATGACAGCTACCATTTTTGTACAGCAACAGCAACATTGGGCAGAATTTTTCCTGCGGGGTTCTGTACACCATCATCAGGGTCAATTGGGGGTCAGATGTTTGCACAGACGCTCAACCTGTGAATTTCGCTGATTTGGCAAAGTAGTAGCCAGGTAGCTCGCTGTCCACTTAAGAATGGTAGGTGGGCCCTCAAAGCTGGAGGGCCAACAGGGGGCTGCTTGGAAGCAGCAGCAGGATAATCTTACTGGTAATTGAAGGAGAGGGAGACCTCCCAAAGTGGGACATCCTCCTTCCAACTTTTTCTCACATGTAAAATAAAGAAATGGCCAGGTCACCAATGTGAGGGGCATCCCCTCAACCCAGGCAAGTAGGGGGGTCCTTTCAGCTTGCCTGGTGCACTGACTACACACCACCCCCACCCCCCCCAACACCCAACCCCAGTCTACCTTTGGGAGATCACCTCTGGGAAGTTGTACTGCTGCTGCCACCTGGAGGGACCTGGAAAGTGACTGGAAAATGCCAGTCTGTTACATTGGCCTTAATAGGCCTTTAACTGAGTCAATTGGCCACCCACAGCTGGCAGGACAGAGCTGGGGAACCAGCATGCAGGCCGGTGGAGTGAAATTTTGTGCCTGTTTCCACCCTCTGGTGGGGTTGATCATCCAGCCCATGGTCATATTCTATTATTTACCATGAACAATGGTTATAGATTACCCAGAAAGTGTAGAATCAACCTACAGATGTTTCTGCCCATAGCGAAATCTACCGATTATTTTAATATAAATATATAATGATAATTACATCTGTTCATTAAGCTATTGTTAATGCTATATAAGTGTTTGAGTTATTAAGCCAGTTTGTCCATGCGCTCTCAAAAACTGTAGATATCCCAGTTATTAGTGAGTGGGTGCAATCCTTTCAATGCTTAGCATCAGTCTGTAGGCCTGAAGCCTGCAATCACTAATTTTTGCAATTTTATATTTTTACTTGTTTTTCTGCTTTGCTCTTGATTTTAAGAGAACCGATATTAAGCCCGTATTGAATTTTTAGAAGTTAATTTGTAGACCTTGATTTAAAACTAAGTGTGATTGTGCTTTGATTAAATCAAGTAATTAATCAATAGTAATCAGTAGTGATATTATTAACTATGGACTTGTTTTTTCCTTAGGCTTTGTTTTCATACTGGTCAGACCATGTTCACAACTGTTATTTTGCCTAAGTTACTGTTTTTCTTTTGTGCTAAATATGCCATAAGTTGCTTTCTACTTGTTTAACAGGAATCAATTCTTATTGCATTTGATGCAAGCCAGGACAATGGATAACCTTGTAATCAAATACAGTGTGGAATCAGGAGACGGAGTTTGATTGATGAGCAGCAAAACCTGATTGACGGAAGTTGGGAGACACCATCAAAGAGATGTATAAAGAGTCTGAATATGGAAAAGTCTGCAAGCCTTGTGGTGCCACTTAGAGATTTTGTTAAGGACTCATGGTTGCCAGGCTCTTGTTTTGAGAAAGTCTGGATGGAGGTCTCAAGAGGCTGGAATGGAGCCAGGAATTGGACTTAAAGGTGCACCTGAATTCTTTATGGACTTATAACCACAATGGAATCATTTATAAAAAGGGGAAACCTGTTTAACTGCTCAGATATAACTGTTGGTCTGGAACTCACTTAGTAGTTCATGATCAAATCTGCAATTGCTGAGCACATGAGAAATGCATCAGCAGATATGTGTAGAATAATTTGGATGCACCCTATGTTGAGTTTTTCATATAAACATGGTAAAGATAGTCGCACGTATTCCTATGATATACTCAAGTTTGAGCCTTCATGTAATTTAATAAGTTTATGATAAAAGAATACATTCAAAGTATCATGATTGCTATAAGTTTGGCCTCAGCTGGAGGTATCAAGGGGTATAGGGAGAGAGCGGGAATATGGCATTGAGTTAGAGGATCAGCCATAATAATATTGAATGTGGTGCAGGCTCAAAGGGCAGAATTACCTACTCGCGCTTCTAGTTTCTATGCTTCTATATTTCTATTGCGTCCAGTTCCAGGTGCCATACTTTAGGAAGGAAGTGCAGAAAAGATTCACGAGAATGGTTCCAGGGATGAGAACTTTAGTCATAAAGATAGATTTGAGAATTTGGGACTGTTTTCCTTGAAGAAAAGAAGGCTGAGAGGAGATTTGATAGAGGTATTCAAAATCATGATGAGTCTGGACAGAGTAGATAGGGAGAAACTGTTCCCACTCGTGAAAGGATGGAGAATGAGAGGACATAGATTTAAAGTAACTGGCAAGAGAAACAAAGGCGACATGGGGAAAAACATTTTCACCCAGCGAGTGGTCAGGGTCTGAGATACACTACTTGAGAGCATGGTGGGGCCAAGTTCAATCAAAGCATTCAAAATGGAATTGGTTCCGTTATCTGAAATGGAAGAATGTGTACCATGACAGGGAGAATGTGGGGAATGGCACTAAATGAATTTCTTATTCGGAGGGCTGACACAGACATGTTAGGCCAAATGGACTCCTTCCGCATTGTAAAAGTTCTGTGCATAGATTAGGTGCACCTAAAAGAATAGAGTCAACAGAGTGAGATATAATTCCGTGAATAGTCTTTGTGTCCCAGAATAACAACATTCAACAGTGCTGGGAGATCCTGGGAAACCAGGAAGAGCAAAACAATTTTTAATATCTTCACACGTTAGATGTTCTGATCTCACCTGAAGAAATTTGATCTTTTCTATAAGAAATACTGTAAAAAAAATAACCTCTTTTATGGAGCACTTCAGCTTTAACATGGCACAAAAATCAAAAACCGTTGGTAGTACAACAAACCTACATTTTCTTCTCAGTATTTGTGTTTCCATCCATGTATTTGGAGCCTTATGTAATTGGAAATTGGTACTAACTCCCTCATGCAATCTATTCTGCAACATTACATTAATAAGGACTTCAGTTTTCACCATTCATGATTTTCTTTCCAGCTACCTGTAAACACATGGTTGGTTATTATTAGAAAATCTGTGGTCACATGAATGGTTTGCCACTTCTTCAGCACCCTGGAGAGCAACAAGTAGCAAAAAACCTGTTCCTGAGGTAAGAGGAAAGAAATTACAGTCAAAAATAGAAATATAGGAACAGGACCATGTTATTCAGCCTCTGGAGCCTGCTCCTCAATTCAATTTGTTCATGGCTGATCTGTACCTCAACTCAATTTAGCTGCCTTAGAGTCATATGAATGTTTAACGAATTTGTGTCAAATTCTTCTCACTGCTTTGTTAATTCCATTGAGATAGTTTAGAGACGAATTTTGACCAAATCCATTAAGTATTCATGTAATATCCTAATTGCTTACCCAACTTAATTGGTACTGCAAATAAAACCACTCAGCAGGTTCAGGGAGCCTGAAAGGCAATGGCCTTTGTCAGAATTCGAATTGATGCGTCATCTTTAAATCCAACAACAATCAAAGCCATTACAAGCATAATCTGAACTGAATTAATTCCATCTGAAAATTAGGATACTTGGAGTCAAAATATAAGGCTGGCATTTAATGAGTTAATGACCACCTGCTTAATAAAACGCTGACACTATTGCGGAGTTCCTCAGCCGTTACTGACGCTTTGAGTGGAGCAGCTTTGCAGCAACCTGCGTGACATTAGACTGCAGATGAACTACCGACACGTGTGATATATTTCAGGTGGATCGTTATTTGCGGTTGTGCTATAGGTGAGAAAAAGATTTGCAAAATGCAAAGTCATAAATGATTCATGCAGTGAGTGTGATATATTATATGCATGAACAGAAATTCTGTCATGTGTTACATTATTGCACAGGCTAAATCATGTACCTACTATAACTTTGCCTCAGGATTAACTGCAACAGATGGGGCAAGTTCATCAGTGCTTTTTGTGGAGGGAAAGAAGTGAATTAAATTTTTCATTTTAGCTTTTTCAAGCAGATTGCTGCCTGAGCTGTCATTATGCAATATATGCACTTAATAGTGGTAACTTGGTGCAGTTTGTTTCATATATCTGAAAACAATTTTATCACAAATTATAGGTATTTTTTAATAAAAGTGTCCAGGCCATCACCTGTAAGTAATTTTAAGTAACTGAAAATGACTTTAAAAAGCTTTATAGAGCCATTTGTTAGTTACATTGATTTATGGTAGTCAGTTTCTTAGGAAATTAAAAATGTTATTCAAAATCTTTTAAAACATGTATATTCAGGTCCTTGCACCAAAAAATCTCAAGATTTAGAGCCTCCTCAAGGGCCCACAAATGAATGCAATTAGTAAAAACTCCCAATGGTGATGAATTTGATCTGGGGGCCTGGCCAGTTTGATGGGTGGAGCCGGGTTATAGCACGGCTAATATTTAAAAACGGGCAAGAGATCATAGAAACTCGATTTGCATTGAATGTAATTTGTGCTTGAAATTCTGCAATCTTCTGTGTTGATTTGGCTGATTTTGGCTGAATTTATACTGATGCAGAAACAACACAAGCTCATTGAAACTCCAGGTTTACATGTTTACATTTGTGTAATTGGGTGGCATCATAAAATGACTTTCCTTCATGGAGCAATTAATCTTCTACACAGAACGTGCACTTGTCCTCATCTTTGTGCTGTAGTTTTTTTATGATGATTCCCATTTGTACCACCTGAGGAATTAAGAGGTTGGTTAGTAAGTGTACATCCTTTAAAACTGACCATTTTAGGAACATGCCTGAACACACATGGAGCAGTAAATATAATCCTTATCAATGAATTAAGACAAATCCCATCTCGTTCTCCATGGGCAGCCTCTTCTGGTCAGTGAGCGGGGTCGGGGTCCACTCGCTGACGTGTAAAATGATGTGAGGATATGTCAGGCATGCGTCCCGAGGTCACCTCGCGTCATTTAGATTCTCAGTTTGGCAGGCGCGCAGCCGATTTAGCTGTGTGCCCGCCAAACTGTCAATGGCCTATTAAGGCCAATAGACGATAACATGGTGTTTTCATGAAAAAATAAATAACATTAAAGTTGGAGAAGAGGAAAAATGCCTCAGTTCTGAAAACTCAAAACATTGAGCAGGAATTTTGATCCTGATGTGGCTGCACCAAGTTGGGAAATTTTCCAGCTCACTGTACCCGCCTCAGGAGAAAATGCCCCGAAGGGTGGACCTTTGGTCTGGGGTGTGCGGGTGTGGGATGGAACTGGGCACAACTCAGAGGGGACCACAGGGGCTCTTGAGGGCTCAGGTGGGCAGTTTAGAAGGCCTGCCTTGGTTCTCTGCTTGTTTTCTTAAACATTAGACCCTCTAGCCCTCACCCCTTACACCCCCTACACCCCCTCACCCCAACCACTCCCCATGCCCATGCATGCCAACTCATGATTCCCCCCCCCCCCCACCCACCATCCTTTTCCCTTACACATTCCATGCCAACTCACCCAGTAGACTTCAGGAGCGATGCTGAGATGAACTAAAATAAAGTTCTAAATATCTAATACAGACTTAACAGAAAACACTCTCATTCATGAAAGCCCATTCAATACAATTAAATCCTCTCAAGTACTTCATCCCCTATAAAAACTGACATTTGTATTCATAACCCCACATCAAGAACAGCTAATCCTGTAATAACCTTTTTGAGCTGTCAATCAAACTGTGAACTTACAGTCCTCCCCCTGGAGCCCCCACCCCACTGTAATAATGACAAATAATGGAAAGCAGCCAACCGTTAATACTGCTAAAATGATAGCACTTAGGGTTATGCCACCAAACAACAATTGAAACTGCTCGAACAGGTTTTTTCAACCCTCGCAGACACAGAGAGGCAGTTGTGTTTCCAATTTTTAAAGGGCTGGCCATTTAATAACTTGACAGCTTGGTTATTCTACAGGCCTTATCTGCCCTTTAAGAGCACTTACAGCTTCTTTAAAAATTTGTAATGCCCACATTGCTGGATAAGGCCCTTGTTCCAGCAAAAACAGGGACAGTTTGAACTCAGCACTGAGTTCAAATAGCCCTGGTGAGTTCAGGGCTCCCACATATGGGCGTCATGTCCCCCCACCCACCCCCGCGATCCCCGCCAGGTAAAAATGGTTTTTGCCAGATTTTGGGGTGGGACTTCCAGATCTGGGATCCATCCACCGTTTTGGGCGACTCCATGAAAATTCAGGCCATTAACTCTTTCTTTCTCCATGGATGCCGCCAGATCTGCTGGGTATTTCCAGTACTTCTTGTTTTTATTTCAGATTTCCAGCATCTGCAGTATTTTGCTTTTATTGTATAAGAAGAGAAAGGCACCTGGCCTAAAAGCTCATCCCACTAGCATTGGGGTAACACTTCAGGTAGACTTGAAGAACAATACTTCAAGCAACTTATATTTGTAAAGTATCTTTTGCGACCTCAGGTCATCCCTAAGCGCTTTACAGCCAGTTAAATATTTTGAAGTATAGTCAGTGTAGGTAATTTGATCATCATTTTACAAGTCTGAGATCCAACTAGTACTATCCTGATCTAAGATTATCTTGCTTTACACCTTCCTCTGTTTCTTCTGCTTTAGTTGTGTTGGCATCACAGACTGATATCCGTATCCTGCCAGCATTTATATGGGTAGAGCTAGCTAAACCAGGCATGACTGCTGTAATGATAGTCCTGATAATGAAAACTTTTAAATGGAAATAATATAAAGATGGGCCTTGAAGATTTCAAGCGATGGGGCTATGACTATTTCCTTTGGCAGCTTGTTCCGTTATGGGATTGTCAATGAATCCATCAATATAACTTGTGAAATAATCATCAGATATTCATTGTACTAGATGACATTGCACTCAATGCACAGGCTGAGAGAGTATTCCCCTGGACCAACATATTTCTCCTACTCCATTCATTATTAAAAATCGAATACTATCGCTTCATGAAAATTATCCTGAGAATTATCTTTGTTGCTTTCCATGGATCTTTTCCAATTCCTTAATGGTCTTTTTGCTGCAGATAACTGAGGTGGGAGGCAATTGATCAAAAAGGAATGCAATTATCATGATTAAATTGAGCTGTCTCTAGTTGAAATCCACATGACTCGACTTCATCTCAGTCCTTCTGCCTGCACTGTGTACTATGCAGGTGTGAAATACAAATATCCTTGACTGATGCAGGATCACTGTCCCTGTACTCCGAATCAGACAGAAATGGAAGATGTGTACAGTGTTCCTGCTATTTATCTCCACTAAACAATTTCCAATTAATCTTCACAAGGTTTATTGTTAGAAAATTAAATATGTTTCTTTGTTGATATGAATGCAGAATTTATACTTTGAGTGGGTTGATTCAAGGTTTTCTTCTTCATAAAAGCAAATGCATATTCAACAAATCGTTAAAACGAGCATCATTTACATTACAGAAAAAAACACGTTTTAATGGTTTTTGCCTTGATAGTATTTCATTATTCCCCAAATTGCTTGTTTTTAAAGTTAACAGAGAGCATGAAGCTGTTTATCAAAAAACAGAAGTTAGTTCCATACTTGGATCAATATGTACTGAGAAAGGGAATTGTGGTGAATAGGAAAACTAATGGCCCAGATGTTGTGATAGTATTGACAGTGCAAGTGTCAGTTTTCACCACCATTACTCCTCTGAAACTCACAGCAAATTCTGGAGGTTGCACATGGACATTTAAACATGGAAATCTAGAAGTTTCTCTTAGTGATTCCATGCTTCTCCAGAGGGTGTGCTATTGAAGTCTATCCAGACGGCTATCAGCTAGAAATCATTGAACTGATGAAAATTTCCACTTTTGATGTATCACTGTAAAAACTTAGTTATACCCTGTTAAGTGAGTTGTAAGTGGGTTTTAATGCATGCACAGTTCATAGTTACAGCTGAACAATCTCCCTGACCATAAAAACTAACTTGAAAACAAAGGAACATCATACCATAGGAGATCATTGCGCCTGTACCAGCCAAAAGAAGAGTTATCCATCCTGGTCCTACTTTCCAGCTCTCGGTCTATAGCCCCGGAGTTTACAGAACTTCAAGTGACTACCTAAATATGTTAAATTTGATGAGGGATTCTTCCTCTATCACCTGTTGTGGCAGTGAGTTCCAGATCTTCACCACCATCTAGGTGAAAAAACTCTACTCAGCTCTCCTCTAATCCTTCTACTGATTACTTTAAGTCTATGCTTCTGGTTATTGACCCCTCTGGTAAGGAAGTTAAGTCCTTCCTATCCACTCTTATCTAGGCCCCTCATAGAAACATAGAAAGATAGAAACTAGGAGCAAGAGTAGGTCCTTCGAGCCTGCTCCGCCATTCAATATGATCATGGCTGACCCTCTATCTCAACACCATATTCAAGTTTTCTCTCCATATACCTTGATACACCTAATATCCAAAAATGTATCAATTTCTTTCTTGAATATACTCAGTGATCCGGGCTCCACAGCCTCCTGTGGTAGAGAATTCCACAAGTTGACCACCCTCTGAGTGAAGAGATTTTTCCTCACCTCAGTCCTAAATGTATTCTTAGACTGTGTCCCCTGGTTCTAGACTCCCCAACCAGGGGAAACATCCTCCTTGTACCCAGTCTGGCTAGCCCTGTTAGAGTTTAAACATTTCAATCAAATCCCTTCTCATTCTTCTAAACTCTAGTGAATACAGACACAGAAAAATCAATCTCTCCTCATTCAACAGTCCTGCCATCCCCAGTATCAGCTTAGTGAACCTTCGTTGCATTTCTTCTATGGCCAAAACTGCACACAATACTCTAGGTGTGGTCTCACCAAGGCCCTGTATAACTGCAGTAAGACATCCCTACTTCTGAACTCAAATCATGTTGCAATGAAGGCCAACATACCATTTGCCTTCCTAGCTGCTTGCTGCACCTGCCTGTTTACTTTGTTTGCCTGGTGTACAAGGACACACAGGTCCCTTTATACATCCACATTTCCCAATATATCACCATTTAAATAATACTCTGCCTTTCTGTTTTTCACACCAAAGCATATAACTTCACATTTATCCATGTTATACTGCATCTGCCATGTGTTTGCCCACACACACACAACTTGTCTAAATCACCCTGAAGCCTCCTTGCGTCTTCCTCACAATTGCACCCAGTTTTGTGTCATCAGCAAACTTGGATTCATTGCATTTGGTTCCCTCATCCAAGTCATTTATATATATTGTGAATAGCTGGGGCCCAAACACTGATCCCTGCGGTATGCCACTAGTCACCACCTGCCACCTGGAAAAAGACCCATTTATTCCTACTCTCTGTTTCTGGTCTGTCAACCAATTCTCAATCCATGCCAGTGTATTGCCCCCAATTAATTTTGTCCACTAGCATCTTATGTGGGACTTTATCAAAAGCCTTCTTGAAATCCAAATACACCACATCCACAGGTTCTCCCTTATCTATTCTACTAGCTACATCCTCAAAACACTCCATAGATTAGTTAAGCACGATTTCCCTATCATAAACCCATGCTGACTTTGTCTAATCCCATTAATGCTTTCCAAGTGAAAGTTACCATGTCTTTTATAATAGACTCTAGCATTTTTCCCACTACTGATGTTAGGATAACTGGTCTATAATTCCCTGTTCTTTCTCTCCCTCCTTTTTTAAATAGTGGGATTACATTTGCCACCCTCCAGTCTGTGGGAACTGCTCCAGAGTCTATAGAATTTTGGAAGATGACCACCAATGCATCCAATATTTCCAGGTTTACTCCCTTTGGCATTCTGGGTTGTAGCTTATCAATCCCTGAGGATTTTTCAGCCTTTAACTCCATTAATTTCTCAAGCACCATTTTTTTAAACTAATACTGATTTTCTTCAATTCTTCCCTCTCGCTAGGCCTTTGGGGCAGGCTCAACGCATAAAGCGGGATGAGGTTTCCTAAAGCTTTTATTAAATAAATTTTAAAAATTCCCGAAATATAAAAAAAAGTCCCATCTTATGTGACAAAGTCACATGAGGGGACGTGTTTAAATAACGTTTTTTAAATCCTTTATTTAATTATTTTAATATCAGTTCAATCTCCCTGAGGCAGCTCTGTGCACTCTTTTGCTCGCATATGCAAAAGAGCGCTGGCCCTAAATCTCCCTCCTCCCCCCACCCCGCCTGCACTGTCAGCACTGACCAGTCGTGCCTTACGCTGGGCAGGCCCTCATTGGCCCACCTGCGTAAAATGGTGGCACGGAGCTGATTGCCGGCAGCGATCGGCTCTGCGTCCACTGCAGCTCACTCCCGCCAAGCACGCCTGCCATATGAAAAATTCTGCCTTCGGTTCCCTAACATTCCTGGGAATTTATTTCTGTCCGTTTTTGTGAAGACAGAGCCAAGTATGTGCTCAATTCTTCTGCCATTTCTTTGTTCCGCCTTATAATTTCCCCCGTTTCTGACTGTAAGGGACCTATGTTTGTCTTTGCTAATCTTTTTCTCTTCCCATATTTATAGAAGCTTTTACAATCAGTTATTATGCTCCTTGCAAGTTTACTGTCTTACTCCTTTTTCCCCTTCTTGATCAATCTTTTTGTTCACTTTTTCTTAATTCTGAACTGCTCCCAATTCTCAGGCTTGCTGCTTTTTGTGGCGATTTTTTTATGTCTCCTCTTTGGATCTAATACTATCCCTAATTTCCTTTGTAAGCCATGGTTGAGCCATCTGTCCTGTTTTATTTTTGTGCCAGACAGGAATGAAGAATTGTTGTAATTCAAGCATACGTCCCTAAAATTTTAGCCATTGCTAATTTTATACACCTCGATTGAAACTCTCCTCAGCCTCCTCTGCCCCTATAAAGTGAGTAATTCCTTCAAACATAAAGAAAAACCTCACGTCAAATGATAATCTTTGCAAATCCAAACAAAAACCCTCACATCAGCAAAATCTAGCCAGACAAGGGCAGAAAGTTTGAATGCTTTGCTCAGCAAAATTCCTTTCTTTCTTCTTGCTCTTTTAAAAGAACTTTGTTCGGATGTTCAAAAACTTCTGTGAGGGGATATTTAACAAGGGGCAGACTGTGTGTGAACGTGGTTCACAGGGAGGCCCTATTATTCCCTGTTTATCTTTCTCTGAGGGGGTTTAATGACTGTCTTCTCCGGTGGTAAGTAACTGTGGGCAGGATTTTCCCGTTGGCGAGTGGGAGGGCGGGGCCAGCTCGCCGACGCGTAAAATAACGTGTGGTGGCGCCGGGCGGAGCTCCCGACATCACCATGCCCGATTTAAATGTTCGGGTAGGTTGGGGCGCAGCAAAATCAGCTGTGCACCCACCGGCCTGTCAATGGCCAATTGAGGCCATTGACAGAGTCATTTAGCTAATTAATGGACCTTAAGGTTGTTGGGTAGGCCGGGAGCCTTGGCGGGCTTCAGAAAAAGCATCGAACCTCATCCAGGGGCGGGATGAGGTTTCATGTAGGGTTTAAAAAATTTTGTTAAAGTTTTTGTAAAAATTATGGACATGTCCCAACTCATGTGACAGTGAGGGGACATGTCAGGAATTTTTTTTTTCTATTTTTAATTTTTGTCACAGAACAGCCGATCTCCCTGAGGCTGCACTTAGCCCCAGGGAGATGAGAGCACTCTTTCGTGCGCATGTGCAAAAGAGTGCAGTCTCAAACTCTCGATTTAGGCAATCCCCCCCTGTCTGCACAGGGAGTGCATAGCGCTTCCAAGTGGACGTCGTGCTGGGCGGACTGTAATTGGCCCGCCCACGTAAAGTGACACCACGCCCCCAACCGGGGGCGCCGATCGGAAGCGCGCCTGTGTGCGCCCGCCCTTCAACTTCACCCCTGATGGGGGTAAAATCCTGCCCTATGTGTTAAAGCCCAAACAGCTGTGACACTTCCCTGCAAAGCGCTGCCTCTGCTTTCACTGCCGGAGTCACTTTGTACTTTTACTATGAACCGCCCTTGGCTAAAATGTATCACTTTGTTTGCAATGAGCTGCTGTCAAGATAGGAATTTACTGAGCAAAGTAAAATATCAGTTTTATGTGCTACGTGGAAATGTTAGCAAAGAAAATTCAAATGACTCAAAAAGATAACAGAAACCAGATCGGCAGTTATTAGAATTCTTTGCATTATTTTAACTGGGAATTACAAACTAGTCAGCCAAGGCTTGGTGGTCAGCAAATGATTGGAAGAAATTCTGAGAGACATTATAGATCATCAGTTAGAAAGGCACAAATTAATCAAGGACAGTCAACATGGATTTCTTAATGAAAGATTGTGTCTGACAAACTTAACTGGATTTTTTTGAGGCAGTAACAAGGAGAGTCGATGAGGGTGGTGCATTTGATGTAGTCTATTTAGATTTTAGCAAGGCTTTTGACAAGGTTCCGTATGGTGGGCTGATCAGAAAATTAAAACTTCTTGGGATCCATGGGGAAGTGGCAAAGTTGGATCCAAAATAGGCTCAGAGGCTTGAAGCAGAAGGTTGTGGTTAATGGGTGTTTTTGTGACTGGAAGGCTGTTCCCAGTTGGGCTCTACAGGCCCAGTTTCTATGTCCCGGGTATTTCTGATGTATATAAGTGAGTTAGACTTAACGGTAGGAGGCATTATTAAAACGTTCGCAGATAATTTGAAAGTTATTCCTGTGGTTGATAGTGAACAAGATAGATGTTGGCTGCAGAAAGATACTAACGCATTGGCAAAATGGCCAGAAAAGTGGTGAATGGAGTTCAGTTCTGAGAAGTGTGAGGTCATGCATTTGAGGAGGACAATTAAGGCAAGGGAATACACCATAACTGGTAGAATATTGTGGCAATCTGATGTGTAATATACCTTTAAGAAGAATGTTATAATGGAAGATCATATGATCTTGCTATTCAATAGCAGAGTAGCGCGGACTATCTTGGTAGTCAGTAGTGAATAGTCTAGGCCTGAATCTTCAGGTCAGCGTGCGGGGTGAGCCCTGCTTGCCGACACGTAAAGTGACGCAGTGATGTCGGGCGTGCATCCTGATGTCACCGGGCGTCACTCACATCTTCAGTTCGGTGGGTGTGCAACGGAGTCGGCTGCGTGCCCGCCAAACTGTCAAAGCCCTATTAAGGCATTTTAAGTAGTAATTTAAATAATTAACGGAGCTGCCCATCTGACCTTAAGGTTGGCGGCAGGCGAAGACCCCAGGTGGCCTTCACATTTTTCATGGAACCTCATCCACAGGCGGGATGAGGTTTCATGAAGGTTTTTAAATTTTAATAAAATTTTTTAATAAAATTCATACATGTCCCAGCTCATGTGACACTGTCACATGAGGGGACATGTCCAGATAATTTTTTGAAATCTATTATTACCTCTTTCACAGTAAAATTAAATTCCCTGAAGTAGCTCCGTGCCTCAGGGAGATTTCTACCCTCCTTCGAGCACATGCGTGAAGAGGCGCAGGCCCCGACTCAGCCTACTCCCCTGGCCCACACAGGGAGCACTCAGCACTTCCGGGTGCGTGTCACGCTGGGAGGACCTTAATTGGCCCGCCCATGTAATATGGTGGCGCACATCCGATCACGGGCGGCGATCGGCTGCATGCCCACACCTGTTCAGCCCCCACTAACAGGGAGAAAATTCTCGCCCTAGAGTTAGTCTGTAATGTAGAGACAGAGTTTGAGTTGTAAGCTCACAAGTGTAACTGCTGACTTCCTTTGTAAATAAATAGAATGTGTTCTGCATAAGAACAGTCTGCTGATCTACTCTGTCTATGGTACCAACTTGGCTAACCCAAAACAAGTGTGCAACCCAGATCCATTAGCCCAACTAAACTAGTGACCAGGATCCAACAGATACCAGGAAGTGTAATGGAAGAGAAAGACTTTGGAGTGTAGTTCCCCAGATCCCCAAAGGTAGCAGGACTGGTGGATAAGGTGGTCAAGAAGACCTATGGAGTGGACACCTTCCTTTATAGACCTAGGCCTGGACTATAAGAGAAGGAAGGTAATGATATAACTGTTTAAAACACTAGTTAAATTCCATCTAGAGTACTGTGTATAGTTCTGGTTACCGTATCACACTAGAGAAGTGATTTACAATGATGTTGCCAGGAATGGAAAATTTTAGCTAAGAGGAAAGATTGGATAAAGGCAAAATACTGCGGATGCTGGACAATTGAAACAAAAACAAAAAATGCTGGAAAAACTCAGGAGACCTGACAGCATCTGTGGAGAGAAGGACGGAGTTAACATTTTGAGTCAGTATGACTCTTCTTTAGTGCTCAAATCCACCCGGATTACAGGTATCTCTGGGGCATACAATGCTCCTAGGACTTGTGCTCTTGCTGCATCCTGAGACCCACACTCAGTGCCACGCGCCGCCATATGACTCACTCGACCCCTCCCTCCAGCAGCACCGACTCAGCCTATCTCAAAGCTGTCCTTGCCCCCAGTTTCATTTTATTCTTCGTTGCATCCAATGCCTCAACAAGAAACTTTGTCACTTTCTTGCAGGTGCTATGGAACGCAAGCTCCAACAACTCATTGGTACCAAAGCGCACCCAGGACCCTCCACCCCTTCCTGTCCCGCTGACCCCATCCCATCTTCTAATCCCAGCCCTTGCAAATGAAAAAATGCTCTGAAGAAGAGTCATACGGACTCGAAACATTAACTCTGTTTCTCCCTCCACAGATGCTGTCAGTCCTGCTGAGGAAAGATTGGATCATTGTTAACGTTTCCATGTAGTACATCAAACTGATATTTTACTGTCAGTAAATTCCTATCTTGACAGCAGCTCATTGCAAACTAAGTGATACATTTTAGCCAAGGGCGGCTCATAGTAAAAGTACAAAGTGACTCCGGCAGTGGAAGCAGAGGCAGCGCTTTGCAGGGAAGTGTCATGGCTGTCCAGGCTTTAACATACAGTTACTTACCACCGGAGAAGACAGTCATCAAACTCCCTCAGAGAAGGAAAAGCAGTAAATAATAGGGCCTCCCTGTGAACCACGTTCACACACTCTGCCCCTTGTTAAATATCCCCTCACAGCAATTTTTGAACATCTGAACAGAGTTCTTTTAAAGTGCAAGAAGAAAGAGAGGAATTTTGCTGAGCAAAGCGTTTAAACTTTCTATTCACTTGAAAAAGAGAATTGTTTATAATATTTTTATATCTCTTATTTATATGGCTGAATAGGAGATAGTTAGCAGTGGTGTGTTTATTTAGATAATGCAGACAGGCAGTTTTGCAAAGAATTTCTTGAAGAGTTTTTGGCTCTGTGTTACTGACTTCTCCAAATTCTGAGGAAATGGGCTGACATTAATGAGGAGGTGGGAAAGCTTGGGGGGGGTGGGGGGCACAGGCAGGGGGTGCCAGAATACAGGGAGAGGGCAGGAGAAGCTGGAAGGGGTGGGGAATGTGGAGGTCGGTGTGGGAGTGTGGAGAGGGATGGGGGCTGCAGGGAGGGGCTGTGGGAGCACAGAGAGGGGCTGGAGGAGTGCAGGTAACTTTTTTTTTATTCATTTATGAGACGTGGGTGTGGTTGGCTAGGCTAGTATTTATTAAGGTGTTGGTGAGCTGCCTTCTTGAACCACTAAGGTCCATGTGGTGTAGGTACACCCACAGTGTTATCACAGAAGGAGTCCCAGGATTTTGACTCAGTGACAGTGAAGGAACAATGGTATATTTCCGAATCAGGATTGTGAGTGGCTTGGAGGGAAAATTCCTGGTGGTGGTGTTCCCATGTGTCTGCTGCCCTTGTCCTTCTAGAGGGTAGCAGTCATGGGTTTGGGAGGCACTGTCTAAGAAGCTTTGGTGAGTTTCTGTAGTGCATCTTATAGATGGTACACACCGCTGCTGTTGTGTGTTGGTGGGGAAGAAAGTGACTGCTTGTGGATGGGTTGCTTTGTGCTGGATGGTGTCAAGCTTCTGGAGTGTTGTTGGAGCTACACCCATCGAGCTAAGTGGGGAGTGTTCCATCACATTCCTGACTTGTGCCTTGCAGGTGGTCAACAGGCTTTGGGGAGTCAGGGAGTCATTTACTGCAGGATTCCTAGCCTCTGACCTTCTCTTGTAACCACAGTATTTATATGGCTAGTCCAGTTAAGTTTCTGGTCAATGGAAACCCCGAGGATGTTGATAGTAGGGGACTCGGTAATGGTAATGCCATTGAATGTCAAGGGGTGAAGCTTGGATTCTCTCTTGTTGGAGATGGTCATTGCCTGGCACTTGTGCGGTACAAATGTTACTTGCCACTTGTCAGCCCAAGCCTGGATATTGTCCATTTCTTGTTGTATTTGGGCTCAGACTACTTCAGTATCTAAGGTGTTGCAAATGGTGCCAAACATTGTGCAATCATCAGCGAACATCTTCACTCCTAGCTTACAATGGAGGGAAGGTAATGGATGAAGCAGCAGAAAATAGTTGGGTCAGGACACTACCCCAAGGATCTCCTGCAGTGATGTCCTGGAAATGCGATATTGACCTCCAGTAACCACAGCCATCTTCCTTTGTGCTAGGTATGACCCCAACCAGAGTTGGAGTGTTTTCCCCCAATTCCCATTGACTCCAGTTTTGCTAGGGCTCCTTGATGCCACACTCGGTCAAATACTGCCTTGATGTCAAGGGCAGTCACTCTCACCTCACCTCGGAGGTTCAGCTCTTTTGTCCATGTTTGAACCAAGGCTGTAATGAGGTCAGGAGCTGAGTGGCCCTGGTGGAACTCAAACTGAGCGTCAGTGAGAGGGTTATTGCTAAGCAAGCGTTGCTTGATAGCACTGTTGATGATCCCTTCCATTACTTTACTGATGATGGAGAGAAGACTGATGGGGCGGTAATTGGCCGGGTTGGATTTGTCCTACTTTTTGTGTACAGGACGTACCTGGGCAATTTTCCACATAGCCGGGTAGATGCCAGTGTTGTAGCTGTACTGGAACAGCTTGGCTAGGGGCGTGGCAAGTCCTGGAGCACAAGTCTTCAGTACTATTGCCGGAATGTTGTCAGGGCCCCATAACCTTTTCAGTATCCAGTGCATTCGGCTGTTCCTTGATATCACACGGAGTGAATTGAATTGGCTGAAGACTGGCATCTGTGATGCTGGGGACCTCTGGAGGAGGCTGAGATGGATCATCCACTCAGCCCTTCTGGCTGAAGATTGTAGCAAATCCTTCAGCCTTATCTTTTGCACTGATGTGCTGGGCTCCTTCATCATTGAGGATGGGGATATTTGTGGAGCCTCCTCCTCCAGTGAGTTGTTTAATTGTCCACCACCATTCACGACTGGATGTGGCAGGACTGCAGAGCTTAGATCTGATCTGTTGGTTGTGGAACTGCTTAGCCCTGTCTATCACTTGCTGCCTATAGGTTTTGACATGCAAGTAGTCCCGAGGTGTAGCTTCACCAGGTTGACACCTCATTTTTAGGTATGCCTGGTGCTGCTCCTGGAATGTCCTCCTGCACTCTTCAATGAAGCAGGGTTGATTCACTGACTTGATGGTAATGGTAGAGTGGGGGATATGCTGGGCCATGAAGTTACAGTTTGTGTTTGAGTACAATTCTGCTGCTGCTGATGGCCCACAGTGCCACATGGTTGTCCAGTCTTTTGCTAGGTCTATTCGAAATCTATCCTATTTAGCATGGCGTTAGTGCCACACAAAACGATGCAGGGTATCCTCAATATGAAGACGGGATTCGTCTCCACAACAAATGTGTGGTGGTCACTCCTGCTGATACTGTCATGGACAGATGCATAGATACAGAGGCAGGCAGGTTGGTGAGGATGAGGTCAAGTATGTTTTTCCATATTGTTGGTTCCCTCACCACCAGCCGTTGACCCAGTCTAGCAGCTATGTGATTTTGGACTCAGCCAGCTCAGTCAGTAGTGGTGCTACCGAGCCACTTTTGGTGATGGACATTGAAGTCCCCCACCCAGGATATATTCTGGAACCTTGTCACCCTCACTGCTTCCTTTAAGTGGTGCTCAGCATGGAGGAGCGCTGATTCACCAGCTGAGGTGGAGCAGGGGTATGTGGTAAGAGGAAATCAGCAGGAGGTTTCCTTGCCCATGTTTGACCTGATGCCAAGAGCCTTCATGTGGCTCGAGTCGATGTTGAGGACTCCCAGGGCAACTCCCTCCCAACTGTATTCCACTGTGCCGCCACCTCTGCTGGGTCTGTCCTCTCTGTGTGATCTGCAGTACTTCAGAACGCATCCCAGCAGCTTTTTCTGGACTCTTCACCTTCAGGTCAGCGCTCTGCAGTGAGGGATCTTTTTTGGGTCTGCAGGTTTCAGGCAGCCCTCCTTTAGCGTGGGTATGGGATCTGATCTGTCCACTGGAAGCAGGTGCCTAAGCAGCTCCTTTGAGGAGGAAGGGAGGGCTAGAAGGAGGAGGAGGCCAGGAGTACACATTCAGCCTCCAGGGGAGCCACTTTTGGGAGTACAGGTTCAGGCACAAGGGGTGCAGGGCCAAAAGTAGTCCAAGGTGGAAGGGGCCGCAGAAGACGCCACTATCCTGCTGCCAGGGTTTACAGGCAGCAAAGCAGCTACCTCAATATGACTGAGGTGGAGTACTGAAGGAGGGTTCGACTGTCAAGGGAGACAGTCAACTACATCTGTCAGATGATTGGCCCTGAGATCTCCCCTGTGGGTGGACACCCCATGCCAGTGACTCTGAAGGTTGCAGCTACCCTCAACTTCTAGGCCTCTGGGTGATCTTTGCGGTGTCTCCCAATCAGCTGTCCACACTTGTGTCAAGCAGGTTACAGATGCTCTGTTCAGACGGGCATTGACCTTCACCCACTTCCGCTGGGACCAGACAATTCAGACACAGCGAGCCAGAGGCTTCACGGCCATTGCTGGCTTCCCCCGTGTCCAGGGTGCCATAGACTGTACACATGTGGCCATCAAGCTGCCAGCAGGTGAGCCCAGTGCCTTCATCAACAGGAAGGGCTTCCACTCCATGAATGTGCAGATAGTGTGTGACCACAGGATGCTGATTCTACAAGTCTGGGCAAGGTACCCAGGCAGCTCCCACGACACCTACATCCTCAGACACTCCCAGGTGCCGGGGCTCTTCAGTGCTCCAGCCCGGCTGGATGGATGGCTGCTGGGTGACAAGGGCTATCCCTTCAGAAGGTGGCTCATGACGCCTCTCCGCCATTCAAGAACAGAAGCTGAGCAGCGGTACAATAGGAGCCAGGGCTCCACAAGGGCTGTGGTGGAGAGAGCCATCGGTCTTCTCAAGATGTGCTTCCGATGCCTGGACCATTTAGGGGTGCACTCCAGTACCCCCCAGATTGTGTCTCTCTGATAGTGGTTGCATGCTGCGCTCTCCACAATCTTGCGCTGGAAAGGGGGGACACAGTAGATGATGAAAATGTAGACACAGTGTCTGCGGCTGCACACGATGAGTCCAATAGTGATTCAGAGGATGAGCACACACAGGGAAATGCTGAGGGGGTAGAAGCTGACCCGGGCATACTCCAGGGAGACAGGGACACCTGGGAGGCTTTAATCCAATGAACCTTCAGCTAGCACATCACAGATGGACCTCCAGGACAAGCCTGTGCTGCTACCTCAATAGTCGACGCCTGTGCAAATCTGCCAGGTCAGCAGCACTAACTAAGGGCCTGGTACATAAAACTGAATGTCCAACAAATCGCACATTACACTTTGCTTAAACATACACATGCAGAAGAAATGAGGCAGCTCAGCCATGGTCACACATCTGGCATTTAATATGTGAAGCAGAAGTTAACACAAATAGAAAACAATAATGTAAACAATCAAAAAGAAATCACAAAGACCTCATCTCAGGCCGACACAAAAGCACCAGTGATAAATCCGTGGTGTGTCTAAGGTGCCTTATGTTTATGTTTCCGGGTGCTGCCCCCTCGCTGGAAGTGGTATCTGAGCCAGCTGCTGACTCTGCTGTCCTGTCGGCCTCGATGACCTTGGCAGTCGTCCTCTGGCCCGTGGAGCCTGTGCTGGCCCCGCCTGGGAGGGAGCTGCCAGTTCCACAGCTGGCATCTCCCCTGTCATCGCAGCCTCACCGGATGCTACGGTCACTGGGAGAGGGGCGGAGGAGCTGCCGCCCTCATCCGGAGTGCCCTGAGAGGAGTTCACAGAGACAACAGGCAGCTGCTGCACCGTGAGGTCGCTTCAGACCTCCCTGCTCACCGTGAATGGATATGCAACGAGCTGGGAAGCTTAGTGCCCACATCATCTCCCACACTGGCAGTGGCCAGCTGAGGTCAATGCCGATGTGAGGTACTTGCTGGTCCGAGCGCATCCCCAGGAAGCCCTGATGGGTCTCCTGGAGGAGCCTCTCCATGAGAGTCGCCACTCTCTCCATGGAGGACACATGGTGCTCGGACATGAGGCTCATTGCTTCGGCAAACGTCTGCTTAGACTCCTCCACCACAGAGACCAAGCCAAGCATAGCCTCATGTATCTCCCCCAGATGCTCCTGCATATCCGGCCGCATTTCCTGCATCTGCTGCATCGCGGACAACTCCAGAGGCTCATCATCAGGCACCGACTGAGCATGTGACTGGTCCCCTGCAGTCCTCCGACTGCTAGCGCCATGGGCACTCTCTGTCTCTGCCAGCTCCTCCAGTGAGTGTGAAGTGCCCTCACCGCTGTGCCCCGGGGCATTAGCTGGTGTTTGAATTCCCAACAAGGTGCTAGTATTTGCGCTGGTGCCTGCCTCGCAGAAATAGTGTGATGTTGGTGAGACTTCAGGGCCCTCAGGGGTGAGGGGGCCTCTGCTGCTCCTCCTCCTGGTCGTGCACTGATGATGATGAAAGGAAGAACAGGGACAGTTGGTGAGGTAGCATGTGGATGATGACAAAGTTCATCCCTGTCCCCCTGGTTCATTATGCACTCATCCTTCCAGAACCAATGGTCCAGCAATGTTGCAACAATAACTAATTTAACAATCATCGGTGCTGTGGCTGCTGGGAGGACAATGTGGACCTCACTGTTGGCCATGGCACCCCAGCCTCACCGGCACCAGTGGACCTGGGTGCATGGCGCCTCTCCAGTTCAAGGGCCTCCTGCTCGAAGCAGCTTTAATATGGAGAGCTGTACCTGGCCACCTCCAGTCCTCACAAGCTTGGCTGCATTATGAGCATTCTTCTCCTGAAAAAGAGAGACGAGCATTGATTAGGGCAAATTGCACATGGACTTTGTTCACGCATGGCCCAGCCAGAGTGGGGCATATTAGGCCCCCAGTGCTTCCTCTCCCCATTGCTGCTGATCACTCAGACAAAGGTGCTCAGCCTGCTCCCTAACCCCCCCCCACTCCCCCCTTGGACACATGCTGCCTACATCACATTAGGCACCAGGCAGTATATTCTTCTGTAGCAAGGAGGTGCAAGCACGTGCAGCATAGAGGGC
This sequence comes from Carcharodon carcharias, assembly GCF_017639515.1. Lineage (NCBI taxonomy): Eukaryota > Metazoa > Chordata > Chondrichthyes > Lamniformes > Lamnidae > Carcharodon > Carcharodon carcharias. Next base: position 143,592,420 of record NC_054479.1, read on the forward strand.
AGCAGATGGTTCGTTGCCAACGCCACCTTGAAGCTCCCCTCCCAGCATCTCATCACCCTGACTCGGACATGTCCTGGAGTTCCAGCGCTGCGCCCAGGGGCAGCTCCTCTAGGTTGCCCCCAAACCAGTTATGTGGGACTCAGATCAACACATGCTGAGGGAGAAAACTCAACTCCTCATGATGCGCTCAGGCTGACCTCAGCATGGGCACTATCTGTTTGCCCACCAAGCAAAGGAAAGATGCCCCAAATGATTCAATGCAGTCACGACACTGAGACTTCAGGGAAGTGGGTGGGGTGGGTGGGAGGTGGGGGTGGTGGAGCAGGAGGGAAAGGTTACCTGCTGGGTTAAGTGACCAATGCCAACATGACACTCACCCTGTCAGAGCACAACACGTCATTAAAGCGCTTGCGACACTGAATCCAGGTGAACCGCACCAACATCGCGGGAGCTCACCACCTCCGCCACCTCCTCCCAGGCACGTTTCGTCATGTGGTGGGGGGGGGGGGCCTCCTCCTTCCGTCCTGGGGAACCAGCACCTCCCACCGTGCTGCCACCCCCTCGAGGAGGGCAGCAAGGCAGTCATCGGAAAAATGAGGGGCACACTGCCCCCACCCCCCCGGTCTACCATGCAGCCTGGCCTGCTCACCCGGATCCCTCTGGTGCGCCCTGGAACTGGCCATTGTGAGCAGCCTACAAAAAGGCTGTGAGGCCTTTTTAAACAGACTGTCGGGTCGCCATGGGAGCCAGTGGTCTGCGCATGCCACCGCCACCCACACACTCCCGCTATCCACCGGAGTCAGGAAATACGCTGGCTGGGCCTTAATTGGCCCGCCCGCGTAAAATGGCATTAGGTTTGGGGGCAACCTACAGGAGCTGCCCCTGGGCGCAGCGCTGGAACTCCAGGACATGTCCGAGTCAGGGTGATGAGATGCTGGGAGGGGAGCTTCAAGGTGGCGTTGGCAACGAACCATTTGCTGCCCTTTATGCTGCACGTGCTTGCACCTCATTGCTACGGAAGAATATACTGGAAAGTGACAGAGTTCCACATGAAAGGCTGAGGTTATCGTGACTGGTGAGACAATGTTGGGAGCTTTTTTTTTTTTATTCATTTCTGGGATGTGGGCATCGCTAGTTGGGCCAACATTTATTGCCCATCCCTAATTGCCATTGAGAAGGTGGTGGTGGAGCTTCAATCATTACATAAGATCTGCACAATGGAACATTCCAGCAGAATTCACTGCATCATTTTTGGCTGATAATTCCCCCCTTCCTAGTGCAAGGATAATGATCCCAACTTAGCATCCCTGCTTTTTGCACATTCACCAGTTGGATCAGCTAGCTCAGGACAGACTTTGGACTTGGTTGGTAAGTTTGACTATGATACCATGTTGGGTGGTGCATTTAGGTACACGGTCATCCACAAAATTCTGATATAAATTTCCAAATCTATTGGCTTTCATGTAGAAATTTAATGACATACAGAGAATTTGATTACTCAGTCATTTTGTTATCTTTCAGAACCTTGATCACATACTTATGGCAAAACAAGTAGATCAGAAAATCATTGCAATCCTGAATTTCTCAAAGAACATGTGGCTTCTAAGTTTGAGGGATCACAACTCTGTACATTATGTTCAATTCTGTTTTAAAGCTGTTCTTTACTCGAAGCTGTCTAGTGCTCGCAGCCAGCTCTTTGAGTTCAAGTGTTTGTGTTCAGTGTGAACGAAGAGCCATTAGATAACTTCTCTTCACTCCTGCCAACTAATGCTTTCTCTTGGCTTCAGCCTTTACCCAGTTAGTGTGGCCTGAGCCTCTGCTGTTTTTTTAAAGATGAAATGCAATTTATTTCTACTAGCTGCTTTGCATAAATCACATATCATTTATCAGCAAGTCACACAAAGAGAATTCAAATTAAATTAGCACATTGTAGATATTTATATAAAGAGTTCAAAACAACTTTAATATGCAGTATTAATTTACACACTATTGATTGTATAACAGTTTTATATGTAACAGACTCTGCAATAAGAACAACATAAAATACTGCAGATGCTGGAAATCTAAACTAAAAATAGAAAATGCTGGAAATACTCAGCAGGTCTTCTCTTCCAAGAAGATTCATATTGGACTTGAAATGTTAACTCTGTTTCTCTCTACACAGATGCTGCCAAACCTGCTGTGTTTTTCCAGCATTTTCTGTTTTTATCTCTGCAATAACAACACTGGTGTGAACAGTAACCACTTAATAGGACCTCGAGGCTACTATCTGAGCAGCTGTTATCTAGCACTATGAACTATACTTTATGGCTAGGCTGATTGACAATGTTATTCATCATATAATGTTTTGCAATTTTAAAAAATATATTTGCGAAGCATCTTTTGAGCTGCATTAGTGTCAAGTGTTTTATGATAATGTGTTCAACAATCATCATTCATTTCTCAGTAAAGTTGAAGGCCTTCATTCTTTGCTGGATCCAATTTACATGCGAATAAGTTTGAGGATATGTTGTCTTTAGGCTGTATTTTCTGACCAGTGCTGTTCTTGTACAAAGTATACTTCCCTGTGCTAAGATTTTCAGTTCTCCTTTATGGTGCACAAGTTAGTTCCTTTAATCGTTAGCCCTTTTATGTGTTAATGGCAGCATTCAAAACACATACAGAACAATTCAGCCCAATCTGATGAAGCATTTAGCTGAGTTACAGTGTCAATCAGAAACATTCTCCAGACTGTGCCGTCTGTTTGGGTATAATTTATTCTCTGATGCCACTTTGTTCTGTATTTTCATTATGGATCTTGGTCCCTTCTTCCCTCTGTATCTCTCACTACATACATGCACATGTGAAGATGTAGTTGAGATGGAGTAAGTCTGGAAAGTGTTTGACAGAGTTCCACATGAAAGGCTGTAAATGAACTCAAAGCTGTGAAGATTCATCATAAGCCTTGTGAGTGGATGATAAACTGGCTGAATAACAGAAAGCAACAAATATTCATTAGTAATAAAAACAGAAAATTCTGCAGAGTTAAAGTTTTGAGTCCAATATGGCTCTTCTTCGGAATAGTGTTGTATTGGGGGTGAATACTGAGAGCAGTAACTCAGGGCTTAGTTTAGGAAATCTTACTGTTCTAATTTACAGAAATTAGCTAAATTCATGAACTCAGTGCATTTGAAGGCTATGGGCCAAGTGCTGGTAAATGGGATTAGTTAAGTAGGTCGGATGTTTCTCACGTGTTGGTGCAGACTCAATGGGCCGAAGGGCCTCTTCTGCACTGTGTGATTCTGGAGATAATGCCAAAGTGCAAGAGACAGCAGTACTGATGGAGGCAATCCAGAAATGAGAGAATTATTTAGATAAAAATAGCTGAAGAAATTTAATGCAGCCAAATACGTAGGATGGGGAAAAAATGATTCAGATACTTCATCAATGGTGAGGAAATAGCTGAGGATAAAACTGAAAGAGACTCACCAGTCTTAATTTTCTTGATTCAAAACCTGTTCAACCAGTGCACAGTAGCAAGCAACCAATCTAACTGAATGCTGAATTATACAGACAAAGCAATAGAATATATGTCAAATAACACTTTGATCAAACTGTACAATGTTTTGATTAGACTGACCTTGATTACATGTCCATCTCTGGTTGCTGAGATATATGGACATTTAAGTGCTGGAAGCAACAAAGAGACGTGAGGCTGATTCCTAGTGTCAAGGGAGACCACATTACTAGGAATAGCTGTGAGATGACCTTATACAGGGATACATAATTGTTAAAGGAATAGAAAAGTTAAATCTGGCATACAACTTGAAGTGTGACAGCACAATAAAGGCTCAAACTAGTAAATGATAAAACTTAAGCCAATATCAGGAGATCTGTCTTCATGAAAGGCTGATGAATATACAGAATAGACAAAAAGCACTGGAAGAATTTAAGAAATGATTGGACATTGTAATGGCTGGACTTTAGAATCTAGATAGGCCTTATCTATGCATTTCTATCTTGTCTTGTGAAAAGTACTTTCAGATTTCCAAGGCAGTAAGGCGAGAGAACAGGGTTGTGAAGGACACATCTAGCATGGATGGTTAGTATTTCCTCACACACCAGCTGAGCAAGAGTTAAATGTAGCAAGAGGAGAATAGGGTTGGTATTCTGAAAAAATAAGATTTCATGGCTCAAAGGACTTGAACGTCCATACCTAGGTTATAGCAAGGAAAATGCAGGAACTGTGAAATTGCCATGCCATTTTGCTGAATTCGAGAGATAAATGGGCACTTGAGTATGTCCCAAACATGTAATCAACCCAAAATGTAATTCAAGCGATAGCCAGGTTCTGCTGATCCTTTTGTTGTGACTGTTTCACTGTTGATGTTAGGTGATCAATGTTGGCGAGCTGGGATAATGGCCTGCTCTTCCAGACAATGCCATCTGAACAAACAAATGTGAATTACCCATCTGAAAGACAGCATCTCCACAATCGAGCACTCCCTCACTATTACACAGAAGTGTCAGCCCAGGTGATGTGCTCAAGTTGTAGAATGGTGAGTGAATGATGCAACTTGTGTGTGTGTTTGTGTATCAGGGTTAACATTGGGGCCTCTTCTGTTTGAAATTCACAATAAGCACTTGGACTTGGATTAAGAAACGGACCAAACTCACAGCACATGAGAGCTTTGGGCAGAATGGGGGGTAGGGGGTGGGGTGGGGGGGGTAGCTGGTCAGGATGGGGGCAGTTGGTTGGGTTGATAATGGGAGAAGGGCAGTGAAGTTTTAAAAGGGAATTAAGTATCTGCTAAATGTACAAAAGAAATCTGCGGATAAGTAATAAATTAAGTTCTGTTAAAACTTTTGTCCATTAGAGGAATTATATGACCAACGCATATTACATAAAATGTGATGAAGTGGGTGATGTGGAAAGATGGTGTTAGTAGATATATCCAGTCACTGAGAAGCAGAAATCAACAAAGCAAACTGAATGTGTTACCAGATTGCCAAATCTGTAGAGTACAAGTTAAGTATGTCATGCTGAAACTGTACAGTACTCTAGTCAAACTAATGTGCTGGATCGTGAATCAGGGCACCTCAGGCAGGTGCCCCATATGTTTATACTGTAACTTACTTCAAATATAAACTGGTAGTAGCATGGCAAGGGTCTCCGGGACCTTAGTGAATGAGGAGAACAACAGTCTATCTCCTGAACCAGCTCAGATTTAGGGTTTGAGGAAAAGAAAAGAACCGAGTAGGAGGATGAATTCGAATTAATCTGATACAGAAAAGAGAGAGAGAGAGACTCACCCCTCCCTGAGGACCAGGATCACCAAGGGACCCAGACCACAGGTCGGTGCTAGTGGGGGTAGGGGAGCGGTGGGGGAGGGGTGTCAGAAGGGTGGGGGTAGTGCAGGAGGGGGGTCAGAAGCAAGGGCAGGTGTTGGCGGCCTCCCTCTCCCATCCTGATGCCCGATCCCTCAATCAGACACTGAGCCACTGACAATGAAGGGCTGTAAGGCATTCTGATATTTTGTGGATTTCTGCGGTGCTGTAAGAGCTCACTTTTTTTTTTGTTTCTTTTTAATATGTATTATCTTTATACTCGTGTCAAATTGCAACCAGTTGTGAGGTGGACCAACGTCCTGAGCTCCGAGCCGGGCGGTAGGAACATGGGGCAGGATTTTACGCCTCTCAGGCAGATGCGTGCCCGACTCGATCAGGTGTACAATAGCGCGAGAATATGTCAGGTGAGCGTACCAATGTCATCCCTCACGCATACAATCTTCAGGTCAGTGGGCACACACGGGTGTCGGAGCCATGTCCACCATCAATTAAAAAGCCACCTAAGGCCATTAAGAGCCCAACTGACCCTGATTTTACGTTGCCCATGCAATTTTGCACTCATCGCACAGGCAAAACGGGCAGGCGGGCAATCTACATTTTATAAAACCTCATCCAAGGGTGGGAGAAAAAGGGTCAGCAGCATTGCCAGTGAGTACTGAAGAGTTTAGGAGATAGTTTGCTGCCGTTGCTTATTTGAACTTGACAGCTTCATCTCAGCTCTAAGCTTCATTCTTCGCATTTCCACACTCCGTTTCAGGATTCATTGGTGTCTCCAAGGCCCCCAGAGGATTTTGACCATGTGCACCCTTCCAGGTATCAGACAGCCTTCCGTTACCCTGGTAATGGGGATTGTGGTCTCTGCTGGAGGCACCTCCTCTGAGGAGGAAGAGAGGGGCAGAAGGGAGAGGAGGCAGGTGTCCCAATGCAGCCTCCAGGGGAGGGACCTGTGGGAGGAGAGGTGCAGGCACAGGGGGCGCAGGGTCAGCAGGAAGTTGAAGGTGGAAGGGGCCACAGAAGGTGCCACCATCCTGCTGCCAGAGTTTACAGGCAGTGATGCAGCTACCTCAATATGCCCCAGGTGCAATGCCAAAGGAGGCTTCGCATCTCCAGGGAGACTGTGACCTCCATTTGTCATATGATTGGGCCTGAGATCAGCTCCAACTGTGTGGATGGACACCCTATGCCAGGACTCTGAAGGTCACAGTGGCCCTCAGCTTCTATGCCTCCGGCTGTTTCCAGGGATCAGTGGGGGAATCTGTGTGGAGTGTCCCAATCAGCTGCCCACAGTTGTGTCAAACTGGTGACAGACGCTCTGTTCAGGTGGGTAATGACATTTATTCATTTCCATTTGGATGAGGACAGCCAGGCTGGGCAAGCCACAGGGTTTGTAGTGAATGCTGGGTTCCCCCACATCCAGGGTGTAATCGACTTAGTCAACTGGAAGGGATTCCACTTGATAAACATTAGGATAGTTTGTAACCACGGGATGGAGATTCTGCAAGTCTGTGCAAGGTACCCTGGCAACTCCCATGATCCTTACACCCTGAGACACTCTCAGCTGCTGAGACTCTTCAGTGCTCCAGCCCATCTGGAAGAGTGGCTGCTGGGTGGCAAGGGCTATCTGTTGAAGAGGTGGCTCATGACACATCCCTGCCACCCAAGAATGGAGACAGAGCAGTGTTATAATAGGAGTCATGCCTCCATAAGAGTGGTGGTAGAGAGGACCATAGATCTTCTGAAAATGTGCTTCTGATGCCTGGACCGTTCAGGGGGAGCACTACAATACCCCCCAAAGCGGCTGTCACTGACAGTGGTTGCATGCTGCACTCTCCACAATCTGGCACTGGCAAGGGGGGACCCACTGGAGGAAGAAGACCTTGATGCAGCTGCACAAGCCACAGAAGATGAATCCGGTCATGAGTCAGAAGAGGAGAACGGTGAGGAAAACACTGAGGGTGTGGAGGCAGACCTTTGTACCTTTCAGGGAGGCAGGGACACCAGGGATGCCTCAATCCAACGCTCCTTCAGCTAGGCTGCCAAAGATCAGCTTCCACCTCATGCCAGGGCTGCTGCCTCCATCTCGGGTGTCTGAAATGACCCTTTCCTTTGAACACAAAGTCCACTCAGTGTCTGTGCAGTAAAGTTTAGCATTACACACTGGCGCACCCCACACCAAACAAATAAAAAGGTGAAGAATACTCAGGCCATTTCAACAAAAACAAAATTCATGTCATTTTCACAATTCAACCAAATTAACATAACCTTCTCTGGTCTTCCTTCCCAGACCAGTAAACAAGAACAACATATTACAGAACAGAAGTACACTCGTTGATGAGGGTCAATGCAGTGCTTATGCTCTGCATGGACTCCTCCACAACAGAGACCGTGGCAAGCATACTCTCGTGGATCTCTGCCAGATCCTTCCAAACATCACACTGGACATACAGCATCTGCTGCCTAATGGACGACTCCAGAGGTTCATCACCTGCCTTTGACTCAACATCATCCTGGTCTCCAGCAGCCCTCCGACTGCCGCTAGCCTGGGCACTCTCTGCCTCCACCTGCTCCTCAAGCGACTGTGAAGTGCCCTCACTGCTGTGCTCTGATGTTTTAGCCATCAATCTAATGCCCACCAAGGTTCTGGTATCTGCGCTGGTGCCTGGTTCTGAGAGCGGGTGTGACGCAGGTGCAGCTGAAGCCTGGCGGCCCTCTGGTGTCAGGGGTGGCTCTTCGGGGTCCTGCATTTGAGTGTGTGCTGGCGAATCTAATGGAGAACAAGGACATGTCATTAATTAAAGTCATCACACTGTCACTGTGCATGCCAGGCACCCTGGTGAGACAATGGAGATCAGTTTCATGGTGCCATCATCTTTCAATGATCAATGGGGTCTCCAGTTTTGAGGCTCCCATTAATGATGAGACTACACAAGATTGTTTGCACCATCTGAAACTCTCACCTCTGCGCACTGTGCTCTTACCTTCACCTGACGCCCCAGCCTCTCTGCGACCAGCTGACTGAGGTGAGTGGCAGCTCTCCAGCTCCAAGGCCTCTTGCTCAAACCTTATAGGGATTAGAAGGTTTTGGGATCCTCTGCCTGTCCGTGACATTTCAATGTTGTTATGAGTCACCTTCTCCTGAAAGGACTGAGGAGCATGGACTAATCCACTGTCTACCTGCAGCTCCATTGCAGCCTGGCCAACCGCATCTGAGGAGCACCTCACAGGGCACATCTGTGTCGTGGCCTTCGAGCCACAAGACACTCAGTCCAAGCAGCCAGGGCTCAGCCCCTTGGCCAGCTCTGGGGTCATTGACAGTTGGCACTCAGACTCTAACACCTCTGAGCTCCACAGGGGGGGGTGGAGGGGTGGCGGCCAGACCTTAACACGGATCTGTGCCAGCACGGTACTCACCCTTGCCAAGTGCAGCAGGTCGTTAAACCTTTTGCGGCACCGGACCCATGCGCGCCGCACAATGTCGTGGTTGTTGACCAGCGCTGCCACCTCCTCCCAAGCTCTTTTTGTCAGGTGCAGTGGCCTCCTCCTTCCATCTCTGGGAACGAGCGTGTCCCTCCTGGAAGCCACCTCCTCCAGGAGGACTGCGAGGCACTCGTCCAAAACCCGGGTTGGGGGGGGGGCAAGTGCCCACCCGTCTTGCCCTCCCCGCCTGGCGTCTCCAGATGCACTTGAGGCCATAACTTGGGCCTTCAGCACGGAGAAAATATGTCCTTCCCTCGCAGCCTTCAAGGAGCTGTCTGTGCCATTTTTAAGCCACCCGCTGAGTTGCCATTGGACCTGATGGCCAACAGGCCTGTGCTGGCCCTCCCCAAACATTGCGAAGATGTGTTGCACACTGGGCAGGCCTTAATCATACAGCTAGTGGGAAATCAAGGTCAGGGGTCGATCGTGGGCAGTGGCCAGTTTCCTGACCAGCCACAGGCCCATTGATCGTGCGCGCCTTCCAAGGGTAAAACTCAGGCCATGAGTGCAGAGGACATCAGTTGAAGGGAGAAGATTTTTGACAAAAGGCATCAACTCTGAGGCTTATATGGAACCTTTTTAAAAAAATTAAGACTGGCCAATGTTACAGAGTCACAGACGTGTCAGAACATGACACTGGGGCAGTAGTGAACCACCAGACACCCTGTCTACAGAAAGGGATCGAGACAATGGCCCCTTGGGTCTGTGTGAATGGCTTTATTCCTGCCTTACCAAGATACAGAAATCACATCCATTGCTGGCAGGTACCTGGAGGGTCCCCCTGCTGAGAGCAGGAAATGGCCACAGGTTGTCTTTGCATGGCCAGAGTGGGACTGATAATCCAATCAGATGACTCGGTTTAAGACATTACTTTATATGTCACAAGACCGGGGTCAGGAAGGGGTATAAAGCCACAGCTCCCAAGAGCATTGGGGCTGCAACCAAGAAGTGTGATTTACTCAGTCATGGGAAGTCATGTGGAGGAACTTGTTCAGTGTACTGACCACCTGGGGACAAGCTCCTTCACGCTGGTCTTTATTGAGCAACTGCTGTAAGTATTGCTTCATGGGTTAATAAAGGTTTTCAACGTAAAGCGGAAACTTTATCCATAGTTTGTTTCATGACATTGATACCATGTATGGGGGGAGGGCCTTAGAGGGTAGTGAGAGCCCTGGTTAAGGGTCATGCAAGGTCCCCTCTGAAGCACAAAAGTGACGCCTATCACTGGGTGAACCCCAGTGTGGTGGGGTGGGGCCATTAACTGCCCACTTAAGGGCCTCAATTGGAGGTGGGATAGGCTGGCTATCCACGAGCTTCCTGCTCCGGACTTAATCGGGCCAAAGATGGTAAGGTGACGGGCTGCCCACCCACCACCATCCCACCCAAATAAATGCCCCACTGCCAACAAACTCACCTCAGGGGAGCATTAAATTCCGCTCTATGTTTCAGTTTGGCCACTGAGGTTCAAGGAAGGCATTCAAATCCCAGTGGCAAGACAGAGTAGGTTCAGGAAGACTTAGTTAGAAGGGAAGACTCGAGATATTTGGGAATTTCATCCTTGGAAGGAAACAACTAAGGGAGGATCTTTAATATGTCATATCGAAAATGTTCATAAAAATTACATATACCATAAACAAACAGGCCATTCAGCCCAACCAGTCCATGTTGGTGTTTATACTCCACTAAAGCCTCCTCCCATCTTTCCTCTTCTATACCTACCATTGTAACCCTCTATTTCCTTCTTCCTCATGTGCTTGTTTAGCTTCCATTATGTGTATCTATACTATAAGCTTTAACTGCTCTCTGTGACAGCGAGGTCCATATTCTCTCCACTCTTTGGGGAGAGAAGCTTCTTTTGAATTTCCTACTGCTTTTTTAGTGATACGAGCACAGCCAAAGTAAATATTGAAAAGTGCTTCAGTCTGACCGTTGACAAAGGAATAAGGGGATTGAGGGCAAAACTGATGAAAAGCAAATTTGAAAGTGAGGTCAGAGAATCATTGAACGTCTTATTGAGACGGGTTCAGAATTCTCCGCTATAACTTCTTTTAAATAACCACGGGCAGGATTTTCAGCTCGACATGGGGGCGCGTGCCCGAAATGCACGGGCATGAAATAATGCGTGGTGACATCGGGCGAGCCTCTCAACATCATCACACACTCGTACGATATTTTGGTTGGCAGGTGCACACGGGAGTTGGCAGTGCGTCCGCCGACAATTAGGAGGGCTGTCAAGCCCATTAATGAATTAATTAAAGTTAAATTTTCCCTGCCTCATCCACGGGCAGGGTAAGGTTTCCAACAGTGATTAAAAATCAATAAAATTTTTAAAAACTCATTTTTAACATGTTCCTGCTCATGTGACAGAGCCACAGAGTCACATGATGGGACACGCATCCCTTATTTTTGAAAACTTCAGTTTTAATGTTAAAAATCTCCAGCTCCCTGAGGCAGCTCTGTGCCTTCAGGGAGCTTTCACTGATTGCACCTGCGCACGGTTCAGACCCCACACTCCTCCCACCGCCCCCCATGCAGCGCTGAGGTTATCAGCCCGTCTTTCATGCTGGCTGGCCATTAATTGACCAGCCAGTGTGAAATCATGGTTGGGGCATGATCGCGATGGACCATTGCACAGCCCCTCCTGGGCCCACCTACAACGTCCACCCTACAAGGTAAAAGTTCTGCCCCATGATGATGATTTACTATTCCAGATTACTGATTCTCTTGTGCCTGTTTTTCTGCATTCTTTTCTGCATGTGACACCTCCTCAACTTTCTGAGCTAGCTTAGACTGTACATGGTTTGTGAATTTCCCTGACTTACTGCCAGTAGTTGTAAACCACACTCACAAAGTGAGACAGCTGGTTCAGTTATGGTTATTAAAGTATTATATTAGGCAAAATCACATTATTGCATCAGTAGATGGCTTCATTTGTTGCCAGCAGGAAACAATCATTGAGAAATGTTGAAATTACCATTTGTGTGGTCGGAGTAATTATCCTTTTCATTCATTTAGACTGTAAAACTCGAACATTTGCACATGTATATTTACTCTTGCTTCTTTTATTTGAAACAGTCTTCACCTTCTCATGTTATTTTTGATTCAACCGTAATCTTTTTAAAGTGTGATTAGTTTAAGTACGTATGTGTAGCATGTGTCGTCTCTGCATATCTCTGAGACCCAAGACACAACAATTGGTGATGAGGATGGGGTAACAGTTTAAATTTACCTGTTTCCTTTCTTCACTGGGATCGATGGATTTTGGGGTTCAAGACATACTTGCGCACTGGGGGGAATGAACAATTTGGATGTAGCAGCGACCCACAAGTAGGTGAAACTCGCATATTGTTTTGCAACAGAAGGCCAGCGAGTATTCGGACAGCTCACAGATGGCATGTTAAAGAAAAATGTAATGCTTGAATGGTATATGTTTCACCAGAGAAGCCAGGGAACCATCACAGTCAGGTACCCTTAAAAATATGTCCAAGTTGTGAAGGTATCCATTGATTCTCAACACCATGTCCGCCCCAATGGAAAAAGTGTGACTCCATGCTTAAAGTGGAACCTTTTCACAAAGGTTTGCAAGTCATCAAAGAAGAAGACGACATCAGTTTAAAATGTGAGGTACGACATTATGGACAGTAAAGCATTGGGTCCTTTTAAGGCTTCTCAGTCCAGGTTGTGGGCATCTCAGTGTCGCTTCTCATAGATATTGGTGTGAAAATATCTATGGGCAGAATTTTGAGGTTGGCAGCCAAACGCGGTTGGCGTGACCGAGTGCGGCCAGGGAATGGCTCACCACCTGCGATCTGCCCCCGACTGCATTTTCACGCTGGCAGGCCAATTAAGATCCACCCAGCGTGAAACGGGGCTCTTCACTGGTCAGGAAGGGCCTGTTGGCTGCCGGGTCCAATGGTGACCCAGCGTCTGGTTTCAAAATGGCCCAGGCAGCCCCAGAAAGGCTGCCACAGAAAGACATCTGTTCTGTGTTGTCTTGATGGAGTCAAATACGGATGGAGATGCCAGGCAGGAGGGCAGGTCAGGTGGGCACTCTTTCCCCCCCACACCCCCCTGCTTTTCTTTGATCCATAGAGATGGGAGGAGGAGGCCACTGCACCTCACAAAGAGGGCATGGAAGGAGGTGGCAGTGCTGGTAAGCAGCCATGACATGGTGCATGGCACATGGATGCAGTGCCAGAATCAGTTCAATGACCTGCTGCGCTCAAGAAGGGTGAGTACCATGTTGGCATGGGTCAGTGTGCAGAACTGTGGGTTACCACCCACCCCACCCCCCCAGCACACCGTGGACCTCAAGGGTGCTGGAGTCTGAGTGTCAATTGTCAATGACAGCTGAGTTGGCCTTTCCCCTCCCACTCCAAGTTCATTTCCAGACCTGAGGTGATGCCCTTAATCCTGGCACCAGGCAGACAACACAGCCTCACAACTTATACTCTGCACTGTAGGGAACAGTGTCCAACCCCCTAACCATTCTGCTCCCTACTACAGCCACATTCCTTTTTTCTCCCTGACCTGAATGGTCCATGCACTCTGGTGCTGTGGTCAGTTCGCTCAGCCACTTTGCAGTCCCTGCTCTCGTCCACACAAGCTGCAAGAACATCGAATCTGTGCAAGGGCTGCAGCTCCTCCAATGCTACCTTCTGGATCCTTATACCTGCATCTCTCACAGTCACACCCTTCTGTCCCTTTCCAATGACCAAATCTGAAGTACCTAGTCTAGGAGATGTGACTGGCTCCTGGAACTAAGTGTCCAGGTAACTTTTCCCCCTCCCTGATGCATCGCAGTGTCTGTCAGAAGTTCAGACTCCAGCTCATCAACACAGAGCCAAAGTTCCTTGAGCTGCTGGTACTGAAGATTTGGCTGCTGTGGATCATACAGATGTTCACCAGTCCCCTGATGCCACAGCTGCAACACATCAGCTGCGTTACCATCTTTATTTTATTTAACTAATAACATTTCAAGTTTAGAATATAATTCAACTATAATCTGTAATTATATCCTGGAGTTTAATTAATTACAATATAACTTTAATATAATGCTTATATCTCCACAGTACCAGTTTAATCTACTAGGCTAGAGGGGGGAATGTAACACTCATCAATCACTTAGCTGCGCACCTACTTAATGCTTATGGTCGATTTTGGGTTTCGCTGTCTCCAGTTCCCTGTCTTGGACTCCTTTGATGTAAAAGGTCAGAATAGCACCCCCTCCCTCACTGCACCAAATTCCATCACTTAACAAATTCCCAGATTTAAGCTCTCTGTCTTGCTGCACTCAGTCTCCAGCTGCCACCCTCATGCAACTTACTCGGTTCAAGGAGGTGACTCATCACCACTTTAGAGCAACTAAGAATGGGCAATAAAAGCCAGAGAATGAATTTAAATAATGGAACAGCAAAGTTGAGAGAATAGAGTGACAATAGAAGCCAGCTGCAAGACATGTTAGAAGGGAGTAAATGTTGATCAAATATCCTGGTATTGTTGTTTAACCTGGTAAATAGTGACTCCCTGACTCCATGACGATAATATAATGCACTGGGAGACTCATCACAGGAGCTAAAACCTGAACTACAAGCAGACAATGAAGGACTGCAGTCTGTGGACTGCTGAGAGTCTTTCTGCTGCAGAAGGTAAAGTGAAATGGAGAGGGAGCAAAGAAATGATGAATGTGAAAGGAGAAAACAGAAGGGAAAAGGAAAAGGGCCAACTTGCTGGGAGCTGTGTGGCTGGTGTACTGGCTGTATTAAATGAAAATAGAAAGTGCTGCAAAAAATCAGCAGGCCTGACAGCTTCTGTGACGAGAGAAACAGAGTTAATGTTTCATGTCCGATCTGACTCTTCTTCCGTTCTGCCTGTGTGTTCCATTCATATTTGGGGTTGTCCAACTGAAACGTTTATGTGGGCTTTAACGAACATTGCAAACAGTTTGTACACAGGCTGCCATGATCCTTAGACTGTGTGGGTATAGTTTGTCCTTGAGCACCTTGGTTGTGTGGAAGACTTCTGGCTTTTATACTATGTGAGCAAGAGGGGAATCTATCATTGCATTGCCTTTCCCAATATCTCACTTACTAAAAGCAACGTAATGAAATAAGTGGTGCATAGGCATTTATTCCATCCAAATGCAAACCAGCTGTGGTCTCTTGGGATATTTACACCTTTGTTCTTTGGATGTGAATTGAAGTTTCATCTAAATGTGAACATTCCAGGTAAATACAGTAGCTGGTAGGTGACATCTGGAGCTAACTATTAAACAGGCTGCATCATTAGGACAATTGGAGATAGGAGCCAAAGTCTTTAGTCTGACTGAAGTTCCCAAAGCGCTCAGGTCATCTTTCTCTTGATACAGTCTGTGCATCTCATCTTTCCTTAAATGGATGGTTGATTAGTGTAAGAGCAGGAGGAATAGAGTTAACTTCTATTTTATTGCTGTATATAATCCCAGAACAATTCAGCGGCAAGTCTAGCGTCGCAGTCTGATGAACACAGATTTTTGTCCTTATAGAAGCCAGTCAACTGCTACTTGTGATGAATTCTATCAGTGTTCAGGCCAGACTTTTTAGAGCAGTGCTTCCCGATAGTAAAGAAAGTGGATTTGTTCAAGGGGTGGTTCAGGAAATTCAATGGCATCATTGGACTAAGGGTTCTTTGGGAGTCCTCCGGCAAAGAAGCCAAAAAGATCCAGTAGATGGGTTCCCCATCCCAGCAACAGATCTAAGGTAAAATGAAAGCGCAGATGCTGGAAATGTGAAATAAAAATGCTGGAAAAATTCAGCGGGTCTGACAGCATCTATGGAGAGAGAGAAACAGAGTTAATGTTTTGAGTCCATATGAACAACAGATCTCCCTGGAACATTTTGTAGAGGATCCCACAACCCCTTTTGTAAGGGAGCCATCATAACATAATTAAACAGGGTAGTTATAAAGTCCTCATGCAACTGTAACATTAATAACTTTGGAACTGCATATGATAGCAGCAAACTGTCAACATATGAAAGTATAATTCCTAATTTTTTTATGTTAATGCTTTGTATTTTTATTTCAAAACCTAATTGAAAATGTTGATAGGAAATTGAAAGGTGAACTGTGTGTTTTATAGCTAGCAGAATCGAAGTCCATAAATACATTAACATAAAAAAACTTTATGAATTATGTTTTCAAATGCTGCTTGTAGTTTGCTTCTATTGATGTTTCAAGTGGCACAAGGAGTTTCTAAACAGCCCAATTTTTTTAGTTCAACAGTAACCCAAGAATTAAAGTTTATATTTTTACTGAGTGGCTACCTCAACTGATGCATCTATTAAAATGTTGCAGAGATGGTTAGTTAAATGAGGTTCAGCTGGGACAGTTTTGCTAATGATAGAGGTGGAGTCTATAACAGTAATTAGGACCATATGGATGCACTGCTTAAAAGTCCCTATGGTTCCGAGAGGAAGCAGTGCCTGCCATTTAGAGCTTAGAGGGAGATGTTAATGGAACTGAACACATTGAAATGAAGATGTGCATAACGTAAATCCTCATTAAGCTTTTGATAGGTTTCTTCTGTTCAGTTAACACACAGAATTCTACCAAGAACAGACAAAAAAAACCCTTATGTTAGATGTATTAACACGATGTGTGGTTCAGATATTTCCTTGTCAAAATTTACCAGACTTTGCAACATTGCAACTCGTCCTCGCCTAGCAGCCCAACTATTTCCTACATTGATTAGTCTGAAAGCAGCTCTACACACGGACCTCATATGCTAATGATTTCACAGTTGCACCACAGGCCTAAGTTATGAATTTTTATTTAGTGACAAATATGAATAAAAGATTACTTTTTCAATTTTTTTTATTGTCAGCTGTACGATTTGAATGAGAAGCTGTGATCATTTCAGTACATCACCACGTTATAATTGTGTTGGTATCTTTGAATCTGGCACTGCAAACCAAACTGCTCAAAATCTTTTGTATTGAGGTGGTCTGTGGCAGGTGGGCCCACATAGGACTTGATGCCTGACACTGAATCAGTTAGTGTGACCTTTCTTCAATGCAGAGATGAACTATGAATCTGAAAACATGTTTTTTTTTTGCTTTCAAACTTAGAAAAGCAAGTTCAAAAGGTCGACATCATTTGTTAAATTCTGGAGGTGAGCCAAATCATGAATTAAATATCACAAGATCGGTTAAATACATATTCATTATTAGACTTTTATAAATATTAGACTTTTACTAGCTGTAAACAATTACATGGCTCCTTGATCACACTACAAACAGGGCTTTGTTTTATTCCTTCGTGTGATCTTATTGCTGCCAAGGCCACCTTATATTGCCCATTCACAATTGCCATTCAGAAGGTGGTTGTCTGCTGCCATCTTGAAATACAACTGAGTGGTTTGCTGGGCCATTTCCGAGGGCAGTTAAGAGTCAACCACATTGCTGTGTGTGTGCCTGGAGTCAAATATAGGCCAGACTGGGTAAGGATGGCGGATTCCCTTCCCGAAAGGGCATTACTGAACTAGGAATGAAAACAGAAAATGCTGGAAATACTCAGCAGGTTATTCAGTGTCTGTGGAGGGAGTGAATATTTCAGATCAATTGCGTTTTATCAGATGAACTGGATGGAACTTGTTGTTATAGTCCTGTAGTTTCATGGGTGGCTTTTAATGCCCTCCCTTGTGGGGAACTTGGTGGGGGGCTGGCACTTAATCAGGTGGGAGGGTGATGGGTGGGAACACTGCCACCTTTCCGCCTCCACCCCAGTTAAATGCAAGGGGGGGGGGAAGAAGGCCCATGGACATAAAGTGGGCAATTAATGCCCAGCTGCACGTAAGGGCCACTTCCCGGTGTTCACCCAGTGGTGGGGGGTGGTGGGAATTTGCCACACGTTAAGTATGAAAAGCAAACCCAGTCGGGGTTGCTTAGGGGCTTCTGGGGGAGTTCCTTGTTCAAAGGCACTTAGTGCCTGATCAAGGGACGCAGCGTTGGGAAGGGGGGCCCACTGAAAGCCATCCCCCTGCCTTGCTGTTGACTTCCCCTCCACAACACTCAGCCCATGATCCCCCTCCCACCATCATTGACCTGTGGCAATCCTGAGCCTTGGGTAGATGCATTACCAGCAGTAGCCACTGCCTCCCTGGTGGTGATACTGAGCAATGTAAGCTGCTGGCTTGCTTCTAATTGGCTGGCAGCTCCTGGTGGACCAGACTTCAGCCCCAGGGCTCTTTGCTCTGTGGAAGGCCCACTGCTGGCCAGCTAAGTGCCTGATTGGTACTTAATGGGGCGGGTCTTCCCAAGAAGAGGCAACATGGGCCTCTTGCCAGCTCTCCAGCCGGCATGTGAGACCTCTGCCACCACATTATATTCCACCCATGGTAACCATTACTGATGCTGCTCTTTTAAATCCCAGATTAATTTATTAACCAAATTTAAATTTCCCAGCTGCTGCGGCTGAATTTGAATTCATGTTCCCAACTTCTCAGTCCAGGTTTCTGGATTACTAGTCCAGTAACATA
The DNA here is from genome assembly GCF_017639515.1 of Carcharodon carcharias. Classification (NCBI taxonomy): domain Eukaryota; kingdom Metazoa; phylum Chordata; class Chondrichthyes; order Lamniformes; family Lamnidae; genus Carcharodon; species Carcharodon carcharias. The sequence continues at coordinate 143,610,739 of NC_054479.1, forward strand.
TACACTATCCTATCAGAGCAACTAGATGTCAAACATGCAGCGATCTAAAGCACATGATATAGTCACATGATATAAAGCAAAAACACTGTAAATGTTGAACGATGGAAATGCAAAGCAGGTTATCTTAAAACATAGATTCATGTTGAGGAGAGAGATAGATGTTGCAAAAGAACAGAAGAGGGAAGAGGGGATGAAGACTTTTATTGGACTGACTAAAATAGGGCTGGTGAACAATGGGTAACTGTCATAAATTTAATATACTACTTACTGGACAATATCCAGGCTTGGGCTGCTAAGTGGCAAGAAACATTTGCGCCACATAAGTGTTAGGCAATGAACATCTCCAATAAGAAACAATTCAACCATCACCCCTTGATGCTCAATGGCATTACCATCACTGAATCCCCCACTATCAACATCTTGGGGGTTACCATTGAACAGAAACTGAACTGGATAAGCCGTATAAATACAGTGGCTACAAGAGCCGGTCAGAGGCTAGGAATCCTGTGACGAGCAACTCACTTTCTGACACCCCAAAGCCTGTCCACCATCTACAAGGCACAAGTCAGGAGAGTGATGGAATACTCCCCACTTGCCTGGATGAGTGCGGCTCCTCCAACACTCAAGAAGCTTGACACCATCCAGGACAAAGCAGTCCGCTTGATTGGCACCACATCCACAAACATTCACTCCCTCAATCACTGCACTGTAGCAGCTGTGTGTACCATCTCCAAGATTCACTGCAGGAACTCATCACGACCCCTTACACTGCTCCTTCCAAACCCACGACCACTACCATACAGGGCAAGGGTAGCAGGGAGATTGTAACACCACTACCTGGAAGTTCCCCTCCAAGTCACTCACCATCCTGACTTGGAAATATATTGGTGTTCCTTCACTGTCGCTGGGTCAAAATCCTGGAACTCCCTTCCTAACAGCACTGTGGGTGTACCTACACCACATGGACTGCAGCGGTTCAAGAAGGCAGCTCACCACCACCTTCTCAAGTGCGACTAGGAATGGGCAATAAATGCTGGCCCAGCCAGCGAGGCCCACATCTTGTGAATGAATAAAAAAAAAAACTAGTAAATAATATAGATTTAATCTCAGAATGGATTATGAAAAGAATTAACATCTATTCTTTATCTAAAACTATACTTTATTCCTAACATTTATAAAAGTACATTACACGACCATTCAATGACATTACATAAGGCACAAAGCAAATCAGTTTCTTCCAATACTGTATGTTATTCACTACATTTACAATTACAGTTAACATCTACAACATTCATTACATGTGGAAAAAAACAGCCCAAAGGGTTTTACCCAGTTCCCAACCACCTGCTGTACTATGGCTGAAAGGTCTTCAATAGCAGCAGCCTTTCCCCAGTGCGCCTTTGCTACAGCTACCCCAAGCTTTAGAGCACCTCTCAACACAGAAAGTGAACACTGTTTCATGTATTTGATTAGCAACATTTAGCTATTGTTAAAAACAAAAAACTGCGGATGCTGGAAATCCAAAACAAAAACAGAATTACCTGGAAAAACTCAGCAGGTCTGGCAGCATCGGCGGAGAAGAAAAGAGTTGACGTTTCGAGTCCTCATGACCCTTCGATAGAACTGAGTAAAAATAGGAGAGGGGTGAAATATAAGCTGGCTTCAGGTGGGGGGATGGAGGTGGGGGGAGAGAAGTAATGCTATTGTTCTCTGTTCCTCTCCTATCTTTACAGCTCACAGTCTGGCTGAGTTCTGCAAAGATATTAGCAACATTTAGCTATTGTTCTCTGCTCCTCTCCTATCTCTACAGCTCACAGTCTGGCTGAGTTCTGCAAAGATATTAGCAACATTTAGCTATTGTTCTCTGTTCCTCTCCCATCTCTACAGCTCACAGTCTGGCTGAGTTCTGCAAAGATATTAGCAACATTTAGCTATTGTTCTCTGTTCCTCTCCCATCTCTACAGCTCACAGTCTGGCTGAGTTCTGCAAAGATATTAGCAACATTTAGCTATTGTTCTCTGTTCCTCTCCCATCTCTACAGCTCACAGTCTGGCTGAGTTCTGCAAAGATATTAGCAACATTTAGCTATTGTTCTCTGTTCCTCTCCCATCTCTACAGCTCACAGTCTGGCTGAGTTCTGCAAAGATATTAGCAACATTTAGCTATTGTTCTCTGCTCCTCTCCTATCTCTACAGCTCACAGTCTGGCTGAGTTCTGCAAAGATATTGGCCTACCTTCCATTTCCAGTTCTGAAAAAATATCAACCCAAATGATAACTGGCCTTTTTAGATAATGACAAACCTATTGTATGTTTCCAGAATTTTATATTGTAAATTATTTGCGGCAGCCTTATTTCCATATACAAACAGATCTAATCACAATTTCTTTCAGTAATTCGAGAAAAACAATGCTAACTTTGGAATATTGATAAGTGTGTTAGATATGGCATTCATTCTCTTGATTCATTTTCTTTCAAAAGACATGTCCCAGTGAATTTACCATGCAGTAAAACCATTAGTCTCGGTGTGCAACTTAAATATTAATTAATTATCTGAAAGAATAGTTTAAATAATGAATAATTCAACATTTCCAAATAACGAATTGACCTTATTTTAAAGCACATCTTTCACAATAACCTAATTAAATGCATCCTCTGATTTGTATCTTGTGTCTTTTAATGCACTTCATGCAAGTTTATATTTGAAAACCTCAATCTCTCCTGAATCCCGGGGCCAGCTGATAGTTTTGCTCAGATAGTGATGCTGTAAACTGAATTTGGAATGTCTTAGGGTCCTGGCCTGAATCTCTTTCTCTCCTCACAGATCCTGCCGGACCTGATGAGTATTTCCAACATATTTTGTTTTAATTTCAGATTTCCAGGATCCACAGTATCTCACTCTCGTATAAATTCCAAAAGCTTTAGAGATAAGGGTCGGATGATGATTTTTGTTAAAATGAGAGGCTGTGAGTGAGTGAGAGAGGGAGAAAGAGAATAAGAGAGGAATGTCAATGTACAGATTACGTACTTATAAACTTCAGAAAATGTATTTACCTGTGAGAGAAATTGGGGTCAAAGAGAGTCAGAGAATGAGAGAGGGTCTTTCCTTATGCTATTGTTTTTTGAAACTTGAATATATTCCTTCCACACACCTCTCTTAAATAATTCATCCGATTTTATTCTTTTTATACTTTGCACATTGTCTCTTCAAAATGTGTTCCCTTGGTATCCATCTTTTAATGGATTTTATTATCTGTCCTGTCCGAATTTCAACCTTAAAGTTAACAAGTTTAATGTTTCTTTGCCTCAAGTTGACTTTTCACTCTCTCCACATTAGTCAGGAGCAAATCCAACATTCCTTGCATTTTATGGATTTCTTTCCTGCTGTTTGACAAAGATTATTGAAGGAAACTCCTTTATGAATACAGATTAACCTCATTTTAAATCCCAGTTTATTTCTGGAAGATTAAAATGCTCCAAGATTACAACAGAGCCTTGTGCATTAATCATTTTATTACCTCCACGGCAGTATATTAACCTCTGGAATTTTTTTGATGATTTGTAACATCATCTTACTACTTAAATTTTCATTTTGCTATATTTCTGGTACACCCAAGGCCACTGTGTTCCAGTTTCTAGTTCCTTCTCTCAGCAATGTATAATCCTCCACCACCCCCCACCCCCCACCCCCTCCCTCCTGTCCTGATAAATAGCCACACCTGACTCTGTAATTTCCTCCTCTGTCCTTTCTGAGGAACCCATAACCCTGCAGATTTATTGTTCAGTAATCCTCGTCCTTTAGCCAAGTTTTAGGAATTCTTATAATATCTATGAACGTCCAGTTTGCCGTCACTTTTAACCTATCCATTTCATTTCTTATGTTCCTGGTGTTTAAGTAAATAAATGCAAGTTCATTTCTTGGCCTCCTTACTGTATTCATATGATTTCTTAATAATTGTTCCACACTGTAACCTCCTAGGTTAAAGCCTCCCCAACTATTTTAATATCCATAGCCAAGAGAAATGTGTCTCCTCAGTTTAGATAAACAATGTCTTGATGTTAGTTCTGGTTGGCAATGAAGATACACCATGTATCGAGCAACGCATTGATCTATATCATATCTCATAAATTTAGCATGTAATCCTGAGATCATTAGCTTGGAAACCTCTTTCTAAATTATTTTTGCTAGCTCCTGAAATTTCCTTTGCAGGACTACTATTTTATACTCACCTGTGTTAGAAGGCTGGTGCATGGACCACAACCTCTTGTGTTTTCTCTTCCTATTTCAGGGCCCTCTCCTACTGCTTGATCAGGTCTTTGTTTTATCTTGGGTTCGAGCTCTGTGTCATGCCAAGAAGGCATAAAAAAAGTCTTAAAATTAGTTTCTCATGCACATTCTCTTTTTTAAATTCTGTTTTTAAAAAATGAACAAAGGCTAACTCACCAACCTTCTGGAATGTGACACCCCTTGTATTGTACGAACAGTCCAGCCAAGCCAACACAAAGGACTAGTAGATGAGATGTCTGCACCAGCCAGATGTGGACAAAGGCAGAGCTATTGTGACTACTCATCACCAATATTGTACTAATGGTTCCACAGTTATCTGTGCAAAAAACAATGGGTTTTAACAAGGATCCTTAAATACATCATCAGCTGAATGGCTCGACCAGAAACCACCCTGCCACATGACCGAGACTTGAATTGTTTGAATTGCTTTAATTATACAGCTTTTGGATTCTGTGTTCAGTTGCTATTGAACCTCAAAAGAGAAAACAGGACTCCAGGTGAGCAGCCTCCTCTGACCTCCACCTCTCACAAAGTCTGATCTCCAGAAAGAATCTTGTATTTCGCCTTCAAAGTGAACTAAGTCCCAGAATACAAGAATACATCATTGTATCTTCAACTGCCTCAACCAAGCTCCTAAGGAAAAGACCAGGGGCTGAATTTTATGCTGACCGGGTGGGTGCTTGCCTGACCAAATCGGGCGTGAAATCGCGCGAGATGAGGTCAGGTGAGCATCCTGATGTCATCCCAATGCTTGCGCGATATTTCAGTCGGCAAGCGTGCGTGTAAGTCGGAAGTGCGTCCACTGACAATTAAGAGGGCAATTAAGCCCATTAATGACAAAATTGTCTGTCAATTTACGTAACCTGTCCAACTTTACGGTTGGAGGAAGAGCGAACCAGCCAGACGGTCTTTACATTTCTTGGGTTTCCATTGTTAAATAAAATAAAAATAGAAATCCATGGACAGCGTTTTTTTATAATCGACATGTGCCGCTGCCTGATTGCGCTGCTCGGACATTTTTTTCTCTGATTTTAAAAACTTTATTTCCTGGGTTTCAGGTCTTCAGCTGCATGAGGCAGCTCTCTGCCTTCAGGGAGCTTTTCTGTCAGCGCTCGCCTGTGCCCGCACTGATGTCATCGCCCGACCTCCTCCCACCCCCACCCACCCCAGCAGCGTTGAGCTTTTCAGCAGGCGCTTCAGGCTGGCTGGTCGTTAATTGGCCAGTCAGCGTGAGATCGCAGTCGGGGGCTGATCCGTGGTTAGCGGCCTGTTTCCCCACTGATCCCAGGCCTGTCGATCGCGCCCGCCCACCCAGCTGAAAATTCATGCTCAGGAATTCTGCCAGACAAAGCCAACTTTCATTGGACATTGACTTACTGGACTCTATTCAGTAGCATAGAGGAGGTGATGGCATAGTAACCCAGAAAGTCAATGCTCTGGGGACACAGGTTCAAATCCTCCCACAGCAGATGATGGACTTTGAATTCAATAAAAACCTGGAATTAATCACCTAATGATGACCATGGAACCATTGCCGATTGTTGTTAAAAACCCATCCTTTTCACTAATGTCCTTAAGGGAAGGAAATCTGCCATCCTTACATGGTCTGGTCTACATGTGACTCCAGACCCACGGCAATGTGGTTGCCTCTTAAATACCCTCTGAACAAGGGCAATTAAGGAAGGGTAATAAATACTGGCCTAGCCAGTGATGCCCACATCCCATGAATGAATTTTAAAAAATTCATGTGAACTAATGCCTTTACCTTTTTTTTAAGTAACTCGCAATTTGTAACTTCTTTCCCTTTCTCTGCTTTTCTACCCTGAACGCTCTTGTGTGAATGTGTGTCTGCAATGCATCCCTTAGATTTTCAATGTGTTACTAAATCCTAGTTTTCTTTCACCTTAAAGAATTTGTTGTGGGATTATTTTTAACATTGAACCTCATAAACCCGGGTTTGGGAAACACACCATGGCCCATTTCAACAAGGGAAACGATACCAAGTAAAACAAATTAAATTAGTAATTTAAACTGCCACTATCATGGGCAGGAGAGAGGAACAGTAATAATGATTCAATTTGCCTTGCCCTTGCGTCCATAACAACCTACTTGGGGTTTCTCTAGGGTTTGTCTGTTACCCTAAGAATGCTACCATAGACTGTTATTTGTAAAAACAATTCTTGTTTATTTACAGATCTAAATAAATCTCAGTACACGACACGAGATTGTCTTTCTGTTTCTCACCAGATAGCAATCTCTTTGTCACGTGACAGTGTATCATAGTCACACTAATAGTTATATCAGTATCAGGTGCTCCTGGTGTTAACCCTTTACTCTATATCTCCCCCAAAGTCTTTATCCCAACTATATATATCCTCTTGCATCTCCCCGCAAAGTCTCAGACTTCACAGGATCAGTCTCTGTAGTACCTTGACCAGCCGCCTGATCTGGTCCTGATTTTATTCCAAGGTTGAGGATGAACTGCACTCTCTCATAGTTCGATAGGAATTTCTTCCACCTGGGGAGTTGTAGAGTTTCCACTTATTTCTGGTTCCTTGTCTCCATCTGGATCTAAATAGTATGTCCAAAGTTCTACTGGATTCCTTCTCAACGATCTCATGGCTCTTCAGTTCCTTCTGATATTTCCCTTCTCCATCTCAATTCTATACGATCTCGGCTGTGGACCTCTTTCTATCACTCTGCCTTCTTTCTGCTGATCTCATATCCACATTCTCTCCCGGGACTGTAACACTTGACAAGTCTTGTGCTCTGTGCTTGAAGTTGGGATTATGAGCTTGACTGTGTCTTTGTTGCTCCTCACGCTTTCTAACTTTCTCACGATCATCTGAGGTAAAGTTAGGTTGCAGTGTTTGTCGTAGGGCTGGAAGTTGTGTTCACTGCCGTCTTCCCATCAATAATTCTGATGGTGGGAACTCATTTTTTTGGGATGAAATTCTGCAGTTAAGAAGGGCTAAGTTAATATCTTTGTTCTCTTTCATCAATTGCTTCATGGTTTGGACCCATCTTTCTGCTTCTCAGTTTGTATGTAGGCGAACGAGTCGTGGAATTATCTGCATAAAACTATATTCCTGTGCAAAGTTGCAGAACAGCTCATTGGCAAACTGGCCTGTTGTCTGCCACCACAACAGCCGGGATGCTATGTGTCCCAGAGATTCTTTTTAGTGATACAATGGCTATAATATTTGCCGTGATGCTGTGGTGTCTACTCACTTTAAACCACCTGGAGTTGTAATAAATGACGATGATGAAAACTTTGCCTTTAAACTCAGATAAATCCATTCCCAGGCACTGGCAGTGCCTCGAAGGAAAAGTGGAGGGTGTCCATGGTTCACTCTGCTGTTGGCTATTCACTGTATACATGAGGTAATTCATGATTAACTTTTCAATGGAGTGACTGAGGCTCGGCCACCAGACTGGGCGCTTGCTCTGCATTTTGCCATTCCCAAGTGACCTTGATAGATTTTCTGAAGAATGTCAAATCAAAGTGTTTTAGGGAAGACTAGTCTGTCGTTAAAAATGAATAAATCATCAATGATTGTTCAAAGTATTGGCAAAGCACTGGGTTGTTAGGAGTATAATGCGGCCATTCATTCAGACAACACACTTATTTTAATGAACTCGTCACCCTGTTGTTGTGCTTGCTTAATTTTCTTATAATCACTTCTCAGTTGTTGGTAAACATTTGGTAATGAACAAAGTATATGCTTCCACTTCCTGAATAAAATTTAAATCTTCCAGTTTGACTCCTTCCACTGGTATTCTTGACAGTGCATCTACTGTCATCTGGTACTTTCCTTGAACATACTCAGTAAATTAATCGTATCTCATGAGTCTCATTCTAGGCAGCAATTTTTTTTCAATTTTCTTTGGGTTAAGGAGAGTAACCAAAGGTTTGTGGTCAGTTTCAGTTTTACCCCTTAATCCCATGACATAATCAGAGAGCTTCTCGCTGGCTTATGTGGTGGCTAATGCTTCTTTCTCAATGGTTGCGTACCTCTTCTCTGTGTCCATGAGAGATCTTGAGATGTAATAAACCGGTCTTCTTTGTCTATCTTTTTGGTCTTGAAACAGCACTGTGCCCAAGCCTGTAGATGATGCAAGTGCTGCTACAATTGTTGACAACGTTGGGTCATAGTACATTAGAATTACTGGTGAAATTAGGAGACTTTTGATGTTGTCAAAAGCATTTTTCTGGTCCAGGTCCAGCACCACTTTTGAACTTGTCTCAACAACCGTTCGAACAGCTCGCTGATTTGCATTCTAAGGAATCCTTGTAATTCTGTGATATTTTTAGGCTGTGGGAACTCTCTAATGACCTTCTGCATGTCTGCTGTAACTCCTGAAACCTGCACAATGTGCCGAAAGAATTTTATCATAGGCTTTGCATATTCACATTTGTCATTTAATGTCAAACCTGCTTCTTGTAGGACTTTGAGGACTTCGCTCACTTGATTGTCATGTTCTTCCCTCAATGAACTGCGTACGAGAATGTCGTCCATATGGTACATTACTGCTTCCATGCCTCCCAATGCCTGAGGCATCGTTCCTTGGAATTCCGAATGGCAACCTGTTAAAACAATAATGACCAAAGGGGCTGATAAAAGTTGTTAACAATCTGAATTCTTTGTCCAGAGGCAACTTCCAAAAGCTGCTGTTAGCACCTAATTCTGTGAAGAGGGTGCTATTTGCTAATTTGATGAGACTTTCATCCACAGATGCTATTGGGTGGATCTCACGTTCTCTGCTGACTTGTTTAATTGAGTCAAGTCCGCACAGATTCTAATTGACTTTGGTACTATGGCCATTCCAGAACACCACTTCATTGTTATGATTAACATGTGTTCGATCTTGATCTTGAATTTGTCTAAGAGTAGGTGAAGGATGTTCCTCATTGTTAGGAGACATATAGGTTTAGCATCTCCCATTAGAGTTATGTGATATTCTTTTTTCAGCTTTCCCAAGCCTGAAAATAGGGATGGAAATTCATTTCTGAATACCTGACTAGACCACTTGTCAATAATTTCATCAACCTTGTAAATAAGCCTCAGCTGCAAACATGCTTTTCTTCTTGGTAATGATGGCTTCTTGTTTGTTATCACATACAGGGGTTCCACAGTTTCCATATCCTTGTATCTTAATCTTGCCAAGTGTTGGCCTATTACTTTCAGTGTAGTCCATCCTGGACCTTGAAACTGGATGGACGATGGCTGTAATGTGACCTTTTTAAACTATTGTACTTCATCAGATAATACTGAAATATCTAGCCTGAATTCTGTGAGGTGACCATCAACTTATAATTTATTGCTCTAATAATTATTTTCTGTTTCATTAACTTCTCCTAAGAAGATTATTTGTTTTTTTTTCTGTGGCTTTTCCACTTGTTGGATTTTACATGGTTTTGTTGTCACGACAATGTGACATGTGCATGTGGAATATTAATCTTGAATTTCATTGGCGGGTCAAATATATAGTTAATTTATTTTTAAGGATCTTTAAAGCAAGCAAAGACACTGACTTAAGATGGCTGCTGCAGGTCAGCTGACATGTTTGGCATTACAACTTGGTCAGTTTCTGGACATTTCCAACGTGGATTACAATTAGGCAAACTTCCAATGGAATTTCACACCTGCTGATGTCAAGAATTACCTCAAAGATGAACTGGCTCTCACCATTTGCATTTCTATAAAGCTGCCTCTCACGCCAAGACTGGGACAATGGCTACATAAGAGATATTGAATGTTCTTCATAGCTCATCGCAGGGAAGGATAGTCCATTCAGGGGTGATGGCTGGGACATTAAAAAAAATGAATCACCTAGGCCATAATACAATAACCAAGGTCTGTCCAGACATAGGCTAATCAATTATCTTCTGAAATCATTATGGGGAGAGAGGTCATATGACCTGGATCATCATTTTGGAATGTCTTTTATTACAACAACCTAGTTATTTTTAGCAGTCTAGAAGAAGACATTTGCAAATGGAACAGTAATATTACCTCTCACTGGCTGTTCTCAAGTTCAGAGCCCTATCTCTGGCATATTTTGGAATACATCACAGAGATAGAAAACTTCAATCAAAAGGAACTTCGCCTGTTTATATCATACTGGAATCAACAGATAGGGAAGTTTGAAGGGCACATTAAAATCCCAAAGCAGCATTTCCAGGAGAAGAATCAGGACCACTGTTAAAGAAACTAAGGAATCATAAACAATGAACTTCCTTTTTTTTTGCCTTTCATCACTGAATCTTAATTTGGCCAAAAGTTAACCTCGTCTACTGTATAACTTGTAATTTTGGATGCTTGTGTGTGTGCTGTGTGTGTGTGAGAGAAAAAGAGAGAGATAGAAAGAGAGAGAGAGAGAGTCTGTGTGTGTGTGTACATATGTGTGTTGCAAAGGTTGCAAAATAACTTTTTAAAATTTTCTTTATCTGGGTGGGTTTTCAGCTCAATAAATATTAACTATTTTTATTTAAACTCATGAAAGCCTGTTGGACTGAGTCCTACAGTCAGCACATCAATGAATATGTATAGACACTGAATTAATACCTTCATCCTTATAAATTACAAAAACCCTGTGAGAATCAATCGAGGAGTGGGAAAGAAAGGCTGAGTCCTGACATCCAGTCCTCCCCGGTTGTTAACATTGTTGTCTGTTTCTTTCTGTGAGCTATTGGAACTTTGGATCTGCAGACATTTTTAAAATGTCCCAACTTCCCACAGTTGTGGCACTCAGCTCCCCCCGCTGGGCATTCTTCCTGTTTGTGTCAGGTTTTCCCGCCACACCAAGAGCACCACTAGATAGTGTTTGGCACGCTTTTCCCGATTTTGCAGGCTTTTACTTCTCTGAGCTTTCTCTTTTTTTGACAACATATTGAATGGCTTTACACATGTTTTTTCAAGAGACATCCCTTTCCCCACAAACAACCGCTTCCTAAGTTCAGCCTGTTGCGTTATTTGTGCTGCCTTTGTGAGAATTAAATCTTCCCTCGTTCACAAAAGATCTGAAAGGGTTTCATCTAAGACCCCAACCACCGTATGATCAAGAATTAATTCATCTCTGAGGACTCTACTGTCGGAATCCTCCACATTCTGTACAGGCCATTTATAAATGAGTCTGTGGCTTCACCAGGTTATTAAAACTCTCTCGCTCAATGGTCAAATTTTTTTGAACACTGAAGTACAAATTTAATATCTGTAGGACTTCTCATATGAGTTCAAAGACTCATCAACACCACTCTGTTTAGAAATAACATCATCCGCTTTAGCCCCTACATAGCGTAATGTGCTGATCTGACTTTTCTGGTCCTTTGTATGCAAACCTGAAGCTGTTCTGTATCTGGAGAACCTCTTCTTCCAATTGTTCCACTGTTGAACCTGTTGCGAACCTTCAGCAATTCGGAACTGGGAGTGGTAATGTAGACCCCATGTTTACCCTAAGCTCTGGATCTGTTGCTGCTTCAGTAGCTTGGCTGTTTGACTATGATCTGTACTCACTGATCTCTGGACTCTGGATGTGTGTGTCTGCTTGCATCTGCAGCATCCACAATGCTCTTTTCTCAGGTGAAACTTCAATCTTTTCTTCTTGTGCTTTTTCCTAAGCATTTGTAAGTCTTTCAGGTCTGTAGTCTTCTCTTGGAGTTTCTCTGGGTCTTTATGCTCTGTCCACTGCCACCATGTTTTGTCTTGGGTTTGGGGTCTAAATGGGTTTTCTTTAGAGTTTACCTGTTACCCTAAGAATGCTACCATAGTCTGTTATACATAAAAAACATCCTTGTTTATTTACAGATCTATGTACATCTCAGTACTCTACACGAGGTTGCACTTCTGCTTCTCACCAGATCCCCTACATGCTAGAGTCATGCCCAGTGCTGACGGTCATACAGGCTGCAAGCTTGTTCAATCAAAGTTGAACTTCCATTTCAAGCCTAAGCCCAAGACCAAGCCTACAGATAACCCACCAAAGAAATTTTGAGTCAGCAACCTGCAAACCTCATCTTGCAGAGATAGGTAACAAGCAACCTTACAGAACAGACTGGAACACCCTGATCTCACTGCTGTTTCTACTCCAGGAGAACTCTAGGAACACATCAAAGCTGCAGTAATGGACACTTTCAATGAGGTCATCGGACCCAGTGCCAAGAAGAACAGGGACTGGTTCGCTGAAAGTGACAAGGAAATCCAAGATCTACCAGCAAGAAAAAGGTCAGCTCATCAGGTTCAGCTGGCCAGCCAAGAGAAAAAGACTGTCAAGCATGTAGCATTCTTCAACATAAACTGAGGAACATCCAAAATGATTGGTGGATCGCAATTGCAGAAAAAACCTCAACTGTATGCTGATCCTGGCAATATAAGAAGTTTTTATGGCGCACTAAAATCTGTCTATGGACCAGCATATCAAACCCAAAACTCCCTGAGGAGTGTCAATGGCAAGATACTACAAGGAGTCAGTCCTGGATAGGTGGTTGGAGCACTTTGAAACACTCTTCAGAGCACAGTGCATGATTCTGCCATCAACCGCATCCAACAACAGCCGGTCAATGAAGAATTGGATGGGAGCCCAACTCTGAAGGACCACCATCAACCAGGTGACTAGCAACAAAGCCCCCGGAATCGATGGAATTCCACCCAAAGCCTTGAAACATGGTGACCCTACACGAGATACCAAGCTGCATGAATTATTCATGGCTTGCTGGGAACAGGGCAGGATTTCACAGGATTTTTGTGATGCCATTATCATTGTCTTGTACAAGAAACAAAGGAGAAAAGTTAGACTGCTCCAACTACCACGGGGTACTGAAGACCCTGGCTAGAATACTTCTGAACAGGCTTGTGCCTATCATTAAGGAAGAAAACCCTCCAGCGACCCAGTGCGCTTTCAGAGCAAACAGAGGTAACACATACATGGCACTTGCACACAGACAAATGCAAGAAAAGTGCTGTGAGTAAAAGAAAGGCCATGTATGTCACTTTTGTAGATTTCACCAAGGCTTTCGATGTTTTGAGCTGAGATGTACTTTGGAAAATCCTTGAAAAATTTGGATGCCCACCCAGGTTCCTGGTGAAGCGGCTTCAGAAAAATCAGTACAGACAAGTCAAGCACCACAACCATCTCTCGAGTCCCTTCCAAATCTCCAAGGTGTGAAACGGGGATGTGTGCTGGCTCTGAACTTATTCACCATCCTCTTCAGTGTGATGCTGTAGCAGGCAATGAAAGACCTTGAAGAGGGAGTTTAAGTACGCTTCCAGACTGATGGAAGTCTTTTCAACCTCAGGCGTGTTCAGGCTCACACATAGGGGGAGGTGATGCAGTAATGGTATTGTCGCTGGACTAGTAATCCGGAGACCCAGGGTAATGCTTTGGGGATCATGTTTGAATCCCACCATGGTAGATGGTGGAATTTGAATTCAATAAAAATATGGAATTAAAAGTCTAATGACGACCATGAAACCATTGTCGATTGTTGTAAAAAAAACCAATCTGATTCACTAAAGCCCTTTAGGGAAGGAAATCTGTCATCTTCACCTGGTCTGGCCTACATGTGGCTCCAGATCTATAGCAGGTAGAGGAGGAAGCACTGTGGGTGGCAAGGGAGCAGAATGTACTCTGGGTGGGGGACTTCAATGGCTCAGTATCACCACTGACCGAGCTGGCCAAGTCCTAAAGGACATAACTGCTAGACTGGGTCTGCAGCAGGTGGTGAGGGAACCAACAAGAGGGAAAAACATACTTGACCTCATCCTCACCAACCTGCCTGCCGCAGATGCATCTGTCCATGACAGTATCGGTAGGAGTGACCACCGCACAGTCATTGTGGAGACAAAGTCCTGCCTTCACATTAGGATACCGTGTTGTGTGGCACTACACCGTGCTAACTGGGATAAATTTTGAACAGACATAGGAACTCAAGACTGGACATCCATGAGGCGCTGTGGGCCATCGGCAGCTGCAGAATTGTACTCAACCACAATCTGTAGCCTCATGGCTGGCATATCCCCCACTCTACCATTACCATCAAGCCAGGGGATCAACCCTGGTTCAACGAAGAGTGCAGGAGGGCATGCCAGGAGCAGCACCAGACACACCTAAAAATGAGGTGTCAACCTGGTGAAATTATAACAGAGTACTACTTGCATGCTAAACAGCATAAGCAGCAAGTGATAGGCAGAGCTAAGCGATCCTACAACCAACAGATCAGATCTAAGCTCTGCAGTCCGGCCACATCCAGTCGTGAATGGTGGTGACAATTAAACAACTCACTGGAGGAGGAGACTCCACAAATATCCCCATCCTTAATGATGGAGGAACCCAGCACATCAATGCAAAAGATAAGGCTGAAAAATTCACAACAATCTTCAGCCAGAAGTACCAAGTGGATGATACATCTCAGTCTCTTCTGGAAGTCCCCTACATCACAGGTGCCAGTCTTCAGCCAGTTTGATTCACTCCACATGATATCAAGAAATGGCTGAAGGCACTGGATACTGCAAAGGCTATGGGCCCTGACAACATTCTGGCAATAGTACTGAAGACTTGTGCTCCAGAACTTGCCACACCCCTAGCCAAACTGTTCCAGTACAGCTACACCACTGGCATCTACCCGGCTATGTGGAAAATTGCCCAGGTATGTCCTTTATAGAAAAATCAGGGCAAATCTAACCCAGCCAATTACCACCCCATCAGCCTACTGTCCATCATCAGTAAAGTAATGGAAGGGGTCATCAACAGTGCTATCAAACAGCACTTGCTTAGCAATAACCTGCTCACTGACACCCAGTTTGGGTTCCGCCAGGGCCACTCAGCTCCTGACCTCATTACAGCCTTGGTTCAAACATGAACAAAAGAGCTGAACTCCAGAGGTGAGGTGAGAGTGACTGCCCTTGGCACCAAGGCAGCATTTGACCGAGTGTGGCATCAAGGAGCCCTAGCAACACTGGAGTCAATGGGAATCAGGGGGCAAACTCTCTGTTTGGAGTCATACTGAGCACAAAGGCAGATGGACATCACTGCAGGAGTTCCTCAGGGTAGTGTCCTCAGACCCAACCATCTTCAGCTGCTTCATCAACAACCTCCCTTCCATCATAAGGTCAGAAGTGGGGATGTTCGCTGATGATTGCACAATGTTCAACATCATTTGTGACTCCTCAGATACTGCAGCAGTCCGTGTCCAAATTCAGCAAGATCCTGAAAATTTCCAGGCTTGGGCTGACAAGTGGCAAGTAATATTTGCGCCATGCAAATGTCAGGCAATGACCATGTCCAACAAGAGAGAATCTAACCATCACCCCTTGATGTTCAATGGCATTACCATCACTGAATCCCTCGCTATCAACATCCTGGGGGTCACCATTGACCAGAAACTGAACTGGACTAGCCATATAAATACTGTGGCTACAAGACCAGGTCAGAGGCTAGGAATTGTGTGATGAGTAACTCACCTCCTGACTCCCCAAGCCTGTCCACCATCTACAAGGCACAAATCAGGAGTGTAATGGAACTCCCCACTTGCCTGGATGAGTGCAGCTCCCACAACACTCAAGAAGATTGACACCATCCAGAACAAAGCAGCCCACTTGATCGACAGCACATACACAAACATTCACTCACTCCACCACCGACGCACAGTAGCAGCAGTGTGTGTACCATCTATAAGATTCACTGCAGGAATTCACCATGGCTCCTTAGACAGCACCTTTTTAAACTTATAACCACTACTATCTAGAAGGACAAGAGCAACAGATAGATGGGAATACCACCACCTGGAAGTTCCCCTCCAAGTCACTCACCCTCCTGACTTGGCAATATATCGGCCGTTCCTTCACTGTCGCTGGGTCAAAATCCTGGAGCTCCCTCCCTAACAGCACTGTGGGTGTTCCTATTCCACATGGACTGCAGTGATTCAAGAAGGCAGCTCACCACCTCCTTCTCAAGGGTAACTAGGGATGGGCAATAAATGCTGGCCCAGCCAGCGAAGGCCACATCCTGTGAACAAATAAGAAAAAAAGAGAAATATTCATCCATGCATGAACTTCTTTCCATTGAACACTGCACTCTCCTGGCCTATAGTCAGTCAGAACTGCAACGTATAACAACATGTTTTTCTGAGGTAGCACAACTCTTCAGACTAAAAATCAGCTTAAAAAAAACTGAAATCCTACATCAGCCTGTACCCCATGAAGAATATAAACCACCAAGCACTGTCATCAAGGGAACTGAGCTGAATGTCATCAAGCAATTTCCTCTCATTTGATGCCACCATTAACAAGGAAGTGGACAATTGGCTTTCAGAAGCAAACAGCACATTCAGCAGGCTACAAACAAGTGTGGAGCAACCACAGCCTCAGAGCACAGACCAAACTCTAAGTGTACAAAGCCATAGTCCTCACCACTCTTTTGTATGGTGTTGAGTCAGGGATTGTATACTGACGTCATGTGCGCCTTATAGGGCCTTTCATCAGTGCCACCTCCACAGCATCTTCAAGATCCACAGCAGGATTGCATCACAAACATTGAAGTCCTGGAAACAGCCAACATCATCATCATCAAGGCCATCCTTCTGCAAAGCCAACTGCGCCAGGCCGGTTACAATGCCTGGGTGGACAACAGTTGTCTGCCCAAGATCATGTTTTACGGAGAGCTGACCACCAGTAAATGGAACAGAGGGGTCCCACAAAAATGTTTCAAGGCCATAGATTGTGATATCTGCAGATGCTACATCAGGAGTGCTACAGACACCTTTGAGATTGAGTGAAGAGGTAGCATCAAAGAGAAAAGGAGGGGTATGACAGATCCAATTGCCCTCAGCAGTTATTACACCTTCACCGGCGCCCGCTGTGGGAGAATCTGCCGGTCACTGATAGACCTGATTAACCACCAGCGGGCCTGCAACCGATGAGTACAACCTTCCGAAAAATATTCATTTGCGAAGGAACATCAAGAGTACATCTCAGTACTCTACACAATGTTGTACTTCTGCTTCCCATCAGATCTCAGTCTCTTAGACATTGCATCATAGTTACATCTGTAGCTACATCAGTAGCAGGTGCTCCTGATAACCCTTTCGAGTCTTAAGCTCAGGCACTTAGGAAGCAATTTTAGAATGTCAGCTATACATTTAGAAGGTGCTAATAACCCTTTTCATTATAGAGTCACCTAATATACATAAAGAGCTCCTTATATCTCAACTGATCCCCTGAAGCAACTACTTGCTGCTCAGTGCTGTGCCTGATTACCGTTTCCTGAAGTTTCTGGTGCTGGAAATTTGCTAGGCAACTCTACGTATGCAGATTCTCTGCAGTTTCTCTGCAGTTTCTGTCAGCATGTTTCACATGCCCATGTGCTGCTGTTCACTGTGCTCTGTCCCTCTCTCTTGGTGGTGATAGTCTCATGGAAGCTATCTTGCTTGCATATAGCACATAATAAAGCTGGGTCACCCTCAAGGGATTCAATAGTCAGTGCTTCATGCTGAGGTATTATCCCTGACACTTATAAAGGAATAACGGTATAAGTACACACTTCATCAATACACAAATGTTAATCTTGGAAAATTGTCTAATTTTGGGATGTTTAAGGACAAGTATTTTTTTCAGCAAAATATAAGGCTTGAACTTAATGACAGTTGGTCAGCAAAGTGGACAATTCCAACCTTGCAGTTAATAATTCAGCCATTACTAAAATGCCTCGAAATCCCCAGCTCGGTTCCTCAGCCTTTCAAAGTTCAGTTTGTTATGTGATTCTGGGCTTCAGTCTTGCATTCATTTTGATTCATTTTGCTTGCACAGAACTAAATTTGCAAGTGAGAGATATAGCTAGAAGCAAAGTTCTAATACATGGGAGATAAATTTAACTGGCCCAAAATGTGCCGATCTTGATATGATAGGGCCAATTCAGCAATCCTGTCTGAAATGGTGCAAGAGACTTGGTGTTTCTGCTTTTCATCATTAGTATACACGCTCTGTACCTTTTACATAAGTACATAGTTCTAACATTGATGGGCATAGGATATCTTAAAGTTTATTTCTTTTGCTGCATGGACATTTATTAAGTCAGCAATGGGAAGTGGGCAAGGGACTATGGGCAGTGTTATCCCAGTTGATAATGACAGCTAGGATGCTCTGTTGGAAGAGACATATTCATCCATGGTCATTGCAGCAAATAAGACAAAAGGTCTATTTCTTGAGGATGATCATTAGGCAAACATAATGTAGCGTCAGCAAAGGAGCATGAAAAGCACTGATATAACCTTCCAGATCTTTCACCGTCGGACTCCTGTGTCCACAATGTTGCATGTTAAACTTTGTGGCTCACTTATAATGCTTTAAATGTCACACGCAAAAGTTTTGCATGTTATTCCATTAAATTAAACCATATCCTGAAGCAATTATGATGTACGAGTTAGAAGAGCCATATTTGACTCAAAACGTTTACAGATGCTGTCAGACCACCAAAGGACCAGGGTCTTTGCAGGTTCCCCTCCATGCCAAACACAGTCCTGAGTTGGAAATATATCACCGTTCCTTCACTGTTGCTGGGTCAAAAATCCTGGAACTCCCTCCCTAACAGCACTGTGGGTGTACCTACACCACATGGACTGCAGGGGCTCAAGAAGGCAGCTCACCACCACCTACTCAAGGGCAATTAGGGATGGGCAATAAATGCTGGCCTGTCCAGCGATGCCCTCAATCCATGAAAGAATGCATTTAAAAAGACCAGCAGTTTCTGTTTTTATTTCAGTTTTCTAGCATCTGTGGTATTTTACTTTTCCATTATAACGTGTCAGTTGTCTGGTTATAGATTCAGATATGTAGGTTGAAAACTGGACACTATGGTGCCACCCTTTGCTTTTCCAAATGCTGTAAGGCTTTGTTGCAGGGTGGCTGAGTTGTGCTGTTAATGATAGAGTTGATCAGCAGATACCTTTTGGGTGGAAACATTAAGCTTATTTACAATATACTCAGCAGTAACTACACATGTGGTTCCCACTCTAACTCCATCTCTGCACTGCTTGCTGAGGTAGCCCATGCTACTCTCCTATTGTTACTACAAATCATGTGATCTTGTCTAACAAGTATTATTCTTAAAGGGACATTTCAAGCTAAATAAAACCATAATTGCGACATTCCTCCCCCTTTAACTCGGCTTTACGTATTATATTTGCAAGTACATATTTTTCAAGATGCATAATATATTACACTGGGTAAGGAATTTACAAGTTCAGCCTTTCAGGTGGTTTCCTGGTACCTGTGGAATGTCGCAGCTCCACAACTTCAGATACTCTGTCAGGAACCTCCTTTTCCAGAGTTGTCTGAACATCAGGTGCTTTGGTGGGCACTTGCAGTTCTGTATCCTGAACTCTTACAGGAACATCAGACACATCTGTCCTGGTTTGAATATCCTCAACAGGAAACGCAGACCCAGTCATGATCACTGGTGGAATTGTCTCTCTCTTCCTTAAATGGTCCACATGTTCATGAATGATCTGGCCTTCCACCTCCATGTGGTGAGATAGAGGTCCAGTCACCGCATTTATTTCACCTGATAACCAATTTGGTCCTTCCCTGAGGTTCTTCACATATACCGGCTCTCCCATGGTAAATTTCATCTCACCACTATGCTAGTCGTGTCTAGTTTTCTGGCTTCCCTGGCTTCTTTCCACCTTCCCCTCTAAATTCAGCATTATTAAGCTCCATCTCATCCTGAGACGGCGTTTCAACAATAACTCTGTAGGTGTAATGCCTATTGTTGTTGTGTGAGGAGTAGTCCTGTCATGAAAAAGAAAGCATGCTCGCTTGGTTGCCAAGGAATCGCCAGTTAGCAAACCTGTCTTGAACGTTTGAACCGCTCTTTCGGCCAGTCTGTTTAAGGGAGGCTGGTACGGTGAAGTTTTCACATGTGATACTGTTGAGGCTGTTAAACCGATGAAACTCAGCACTCGTAAATGCCGTGCCGTTATCAGAAACAACTACTTCTGGTAGTCCGTGAATGGTAAAATTCTGACGTAATTCATCAATTGTAGAGCCCGACATTCGTGACCTTATCTTATGTACGTCCAACCATTTTGAATGGGATTCAACAATGAACAGGAACATTGGCCAGAATTTTCCAGCTGACGTGCAGCTGGCGTAGCTCCCACACATCAGTGTGTAAAACGACGCGCGCTGACATCGCGCGAGTGTGCCGATGTTAGCGAGCACCATCGCAATATTTCTGTGGGCAGGCACGCTCGGTTCGCCCGTGCCATTAATGGAAGGGCTTATTAAGCCCCTGAATTTGCCGATTGTGTCCGATTTGGAGGGGCCCGTGTGAAATTCGGGTCAGCGCACGGACCCAACGGGTAGGCGGGTAGAAGATTATTTAAGAAAATTTTTGCAATGTCGGGATATGTGGACTCGGAGGGGTTGTTCATGTTTTTGACAAAGTTTAATTGATGAAATACCTTTGTGATTGTTAGTTGTTCTCATCGATGTTCAAGAGGTTTTTGTGTAAAATGAAAGCATTCTGCAGACAGCATTCTTTTTCGGCCTTGCAGCTTTCCAGAGGCCTCCATTTAGCCTGGATATGGGTTCTGACCTCTCCACTGGAGGCAGCTCCCTTGAGGAGGAAGGGAGGGATAGAAACAGGAGGTGGCCAGGAGTGGACAATCAGCCTCCAAGGGAGTCACATTTGGGAGGCCAGGTGCAGGCACAAGGGGCGCAGGGCCAAGAGGTTGTCCAAGGTGGAAGGGGCTGCAGAAGACACCACTATCCTGCTGCCAGGGTTTACAGGCGATGAAGCAGCTACCTCAATATGACTGAGGTCCAGTGCAGAAGGAGGCTCCAACTCTTAAGGGAGACAGTCAACTACTTCTGTCGGATGATTGGCCCTGAGATCTCCCCTAACTGTGTGGGTGGACACCCCATGCCAACGGCTCTGAAGGTCACAGCTGCCCTCAACTTTTAGGCCTCTGGCTCCATCCAGGGCTCAGTGGGTGATCTTTGCGGTGTCTGCCAATCAGCTGTCCACACTTGTGTCAAGCAGGTTACAGACGCTCTGTTCAGATGGGCATTGACCTTCATCCACTTCAGCTGTGACCAGGCAAGTCAGACACAGCGAGCCAGAGGCTTCACGGCCATTGCTGGCTTCCCCCGTGTCCAGGGTGCTATAGACTGTACACATGTGGCCATCAAGGCGCCAGCAGGTGAGCCCGGTGCCTTCGCCAACAGGAAGGGCTTCCACTCCATGAACGTGCAGATAGTGTGTGATCACAGGATGCAGATTCTACAAGTCTGTGCAAGGTACCCAGGCAGCTCCCACGACACCTACATCCTCAGACACTCCCAGGTGCCGGGGCTCTTCAGTGCTCCAGCCCAGCTGGATGGATGGCTGCTGGGTGACAAGGGCTATCCCCTCAGAAGGTGGCTCATGACGCCTCTCCACCATTCAAGAACAGAAGCTGAGCAGCGGTACAATAGGAGCCACGGCTCCACAAGGGCTGTGGTGGAGAGAACCATTGGTCTTCTCAAGATACGCTTCCGATGCCTGGACCACTCAGGGGGCGCACTCCAGTACCCCCCAGATTGTGTCTCTCTGATAGTGCTAGCATGCTGCACTCTCCACAATCTTGCGCTGGTAAGGGGGGATGCAGTTGATGATGAAGACCTTGATGCACTGGATGAGGCTGCACATGATGAATCCAGCAGTGGCTCAGAGGATGAGGAAACACAGGGCGATGATGAGGGGCAAAACGATGACCCGCTACTACACCAAGGAGGCAGGGACACCCGCGACAATTTAATCCAAAGAACCTTCAGCCAGCTCCACACACATGGATCAGCAGGAGCAGCATTGCCTGGAACTTCCACATGTGGGACTTGGTGCCACATCTTCCACCTCATCAGCTGCAACTAAGGGCTTCGTACAGAAACATCAATGTTCACTCAAACACTCATGGTAATTATGTGAAAATGAAAAAAGCACCACAATGAAAAGAAGCTCAGCCATGGTTACAAAGGTGGACTTTATTCTGTCCACAATTAAAGCCCGCATGATTATTCGATAATGTTACAAAAAGGGGTCCCTATTCTAAGGCCAACACAAAATCACCAGTGATATACCCGGGGAGAGCCTAATGTGCCTTATGTTTATGTTTCCGGGTGCTACATCTTGGTGCTGCCCCCTCGCTGGGAGTGGCTGGTGAGACAGCTGCTGACTCTGCTGTCCTGTTGGCCTCGATGACCTTGGCGATTGTCCTCTGGCCCGTGGAGAATGTGCTGGGCCCACCTGGGAGGGAGTGGCCAGTTCCTGAACTGGCACCTCCCCAGTTGTCGCAGCCTCACCGGCAATGGTCACTGACAGAGGGGCAGAGGAGCTACTGCCCTCATCCGGAGCGCCCTGAGAGGAGTTCACAGTGATGACAGGCAGCTGCTGCGCCAATGTGAGGTCACATTGTGCCTCCCTGCTCACCGCAGATGCATGGGCATCGAGTGCTGGCGCTTGGTGTCCGCAACACCTCCCACAATGGAAAACACCACCTGTGGCCAGAACCGCTGTGAGGGTCAGCAGGTCAGAGCGTAACCCAGTCATATTTTGATCCATTTGGTGGAAGCCCCTCTCTCTGAGAGTCACCAATCTCTCATTGAAGGAATCCTGATGCTCTGCCCTGAGGGTGGATTCTTCGTGTGCCCTCTGCCTAGACTCCTCCATCGCAGAGAGCAACTGAACCATTCCCTCATGCAACCCTGCCAGATGCAAATACACTTCCTGCTGCCTTTCCTGCAGCTGCTGTAATGGGGACAACTCCAGAGGCACGTTATCAGTGCCAGACTCAGCATTTGCCTCGTCCCTGCAGCCCTCCGGCTGCTGGAGCCATCAGCACTCTCTGCCCCTACCATCTCCTCCAGCGATCGTGATGTGCCCTCTCCACTATGGCCCGGGACACTAGCCAACGGTAAAGTCCCCACTGAGATGGGTGTGTCTGCGCTGGTGCCTGGCTGGCTGAAATGATGTGCCACAAGTTGCACTTGTTGGCCCTCAGGTGTGGAGATGGGGCCGCGGGGTTGAGGTGCGGGTCACTCTGGTGGTGATGCTGAAATTAACAACAAGGACAGTGCATCAGTTAGCGTTCATTCACTTCAACCTTTCACCCCTTTCACCCCAGCCTCATAAGTCGCTCACCCTAAAAGACCCTTAAAAGAAGAACATTGGTGGGGTGAAAAAGAGTCAAGATGGGCCCCAAGCATTAAACGCACAAGCAGACAGGCTGGTTCGACGGCCTCAGGAATGGCACATGGATTATAAAGAACCAGAGGGGTGGGGAGAGTGCAGGGGGACCTGATGTGGATGCACTGTTGCCTGGATAGTTGTGGGGCTGAGGAAACATCACAAACAGTTGTGTCATTTTCCGCCAAACTCAGGAGATTGAGAGGTCATATTATTGGCCTTCATTCCGTAAGGAGGGGCATAGACCGGGTGGGCAGAAGGCAACATTTCCCCTTGGCGCAGGGATGAGTAATGTGGTGGCATTCATCTAAGTTGAGTGTCATGAGGTTCACAGCTGAGGTGTTGAGGAGCTTTTGGACAGAGTAATGTGGGACACACTGGCTGAAAGGGTGCTGGAGGTCCCAAACCCCCTCAGATACAATAAGTCTTTGGCTGTGCAGCAGTGATCCAATGGCATGTTAAATCATGGAGATCGTGGTCACAAATGGGCTAAGGTGACTTTGGAAGGTGGTGGAGAGGCGATTCCTCAAGGGGTCGAGAGTCCCTCCTGTATGACCCAAACGTCAGGGTGTCTCAGTCTGTGAATGAGCCGTGTTTCAGCATTAACGATTGCAGCTACCATCAGTGGTCTGGATGGTGGGCGGACAGAGTGGATGGGACTGTGGACCTCAAATACCTGCCCGCTGGACCCCAGCCTCCCCGGCCGCCCTGGCCTCCTGCCTCCTGCCCAGCTCCATGGCTTGCTCCTCAAAGGGCATGAGGCACTGCAGGAGGGCGTGCCCACCCCTAGTCCTCAGGCACTCCCGGGCATTGTGGTTACTTTTTCCCTGCAACACAGAAGAGGATTTATTGGGGCTGATCGCTCATGTACTCTGCACACGCACACCGCACCCCAACCACAGTGGCCCATCTGAGGCCTCCAGCTGCTCCAGTCCACACTGCTGGTGATCAGTCCCCAGAAGATAGCACGGCTGGTCCCAACCCCCTCCCCCAGTGGCCACCTTGGACACATTCAGCATCCATCACTTTGAATAGCACATGGGTCCTAGTGCCCTTGGAAAGGAGATCAAATAGGTGCAGCGCCAATGCCAGCAGATGGGACTTGCCCAAAAGATTTTGAGGCACCTTTTGGACCATCTCATTACCATCAATTTGACATGTGTCCGAGTTCTGAGTATGTGACTACTGGCCTCCCCTGCAGCTTGCCCCCAAACTACTCAAATGCCACAGAAACCAACATATGCTGTGCAGAAAGCCCTTTTCCTCAACCACTAAGGCTGATGTAAGCATGGTCAGTACCCATTTGCCCACCCAGCGTGAGACAGATGCCCTATGCAGTAACGGCAGCCATACATGGTTGGGGGGTGGTGGGGGGTGGTGGGGGTGGGTGGTTGGGGAGGGGGGGAGGCTAAGGCTGCCTTCTGCCTCAAATAACTCAGACAGACATGGTACCCACCCATCCAGAGTGCAGTGAATCATTGAAGCGTTTTCGGCTGTGTGCCAGTGTGTCTGATGTCATCATGGGCACTTACAGCCTCGCCCACCTCCTCCCCCGCCAGGCTGGTAACATGGGGGCCCCTCCTCCTCCCATACTCAGGATACAGAACATCGCGTCGCTGGCCCACCTCTTCCAGGAGGACAGCAAGGCATGTGTCCGAGAATCTGGGTGCACAGTGGCCACCACCCCCCCCCCCGCAACCCCGCTGGCCTCTCCTGTAGCCTGCCCCCCTCCTCCTCCACCTGCTCCTCCTCTGTCCTCCTTGGAGCATTCCTACCTCTCTGAGTGGCCGTGGTGCACTGCCTCAAGCAGGCCGGCTGGCCGCTCCCCATTGGAACTGGCAGCCTGAGGCCACCCACCCCCCCCGCGTCTATTTTCCCGTTCTCCACGGGAGTCGCTTACCCGCGGTGTGGGCCTTAATTGGCTGCCCACGGAAGATGGTGGCATGGCCCCTTTCTCCAGCGGCAATCGGCCGCCCACCTGCCGCTAAGTCAGTCGGGCCCACCCGACCGGCAAACGGAAAATTCTGCCTATTGTTCCAGGAAAGGTCCGGCATAGTCACCATGTAATTCTCCCAGGGTTTATCTGGCCAATCCCAAGGATGTAATGCAGCTGTCACTGGCAACAAGGTCAGATGTTAACATTACGCACAGTGCTTTGCTAAACTCTCTATTTCGCTATCCATCCCTGGCCACCATTGATAGCTGCGTGAAATTCCTGGAAGGGCACTGTGTAGTTCAATTAAAAGTGTCTTCTTTCCCTTTGGAGAATGATCGCTCGTTCTCCCACAATAAGATGCCATCCTGGCTGGTTATTTCGTCTTCTGTTGAAGCACAGTTTCATTTCGTCAGATATGGGCTCCTGTGACCAACCAGGTAGCACTTGTTCTCATACTTGAGATGGGGCTGGGTCCCGACTTGTCCAGTCTCTGATCTGTTCAGCACATACCGGCGAGGAGTCTAAGAAATTTAACAACAAAACAAGTTCCCGTGGAACTGAGACATCCCCATCATTTTCTTGTAAAGGCAACGACTTAGGGCATCAGAGTTTGCGATGTGATTGCCAAGCCTGTGTATGAAAGTGTATTTGTATGCTGCCAGAATTAAAGCCCATCATTGTATTTAAGTTATGGGTGGTCACTAAACAATCCGAGCAATGGTTTGTGGTCTGAAACGATTCTAAAATGATGGCTGTGTACGTACTGGTGAAATTTCTTGACACCAAAGATGATGGGCAGGCCTTTTTCTATCTGCGAGTATCCCTTTTCCGCTGTGGTGAGTGTTCTTGATACCGTAACCTATCGGCCATTTCCGTGCCATTGTCCATCCGATGAGAGAGCACTGCTCCCACTCCATAGGGAAATATGTCACGAGTCAACACCAAGTCTTCCATCTGGCCATATTGCACTAATAGATTGGATGAGTGCAACAATTGTTTCACCTTTATGAAAGCTTCTTTCTGGGGTGCCTCCCAAGACCAACGTTGGTTCTTTTTGAGCAGAGAATGTAGGGGGTGGGGGCAGCACTGTAGACAAATTGGGTAAGAACCCACCCATAATGGTTGATCATTCCTAGGAATGATTTGAGCTCTGAGTTGTCCTTTAGTGCAGGTGCCTCTCTTCTGGCTCTCACTTTCTCCTCAACCGGGTGGAGGACCTATTAGTATTTCTGTATCTTCTTTCTGCGTGCCTTCTTCTTTCTAGCACAGACTTTAATCTTGGCTTTCTTTTTGACTTCACTGTTGGCTAGACTTCTCTCAGATGTCAGCTCAACTTGTCCGAGCTCAGAGCCTGCTTCTTGGGAAATTCTGTGACTTTTGCTTCCGAAGCATCTTTTGCCTTTGTTTAGCTGATTCACTCAGCTGGCACTGCCTTGGAGTGTATCTGAACTCCTGTCTCCTGGCTGTATCCAGCTATACATGACTCTCGAGGCTTCTTGTGAGCCTTATTTGATCACCAGGTCTTCCCTGAGCCTTCTTTGCATTTCTCCTGCTGTCCTTCCGTTCTACTATTTAAGATGGTCTTAATTTATTCGTGTTGCTGAATGGTGACACATTCCTTTTGCATTTGATCTTGAAGGACAATCAACTGTTCTTTCAACTGTTTAATTTCTTGTTGCCCTCCCTCTGGAGCTTCCTGTTGCCCTTGGCACCGTTGTTCTCTCTCTCTGGGGTCTCTTGTTTCCTTTGGTATAGTTGCCCTCTCTCTGGGGTCTCTTTTTGCCTTCCACAGAGTTACCCCTCCCTGGGGTCTTTTCTAATTTTCTATCCACAGCTATTTTCTTGTATTTACTACTTTAAATGTGTTGCCGATTTAAGAGCAGCCAATGTTCCTTGTTACCTGGGCTGTCTCCCCAGCTGTCGGTTTTTCTGTGCTGTGTTTCCCACACTTTTTGAGTTTTGGTGGGATCCCCACAATCGTTAGTCTTCTCTTTTAACTTTTTGTAAAACTTGGTTCTTGTTCGGGAAAAAAACACACAGCCGTGATTTCTTCTCCCTTTTCTGGGTGATTTTGCAGGGCTTTTTCTTGTTTTCAAAATTTGAAATGGCAGCACTGCTTTCTGCTCCGGCCGCACTCCCTCCCTTTTCAACTTGCAAGCTGTGTGCCAGTGTCTCTAACCTACTGAGCCCGTGGGACTGCTGCCCATCCAACAATTTAAGTACAGATTCTCTTCCTTTTCCCGTTTTGTTCACCTGTCTTGTGGATTCTCACTCAGGGGTCCTGCAACTTTGATATTACACTTCAAATATCAGGAGTGCTCCGGGAGATTTCTTTGCCATTTGGATTAGGGCTCATTTCTTCTTTAACTTAAAGGGACAGCACACCTGGTGAGTATATTTTCCTTTCTTTTTAATTTTATTTCTTCTGTTCAATCCTGTTTTATCCTCATCACCAGTTTGTTGTAGGGTGGCTGAGTTGTACAGTTAATGATAGAGTTGATTAGCAGACACTTTTTGGGTGGAAACATTACATTTATTCACAATATACTCAGCAGCCACTACACAGGTGCTTTCAACTCTAATTCCATCTCTGCGTTGCTTGCTGAGGTAGCATGTGCTACCCTCCTATTGGTTACTACAGATCATGCGATCTTCCCTAACAAGTATTATTCTCAAAGGTACATTGCACACTAAATAAAATCATAATTACTACAGGTTTAATCTAGCTTTATGTGAACACCATTGGGGACCATCTAGGGCCTGTGCTGCCTTTCTCATCCAAAGGAACTGGTTCAGTATGACAAGGCAGCCCTGCAGCTATGCAAGTTTGCATAGTTGAGGTTATGGCTGAGGGAGAGATTGGCAGTTTTGTGTTATCTTGTGCATCCAGCTCACTTTCTTAATAAGTCCCAGGCACAAAATATACTGCATATTTAAAAGGAGATGGTTGCCTAGTGGTAATGCCACTGAACTAATAATCCCGAGACCCAGGCTAATGGTCTGGCGAAATGGGTTCAAATCCAATTACAACAGCTGGTGGAATTTAAATTCAATTAATAAGTGTGGAAATGAAAGCTGGTCTCAGTAATGGTGACCAGAAAACCAATTTTGACTTTTGTAAAAGCTCATCTTGTTCATGAATGCCCGTTAGGGGAGGAAACCTGCCATCCTGACCTGGTCTGGCCTACATGTGGCTCCAGACCCACAGCAATGTGGTTGACTCTTAAATACCCTCTGAAATGTTCAGTTCAGGGGCAATTAGAGATGGGCAACAAACGCTGGCTTTGCCAGTGATCTCACATCCCGTGAAAGAATAAAGAAATAAATGTTAGCTTGAAAGTGTATCTGGCCAATTCACACAAGTAACATAACTACTTGTGTTGCTTTGCTCTATTTAGATGGGTCTCCCAAGTTGATATAGCGAGTACGAGGGTTGACCAGAAACTTAGTCCATCAAAGAGCCCTTATCATACACTGCTGATCACACTACCCCCGATACGTCTAACTAATAGCTGGAAGCACTTGCTGAAACACCCAGCACCTCCTTTAAATTGCAGCTAATGGCCAGATTTTGTCCATTTTCCACCACATTGCTCTCAGACCTCTCAAATTTGCACTGGGAGATATGAATAATTATTTGAGTGAGTCGACTCTGCAAAATTACGAGCACTCAGCTCATTACATCGATGGCCAGCTTTGTACCAGCAATCAGGCAGGTAGACTGGAGTGCAGCATCATCTGTTAACTTTAAAATTACACATGTATGCCAGGGACTGCGTTGTTAGACGGATATCGAGGAGTCCTCGCCCAACGACCTTTATGGATGAGAGGGAAAAGTTAGTATGTCATTTGATTTCAAATCGGATACAACACAGCACAATTTCATCCACTTTGCTTCTCGAAAGTTTGACCTGTGGTTATTGACCTTGTTGAGGAGATAAAATATTGGAGCAAAGTTTGTCATGCTACATATTGTACATTGTTAACAGTGGGAAGTATGAGGAACTGAATGAAAGCCTCATTCCACACGTTGCTATGTAACATTCTCTGCTTGTACTATAGCTGGTGTTAACCTCAGTTTATTTCTCTGTAGTAAAATCATATAACATATTCCACTGCTGCACAAAGTATGCACTCTGCTCATCAGGATTTCTGATCCTTTCCCTTTTTGTTGCCAATTGCCCACTTTTCAATCCTTCACCCTGAAGTATCTCCCCTCACACAAATAAATAATTCAAACCACATTTATTCAGAGAAGCAGAGCACGAGGAAGTTCAATTTTATACAACTGCTTCCTCAATGAAATTTGGCACATGTGGGATAGGATACATGAATGCTTAATCACCTTGAATGCAAAACCTCCTTTTTTCTTTAAATCCACAGCTTTCCATGGCTGTATCCATGGGCAGAATATAGACTATTTATAGACTGAAGAGAAGCACCACTTTGCATAATCACTTTCCTTCAAAGAAATTGCAAGGATATACAAATTATTCAGCAAGCAATTCCATTAGTAAATCATTGTTACGCTTTGGGATTTGACAATATACACCACATTGGTGTCAATCTTAACTCAATGGGTGGCACTCTTGCCTCTAAGTCAGAATGTCTTGGGTTCAAACTCGACTCTAGGTGAGAATGTAATCAATGTTCCAGTGCAGTACTGAGAGAGGGCTACACTGTCTGAGATGCCATCATTTTAAAGAGTCATTCAACTGAGGCTCCAACTGCCCTTTCAGGGGGTAGTAAAGAATCTTGCGGCATTGTTTTAAGAAGGACAGGGGCATTTTCCTGATGCTGTGGCCAGTGTTTGTGTCTCAGCTGAATTTCTGCAACAAATTATTGGGTCATTATCACATTGTTGTTTGTGGGATCTTCTTGTGTACAAATTGTCTGCTGCATTTCCTTCATTATAACATTGACTACTCTTCAGAATTACTTCAGTAACTGTAAAACAATTAAGGACACCTTGAGATCATGAAATAAATTACATAAATGCACGTTTTATTCTTTTTGAGAATGATGTAATGCATATGCACGATTGAACTAAAGATAGCTCTCAATTGGTTAAATTCACAGGACCATAGAGTTGGAAGCTATAGATTAAGTTTAAAATGGGATGTCTTACCAGCTTCCTACGAAGAAAAAAAAGGTGATTTGATATTCAAATAATTGTTCACAAGCAATTCCCTATTACAACTCTATTATTTGGATCGCAGCCCTAACCATGTTATGTTTCAAAAATAACCTCTTGCCATAGTGAGCGAATAATATTTTAAAAGTGTGAAAAGTATGATGTTTTCTATACAAACTATATGATTGCTTTATGCTTGGTGCTTTTGATGATGCCCTGTCCATAGTCACTAGAGTGACAGTGACTGCTCTGCCCGCCACTCACCTCATTTTCTAAAAGGATCCTGTCTGCAAATCTTGTGATTCAACCACTAATGTCAAGATTCACTGGAACTAGATGGATGGGATGAGTGGGCTGACGAATGAGAGGCGACCTCATTGAAACATATAATATATTGAGAGAGCTTGACAGAGCAGTCCTTATGAAAAGGCTGTTTCCCCTGGCTGGGGAGCCTAAGACATGTGCCATAGTCTCCAAATGGGGGTCAGTCGTTTAGGGCTGAGATGAGGAGAAATTTCTTCACTCAGAAGATGGTGAATCCTGAAACCCCCCACTCCAGGGGGCTGTGGATGCTCAGTCACTGAGTAATTTCAAGAATGAGATCGATAGATTTTTGGGCACTGAGAGAAGCAAGGAGTATGGAAAAAGTGCAGTTGATTTAGAAGATCAGTCATGGTCTGAAATGGAGCAGGTTTGAGATGTCATATGACCCACTCCTACTCCCATTTTTTATGTTCTTAGGCTCTGTTAACTCAAAGCCAGTGTCTCTGCTGTACCATCTATCCAGCTGCATGCAGAGTTGAAAATTATTTTTCTCTATGCTGAGTTAAAACTCCCTCCCATTCTCCCACTCTCAGAATGAATACTGTAGCCCCCCTGGCAAAATATTCCGAACTCTTTATTGATTTGTATCCCTATATTCAGCAGGATAGTGGTTTTTCTGGGATGTGCGAAAATTTACTGCACAATATATTTGCTAAATACCTTTTTTTCACATCAGTAACTCATAGAAAAACTGAAACATGGGTTAGGTCAGCAAGCTGCAGCTAAAATGCCCCCTCTTGTGGTAATTTATTTGTACTGCTCACTACATACATGTAATGCAGACAACAAGCATTTTCTCTCAGGACTTTGAGAAGTATTGTGCTAAAAGCAGCACCAATTCCTTTAACTGCAATGTGGGTGATTCTTAACTGTCCTCTGAAATGGCTTAGTAAGCCATTCAATTCAAGGGCAATTAGAGACGGGCAACAAATGCTGGCCTTGCCAGTGGCAACTAAAGCCCTAAATTCTTTTAAAAGAATTTGTACAAACCCTTTTATGGCACTTCTGATGCTCTTTTCTTTCTTTGACCATCGTCAGTTAGGGCAATAGGCTGTTTGATCTTTACACCTGCTGTAAATACGTGCAAGGTAGCCTTCACAAGACTGCAGAGATAATAATTTTCTCCCTGTGATGTTCCTCTTCCATAATATGTCATGAAGTGCTTCACAATGCTGATTTGGCAGCTTGTTTGAGAACAAGCCTAATTTACCCATTGGATATAATCTAGCTTATCACGTAAACAAGGCACACAGGCTGCTGCTTCCCCTCTTTTACAGTCATTACAAGCTGGCAACATCACTGCAATTCCAATCATTATAGGTCAGCCCAAGGGACCAATCAGTTGGGGGTGTCTGTTACAATTCACGCCAAACCCTGACCTTCTCATCATGAACTGTTTTCTATCTGATCGTTAGCAGTCCACCTGAGCAAACTTTCCCTTCCACTTTCCATCCTGTCCGTAGGACCACAGCCTTTCCTCCACAGTTTCACATATCTCCTGGTCGTTCTTGGATTTCAAACCCAAGGGGCTGAATTCTCCCCCCGTCGGGGAGGGGGAGAAGTTGTTAGGTGGGCGAGTGTGGGCCGATTGGAGGCGCGACGCCATTTTACATGGGCGGGCCAGTTAAGTAAGGCCCGCCCAGTGTGACATCCGCACAGAAGCGCTATACAGAATCCTAAAATCGAGAGTGCATTCTTTCAAGCATGTGCACGAAAAAGTGCGCTCATCTCCCTGAGGCTAAGTGCAGCCTCAGGGAGATCGGCTCTAAGTGTAGAAAAGCTCAAAATAGAAAAATAAAATTTCCCTAACATGTCCCCTCATGTGACAAGGTCATGAGTTGGGACATGTTCATAATTTCCAAAAAAAACTTTATTAACATTTTTAAAACCCTACATGAAACCTCATCCCGGCTTTGTCTAGTTTGTGCCGGGGCTCCTGACCTGCTCACTGACCTTAAGGTTGGACGGGCAGGTCTATTAATTACTTTAATGACTCTGTCAGTGGCCTCAATTGGCCATTGACAGGTCGGTGGGCCCGCAGCTGATTTTGCTGCGCCCCCTACCTTCCTGAAAGTTTAAATGGGGCGCAGTGACATCAGGAGTTCCGCCCGACATCACCGCATCATTTTATGCATTGGCGAGCAGGCCCCACCCCTGCTCGACGACGGTAAAATCCAGCCCATGTTTCCAGAATTTCAAATAGAATTATTTACAATATTCTAGTAGGATTCCAGTAATTCTAAAAGTTTCCAGGGGAGTTAATTGCTTATTCTACAGGTGAAAAGGTTTTATTTGGATCACCGGTATACTTTCCACTGATTTTTCTGCATCCATCAAATATGATAAATATTGTTTTTTAAATTCCTCATCTATCAGGTTAGCATGATACCATGAGGTCATTCTACGTAAGTCATTATTAATTTGTCCTGTAAATTTGTTTAATTACTTATCAGGACTAATGGAGCGGTTAAATTGTCACATTCAAGGGAACTGTGAGAAGAAATGTGTTTGATGACA
Source organism: Carcharodon carcharias (assembly GCF_017639515.1). Lineage (NCBI taxonomy): Eukaryota > Metazoa > Chordata > Chondrichthyes > Lamniformes > Lamnidae > Carcharodon > Carcharodon carcharias. Next base: position 143,644,154 of record NC_054479.1, read on the forward strand.
TTTTCCCTGATTATCAGTCCTATTTTACCAGGATATTTGTGCATTTTTTTTTCTTCCCACTCGTCTGCTCCTGAAGGTGTTGACTTTTTGTCATGGGTGTTCGTCTCCCTCCAAAAACAAGTGGGAGAGAGGTGACCCAGAGACAGGCAACAGAACCTAAAAGAGTGGGAGAGCGGAGGACCCGGAGACAGACAGCAGTACCTGGAGTGTGGGAGAGAGGGAGACTCAGAGACAGACAGCAGCACCTGGAGTGTGGGAGAGAGGGAGACTCGGAGACAGACAGCAGCACCTGGAGTGTGGGAGAGAGGGAGACTCGGAGACAGACAGCAGCACCTGGAGTGTGGGAGAGAAGGAGACTCAGAGACAGACAGCAGCACCTGGAATGTGGGAGAGAAGGGGACTCGGGGACAGACAGACAGCAGCATCTAAAAAGGCTGTTCAATCTTTGGCATCAGAACAGACCAAGTGCATTTTGAGAAAAATCAAAGTGTGATGTCACAAGAAAAGAGGTAATTGATAGATTGGTGGATATTTTTTTTATTTATCTTTCAAAACTCAGATAATCTTAGTAATTGGAAGGTTTTATTAGTAGTAGTAAGGTTTACTAATAGAGCAAAGCTTATTAGGTTGGCTTTTTTATTCATTCACAGGATGTGGGTGTCGCTGACTAGGCCAGCATTTATTGCCATCGGCTGATGAGTATTTCCTATTTATCTTAACTAGGGAATTTCAATTGGGGTAAGTAGGACATTTATTGAAATAGTAAGAATATAAACACCATGCAGGACTAGAGACATTAATTAAAATTTAATCAGGAAAATAATTTATGAATTAAACACTGTAAAGATGGTTGGCAGGTGATGTGTGGTAGCTGTGGGACCTAGTGGGTACTTGTGTGATCCAAGGTAAATGCATCTGCAGTAAGTGCCTGCAACTGGAGGAGCTTCGCCTCAGAATTATATAGCTGGAGGCTGAGCTGCAGAAACTGTGACACATCAGGAGGGGGAAAGGTACCTGGACAATGTACTATTATCATGACCAGGCTCTGGGTACCTTTGATAGAAGAGAATTGGAAATCATGCTGTTGCAAACTAGTGAACATTTATTGACTATTTACACTGTTCACAGAGACAGACTTTAGCAGCAGTCCATTAGAATCTTCTTCCCTCAGGTTTCAGTTACATGTGATTTGACATCTGACATCACTGATGATGCACTCTAGCTGTTAGCATAATAGTTGTTAACCCTGTATACTACACCTCCCCAAGTCTTTCATTCTGCTCATTAACATTAGCTGTTTACAAATTCATCCTGCTCCTACTCCCCCCACCGCCCGCTCACAGTCTCTTCTGCCAGTGGCATCAAATTCCAACTGTGTTTGGCAGAGGATGCAGTTATTGTGGTCCATGTAGGTACCAACAACATAGGTAGAACTAGACAAGAGGTTCTGCTGAAGGAGTGTGAGCACCAAGGGCTAAATTTAAAAAAAACAGAATTTCAAATGTAATAATCTCTGGATTATTGCCTGAGCGATTAATTTGACAAGGAAGTATTCAATGAACAGCATGGCACTAGGAAATTCTGAGGAACAAAGGGACCTTGGCGTGTGTGTCCATAGATCTCTGAAGGCAGAGGGGCATGTTAGTGGGGTGGTGAAAAAGGCATATGGGACACTTGCCTTTATCAATTGAGGCATAGATTACAAAAGTAGGGAGGTCATGTTGGAGTTGTATAGAACCTTGGTGAGGCCACAGCTGGAGTACTGTGTGCAGTTCTGGTCATCACACTATAGGAAGGATGTGATTGCACTGGAGGGGGTGCAGAGGAGATTCACCAGGATGTTGCCTGGGATGAAACATTTAAGTTATGAAGATAAGTTGGATAGACTTGGGTTGTTTTCGTTGGAGCAGAGAAGACTGAGGGGATCAAGGTGTACAAGATTATGAGGGGCATGGACAGGGTGAATAGGGAGCAGCTGTTCCCCTTGGTTGAAGGGTCAGTCACAAGGGGACATAAGTTCAAGGTGAGGGGCAGGAGGTTTAGGGGGGATGTGAGGAAAAACTTTTTTACCCAGAGGGTGGTGAGGGTCTGGAATGCGCTGCCTGGGAGGGTGGTGGAGGTGGGTTGCCTCACATCCTTTAAAAAGTACCTGGATGAGCACTTGGCACATCATAACATTCAAGCCTATGGGCCAAGTGCTGGTAAATGGGATTAGGTAGGTAGGTCAGGTGTTTCTTATGTGTCAGTGCAGACTCAATGGGCCGAAGGGCCTCTTCTACACTGTGATTCTGTGATTCTGATTCTGTGGTTGTGTAATTCATGGGGCACTGGCACCAGTACTGGGCAAAGTAGGAGCTGTGCTGTTGGGACAATCTTCACCTGAACTGTGCTGGGACCAGTGTTCTGGTGAGTTGTGGAATGAGGCCAGTAGAGTGGGATTTGAAATAAATAGTTGAGGGGATGGTGAGGGATCAGAAGAGAGAAGGTGTGATAAATTAAAGAGAGAGGACAAGGCAAGCAAGTGAGGTAGCAGTAAGGGAATTCATGATCTGAGTGTGGCAGGAAGGGACAGAGTGTAAAAACTTGAGAGTTTGCCAACAGATAAGGCTAGAGGTTGTGAAAATAATATAAATCTAGAATTATAGGCATTCTATTTGAAAACACACGGCATTTGCAACAAGATAGATGAACTGATGGCACAAATGGAAGTAAACAGATATGATCTAATTGCTATTCCAGAGGTGTGGCTGCAGGGTAGGCAAAAAGGAAAAGGAGGTGGGGTAGCACTGTCAATAAAGGAATGAGATCATACATTAAAGAGAGAGGATCTTAGATCAGAAGTTCAAGATGTAGAATCAGTTTTGCTGGAGCTAGGAAGCAGCAAGGGGCAGCAGGTGTTGGTAGGAGTTGTTTATAGGGCACCAAACAGTAGTGGGTAATGTAGGGCACGATAAAATTCAGGAAACCAGATGGGGACTCCAATATACATATAGACTGGGTAAACCTAATCAGCAATAATGTTGAGGATGATGAATTCCTGGAATGTGTACAAGGTGGTTTCCTTGAACAGCATGCTGAGGAACCAATGAGAGGGAGGGTTATTTTACATCTAGTATTGTACAATGGGAAAGGGCTAATTAATAAGCTTATTGTAAAGAAGCCTTTGGGGAAGAGTGACCATAATATGGTAGAATTTTACATTACGTTTCAAAGTGATGTAGTTCAAACCGAAACTAGGGTCTTTAATCTAAACAAAGGAAACTATGAAGGTATGAGGGGTGAGTTGGCTGTGGTAGGTTGGGAAACTACATTAAAAGGTATGTTGGCAAACAGGCAATGGTTAGCATTTAAAGAATTAATCCATGGTTTACAACAAATTTACATTTGTTTGAGGTACAAAAGCCCAACAGGAAAAGTAATCCAACCACGGCTAACAAGAGAAGTTAAAGATTGTATTAGATCAAAGAAAGATGCTTATAAAGTTGCCAAAAAAAGCAGTAAGCCTGAGGATTGGAAGCATTTTAGAATTCAGCAAAGGTGGACCAAGACACTGATAAAAAAAAATGAGATATTAGAATATGAAAGTAAACTAGTGAGAAACATGAAAACAGAATGGAAAAGCTTCTTTAGGTATGTGAAATAGAAAAGATTAGGTCGGACAAATGCGGGACCACTACATGCTGAGACAGGAGAATTTATAATGGGAATAAGGAAATGGCAGGGAACGTAAACAAACACTTTGGCTGGAATTTTCCCATCCCTCCTGTGGCGTGTTTCATGGTGGGTGGGAGCAGAGAATCCAGCAGCAGGCAAAAAGTTACAATTCTACCATCAGAAACACAAGTCACAATTCTCCCAGCACTGTGTTCATGGCAGGTTGGTTATCTTGTCAGCTAATGGCGCGGACGCTATTTGCACTCATTAGCATATCATGAATGCTCATTAAAACAGCTGCTCACGGAAATCTTGGCACACCTTCCAATCTTCCGACGCGCCAGCGGGAAATTATGTCAGCCTCAAGCCCTTTTGAAAAGGGTGGTAATGCACAAGTTGGACCTCAGTTCACTGGTAACTTTGAGGTGAGTGGAACATCTTGCCATAACGCTGCACCAGTCTTGTTATGATGAACGTCACTCTGTTGAGGCTATAGGGTTGGACTGCCCTTTCTCTTTGCTTTCATTGTCCCCAGGAACACCGCTGTGCAGTGGTACTCATGCAGGCCTTCACTTTCAGAAACTAGCATTCAAGCAGGGGTGGGCTGTAAGGTAAGGGTTTGGGCTGACAAACACAAGAGGATCAACGGGGAGGAGAGGCGGTGGAATGGTACTGAGAGGGAAGGGCGAGCACTATGGGGGCCTTTCTGGGGTCGCCCTCTAATCTCTTGTTGCCACAGGAGTGAGCAGGACTCGGCTTAGAAAGAAAGGAGGAAGATCTCCAATGGCTTCATTGACACTGTTAAAGGACACAGAACTCAGTGGCTTCCCATCACAGTCACTGCACCTCAAGAGTAACCCATATGAACGTAGAATTTGGGAATGTCGGCAATAGTGAAGGAGGCACAGCTGCATCATATATCACATTCCATCAATGAAGGATTGTCAAGTGTTCAACAGATGTGACACTCCTAATGGTCCAAAGGGCATCCACTCATTGACCATGAGCAACTGATTGGTCATTAATATGCCACATCAGAGATTGGCGCACAGAGATAGGTTGGGTCACTCATCTCGCTTAAACTTTAGCAAGCCATGCGGGGCTCAAGATGTTACATATTTGCGATACCATCTTGGTCACCTCGATGTGTGTGCCAGTGTCTTGGAGACAGGGCGGAATCAGCCACAATGCAAGTAGGGCAGGAAAAACTGTGGACCCTTACAGTCTCCAAACATGTCATCCCCTGAGGCTTCACTTTTTTGCCCCTTGAATCATTAACGTCTTCAAAGCTCTTTTCAGGGAGAAGGGGAAAGCAGATATGGATCCAGGGCTCAATGTTGCCTTTGTCAAGGTCCTAATGCAATGGAGGAGACAAAGGAGGGAGAGACGAATCCGCTTGCAGCTCTAGCAGGAGGGTCATGGTCAAGTGGAGCCACAGTATAAACAGGAGGGCCGGGGGCAACTCACCAGACCTAAAGACCAAGAGTCTCTTATTTACAAATGAGCGCGAGGCAGTGCCATGCATGTCTGCGCTTGTCCTGAGAGCTGGTACATCACATATGCCACATTCTTCATCAAGAACTGATGCCACATGGAGCTGGAGTGTATCCCCAGCCAGTGACTTTGAAGGTGACCGTCGCAATCAACATCTTAGCCTCTGGTTCTTTCCAGGGATCAACAGGTGACCTGTGTGGCGTTTCTCAGTCTGCAACTTATTGATGCATAAAGGAGGTCACAGATGCCCTTTACCAGGAAGGCCCATCATCTTGTCAGGTTTGCTCTGAACCAAGATAGTCAGGCTGTAAGACCCACCAGTTTTGCTGCTATCCCAGGCTCCCATGGAGTGCGGAGTGCAATCGACTGCACCCACGTGGCTATGTGGCCTCCATGGCAGCAGGACCTGATGTTTATAAACTGCAAGGGCTATCATTCCATCAATGTACGACTGGTGTGCGATCACCAGAAGCACACACTGCACGTTCGGAGTTGCCATGACTCCTACATCCTGAGTCACTCCCAGGGGCCTGAGATGTTCAAGGGGCCATTATGTCTGCAGGGATGGCTGTTTGGGGAAAAGGGGTACCCACTGAAACGCTGGCTGATGACACCGGTGCATCATCCTCGGAGTTGTTCTGAGGAGAGGTGTAACGCTGCTCATAGCTCCAAATGCTCCTGTTATAGAGCAGTCCATAGGATTTCTGAAGATGCACTTCAGATGCTTGGTCTGCTTGGGTGGCTCACTCCCGACAGGGTTTCCTGCATCATCGCCGTGTGTTGCACCCTTCACCATCTGGAGATGCAAAGAGGTGACTCCCTGCCAGAGGATGACCTGGAGGAGGATGAGAGGTCATTGGAGGATGAACATTGGGAACCTCAGGAGGCAGCTGACAGTCAGTATGAGTGCGATCACGCCTTGGAGGAAGGAAGACATGGGAGACGTGCCCATGATACATTAATCGTTGGCAGGTTCCAGGAAGAGTAAAGTCAAGTTAGGGAATATGGCCACATCTCTCCTAGTCCTCGATGCCATTTTCTTTCATCTCAGGAGATGTCCACCCACTTGCATTGAGAACGAGTCCTGCGTTCACACTTGCCTCATGAGCCGCCAGTGCATGACCTTTGCTTTAGTCTGTGGGCCACTGTGAGTGAGCTCACTCTGGGAATTGAGAGCGAGCTTAGGAACAAGAGCGTTGTGAAAAAAGACTTGAAGCCTTCGTCGCCATCTAATGATGCAAACACTGCTGCAACTGAGATGTGGACCTGCCGAGGGATCTCCTCCTCCTGTGCATGTCTTTACTTCTGCCACTACCACTGAGGAGACACAAATGCCATTAGTTTATTGATGCTGATGAACTGCCCTCACTCAGTGGTGTTCGTCGAGGATGAAGGGTTAGAAACGTTTACATCACACACTGCCAATAAAGATTCAAACATATCTCCCTGACAGCGTGCAAAGGTGTGCGGATATTAGTTCCACTGAGGTTGACATCACAGGAATGCGAATCTCACAGTGAGAAACTCACTGAGCGGAAGGAAGGCCAAACCTCAAAGTAAGACTATTCCAAAGTACAAGATCAAAACGCTTTCAGTTGACAGGAACTTTCACATAACCATCAAATGTATTAACAGAAGTGCAAGTTATTTACATGTCTAGCACACCCTGACCCAAGAGTGACATCAGTTTTTCTTAACTTTCCTAACTCTAGCCCTGCACCGGGATGCAGCCCCAACATCTGCAGCAGAGGTGGAGGCAGCTGCTGGCTGCTACGTCCAGATGTCTGTGTTGACCTTGGAGAACATCCGGGCCTGATAAGGGTCACATGCTCAGGGGCAGAAGCGCCTTCGATGGCCTTGAGAAGCTGGAATGGATGTGGCCACAGGCAGAGGGGTCTGTGAGCGGCTGCACACCCTTGGAGAGTCCTGAGAGGAGCCCCCGGGATGTCCAGCTGATGCTCATCCTCCCTGTGGGTGCCTGAGGGCCCCTCCCGGACTCCTGCAGGAGATGGTGCATCTGAAGGGGATACAAGGTACCTCGCCCCATGTTGCCTATATCCTGATGGTGCCCGACAGGGTTTGTGGCCATGGAGCGCAGGGCTGAGTGCAAATCTGGCAAAACCTGCTGGACCAAGGTCTCCATGGTGGTTGCCTGTCTTCCCATGGTGACCTCGAGGAGCTCGCATGTCAGAGTCACAACAATAGACAGAATGCAGACAGACTCCTCCATCGCACACTCTAGTTTGCTGAGTGACTGTTGAATCTCTGCCTGATGTTCTGCCGCCTGTCATTGTATCTCCAGCATTGATTTCGCAGTTGCTTCCAGAAGCTCATCATCTGCCGTGGACCGAGTGGGTGGCAGGTCTCCAGCGGCCCTCCGAGTGCCAGAGACCTGGGCTGTCCCTGCCTCCGAATGCTGTGGGGACGTGTCAGTGAGGTGTTCTTCAGAAAGTGAGCCCGAGCCTAATCTACAGCTGTGCCCCACCGACGTGTGTCTCTCTGAGCTGGTGGAGACTACGTGTGAGCGCCGGGATGGTTCTTCCAGAGCTTCCTCCTCAGATGAAGTCTGGGGGCTCACACTGATGCTGGACTGGGGGGGCCTTGACCTGCTGGTGCCTAGAAAATAGAAAATAGCATTTCAGTAATGAGCGTGAGCTAGGTAAGACTGCACGTGACTCACTGCGAATGTCAGGATTTGATGAGATGATGGAGCTGTGATCCATACTGGGTTGGTGGGAGAGGCTGATCTCCCTTTCCCCACAGGAGCGATCCCTGTCCCTCCCCAGCCAGCTCGGCTGCAGCCTCCTCAAACTCAGTCACAGTGATGATGTTGGCTGTACCTCCCCCAGTCTGTGCTCTTTCGCACCTGTTGTACACCAGCTTGGCCTGTGTGAAGTAGGAAGAAAGGTACGTGATCAGGAAGGATGGAGCAGAGGTTGGGTGAGATGCATGTCCCCTGTGTGTGGTGAGCCCTCCCCAGAAGGGCCAGGGGATGGAGTGTGAGCAACATGATCTTTATGAAAGTCTCGGTGAGAGAACTAGTGTTGATATGTGTCCCCCATTAATGTTTGCATGAGACCTCTGAACAGAGCAGCCATTGGAGTGCATGATACTATGATAGGAGTTTGATATTGGAGGGTGTTGAAAGGTGACTTACCCTCTTCCTGCACTGAGTGGCATTTCGGGCGCTGACTTGCTCCATAACAGCCTCCCAGGCTGGGGAGATGAGGCTGCTGTGCTTCCTGCAGCTATCCCTGGGATAGAGCAAGGCCTGGAGGGCCTGGTCTGTGAAGCGGGTGCTGCCTTATTCCTCAGGCTCTTGGTCTACCTCTTCTGGCTGCCAGGCATGTCTGGTGGGCTGGAGAGAGTGATATTGTGTGTTGGAATGCGCCCGGACATGTGAACCCCCGACCAGCCAGGTGATTCGGACTGATACGTGCCTTTGCATAATTAGTGAGGCTCCAAGCGCAGAATCGGGCACCAGTCCCTGCCATTCCAGTCAGTGGGGCAGGCGCTGCCAAAACCACTCCCGTTGCACTTAGTCTCATTTATGGAAAATTCCACCCTTTGTGTCTGTCTTCATGGAGGAAGGTACAAAAAAGTCCTGAGGAATTGAAGGGAATTAGTATTAGTAAAAAGATAGTGCTGGACAAATGAATGGGACTGAAAGTTAACTAATCCCCTGGGCCTGATGATCTACATCACAGAGTGCTGAAGGGAGTGGCTGTAGAGATAGTGGATGTGTTGCTGATCATCTTTCAAAATTCTATAGATCCTGGAACAGTTCCTGCAGATTGGAGGGTGGCAAATGTAACCTCACTATTTAAGAAAGGAGGGAGGGAGAAAACAGGAAACCTCAGATCTGTTAACCTGAAATCAGTAGTAGGGAAAATGCCAGAATTGATTATAAATGATGTGATAACAGGACACTTAGAAAATAATGGTCAGATTGGCAGAGTCAACATGAATTTATGAAAGGGAAATCATGTTTAACAAACTTATTAGAGTCTCTTGAGGATGTAACTAGCAGAATAGATAAGGGGAACTTGTGGATGTGGTGTATTTGCATTTAAACAAGGCTTTCGATAAGGGCCAACACAGGAGGTTAGTAAACAAAACTAGAGCACATGGAATTGGGGGTAATGTACTGGCATGGATTGAGCATTGGTTAATGGACAGAAAACAGACAGTAGGAATAAACGGGTCATTCCAGGTCGTACTCATGTCAGCAGGTTGTGACTAGTGGAGACACAAGGATCAGTGCTTGGGCCTGATCTATTCACAATCTACTTCAATGATTGGGATCAGGTAACCAAATGTTTCCAAGTTTGCAGATGATACAAAACTAGGTGGGAATGTGAGTTGTGAGGAGGATTCAAAGAGGCTTCAAGAGGATTTAGACACACCACTTGGTCACTTTTACCCTCTCTAACTCTCAGCAGTTCTGAGATCAATTGGAATGTTGCTTTGGGACTAGTTAACTTGTTTATTTGATTTTATGAAGTCAAATTTATTCAGCAGTTCCACTGGACTCCCATGAATAGACTAGGATCTGATACTGGATCCCTATCTTAACTGGAAGTTTCCCATTTTGCTTTGCAAGAGGCAGAAACTATAGTCATCCTTTCTAAAGACATGGAGGAAGTGAGAAATTCTTATGATGGGAGTTTCCACTTGTTTGGCCCACAATTATCCTGGTATATTTTGGAAGCCAATAATCATTTGGCTGAGGTATGCTTCCCATCAGAAATGAATATGAGCAACAGTCATTTCCTGAACTTTGTTCATTGTCCATTAACCAACTTGCAATCCATACTGCTACACATTATACCACAAACCTGATGTTTCTAACAAGCACCTTGTCAGATACTCATTAAATGAAATAGCCCCAATCATCTCCAAGATGCACTGCAGCAACTCACCCAAGGCTCCTCTGACAGCACCTTCCAAACCTGCAACCTCTACCACTGAGAAGATCAAGGCAACAGGCACATGGGAACACCATCAACTGCAAGCTCCCATCCAGGTCATACACCATCCTGCCTTGGAGCTATATTCCTTCACTGTTACTGGTACTCCCTTCCTAACAGCACTGTGGGTGTACCCACACCACAGGGACTGCAGCGGTTCAAAAAGGCAGCTCACCACCACCTTCTCAAGCACATGTAGGGATGGACAATAAATGTTGGCCTTGCCAGCAATGCCTGCATTCCACGGATGACTAAGAAGATAAAGATCACTTGCAAAGTACTTTGGAATGTCCCATGTTGTGAAAGGCACTATATAAATGTAAGTCTTTGCTTCTGCTTCAGTCTTTGACAGGCGGACTGCCAGTTTCAGCAGGTTCAGGAAACGGGCAGCTTGAGCACTCGCCTGTTTCAGGCAGACACCTCATCAACCGATGCAACTGGGGGCCTAGAATGTACGAGGGCCCCAGTCCAACTTCCAAGAGTGAATAGGCAACGTATGCACTGCACGCCCTTGGTATTGGTGTAGAGCAACTTAGTGGTGGTTTAAGGCAATGCTGCAGGCCCCTCACAAAAACATGAACAATAAGTGCCCTTTAAAGATTTTTGTGGGACCAGGAACACCAGGAGTCAAGGTATTGTTTGTAAGCACTGCTTCAGCATTCACAGCTCACTGATTGTAAATGGCGTTTGATCCTCTCAGGTGGGCGACATGATTGGTTCAAATTGGTCCCCAAATGTACATTCAGCAAAATATTTTCACTTGCACTGATTAAATGTCCAGGGCTGGCACTGTGACAGGCCTGTTTGTTCAGCAACCTGACAGCGCTTATTGCTCCATATATTCCAGATTCTGGCACTTATTGCTTAATTATACTATTATTGCTGAATTTTAATATGTTATTTCTTCAGCACCAAGGAGAGACTATTACTAATATAGTGTCTCATAATTACCAAAGAGAAAGTGCATAATCTCAATTAATTGTCTCACTAGTGCTGCGCTAAAGGAGTAACATGATTGATGCTGCACATACAAACCACACAAGAGCCTTTCTTTCATAAATACATTTTTGGCTTTACAGGTAAATTCTGCGAGACGCAAAATGCACAATGCATAACATGACTGCTGTTAATATTAGTGTACATATGTTTAAAGTATTCATAAAGCATTCCTCTCTCATTTTCACTGCGGCATTAACTGTTAAATATATTGACATCAGCGTTAATGTAACAGACAGAGGAAAGCTGTGAAAATAATTTGAGCATCTATACTTTAATATTGCTGGCAATCAATTTGCAGCAATATGTCCTGGGAAATACTGGACCTAAAGGTACCATATTAAGTTCCCTGTCCATTATAATTTAACAAATCTGCAACATCAGCCTCTAAGTGCAGAGTTTAATGGGGATGGCTTTATTAAACATGTTGGCCCCTCTGCTGTTGTGTCTTCTGGCTTCCCTCAACCAGCAAATTAGTTCCTTAAAATTGCAATTGTTGACATTTTATTTAGTAAAGAACGAAATAATTTAAACCATACTAGTGATTCTAGTGGCTGAGTTTTATGGCAGTGGGATGGAGGTTAGAATGGCTCGCCGCATTTTATAACACCATCCCCATCCCAGTGGTGCCGTAAAATTCCGGCCCAGGATCTGGTGCCTCCAGTGGGGCTGGAATAAGAGACGACAAATCTTTTGTCTATCGTGTACCAGAATTCACCGCACGGGAACACCGTATGTTGAACCGCACCTCCTACCCCCTCCTGGCACAAAGGAAAGGTATCCGCAAAGGTATCCGCACTATCAGCTGCCTTGGGAGCACCCAGCTGGAGTGTACACCGAAACTGCAAGGGATAAAGGCTGGGACTTTGCGCTCCTGCCCGCAGTGGGGATCATGGCAGGCGAGAGCGGAAAATATCACAACGGTGAAAAGACCCATTTTACGTTGGCAGGATCGTCCTCTCCTGACACCAATGAGAGCACGATGTCCGGAACATCGTTTTAATACATGAATATCGTGCATTCTCTTTATAATGGCTGCTCGCTGCAATCACTACCCCACCCTCGCCACGCTGGATCAAAAGGGCATGTCCGGGATTTTTTTCATCCATTCATGAGATGTGGGTGTCACTGGGTGCCAGCATTTATTGCCCTTTTAAGAGTCAACCACATTGCTGTGGGTAAGGGTGGCAGATTTCCTTCTCTAAAGGGCACTAGTGAACCAGATGGATTTTTGTGACGATGGTTTCACGGTCATCATTAGACTTTTAATTCCAGATTTTTATTGGATTCAAATTTCACCATCTGCCTGTGGTGGGATTTGAACCTGGGAGCCCCTGAGCATTACCCGGGAATACTAGTCCAGTGATAATACCACTATCCCATCACCTCCCCCAACTAATTAGAAGGACATCTTTCACAACTGTATAAAAACATGCACCTGGTGACCTACACTTTGCTCATGACTTTGAGGTTTGTTCACTGACCTTGCACCACGCTCACAGCACCTCGGACTCAACACCAGGTTCTACTGGCAGCACCACTTCACTTTCAGTGGGGTTTCACATGTAGGGCCCTACCCACCAGAGCAGCGATAGGATGGGTATTGGATCCCATAGATTCTCGCTGCACGGTTGTTGTTAATGGTGACCAAGTTGGCACTATAGATAGAATTGATTAGCAGACACTTCTTAGGTGGAAAACATTGTTTATTTACAGATATACTCACCAGCAATCACATGTGCGTTTTCACTTCAAACCCTATCTCCATACTACTGACTACTAACTACAGAGGCAGCCTGTGCTACTGTTCTATTGGTTACAAAAGATCATGTGATCCTCCTTCATAACATTATTCTTAAAGATATATTACACGTTAGATAAAACCATAATTAACACATCCTCCCGCTTTACTCGGAAATACATTTTATATTTACAAATACAATTTTCTCAAAATAGCAAAATATTTACACTGGTAAGTAATTTACAGATTCAGTCTTTCTGAGGATTTCCTTATGTGTGTAGAATGTCTCTGCTCTAACAACTTTAGATTCTTTGTCAGGAACCTCCTTTTCTGGAGTTGTTTGAACATCAGCTGCTTCAGTGGTACCTGCAGATCTGTATCCTCAACTCTTGCAGGTACATCAGGCACATCAGACATGTCTTTACTAGGCTGAGTTCTCTCAACAGGAAATGTTGACTCAGTTGGGCACACTGGCGGAATCATTTCTTGGTGATTTGTTTCTCTCTTCCTGAGATGATCCACATGTCTTCACCTTCCGCCTCCACATGGTAACACAAAGGTCCAGTCACTGCACTTATTTCATCCAATAACCACTTTGGTTCTTCTCTAAAGTTCTTCACATATACTGCCTCTCCCATGGTAAATTTCCTCTCGCAGCTATGCCAGTCATGACTAGTTTTCTGACTTCCCTCACTCCTTTCCACCTTCCCTCCTAACTCTCATCCTGAGATAGCGTTTCATCAATAACTCCGCAGGTGAGACACCTGTTGTGCGAGGGGTGGTTCCATAATGAAAAAGAAAGCGTGCTAGCTTGGTTTCTAAGGTATCTTCAGTTAACTTTTTCATGCCTGCCATGAAGGTTTGAACCATCCTTTCAACAAGTCCATGTGAGGAAGGGTGGTAAAGTGAAGTTATTACATGAGTGATACCGTTGAGGCTGATAAACTGCTGAAACTCAGCACTTGTCAATGCCGTGCTGTTATCAGGTATGACCACATCTGGCAGTCTGTGAATGGTAAAACTCTGATGTAGTTTCTCAATTGTAGCACCCGACATTGGTGACTTCACCTCATTAATGTCCACCCATTCTGAGTGGGCATTGGCAATGAGCAGAAACATTGTTCCCATGAAAGGTGCCACATAGTCAACGTGTAATCGTACCCATGGTCTTCCTGGCCACTCCCAAGGGTGTACCAGAGCTGTTGAAGGCAACTTTTGCAATTGCTGAATTTGCACACAATTCTTCACTAAACTCTCTATTTCACCATCCATCCTAGACCACCATAGGTAGCTGCGAGCTGTGGTCTTCATTCGGGGTATTCTTGGATGTGTGCTGTGTAGTTCAATTAACAATGGCTCCCTTCCCTTTGGAGGAACAATCACTTGTGCTCCACATAATAAGATGTGATCCTGGCTGATTATTTCATGTCTCCTATTGAGGTATGGTTTCATTTCGTCAGATACAGGCTCTTGTGACCAAACACGAAGCACTTGTTCTCGTACTTGAGATAGGACTGGGGCCTGACTTGTCTAGTCTCTGATCTGTTGTGCACATACCGGTGAAGAATCTAAGAAATTTAACAACACAACAAGTTCCTGTGGAACTGGGACATTCTCATCATTTTTTTGTGAAAGGCAAATGACTAAGGGCATTGACATTTGTGATTTGCTTTCCAGGCCTGTATACAAAAGTGTACTCGTATACCAGAATTAAGGGGAGGCAATGGCATAGTGGTATTGTTGCTAGACTAGTAATCCAGAGACTCAGTGTAAGGCTCTGGGGACCCTGGTTTGAATCCCACCATGGCAGATGGTAGAATTTGAATTCAATATAAATCTGGAATTAAAAGTCCAATGATGACCATGAAACCAATGTCAAGTGTTGTAAAAACCTATCTGATTCACTAATGCCCTTTAGGGAAGGAAATCTGTCATCCTTACCTGGTTTGGCCTACACAGCCATGTGGTTGACTCTGAAAGACCCTAGCAAGCCACTCAGTTGTAACAAACCACTACAAAGACACAAAAAAAGGAATGAAACCAGATGGACCACTTGGCATTGACCCAGGCACAGGAAACCCAGCCCTGTTGACCCTGCAAAATCCTCCTTACTAACATGTGGGGGCTTGTGCCAAAATAGGGAGAGCTGTCTCCCAGACTACTCAAGTAACATCCTGACATAGTCATCCTCATGGAATCATACCTTACAGATAATGTCCCAGACTCCACCATCACCATCCCTGTGGATGTCCTGTCCCACAGGACAGGCCCAGCAGAGGTAGCAGCACAGTGGTATATAGTTGGGAGAGAGGTGCCCTGGGAGTCTTCAGCATTGATTCTGGACCCCATGAAGTTTCGAGGCATCAGGTCAAACATGGGCAAGGAAACCTCCTGCTGATTACCACATCCCATCCTCCCTCAGCTGATTAATCAGTGCTCCTTCACATGCAGAATGTACTCTGGGTGGGGAGCTTCAATGTCCATCACCAAGAGTGGTTCGGTAGCACCACTACTGACTGAGCTGGCCGAGTCCTAAAGAACATAGCTGCTAGACTGGGTCTGCGCCAGGTGGTGAGGGAACCAACAAGAGGGAAAAACATACTTGATCTCACCCTCACCAACCTCAAATAGGTGCATCTGTCCATGACAGTATCAGTCGGAGTGAACACTGCACAGTGATTGCAGTGACGAAGTCCCGCCTTCACATTGAGGATACCCTCCATTGTGTTGTGTGGCACTACCCACTGTGCTAAATGGGACAAATTCCCAGAGGCATTCTCTAACTCTAGTTGTTGACAAACATGACTCATGCCAAGCTTTGTGTAGGTGGTTCCACCTGCCAGCTTGGCATACAGGTCTTCGATTTTTGGTATGGGGTGTTTGTCTAGCTTAGCTACATTATTAACTGTCAATTTGAATTCTCCACAAATTGGGATGCTTTCGTTTGGTTTAAGGACGAGGCCTCTGGGTGCTGCCCATTCTGAGAACTGCACAGATTGTATAGCTCCCAGTTTTTCTAGTCTGTCCAGTCCGGTGTCGACCTTTTCTCGCAGTACGTAAGGTACTGGTCTCGCCTTCATGAATCAGGGGATTGCCTCTGGATCTGCATGCGTTTGAGTTTGCAGCTCGTGAATCTTCCCAAGTTCACCCTTGAAGACTGTGGTGTACTTTCGCAGTAGCTCTGGTAGCCCACTTGTTCTCAACTGGAAAATTTCAGCCCATTCTAACTTAATGTCCTTTAGCCAGTTTTGCTCCAGAAGATTGGTGGCCTGCCTCTCAGTACCAACACTGGTAGCTTTTCTAAAAACAAAAAACTGCGGATGCTGGAAATCCAAAACAAAAATAGAAATACCTGGAAAAACTCAGCAGGTCTGGTAGCATTGGCGGAGAAGAGCAAAGTTGACCCTTCAACAGAACTGATTGGATTCCATAATGGACAGTTACTCCACTTTGACTTGAATATCTTCACCTATGTATGTTTTTAATTTTGCATTAGTTTCTCTAAATTTACTTGATGTCCTCCATTATTCCCCAATTACTGTAGTGGAAGCTCTTGTGTCCACTTCCATTCTAACAGGTCTGCCATTTACCTTCACTGTTTTATATTTATTGGTTCCGTCTTTCCAACCTTCAAATTAAACAACAAATAAATATCTGAATTCGTTGCTTAAGGCTCTTCTACATTGTAGATCTCACTGGGGTTTTTTTCATTTGTTTGAAAGTCTGCCTGACATTTTTTGCATTGTTTCATTATGTGTCCACTTCTGTGATGATAAAAACATTAGATTTTTTTAAACTGCCAATCGTTATAAGACTGTTTGTTTATTGAAATGATTCCTTGTTTTCGCTGCTAAGTCATTTTTTCTGATTTTCTAGCTAGCAGGGGCTATTTCCCGCTTCTCGGCAGAGTCTTATGTCCTTCGTGCCCTTTTTATCTCTGGGGCTTCCCTCCCAATGTGGAGGATGGTGCCATTTTGCTCTCCCTGTTTGGCTTTTGAATCCCTTATTTCACTTTCCATGGCCAGCGCTATCTCTAGCACCCTCTTAAAATCCAAATTTGCTTTGAACAACAATCTCTTTAACACTACAATTAACACTGTCTTTGTCTTGTGCCCATGATATCTTTGTCAATTTCTACTTAGCTGTCATCTATCCCTGACCTTCTATCTCACTCCATCTGCTCCATCTCCACTTAAACAGTACAAAATCCATTACATTTCTACTTCTGCTTAGCTCTGAAGAAGAGTCATACGGACTCGAAAGGTTAACTCTGTTCCTCTCTCCGCGGGTGCTGCCAGACCTGCTGAGCTTTTCCAGCATTTTCTATTATTTATGCTGACTCAATGTATTTTTCTCATTGATGCTGCAGTGGGAGAACTTCAGGAAGGCAGAGATTGGATTTATTGCTGTCTGCATAATCACATACAGGAAGGAGAGAATGCGGATTGAGACGGTGGCCCCAGTCTCACCAAAGAGAGGAATCTGCACTCATGAGCAAGGGGCAGCAAGGGCCCCTCCAGACGCAGAGGATGAGGCTAACAGGGACATTGTGCATAAGTGGCTCACAAGACCGAGGGTGTACAGAACACGCATGTTTTTTTTGTAGGTCAGCGAGAGGCAGTGTCGCTGACACCTCCACAAGCCCAAGGGTCTGGTGACACACACCTACCATGTTCTACAGTAGCTGATGCCAAGGGAAACTGGGAGGACATCCATTGCCAGTGGCTCTCAAAGTCACTGCCGCTTTTAACTTCCATACGAGTGGCTCTTTCCAGTGCTGCACTCAGGAGCTCTGTGTGATTTCTGAAGCTTCCGCACATAAGTACATACAGGAGGAAACAGATGCCTTTTTTGCCAAGGCCCACAATTACATCAACTTCGACAGAGATCAAACGATCAAGACGCCAGAGCACTGGGCTTTGCTGAGACCTCTGGATTCCCACAGGTGCAGGGTGCCATTGGCTGCAACAGGCACTCCAAGGCATCAATTGGAAGGGCCTTTCACTTGCTCAATGTGCAACTGGTCTATGACCACAAGAAACAAATCCTGCAGGTTTGTGCCAGATACCCAGGAAGCTGCAATGACTCATACATCTTGAGTAGATTGTAGATTCATACATCTTCAAGGGACCACATGGAATCCAGGGTTGGTCCCTTGATGATAAAGTGTAACCACAAAGGACTTGGCTGATGAAGCCTATGTGGTGACCACAGGCTCCTGCAGAGAGAAGGTACAATGATGCTCATGCTGCTACCTGGACATTGGTGGAGTAGACCATTGGCATCTTAAAGGTATGATTCTGATGTCTTGTCAGGTTTGATGGAACACTCCAGAACACTCCCCAGAGGGTCTCACGGATCATTGTGGGGTTTGCTGGTGCTGCACAACCTGGCACTGCAAAGGGGGGAATACTTGCCAGATGTCGACATGGAGGAGCTGCATGTCTCCTCCGCTGAGGTCGACATTGAAAGGGATGAAGGCGATGAGGTCCAGGAAGTCGAGGCTGCAGGGGAGGAGTCCCTAGTATGGGCCAGATGAGGCAGGTCCTGATAGCCACCAAAGTCCACAAGGAGGATGATGAGTTGTAGAGAGTATCGCTTGGACAAGTGCCCTCCATCATGGGCCCACATGAACACCAGCATTGCTATCCCCCTCACTTCAACCACAACACGTCAATCTGAGAGTGGGTACTTGCATCTTAGACTCACCATTGTCCTGATCCTTTGAAGGATGATGAAGCCTCGGGAGAATGTGAGATGAGGTGCTAACTGGAGGAGGGCATCCCAGCATCAGACTTCAGAAGGTGCTGCCTCTTCTAGTGTCTCTCCAGCATCCCAGTCACTTTGGCAACCTAGTCCAAGGCAGGAGCAGTTCTACAATCCTCAGTATACTCCTTCAGTCTGATAAAGCTCCCCAGTGAGATCCATTTCCACCAACGGGACAGCACATTTTGTGTCATCTTGATGGAAACACTAATAGGTCACAATTGGCAGCTGAGGACTTTCCACAGGTCTTGTCACTTTGGTCACCTGTGTCACCTCCTTCTCCATCACACTGACATCTGACACCCTCAGTTAGGGATGTGGGTGTGAATTCATCGTGGATATGAACCACTTGCCCGCCAGACAGTAAAATGCCTCCTCTTTCTTTAATACAAACAGATTGCCCTCATGGCCAGGCCTGGCCTTGAGCCCCAAAATGCTAAGACACTGTGTAGCCCTCAAGGTCACACTTTGTTGATAATAAAGAGCACACTTCAGCTTCATTACCACCTCGGTCCTACCCCATTGCTGCTCTCAACATTGTCTAAAGCTCTGTATGCACCTTCAGAGCATTTTCAAATGCTCCATTGACTGCAACACATCACCATTTGGATTTATCATCACTGACCTCAGCATGGATACAGGTGAGGGGACGCTACGCAGAACGAATGGCTCAACATTGCATCGCTGCATTGTGACGAGAGCCTTGTGCCACAATACAGACAACTACAAGGTGAGAAATGCTCAAGGTTGTAGGCTCGATTGTCAGCAGAATAATGTGACTGCAAGGGCAGTGCTCCACATATTGAGGTGGCAAAGTGCTCGCACTTATTGATCAGTTTAGCAGATGTACAGTTGGAGAATCAGCAACATGCAAGGCAGACAGGATGGCGCACAAGCTCTGAGTAAGGACTCAAAGATTGAAAATCCTCCCAGATGACAGAGAGTACAAGGGGTTCCAGGGTATATGACCATGTGTTAAGAAATCTCCCCTTGGACACCTTCGCGTTTCAATAATGCAGACGAGACAGGTAAACACCTCTGCCTCAATCTTACACAGCCAAGAGTGAACATGACATAGAACCATAGAAAAGTTACAGCACAGAAGGAGGCCATTCGGCCCAACATGTCCATGCCAGCCCGAGGACACCCAGGTGCCTTTTCCAATCCCACCTTCCTGCACCCGGCCCATAGCCCTGCAGCTTACAGCACTTAAGGTGCAGATCCAGGTACTTTTTAAAAAAGTTTAGAGTTTCTGCCTCTACCACCAACTTGGGCAGCGGATTCCAGACACCCACTATCCTCTGCGTAAAAAAGTTCTTCCTCATGTCCCCCTACACCTTCTGCCACTTATCTTGAATCTCTGTCCCCTGGTTCTAGAATTCTCCACCAAGGGAAACAATTTTATCCTGTCCACTATATCAATTCCCCTCATAATTTTGTGCACCTCAATCAAGTCACCTCTCAGTCTTCTTTGTTCTAAGAAAAATAACCCCAACCTATCCAATCTCTCCTCATATCTATACTTTTCTAACTCTGGCAACATTCTTGTAAACCTCCTCTGCACTCTCTCCAGAGCTATTACGTCCTTCCTGTAATGTGGTGACCAGAACTGCACATACTCCGGTTGTGGCCTCACCAGTGTTTTATACAATTCCAACATTATATCCTTACTTTTATATTCTATACCTCTGCCAATGAAGGAGAGCATTCCATATGCCTTCTTTACAACCTTGTCTACTTGAACTGCTGCCTTCAGGGACCTGTGTACTTGTACGCCAAGATTTCTCACTTCATCTACCCTTCTTAGTATATTCCCATTTATTGTGTAATCCCTGTAACTGTTTGACCTCCCTAAATGTATGACCTCACGCTTCTCTATGTTAAAATCCATCTGCCACTTTACCGCCCACTCCACCAACCCATCGATATAGTTTTGGAGATTCTGGCTATCCTCTACACTATCCACTACTCGGCCAATCTTTGTGTCATCTGCAAATTTCCCAATCGTGCCCCCCCTCCACGTTCATGTCCAAATCACTTAACACCCTGAACAATATCCAAAATTGCTTCCCAACCAATCAAGTACTATTGAAATGCAATTCCTTTTGCAATGTAAGAGAGCAAAATTATCTGTGATCAATAGCAATGAGATAAATTGCTAGATAATTTTTTTGTAGCAATATTGATTGAGAGGTAAATTTCCTCCTTGGTGTCTCTGCAGCATTTGATACAATTGTACAAACTATCCTCATCCAAGGTTCCTTCTCTGTCGACCAATGGAACTGTGCTTGCTCGGTTTCTGTCTCATTTATCCAACCTAGCCACAATATTTCTACCTATGGCTCTTTGGGACCCTGTGCCATTCCTCCAAACTTCACCAAAGTTCAGTCCTTGTCCTTTTCCTCATCCTCATCTATAGTTCTCGTTCTTTGGTCACATTGCCAGCATACAGGGGGCCCCAATTCCATGTGTATACTTGCACATCCAATTCTACCTCTCCCCTGTCTCTGTTGTCAAACTGATTATCTGAAATTTAGGTCGGGATTTTTGTCAAGTCAAGATCCCTTTAAAAGATGGTGGGTGGGGCCCAATTCCAGGATTCCATCCCCATTCCCATTTCTGTCAATTTTCACCTGCACAGGATAAGGGTTCAGGGGGTCCACCCCACTGCAGCTTTCCCTTCACCGCAGGCTCCATTGCAGAGGTGGCCAGTGTAAACCTTCTACAATTCAGTAAGTAAACATGGTTCATGATCTCTCAGGGGAGGCATGGACCAATGGGGAACCCCAGACCCAAGTGAGGAACCAAAAAAAAAAGAGACAACCACCTGCTCCTGGAATTCTTTCATTGCCAGGCTTTGAAATTTAAAAAAAAATATATATTTCAGTTTCAATAGTTAGATGCTGTTGGGTGTAAGTTGGATGTGGTTTTATTGCAATGATTGATTATATGGCTCTATCCTGCAAAACTAGCTGAACATTGCATTTATGAGCATTGTATAAGTGCTGAGGTACATTAGACTACTTTTCCCAATAGGAAAAGTGCTCCTCTGCCTTCAAAACTGAAGAAACATTGCATGGGATCTCTGGTATTGTGGTCTGGAGTGATTAAAATGCACAGAGTCCTTTTAAAATGAAAAAGGAGCCTTCAGCAGCTTTCACTTGGAGAAAAAAAAGCCCCCACCTGTACCTGGTCTGCTTTGATTGACAGGACACCTGCTATATTTTAGAAAAAAATGGTCACCTTATTTTTAAGTTTCAATATATTCCATTGTTTGCATTTCCCAGGGTTTGTTATTATAGTTGAGCCCATTATAAATGCTTGGCTGAGTTTCAAAAGCTCAAGAACCACTTATCTCAGCTAGGAGCTGAGTTCACATTTTGATTGACAATTTTAAGAGGTTATTAAAAGGGATAACTATCTTCGGTATGGTTATTTAAATAGGTGTTTGTTTACAACATGATTAACCACTTGAGAGGTCTTTTTTTTAAAAATGGGAGTTACAAAAGACAATATTTTCCAGTATGAGGTTCGTTTGACTGAGGGCTCTATTCAATTGTTAGAAGCTTAATTGTTTTCATCTCCATTTCAAAGACATGGTTCCTGAGGTCAGCTCATAGTGGATTACTGGCTGAGTGGCTATGGAGAATTCATGGGGGCATGAAGTGGGTATGGGATATGAGGATGAATGGAGGGGTCAAGGGGAGAATGGGGGAACTTGGAAGGACATGAATATATAGAGGGCATGGGGACATGGAGGCGGATGGGGAGTATGAGAGGGCATGGGTGCCTGGGGACCATGAGGGAGCATGGAGGAGGCATGTGGGTTGGCTGGATGTGAGGGGTGAGGGTTTGAGTGCCTGTCTTTCATATTTTAAACTGGGCTGATGTCCCTGTAAATGGAGGCAGCTTTTGAGCCTGCTAGCCTGGCCATCCACCCACCTCGGGTCTGCCTTCAGGGATAGTTGGCCTGACTCCATCCTGCCCTGCCTCCCTGATATGAAAATATGGAGGATGGGGGCCTTTTTAATGGAGACTGTTCTGCTGGGTCAGAAAGTTTCCCAACTCCACCTTCTACCTCCTCCATGAAAATCTTGCCTTTGCTCTTGAAATGAGTCCCAAGTTCCTCCAGTTAAACTTTGGAAAGATTGAAGCTAGCACTTTCACCCTCAGCACAAACACCATATCCTCACCATTGATTCTCACCTCTCTGGCAGCTGTCTCAACCTGTAACCTCGACATCTTATTCAACCCTGAGCTGAACTTCCAAGTCCATATTTATTCCATCAAGAAGATCATCTCCCTCGCAGTCATGCCTGGAGTCAGATGCTTGTGGGTTCAAATCCACTCGAGAAACTTGAGCATATAATAGAACTGACACTCCAGTGCAGTACTGAGGGAGTGTTGTCCTGTTGAAGGTGCCACCTTTCAGATGAGATGATAAACCAAGTTCCCGCCTGGTCTCAGGTGGGTGTTAAAGATTCCTGGCACCATTTCAAAGAAGGGCAAGGGAGTTCCCATTGGTGTCCTAGCTAATATTTATCCCTCAGTCAATATCAATAAAACAGGCAATACATACTGTTTGTGGGAGCTTACTGTGTGTAAGATGGGCTGCTGCATTTTCCATATTACAATAGAAGTCACACTCAAATAAAAAGTAATTGGCTTTAAAACACTTTAAGACATCATGAGGTTATGAAGTAGACTTTCTAAATGTGATTCTTTCCTTCTTTCCTCCCTATTATCTCTGTAGTCTCACCTGCCCTTCTTTGAATAGTCTAATGGAATTTTTATGTCCATCTGAAAGAATAGGTAAGTTCTCAGCTTAATGTCTCATCCAAAAGACAGCATCTCTGACAATGCAGCATTCTCAGTACTATACTATATCATGCATGAAGTTTGACTTTTATCTTTCCACCTGTGGCTTTGGAGAATGATATGTGGCGTCATTATCTTTAACTACCCACAATCACTAAGTGAATAAAAGTTTGTAAAATATTTTGTATGTGCTGACAGCATTCTGAGCATACATCTGGGAGTATATTACCATCTAGTGGTTGATATGTAGAATGCTGCATGTGTAGTGTAACACAATGTGGGGAGTTACACTTCTCTCAATAATGGGGAGTTTTCAGATGGATATAAATTCTGCAAACTTTGAGCGATAGTCCATTAATTGCTGGAGTTAGTAATGATCTAGTTGTTCAGTTCACTATTATATAAAGTCCCAGCATTTACAGCAGCAGCTTCGAAGCTGGCTTTGCAGAGCTTTGCGTATGACAGGGGACTGTGCCAATCATTAATTGTTCAGAAAAGTTGTCAGCAGACACTTAGGGCTAAGTGTTCTCTGAGAAATTTTGATAGAGTCTTAAAGAAGCAACGTGTTCCCATAGATCTTGTGACACACACGGCAGTCAGGAACCCCTTGGTGAGTCAAGTGTCCTGTTTAGGACTCTATTGTGGTATCTACAGCTGGGTTTCAGGCACCTCTCCTGCCCTCTATGCTCTACGCCATGCTGCCCTCTTGCTCTGCTGCAGTGTACTCATCACTATCTGCTACTCTTGGGAAAGAAGCTCCTCTGTATTATTTGTTTGTCTCACTTTGCTGATAAATCGAAATCTTCACCATCATTAAGCTGGCTAATAGCAGCTCTGACCTGGGTTCAAGTAATCATTTTCCACTTTGACTGTGCAGCTGCAAAGTGTTGAATGAACTCATTATTAAGACTCTAACAAGTTCTTAATGAGTGAAAAATCAGCTTTGTTCTCACTTTTGAAATGAGATGAAACCCAACAACACTGTTAAACACAGACAACCAGTGTGTTCGAGTTTGCTACTGGTGATACACCACCTTATACTGGCATCCACTTGGTGAATTCAGAAATGTTGATTTCTGTATCAGATTTTCCTGGATTATGAGTGTTGCTGTTTCATGAATTTCCCTAAACTGAGCTTCACTGCATCGGTATGTTTCCAATAAAGCGAAAATAGAGAATCTATGGACACATAAATCCCAAAGTGCTTCACAGCGAAGTAATCAACAAATATGACAACGAACCACATAAGGGGATATTCGGGCAAATGATCAAAAGCTTGTTCAAAAAGATAGGTTTTAAAGGAGCATCTTAAAAGAGGAGAGAAAGTTAGAGTGGATTAGGGAAGGAATTCCAGCCCTTAGGGCCAGGGCAGCTGAAGACACAGCCACAAAGCAATTAAAACTGGGGATTCTCAAGAGGAACACAGATATCTTGGGGGATTGTGGGACTGAAGGAGATTACAGACATCGGGAGCGGTGAGGCCATAGAGAGATTTGAAAGCAAGAATGAGGATTTTAAAATTGAGGTATTGCCAGATTGGGGCTAATGAAGGTCAGTAAGCACAAGGGTGATGGGTAAATGAGACTTGCTGTGAGTTATGACAAGGCAACAGGGCTCTGAATGACTTCAAGTTTACAGGAGGTAGAATGTGGGTGGCTGACCAGGAATGCATTGGAATAGTCAAATCTAAAGATAACAAGGCATGGTTGAGAGTTTCAGCAGCAGGTGTTTTTTATTGCCCATTTTATTGCCATCCCTAATTGCCCACCACCACCTTCTCAACAGCAATTAGGGATGGGCAATCAACGCTGGCCTGGTCTGCAACACCCACATCCCATAAATTAATTTAAAAAAGACAGACAAGAAGGGGTGATGAGAGAGAGGTGGAAAGTAGGGGTCCTTGGCGATGGAGAACATATGAGGTCAGAGTTCATCTCAGGATCAAATCTGGTGCTAAAGTTGTGAGCAGTCTAGTACAGCCTCGGACAGTGAATAGGGAAAGGAATGAAGTCAGTGGCTGGGGAAGGGAGCTTGTGTCAGGGAGTGAGGACAATGACTTCAGTCTTCCCAGTATTTAGTTGGAGGAAATCTCTGCTAATCCAGTACTAGATGGCAGTGTGAAATATCAGAGGCAGTGGAGGGGTTGAGAGAAGTGGTGATGAGGTGGAGCTGAATGATGTCAGCATAGATGTGGAAACTCTGTGATTGTGGGTTTATCTCTAGAAAAGATCTTGTTGGAGGCTATGGTCTTTCATTCAAACTACCTTTATTTAAATCACTAACTATTTACAAGGTTATAAAACATTAGAACGTAGCTACAGCTCCTCTGTAAGGTGCTTCTCACTCATCTTATCTCAGTGAGTGACATCACTATGACATAGCTCTTTATGGACATGCTCGGTAACTATTATTAGAGTTAACCCTTTACTCCACAGAAACCAATGCTGTGTTGTTGGAAGATGCCACTGAGGGGCAGCATGTGGGTGAGGAACAGGAAGGGACGGAGGATAGATCCTTGGGGGACACCAGAGGAAGAGAAGCCATTGCAAGTGATTCTCTGGCTCCAATAGGAATTGAAACAGGTGAGGGCAGTCCCACCCAGCAATCCTCATATAATGAAACTCTGTAGAGCTCATTATTCCCGATATCATGAATCCCCAGGTAAGGACATTATAATGCTGCGTGCAGGAATTCAGTGGAATACCTGATGCTTTGTAAGGTAAAGGGCCACACATCTTTCTGTAAAGATCATAATCAAAATGGAGCTTCTTCTTTGAAATGAACTCTTCCTTGTGGCAAAAATGATATTTCTTGGTCTTTAATATTTTGCCAGCTTGAGTAATTTATTTTGTAGATCACATGAAAGGTGGTTCAACCCTGAATATTAATATCTATTAACAATGAGCCTTTGGCAGTCAAAAATGATCACAAGACTACAAACCAAAACTACAAACAACTAATACTGCAAATGTGACTGATCTGACACTTGACAGGATAGCATGATACTTTCTTCAGCTTAAAATACATGTAATCATTTGGTAGCACAGCATTTGATTATTGCTGAAAAAGACATTTTGTCGAAGCTTTTCATCTTGCACTCATCAGGACAATTGCAAGAATACCAATGGCAGGGGAAGCAACAACTTCATACTGTATGAGAAGAGATTGCTGATTGGTTGGAAAGTGAACACTGATTGGTGGAGGCATTGCCATGGAGAATGCACAAGTTAATGGTGACTGACAGTTAACTGCCAAGCATTGTTGAAACTTTAAACCAGGCAACTTGACTGATTAGTCAAGGCATTTCCCTGAGGAATGACCCAGCGAATGGCTATCACTTATTTTGTTTAGCTGAAGCAAGCACAATGTGTGTGCATGTTCTTCCTGTCTGCAAAGAACAGGGGCCTGTGTACTAATATATGTAGCTTTCAGTATATGCAAATGCACCAAGCTTCAAGCTTAACTGACAATCTTAAATTGGTTGTCAGTATAATTCTTAGCAAACTGAGGATTATTTAGCAAGTGTTGTCCAATTTTGCAGCCACATCCAAGGTTGGACACTGTGTTTTGAGTTTTACAAGCACAGGCTGGGTGGGTATCGTCTGTACCTTGCCAATTGTGAACAGCGGCTGGGACATGCTGTTTGGTATGATTTGCCAGTCTTTGTGACGTACGGCCTACATACTTAGCATCACACTGGCACTGACATTCATACACCACATGACTCATTTGTGTGATAGGCAGAATATCATTTTGGCTTGACAGCAGCATCCTGTTAGTGGTGAATACTACTCGTGTTGCTACTGCATTGTAACAGCGTGCAACAGCTAGCTTCACCTGTTGCTCAAATGTTTGAGATACCTTGCCCTTCCAGGGTAATCTGAGATAAACTGGGCACTTTTCAAAGCTGAAAGTGACAGCCTTAGGCCCGTTCATGAGTTTGCAATGATATATAGCGCAAAATGATCTGATCAGAGTAGCCATTATCCCAAGAATGTCTTTGATGCCCCTATTTCAGCATCAAGTTTGCAAATGGCTTGGGTCCTATTTACAAGGTTGCCGATAAGGTCACTCTTATAGCTCTCTTATAGTTCTCATGGAACTCAACAAAGGTGGAACCCAGCAAACATCTTTGTTCGGTTCCATGAGAAACGTATCTTTGATGGAATGGCACCTAACCTCCTACCCCTCACATATTTCTGAAATGTGGATGATACGTTTGCGATATTTAAATCCATAGCAGTATGTAATAATTTCCTTGCATATCTTAATGGGCTCCACCCTGCGTTCAAATTCTCCTTTGAAATGGAGCAGTCAAATGCACTCCCTTTCCTTGACATATTTGTTGAGACATCTGCCAGGGGATTCTCTGCCACGGTCTACCACAAGCTTACATTCACTGGCCAGTACACGCATTGGGATTCTTACAGTTCCATGTGATATAAGATTGGCATTGTCAGCAACCTTGTAAATGCAGCCTGAGCTGTTTGCTCACCATGCAAGCTTGATGCTGAAATAGGGCACTTCAAAGACATCCTGCAGGATAATGACTACCCTGATCAGAACATTTTGCGCTGTATATCACGCAAACTCATGAATGGAGCCTAAGGCCATTACTTTCGGCCCTGAAAAGTGCACAGTTTACTTCAGATTATTCTGGAAGGGGAAGGTATCTCAAAAATTTGACCAACAGGTGGAGCTAGCTGTTTCACACTGCTACTATGCAGTAGCAATATGAGTGGGTATTCGCCACTAACGGGAAGCTGCCGTCAAGCCAAAAAGACATTCTGCCTATCACATAAATGAGTAATGTGGTATATGAATGTCAATGTGATGCTAGGTATGTAATCGGTAGGTTCCAAAGACTGGCGGATTGTATCAAACAGCATGTCCCAGCCGGTGTTCGCAACAGTCAAGATACAGACTGTACCCAATCGGCCCCGGCTTGCAAAACTCAAAAGATGGTGTCCAACAATAACAGTGATTCCGCGATTGGACAGCATTTGCTAAATAATCCTCTGTGCTAAAAATTACACTGGCAGCCAGTTTAAGATTGTCATTCGGGCTCACAGTGTGGCACATTTGCGTGTACTGGAAGCTACATGTATTAATACACAGGGTCCTGTTCTTTGCAGACAGACAGAACATGTACACACATTGTGCCTGTTTCAACTAAACAAAATAAGTGACAGCCATTCGCTGGTTCATTCCTGAGGGCAATGCCTTGACTAATCAGAGTCAAGTTGCCTGGTTTAAAGTTTCAAACAATGCTTGGCAGTTAACTGTCAGTCACCATTAACTTGTGCATTCTCCATGGCCTCCACCCATCAGTGTCCACTTTCCAACCAATCAGCCATCTCTTCTCATACAGTATAAAGTTGTTGCTTCCCCTGCCATTGGTATTCTTGCGATTGTCCTGATGAGTGCAAGATGAAAATCTTCAACAAAATGTCTTTTTTCAGGAATGCTTAAAGAAAATCATTCTTAAAGCTTGGTTTGCAAATGGCAACAAGGACTGAAGTAAGTAGTAATTATCACAGCACTTGAGAAGAGAAACCTGTTCCTAGGAGCCGTTACTTTCAGGACTCTCCCTCCTGCAGTGTTTGAGTGTTGCAGCAACCAGGGGATCTTGAGCTTTGTTTAAACGGAACATTGTTAAATCCATTTGTATACCAGTCTCTGCAAAATTATATGAGTCCTTCATGTACAATGACACATTTTGATGCACAGAGAGTATATGTGATTTGATATGGACCATGATTTACCCAGTTTTATAAACTTATCAGCTGACAATTCCTCACAAAATTTATTACTTTTCCAGCTAAATAGCTAATTAAAAACTTGGTTCCTCTCCAATTTTTCATTCAAAACATTAAGATAAACAAGTGTCTGACCTACCTCCCACACCTCTGCCCTCACCCCTCCCCCTTCCTCCCAAAACCATGTTAGCGTCCCCCTTGTCCTCACTTATCACCCCACCAGCCTCCGCATTCAAAGGATCATCCTCCACCATTTCCGCCAACTCCAGCATGATGCCACCACCAAACACATCTTCCCTTCACCTCCTCCTGTCGGCATTCCATAGGGATCATTCCCTCTATGACACCCTGGTCCACTCTTCCCTCACCCCCAACACCTCATCCCCTTCCCTTGGCACCTTCCCATGCAATCACAGATGGTAAAACACCTGTCCCTTTACCTCCTCCCTCCTCACCGTCCAAAGGTCCAAACACTCCTTTCAAGTTTCACTTACACCTCCTTCAATTTGGTCTATTGCATTCACTGCTCCCAATGTGGCCTCCTCTATGTTGGGGAGACTAAAAGCAGACCGGGTGACCGCTTTGCAGAACACCTTTGGTCTGTCCGCAAGCATGACTCAGACCTCCCTGTCACTTGCCATTTCAACACTCCACCCTGCTCTCATGCCCACGTGTCTGTCCTTGGCCTGCTGCATTGTTCCAGTGAAGCTCAACGCAAACTGGAGGAACAGCATCTCATCTTCCGATTAGGCACTTTACAGCCTTACGGACCGAATATTGAGTTCAACGACTTTAGATCATGAGCTCTCACCTTTACCTTTACCCCTTTTTAAATCCTTTTTTTTTCAAATTTATTGTTATTTTTTCTTTCTTTATCTATCTTGATTCATTTTTAAAATCATTTTTCCCCAACCACCTCCCCCACCCCACCTCCCCACCCACCACCCCCAGGGCTATCTGTCACTAGTTTCTTTGTTGTTCTTTCACAGAGCACTGACCCTTGTTCTGCTATTCACACATTCTGCTTTCTTACATTTATGCCACTATCAGCAGCTTCTTTAGTCTTCACCATTGCCATTAACACTCCCCTTGTCCTTTTGTCCATGACGTCTTTGTCAATCTCTCCTTAGCCCCCCACCCAGGCGAGGGGGGGGTGCGGTGGTGGGGTGAGGGGGGTGCGGGGGTGGAGGGAGGTGGTGGAGAGAATCGGGAGGGGTCAGATCATTTCACGCAGTATATCACACAAACCCTTAGCCCTCACTTCTATCCAGCTCCACCTGCTGCACCTCCCTGAAACTGTATAAATGTTATCACATTTCTACTTCATCCCGACTTGAATCATTAACTCTGTTGCTCTCTACACAGATGCTGCTAGACTCGCTGAGTTTTTCCAGCATTTTCTGTTTTTGTTTCAGATTTTCAGCACCCGCAGAATTTTGCTTTTAAACTAAGCGAGTTCTATGTTGTCAAATCATACAAGCTTCATCCTGCAAACTGCTTAAATATCAACAAGCTGGAATTTTGATCTGAGCTTTACACTTCTCTCTTTGGTGTTGTGCTGCAGCTGCTTATCTTTATATGTGTGAAAATACGAGAGTAACACCTTTTTTCAAGAGAAGGATGTGAGTTAATAGAGATGGGAGAAATGATCAGACTCCCTTGGTTTCATTTGCAATGCTATGTGTAGTCGTGCACAGTAACTATAAGACCTTGTGCTTAATATTAAGCAGTCTAAAAAAAAACACACACAAATCATAATAGTCTTGAAACGCTGGCACAATGAACAACTCTGGTTCCCATACCAACAAGAGTAATCATGAATTAAAGGGTGTACTCAAAATTGTAACATTTTGGCAATGAACAAGAACCAAACAGACAGATATGATTAATGAGAGATTCTTGAACACTAAAATTAAGTTGTCCATTTATCTCATAAATTCATCAGTTGCACGACAAAAACATATGGCAGCACAAAATAACTGCATCAAGAAACTACTCAGAATTTTAAATCAATTGATTTTACCCTATAAATTCTGGCTCTCGCTGTTTACAGCTTTACTTTGTAATGTGGCTCACCAATGCTAAATAAGAAGGACAGCTAAAATAGCACATACTCGGAGATGACTATAGAGAGAAGGGCAGCACGAGAAAGGATATTGGAAATTTATGGTACAGAAAGAGGCTATTTTGCCCATAATGTCTTTGCCATGACCCATAACGGCCACAGGACAGTGGCTATGTAAATTCCAAACTAACTCAGCCAGACTAATTCCAAAGGTCTGCTGTACACGAGAAGTATATTCCAACCAAATTCTTCTTGTCCTGTTTAACACACTAGTGGGAATGCACAATTCTTCTCCATGCACTCATATGGAAGTTCGGATGTGATAAAAGGAACATGAAGCTGAATTGACAAAGAAGATTGCTGCTCAACAGATTAAATAGCCAATTAACTGTCACGATTCATGCACTGTGGGCCAATGAAATGGTGAACTGCACAATTTCAGCAAGAAATGGAAGCAGGATGCAGATAACAGTAGGTGCTGTGAGAGGTGGGAGCAAGGTGTGTTCGACAGACCAGTGGGCAAGTCACTTACATGCTGGTGGTGAAGCAGCTTTTGGGAAACCATCACTTGGGAGGCCAATGTGGGGGTTACTTAGGAGATGCTGGAAGGATATCTTGAAGAAGGTTCTATACCTGAAGAAAAGTCCACATCTGGGAATAAACTTGAAAAACTTATGTGATGCTCTTATGTAAGCATTCATTTGAGTATCCTGGTATACTCCACCAAAGCCTTTTGAAAATGCAACATTAATGGAACTAATGTAAGTTGGTTGAAAACTAGCACTGTAGATTTAGGAAAGGAAATCCTGCAGTGGTACAACTAAGAATAATTAAAGACTAACTAATTATTCTGTCACCCAGCTGACAATTACAATGCATTCAACCAACTCTTAAATACTCACAACAAGCTACTTTACCCATAGTTAAACTGACAAAAGTTTAACGTTAACTCTGTTTCTCTCTCCACGGATGCTGCTTGGTTATTTCCAGCATTTTCTGTTTTTATATATGTCAAACTAAGTATACTAAGCTGCATAAAACACTTGGCCACACAATACAGAAGTGGACATTTTCAATTGTTTACTGAGTGTAGATGTGTGGAGGGATCAGCACATCCAAACTTCTCTCTGTCTTTGAAACTGGTATTGTGAAGGTCATCCGTGGAAAAGAAACTTACAGTGTGGGTGAAATGGAACAGAGGCATATTCCCTGGGTTTGTATCATTCTAATTTCACAGGTTGTCTGAGTAAATGGACTTTGAGCATAAATCAGTGACTGCTGTGCCACAGAATATGCCCCATTTTGCCTAAACAGGTAGAATGACCAGTTTAACTGTCCAGATTAATTTTATCAAGCACCTTTTCATTCCTGTACTTATGTCAAATCACAGGAGTAGCAACTCAGGCACTCACAGCAGCAAGTCTCACCACTGCACTCAACACTATTATCAGCACTTCAGCCGCCAGGGGTACTTATTCCAAATGGTTTTAGTGATATGGAAAAGGAATCATAAGGTTTTGTTGATTCTTGCAGTTGGGAAGAGGTCAGAGCTGGTGACTGAACAAGAGGCTGCCAAGATTTGCTGCGTGATTCTGACTTCATGGGCCATCTCTGAAATGAAACTCATTCAGGAGAACAAAGGATTGCGCCAGTCACCAATTGCTTTGAGGAGTATCATGTAAATGTTTGGAACACAGTTGGACATTGCTATGCAGCAAAGATTTCCAGCTTTGGAGGCTTCCATTGAGTACTGTACACTAATGACCACAAATAAACGGGCAGCAAGTCAAAAGGTTGCATTTCACAAATACTCCCACTGATGACCCTGAGACATTGAGCTTCATATTCTATGATGACACAATAGCAGCTTCAATGTACTTGAAGATCGTATCTATAAAATAATAAGTGAGCGATTAAGGAACTTCATGGCCGTGTGAAGCTCAGCTCTTGAACAGACCAGTGACTATTGAGAGAGTTCCATCTCTAACACAGGAACCCTACAAGCAGACAGAAGCTCCCGATTTGTTGCCAATCCCTGCCTCAAGTTTCTTCAAAGAGCAATACTCCCATTATGGGAATGAACAGCCAATTCCTGGCATATAGACAGGATCATATTCAGCGTACCACAGAAAGAATGTTTGTTTTAATAATTAAATGGGTATGCCACAAGAAAAGAATGAACCAATCAGGGCTTGGTAAACTTGTATTCCTACTAGTAGTGGCTGCTGAGCTTCTGCCAGTTCTTCCTCCTCATAATTGTCATTCCCACCTCTTCTGCTCCTCTTCTAACATTCCTTATTGCTGCTCATCTTTTTTCTCTTAATGGCTAACGGAGCACAGTCTTTCTCTCAACTCCCCATATTGTAGCGTACTCTGCAGACAACCCCTGGAAACCATGCAGTCTCATGCCCAATCATTTCAGATATTTATCAAGCAGCAACCTTCTCCGCTCATGAACACCATGGAGTGTTGGCCAGGCACATGACAGATCATGTGGATGCTGCATTTTTGATAAAATTCCATCACCTCTCTTACTGCTATACGTCAGCATCAATATTAGTGTTATTCATTGGCGTGGTATTAGTGGCCAATGATGAAGGGAAACCTAACTGCCCCTTCCCTAGTCACTTGTGATTTACTGAAAGGTCTCGCTACAGGAAGACAATTAATTTTTTTTCTGCGGTATGTGGCAATGGACACTGTTGCTGCTCAGTGGAGGGGGGGTGGGTGTTTAATTCCAGGAGATTGTATAATACGTTTATAGTTTCCTTGATGAGGCATATGCATTGACAACTTGCTTTTCACTGAGGTTGAAATCTGGCTGGCGAGAGAGACTCTGCCTGGGGTTAGAAATGGATACCTTTAGCCATCACCCTCAACCTTGACCTCCCTGGCCCTCCTCTGCTGCAGGTCAACTTCCTCCTTCAGCAAAATAAGACTTGATGAAACCCCCGTTGTGTGTAGATTGACTCTCACTGTTTCCAGTGTTTTTCCACATTTTCAGTGGTCCAGGATTATTGATTATTGATGCAGTGTCAGCATTTTATTACTGACCGGCGTGTTGACATACATTGAACCAACTCAGTTCTTGGAGGAAGGTAGGAGTTTGAGTAAAAATGTTATTTGTTTTTCTATTAATGTCACAGCACAACTTACAAGACAGAAACACTTATATAGTGCATCTCAAGGTCTTAATGCGGAGTAATTTCAATCCTGATATCTTGGCCCAATAAATTTAGCAATTTCTATATTATTGGAATTCTAAGACAGCCAAGTTAACAGGAGACAAGCTGCCTTAGTTTGTGTTTCTCTTGCAGTCATTAATTTTCTCTGATTAAAACTGTTTAAGATTCATGTGGGCTGCAACTTCTTCTAAAATAAAAGATGCTATTGACAAGAATGAGTAAGAAGCAAAATCTGGAAGGGACAGAGATAAAGTCTGAGCAGTTGATGATAAAAAATGATGATGTGCCTCTTTGGAACATTTTTTAAATCATGTTTTAGACTACAAAGTATGTTTCTGGGGTAATTTAGCCTGTGCTAAGGAGCTTGCATAAGAACTACAATCACTTCATGGTGTCTTTTGTCACTGGAGAGAGGTAATAATGACCGGATCTGGTGAGCACTCCCTGCCCTCGCCCCACCTGGTTAACTCCCTCGGGGGCCCGCAGAGAGGCCAGCAGTGAGAGTTATGGAAACACCATTTTCTCCGACAGCATCAGGTCTTCATGAAAAGGAGCCAAAGCTTCAAGTTAGACCTTTTCTTTATGCAGTAGGTCCAGTAGCAGACGATGTTCACCTAAGGCCGCGTGTGTAAGAGTCCACCAAGGATTTCTCTTTTGTTAATACAGCTTGTGACATCTATTTTAGACAAAGCAAAATTTAGTAATTCAACGAACATGTTTTAACCCACACTCACAAAGACCTGGGCAAATTAATTCAAGTATTCCTAACCGATTTACATCGCCTAGCTAGTTCATGAGGATATGGGCGCTGGAGGATAAGCTAAGTCATGATCACATAGTTGTGGGTCTCAAGGATGAAAAGCTCTCCAACTTTGTGCAAACCAAAGATGATCTTATTGGATAAAGCAGTCCAGCATGTGAGGCAGGCCGAGTTTAGAGTATTTAATAAGTTATAATTCATGGCGACTCTGAGGCTTCACATGACTTGGACAGGCCCATAGGCAGCAGCACCACTCCTATGAAAGTTGACCAAACCACAAGAAAGGGCAGGAGTTCCTGCTGGCAGCCATTTTAAAATTTTTGTGTTATGGGGCGAAAACCCAGCATTGGCACTAAGACTACTCAGCAGGGGGTGTGGAATGCTTCAAGTGTGACAAAACTGGACATTTCAAGAGCTTCTGCAAATTCAACAATTTTAACCAAAGTCCCGGACCAGCAAATATTTATGAAACATATTCCTTCCCAGAAATAGAAAGTCCAGAAAAAGACAGAACTACAGAGTCCCTAGGGGAAGTAGATAGTCTTAGCCCAGACTATTGGTCAGTTACAGTCCAAGTTCAAGGCTTCAATGCTGTTTTTAAAATTAATATTGGAGATGCTGTTAACATATTAGCAATGACTTCGACTGGCTTCAGCTGACCCTTTAACCATCATACGCCAAGTTACAAGGTCCAGGCAGCTTAGATCTTCCAATCAGAGGCTGGATTATTGCTCCTCTTCACTACAAGGGATGACAGGTCATCGATTTTTTCTATGTTCTTCACAATCAATGTACATCCAGATTGAGTGGCGATGTTGACATACTTCTAGGAATCCTGTAAAAACCAGATGATGCTCATCATTTGAATGACTCATTGGCCAGAAGTTTACAGCCCCTCCCACCTGGCAGTATATTACGATCCCACCGAACTGAATGGGGATTTAAATGGCTCACCACATCTGCCAGGACAGTTGTGGGGTGGTACATGCTGCAGTGGGGCTGTAAAACCCTGGCCACTGTCTTTCATGCCACCATCTTCAACTTTTATTTAGAAGCAGCGGAAGTTCACCCTTGAGAAGCTGAGGAAGTTTATACACTCAGCAGTAAGTTCCTTTCTTTCACAGAGACACCATCCACTAGACCCCGGGAAGAGATTGAAGTTATGAATCTCCCAGTTCTTCAGGATGTTAGGACAGAGGTGCTGGATACAGGAGGCACTGCAGCAGATGGTGACCATCCCCATGAAGACCTGCTGGACCTGAGTTGTCTCTTTCTAGAGAGGGATGAAGGTGAATCCCTAGCAGTGCTGAGTGACCTCTTGGAGATTGAGGTCCGAGAGAATGATTGATCTTTCTCATTGACAGGTGGGAGGGGCTGTAAACTTCTGGCCAGTGAGTCATTCAAATGATGAGCATCATCTGGTTTGTCCAGGATTCCTAGAAGTATGTCAACATCGCCACTCAGTCTGGATGTACATTGATTGTGAAGAAAATAGAAAGAATCAATGACCTGTCACCCCTTGTAGTGAAGAGGAGCAATAATCCAGCCTCTGATTGGAAGGCCTAAGCCGCCTGGACCTTATGAAGTCTCTATTGTCTTTTTAAAAGAATCATCGGTGCTTTTAGTGGCTGAGCAGCATTAGATCTCAGTTCCACTAAATCTACCAATGTATTATTTATGTTATCTCCTGTTGTTCATGAAGAGTTTTCCACAGAGAATGTTTTGACTGAGTCCAGGTCAGAGCCCATAGCCGATCACACTGTTAGAGAGCTGGTACCTTCCCAGGGTGAAGGTCAATTGTCACAATTCAGTCCCAGCTGAAAGTCTTCTCTGCAGAGCTGGAGGTCAGCACAGAAGCTGTACCAGAATGTTTAGCACTTCTGAGGCTGCAGAATCCTGTACAGTAATCTTGTCCCAGAGTTGATTTCCTGCAGGAAGTTCATCTCCTTACAGAAGGTGAGTCTGTCCTGCTTCATTATCCTCAGCAACTCTTCTCATTGCCCATTGCTGTACTCTGTCCACACAGTGACGTAACAGAACACATGACCCAGACCCAGAAGTCAATGTGGTGTTAAGCAGACATGAAAAGACCTAAGCATGGAGATAGCCCCTAGCCTGTACCCTTTACTGTACATCTGCAAATAGTCCAACTTATTAATAAATACTTACAGTTAACCTACTGAAGACTACAAAGACATCTTTAAGAGAAACCGTTCTGTAACCAACACTGTCTCAACATGGTGGCAGCACTGGGATCAAAAACCCTCAACTTCGTTGCAATTCTGAAACAAGTTGAGATGTTGGACAACTAAGAAAAAACTTCAGCAAAAATTCTGACCTGAGAGAAGCTCCCAACAGAAGCTGAAAATGTAGAGTAAATTCAACGGAAAATGCTTCAGGGAAAAGGTCTGGAAGCTGAAGGCACAGATTTTTACTGCAGCAGAAGACTCTGTTGAATCTCCCTTGGAAGTCCAGCTTCAGAGCACAGAGTCCATGGAGCCTGCAAGGGTGAGCTAAATCTTATAAAGTTCCAGGCTGCAGCTAGTCCTGGGAACGCCCTTCCCTAATTCAGTGTCAAAGGCGCTGTTGAAGGAAAGCTCATTGCCAAAACCTGATTCCCCAGTGGAACCCCAACACATGGCCTCCAAACTCCAAATAATTAATTATTTAAAGCTCTCAGCATCGTCACGACTATCCAGCTCATAAAACGTCAAGTGTATCTTTAAATTTAAACACCTCGTTGTTCAGCATAGCAAAATGCGGAGCCAAGGAAGTCAGTACACAGCTGGCCCAGGGCAGCCATTATTGAGAGTTTTCTTCAAGAAGCACACAGCTGTCATTTTGCAGAGCCCACCAAAACCAGCAATAGTGGGAAATCCCTTTGTCTCGGAAGCAATGGTGACACCATCTTGAAAACCTGTAAGCCCTTAAAGCTTTACGTACAATTTTAAAAGTTTTAACATGGATCACAATTCAGCACTTTCAAATCAATTTCGATTAACCCAAGTCCCAGACCAGTCACAAAATTAGGGACTTTATTTGAAAGGCTTCCTGACCTACAGCATAGCTTCAGACTTACACAGGAAGTCTGCGGACCAACAAGTTGAACAAGATTTAACTTAGGACAAGGCGTTCCAGATATTTAGACTGTCTGAACTCCACGAGCAGCACAGGACAATCTTAATGGAAGAGGATAAAACATGGGGCAGAAGCCTATCCTCAGTCCAGCTTATCAGGCCACAAAGACACAGGGACAATCCAAGTCAGGGAAAGTAATTCCCAAGCTGTCCAGTAGAGCGACCTTGCCAGCACTACGGTAAAAAGCATCCTCACTGGAGGAATCAGTGAGTACAGCCCAGTACTTCCACTGCAACAGGATTGGACACTATGGCTGGAATTTTCCAGCCCCACTGTTGTTGAGTGTCTTGGCGGGTGGAAGGGATGACAACAACATAACCAGAAGGCCAAAAGATGGTTTCGCATCAGTGTGAATGCACAGCGGGGTCATCCGATGATATCTGCCATGGCGGAATTCCAATCCCGCTGGAGGCCAGTGTAAACCCGCTTTGCATTCGCTAATGGGGTGCAAATAAGGCCCAACCAGAATCGTCCCCCACCCCATCCCCGAATTACCATTACGCCAGTGGGAAAACACGTTGGCCTAGAACACATCTGGACAAGTGCGATTTGCAGAAGTCGGGACTTACCGTTAAGGCCTTGCTCAGATTGCGGACATCCGAGGAGCAGAAGATGCTGGAACCCGAAAGCAACCTGACCCTTGGAGGAACAGGTGCATTGTGTGCTGGGTGGGTCCTCATGGAGAATGCTCTGCCACAAAGCAGCTTACAGAAGGTGGGAGGTGTCTGTTGATGTCTGGGGTCTGCTTCGGAACATCACGGTCTCGGCCATGGGCTGCTACGGATGATCGATGGGCGGGGGGAGAGGAAGGTGTACCAGGGTGAGGGGGTGGGGTGGCAAAGTTGGCGGTCGGGGGGGGGGTGAAGAAGTTGCTTGGAGGGGTGAGGTTGGGGGTGGTGCGGAATGAAGGTGTCAGGAGGTGAGGTTGGGAAGGGGAAGAAGGGAGCACGGATGGGGAAGAGGGTATATCGGAGAAAGTGCGGCGAGTGGGAGGTTGGTGTAAGGGAAGAAGTTCGGAGAGGGGAAGGAGCACATGAGGATGAAGGTGTGTGGGGGGAGGAGTGATATTGGAGCAGGGAAGGTGTTTGGAGGGGGAAGAATGTGTCCATAGGGAGGAAGGAGTCCGGAAGGGCAGCTGAGGTGGAGGGAGCAAGGGTGTGGGACGGATTAAGGGTAGAGGAGGGAGTAAGGGGTGGGGGATGTCCAGGTGAATGTGCAAGGGAAGGGTCTGTGGAGTCAATGACTGCTTCCTAGAGAGTGAACTGAGGGTGGGGGCAGTAGGAGGGGATGGTGAGTATGAGAGGAGGCAGGGGGAGTGGAAAGGGTGGGAGGGTGAGGGTGCGTCGGTAGCAGTAGCAGGGACGGCGAGGGTGGGGGCTCAGAGAAAGACAAGGACCCTGGGGCTGGGAAGGAAAAGGTCAGGGAGGTCAACGTGGAGGGGGTGGGATTCTCAGGAAGGCAGGGACCGTGCACGTTCACCTGGACATCCTGGAAAGAGAAGGGTTATGGTTGGTGGGTGAGAGTGGGGAGGTGGAAGGTGATGGGTGACTGGGGGAGGGGAAAGGACAGGGGAGCTGATCAAAAATCTGACTACGACCATCGTTATCGAAGTGGAAAGTGGGCAGAGATTGGGTGGGCTCAGGTGCCGCATGGGAGTGTGATCGGGGGGTGGGCGGAGATACAGGTCGGCTCAGATGGACAATCGATAGTGACCCCCAGCAGGCAGCATTGAAAATACTCAGGACAGTGAGGTGAGTGTGAAACGTGAAGGATCCGTGTGTGTGGGAGAGGCTTGTACGAGGCTCTGAAAGGCCCTGCCACACACACACTTCTCCCTTCAGGATCACTCGTGGTCCGGCTGAGTGCATCTGAACTGCTAGTGGGGGAGGGGGTTGGGGGGGCGATGCAGGGGGAGGATTTGCAAAGTCTGTCAATGAAGCTGAAAATTACACATTACTCAGTGAAAGTGAATATATTTTCAGATTATAAACTGACAGGAATTGTCCCAGCTTTGCACTGAGTACAGTAGTGCTTGGGAAAAAGGACAATTTACCCGATGGCTGCAATGGTAGCTTTTCATGCCGTATTGTCCCATTCCTGCCTCATTAGTTATGCATTCCCGGGAAACATGCCAGGTCGCTGATGAAACGGCCTCTGATTTGCCCCCCCATTGTCACCTCAGGCCTTCAGTAAACCAGGCGCCAAATTTAAAGGCCGCCCTTGCACAGAGCTGGCACTTCTCAAGGGATAGGAAGCTGCTGAGAACTGATGGCTGCCAAAGGGAGGAAACAGGCTGCCCCCAGTCTTAGCACTGTCTCCCTCAAATGCCTACTGGACGCAGTGAAGTTCTCTACCCCCACTCTGGGCCAACGCCAGCAAGCAAGGTCACCAATCCAGCATGTGAGGCAGTGGCAGTGGTGGTCAGCACCAACACCCTGCAAAAGAGGACAGCCACCCAGTGCCGAAAGAGGATGAATGATTCTGTCAGGGTGCGTCACTCTTCTCATCACTCTCAACTCACACACTCACAAACCCATCACAATCTAAAGGGCCCTCACTCATTGCCAGTTCAAGGGACACCACCTTTTACTCTCTCACACTCACCTTCATTTGCCCTACAGATTGGGTTCTCATCCTGTCCATGGCACCACTCACCACCCACACATACCAGACATCCTTGTTATCTGGCCTGTCAGGCCTCCTGCTTACACTCTCTCCATCTCTATTCATTCAGGACAAGCAGGCACCCAACAAAATGCAGAGGTTGCAGACTGGTACAGGAGTGCGTGAAATCAAAGTCCTCATGGCCTTTGAAAATAGTCATCCAACTGGTTGGCCTAAATCTGGACCGTTCCTGTGCTGATGGTGAGGTTAGCGGTGCTCAGCCAATTCAGGATCCAGCAGTGCAACATCCATCAGACAACTACGCTGTGAGTCAGTTCCCCTGTTCTGCACTCCCCTGCCATTCACTAATTATTTCTCTTTGCTCTCGCAAGGAAGCAGCCGAGGGGGGTCCACTACCCAGGTCCTTGTGTCAATCCCCAAAGACACCTCAGAAGAAGAATCTGATCTCACCCTCATTGAAGACCCGTCACAGCGCTCGTCCACACCCTCCACCAGTGCAGAGACATACACCTCGGTGTGACCTAGCTCGGAGTTACAATCTGGTGAGCACATCGTACTTTCTGATCCACAGCAGGCGGCGGTAGGGACTTCCCAGGTTTCTGGCACTCGGAGGACTGCCGGAGGCCAGAGATTTGCTGAGTCTGAGTCAGATGATGAGCCTCTGGACTCGGACATGCCACAGTTGTTGGAGCTGCAAAGACCAGCTCGGGAACATCAGGAAGGGATGTCCACTGCACTCCTCAGATTGCAAGGCACAATAGCTGATTCCCTCTGCCTTCAGTTTGAGGTGATAGCGCCAGCATGCCAAAGCACCAAGGTCAACACTGGTAGGATGGTGGCCGTCATGGATACCTTGGTCTAGGACATTGGTCCTACACTGCTGTGCGGGCTGAACACCATCACTGACGCCATAGTTGGCCTCCAACAGCATCAATGTGAGAGGGGTGTGGGGCAGCTCTACCTCACTCCAGCTCCCTATTTTCCTCAAGGAGTACCCAGAGGGCAGAGGATCAACAGGTGCACACCCCGGGGCCATCCACCCATGTTATTCTGGGAGTGCTCAACCCATCCGAACCCTATCTTCCTGTGACCTCAGCAGCTCCAGCTCCACAGGCCGAGGAGGGTGCCACTGCCGCACAGCGGGTCTCCGAAAGCAATCCAGGGCCCTCCAGGTTTCAGCTCTCCAGGGGATGCCCGCCAAGGCAGACAGGGCCTAGCAGTCAGAAGGCTGCCTCCACCTCCACTGTGGGTGTCAGGGGAGCATCAAGACGTAGCAGCAAGGTTGGGAAGGTTAAGAAGATGTAGTTACACAGCCTGGGCACGGGTGTTAATCACTTGTACATAATGTTCACTATTGTAAATAAATTCACAAGAATGTCTCCCTGCCTGTGGCTCCTTTTTCTGATGATGTCGTGAAAGCGATATTTTGCCTTCCTGTCAGATTGTTTGCTTACACCCACCGTGACGCCCGGCGCCAAAGAGGACAGGAAATTTAGCCAATGTGTCCACTTGTGCAACCACTTGTTATCAGAATTTCTTAACTTTTCTAGGCTTACAGCTTCCTCTAGGTGCTGCCCTGACATCCGCAGCAGGGGTGGAGACAGCCTGTGCAATGGTTGGCCCTGTTGCCTCTGATGACTTTGGTGTGGGTCCTCTGGAAAGTCGAGGACTTGAGGGCTCCGGCTTGTTTTGTCTGTCCTCCTGTGGCTGCCCTGAGGGCTCTACTCCCTCAGCGGTGACAGAGGGCGAAGTTCAGGGGGTCACTGGCAAAGGGGACTCGGACGAAGCAGACAGCCTCTGAGATTCCTGAGTGGATGACCCAGGGGTGTGTAGCTGCTGCCCCTCCCTTTGGGCCCCAGCCTGACTACTTGGGGGGAATGAACAAGAGGGAAAAACATACTTAATCTCATCCTCACCACAGAGTGTGAGAGGAGGACCCTGGGACAGGCAGTCAGCAGCTCCTAGAGGAGAGTGCCAGAGGAGGACTTTTTCCTACCTGTTAGAGCGGAAGTGTGACATCAAAGGAAAACAGGTAGGTGATAGGTGGGTATCTTTTATGTCTCATTGCCAGAACTTGCCAACAAGCAGCAAGATGTAAGTTGGCTGGTGATGAGAAAGGCCCTCCCCATCAGATCCTTCCTACATGCCAGAGTCTCACCCGTTCTGCTTGTTGCCCTCGAGGTGGCTGTGGTGAGGACGAGACTGTTGTTTACCTCATTGTGGATTGTGCCTTTGCAAAGAAGGTCTGGAGAGAGATGCAGTGGTTTCTGTCAAGGTTCATCTCAATCAGTGCTGTGACACAGGACTCTGTGCTCTACGGGCTG
This sequence comes from Carcharodon carcharias, assembly GCF_017639515.1. Taxonomy (NCBI): domain Eukaryota; kingdom Metazoa; phylum Chordata; class Chondrichthyes; order Lamniformes; family Lamnidae; genus Carcharodon; species Carcharodon carcharias. The sequence continues at coordinate 143,687,449 of NC_054479.1, forward strand.
TTCCCAGGGGGACACACTGAGACAAACATCAGCTGCAGCTGGAGGATCATCAACTCGGTGAAAGACGCTCTTTGGTCTGTCCAAAACTTGTTGGTCTTCCAGCGGGAAGTGCTGTCCCCAACCGAGTGTTGCAGACTGGCACATTCCAAGGTCCACGACTACGTGCTGAGGGACGCACTAAAGCTTGGGGCAGCCGCTTCAAAGACGCAATGAGGAAGGGTCAGTGTCTAAGACCTTTCTGCCATTGTGCACTGAGGGACTGGGAACTGTATAGACCCCTCGGGCTGTACAGCTCACATTGATTGTATGTAGTGAATACTAATTGTATTATAATTGTATTGAAGCACCTCAGAGTGTAACATGATGTATGTCGATAACTCCAATCCCATTGCACTGTCTGACTGTCTGTAATGACCATATTGAAATGACTGTAATATTCATTGATTGTATTCAAGCACCTCGTGATCCATGTGTAAAAGTTGAATCTGATTGCACTTTTCGTGATGGTGATTTAGAAATGTTTTATAATGTCCTTTCAAATATTTTATGAATAAAGTATATTTTTCAAAAAAATCAGTGTCTCTTTTGATTGGCCAAGTGGTTTAAATCAGGAGACGTTGTTGCAGCTGAAGAATACAGTTAAGAAATTCACTTATAAAATTTTTAACATTCAAGTTAATTAATTAAATAGAATAGAAATGGCTGGACAGTTGATGTGTTGCAGCTGTTGTATGTGGGGGCTGGTGGGAGCCGGTGTGATCCACAGTAACCACATCTGCAGCAAGTGTTGGCTGCTCGAGGAACTTCAGCTCAGAGCTGATGAGCTGGAGTCTGAGCTGTGGACACTGCGACTCATCAGGGAGGGGGAGAATTCACTGCACACTGTGTTTCAGGAGATAGTTACACCTCTTAGAATAATTACATCAAATTTGGACCATGGTCAGGGACAGGAGGATGTGACTGCAAGTGAGGCAGGTATGGGGGTCCAGAATTTAGCTTTGGAGGAGCGTCAGCCATTGCCCTTGTCCAATAGGTACGAGGTTCTTGCTGCCGGTGTGGACGAGGACACAGACTGCAGGGAGGATGAACAAACTGCCCACAGCACTGTGGTACAGAGAGCCATTCAAGGGGGGGAGAGAAAAGAGAAATGTAGTACTAATAGGGGATGGCATAGTTAGGGGAATAGACACTGTTCTCTGCAGCAAAGACAGTGAGTCCCAAAGGCTGTGTTGCCTACGTGGTGCCAAAGTTAAGGACATCTCTTCTTGGCTGGAGAGGAACTTGGAATGTGAGGTGAAGGATCCAGTTGTTGTGTTCCGTGTAGGTACCAATGACATAGGCAGGACTAGGAAAGAGGTTCTGCTGAGGGACTACGAGCAGATCAGGGCTAAATTAAAAAGCAGAACCTCAAAAGTAATAATCTCCGGATTACTACCTGAGCTACATACAAATTGGTGTGGGGTAAATAAGATTAGAGAGGTAAATGCGTGGCTCAGAGATTGGTGTGGGAGGAATGGGCCCTGATAACCTTCAACCCCACTTTCTGGGCTTTTCCCCATACCCCTTGATTCCCTTACTGATTAAAAATCTGTCTATCTCCACTTTGAATATACTTCATGACTCAACATCTACAGCCCCCTGCAGCAGAGAATTCCACAGATTCACCAACCTCTGAGAGAAGAAATTCCTCCTCATCTCTGTCTTAAAAGAGTCACCTCTTACTCTGAGATTATACCCTCTGGTCTTAGACTGTCCCACAAGGGGAAACAACCTCTCAGCATCTACCCTGTCAAGCCCCCTAAGAATCTTATATATTTTTAATAAGGTCGCCTCTCATTCTTCTAAACTCCAATGAATACAGGCCCAACCTACTCAACCTCTCCTCATAAGAAAATCCTTCCATACCCAGGATCAACCGAGTGAACCATCTCTGGACTGCCCCCAATGCCAGTATATCTTTCTTTAGATAAGGGGATTAAAACTGTTCACAGTATTGTAGATATGGTCTAACTAGTGTCTTGTATAGTTTTAGAAAGACTTACATATTTTTATACTCCATTCCCTTTGAAATAAAGGGCAATGTTTCATTTGCCTTCCTAATCCCTCTGTGCTGCAGCCTTCTGCAGTCTTTCTCCATTTAAATAATATTCAGCTCCTCTATTCTTCCTGTCAAAGTGCATAACTTCAATTTTTCCTACATTATATTCCATCTGCCAAACTCACTTAACCTGTCTCTATCCCTCTGTAGACTCTTTGTATCATCCTCACCACTTGCCTTCCCATCTATTTTTGTGTCATCTGCAAACTTGGTGATCTTGGCTCTTTATCTGAATGCATGCTGCATTTGTAACAAGATAGGTGAATTGACAGCACAAATAGAAATAAATTAATATGACTTGATAGCTATTACAGAGACGTGGTTGCAGGGTGACCAAGGCTGGGAACTCGATATTCAAGGGTATTCGATGTTACAGAAAAATAGGCAAAAAGGAAAAGGAGGTGAGGTTACTTTGTTCATAAAGGAAAGTATCAGTGTGGTGGTGAGTAGTGATATAGGTGCTATAGATCATGATGTGGAATCAGTTTGGGTGGAAATAAGGAATAGCAAGGGAAATAAGTCACTGGTGGGAGTCATCTTTAGTCCCCTGAAGAGTTGCCTCACTGTAGGACAAAGTATAAATCGGGAAATAATGGTGGTGTGTAAGAAGGGCACTACAATTGTCATGGGTGATTTTAATCTGCATATTGACTGGACAAATCAGATTGGCAGAAGTAACATGGAAGATGAATTTGTAAAGTGCATCAGGGATATTTTCTTAGAGCAATATATTGTAGAACATACCTAGGAACAGGCTATTTTAGACCTAGTAATGTGTAATGATGTGGGATTAATAATTGACATCATAGTTAAGGATCCTTGAAGGGATAGTGATCACAACATGGTAGAATTTCAAATTCAGTTTGAGGGCAAGCAACTCGGGTCTCATACCAGTGTCCTAAACTTAAGGACAATTACAGAGGTATGAGGAAAGAGTTATCTAAAGCGTGCTGGGAAAAATAGAACAAGGGAAGGTCAGTGGAAGAGCAGTGGCAGACATTAAAGCAGATATTTCATAATGCTCAGCAAAAATTCATCCCGGTCAAAAAGAAGGACTCGATGAAAAGGATGAACCATCCGTGGCTAACGAAGGTGGTCAAGGAGACTATCCAATCAAAAACTAAGGCATACAAAGCGGTGTAAACTAGCAGCCAAAGGATTGGGAATTTTTTAAGAACCAGCAGAGGATGACTAATAAGCTAATAAAGAGGGAAAAATTGATTATGAAAGTAAATTGGCAAGAAATATAAAAACAAACAGCAAGAGGTTTGACAGGTATATAAAAAGAAAGAGTGTGGCTAAAGTGAGCATGGGACCCTTGGAGGATGCGACTGGAGAATTGATAATGGGGAACAAAGAAATGACAGATTATTTAAACCAATATTTTGCATCAGTCTTTACAGTGGAAGACACGATAAATATCCCAAAGATATCAGATAAACAAGGGACTAATGGGAGGAAAGTTCTTGTAATAGTCTATCACAAAGGAAAAAGTATTTGACAGACTAATGGAACTAAAGGCACACAAGTCACCGGGACCTGATGACCTGCTTCTAAGGGTTTAAAAGGAAGCAGCTGCAGAGATAGTGGAGGCATTGGTCAAAATATTCCAGAACTCACTGGATTCCGAGAGGGTCCCAGCAGATTGGAAAACTGCTAATGTGACGTTCCTGTTCGAGAAGGGGGGGAGACAAAAAACAGGATACTATAGGCCAGTCAGCCTAACATCTGTAGTTGGGAAAATGCTAGAGTCTATTATTAAAGAAGAAATAGCAGGATTTAGAAAAGCTTAACACAATCAAACAGAGTCAACATGGTTTTGTGAAAGGAAAATCATGTTTGACAAATTTGCTAGAGTTCTTTGAGGATATAACAAGCAGAGCTGATAAAGGGGTGCTGGTAGATGAAGTGTATTTGGATTTACAGGAGGCATTCGATAAGGTGCCACCTGAAAGGTTATTGCACAAGATAGGAGCTCACAGTATTGGGGGTAACGCATTAGCATGGATTGAGGATTGGTTAACGCACAGAAGACAGTTGGGATTAATGGGTGTTTTTCAGGTTGGAAAGACGTAACTAGTGGAGTTCCACAAGGATCAGTCCTAGGGTCTCAATTATTTACTGCCTATATTAATGACTTGGAGGAGGGGGCAGAGTGTAATGTATCCAAATTTGCTGATGATACAAAAATAGGTGGGAGGGCATGTTGTGACGGTGACATAAGGAATCTGCAAAGGGGATATAGATAAGTTGAGTGAATGGGCAAAAACTTGGCAGATGAAGTTTAATGTCAGAAACTTTGAGGTCATGCACTTTGATAGGAAAAATCAAAAGGCAGACTTATTTATTTGGATAGATACTCCAAAAAAGTGCAGCACAGGGATCTGGATGTTCTTGTGCATGAAACACAAAAAGTTAGCATGCAGATGCAGCAAGTAATTAAAAGGGTGTCATGACACAGCAGTTGGTAAAGGTTGAGTTATTTAAAATCGCAGAGGGAAACTTTAAACAACTGTCATAACCTAGATTTTTAATTGGTATGTTTGAGATGCAGGAATAAAAACTGAATTCAGGAATTAAAACCACCAAGCCTCAAGACGTTTTTATACAAATGAAATTAAACATTTAGTAATTTAACAAGGTATTAAACACATACACATGTTTATAAATTACTACTATAATAACTATTAAATAAATCCCCAAATTACTCACTCCCAGGTAATCTTCCCCAAGGCAACAATAACCCATAGGCGTAAATAGACACCAGGCAAAGTACATTTTATCTTATGAATTCAAAATGATTTTCCTTTCAAATTGGTTCCTTCGAGTAATTGTAGGCTTACAGGCAGCATGCCTCTGGCTCACACACAAAACTCTTTTCTATATGTACCTAGCCTTCCCTTTGAATGTAAATTCTCATTGTATCACCAGGCCTTTTGAATTCCACCTCTTCTAACAAGAAAACCCCTTTCATAGTACCAATTTTATTAGTGATATAAACATATTGCTTGGTGTCTCCTCACTAGGTTCAAGATTTCACTCTCATTCTTTGAATGGTTTATTCAACAAAATGCAAATTTACTCTTTACCATAACTTCCTTACTGTTTAACATCTCAAAACTACTATACACCGAAGCACCCAGACTAGCTGGCTTTAATCAATTAAGACACACACACACTCACACACAAACACAGACCTACTACAAGTCCAATTTAAAATAATTTCCAGTAACATTACATATCTTAATATCTTCATGACAGAAGGCAAATTGAATTTTGGCCTATATTGCTAGGGGGTTGGAGTTTAAAAATAAGGAAGTCTTGTTACAACTGTGTACAGTTTTCATGAGTCCACACCTGGATACTGTGTACAGTTTTGGCCCCTGTATTTAAGAAAGGATATACTGGCATTGGAATCAGTTCAAAAGAGATTCACTGGGCTGATTCCTGGGATGAAGAAAGGCTAAATATGTTAGGCCTTTATTCATTAGAGTTTAGAAGAATGAGGGGTGATCTTATTGAAACGTTCAAGATTCTGAGGGGGCTTGACAGGGTAGATGTTGAGAAGATGTTTCCACTATTGGAGGAAACTCGAACTAGGGGACATAGTTACAGAATAAGGGGACACTCATTTAAAACTGAGATGTGAAGGAATTTCTTCTATCGGAGGGTAGTGAATGTCTGGAATTCTCTATCTCAGAGAGTTGTGGATGCTAGATCACTGAAAGTAATTAAAGAGGAGGTAGATAGATATTTGAAATATTGGGGAATTGAGGGCTATGATGAGTTGGCATGAAAGAGGAGTTGAGGCCTGAGGCAGATCAGCCATGATCTTATTGAATGGCAGGGCAGGTTTGAAGGACTGAAGGCATACTCCTGCTGCTATTTCTTAAGTCCTGATTGTCTTTTTTATTCATTCACGGGATGTGGGATTTGCTGGTGGGTCCAGCATTTATTGCCCATCCCTAATTGCCCTTAAGAAGGTCGAGGTGAGCTGCCTTCTAGAACTGCTGCAGTCCATGTGGTATAGGTACACCCACAGCTGTTAGGGAGGGAGTTCCAGGATTTTGACCCAGCGACAGTGAAGAAATGGCAATGTATTTCCAGGTCAGGATGCTGAGTGACTTGGAGGGGAATGTCCAGGTGGTGGTGTTCCCGTTTATCTGCTGCCTTTGTCCTTTTAGGTGGTAGCGGTCTTGGGTTTGGAAGGTGCTGCCGAAGGAGCCTTGGTGAATTCCTGCAGTGTGTCTTGTAGATGGTACACACTGTTGTTACTGTACGTCGGTGGTGGAAGGAGTGAATGTTTGTGGATATGGTGCCAATCAAGCGGGCTGCTTTGTCCTGGATGGTGTCAAATTTCTTCGGTGTTGTCGAAGCTTCTCTCATCCAGGCAAGTGGAGAGTATTCCATCACATTCCTGACTTGTGCCTTGTAGATGGTGGACATGCTTTGGGGAGTCAGGAAGTGAGTTACTCATTGCACGATTCCTAACCTCTGACCTGCTCTTGTAGCCACCATGTTTGTATGGCCAGTCAGTTCAATCTCTGGTCAATGGTAACCCCCAGGATGTTGATAGTGAGGGATTCAATGATGGTAATGCCATTGAACATCAAGGGTCAATGGTTGAATTCTCTCTTGTTGGAGATGGTCATTGCCCGACACTTGTGTGGCTCGAATGTTACTCGCTACTTGTCAGCCAAGCCTGGATATTGTCCAGGTCTTGCCGCATTTGGACATGGACTACTGAGGAGTCGTGAATGGTGCTGAACATTATGCAGACATCAGCAAACATCCCCACTTCTGACCTTATGATGGAAGGAAGGTCATTGATGAAACAGCTGAAGGTGGTTGGGCCAAGGACAGTAACCTGGGGAATTCCTGCAGTGATGTTCTGGAGGTGAGATGACTGACCTCCAACAACCACAACCATCTTCCTTTGTGCTAGGTATGACTCTGACCAGTGGAGAATTTTCCCCTGTTTCGCATTGACTCCAGTTTTGCTAGGGCTTCTTGATGCCACACTCAGTCAAATGCTGCCTTGATGTCAAGGTCAGTCACTTCTCACCTCACCTTTGGAGTTCAGCTCTTTTATCCATGTTTGAACCAAGTCTGTAACGAGGTCAGGAGCTGAGTGGCCCTGTTGGACCCTAAACTGGGCATCAGTGAGCAGGTTACTGCTAAGCAAGTGCCGCTTGATAGCACTGTTGATTACTCCTTCCATTAATTTACTGATGACTGAGAGTAGACTGATGGGGTGGGAATTGGATGGGTTGGATTTGTCCTGCTTTTTGTGTACAGGACATACCTGGGCAATTTTCCACATAGCCGGGTAGATGCCAGTGTTGTAGCTGTACTGGAACAACTTGGCTAGGGGCGCAGCAAGTTCTGGAGCTCAAGTCTTCAGTACTATTGCCAGATTATTGTCAGGGCCCATAGCTTTTGTAGTATCCAGTGCCTTCAGCTGTTTTTTGACATCACCTGGAGTGAATTGAATTGGCTGAAGACTGGCATCTGTGATGCTGGGGACCTCAAGAGGAAGATAAGATGGATCATCCACTCGCTACTTCTGGCTGAAGATTGTAGTGAATGCTTCAGCCTTATCTTTTACACTGATGCGCTGGGCTCCTCCATCATCGAGGATGGGGATATTTGTGGAGCCTCCTCCTCCAGTGAACTGTTTAATTGGCCACCACCATTCATGACTGGATGTGGCAGGACTGCAGAGCTTAGATCTGATCCGTTGGTTGTGAGATCACTTTGCTCTGTCTATCACTTGCTGCTTATGCTTTTTGGCACACAAGTAGTCCTGTGTTATAGCTTCACCAGGTTGACACCTCATTTTTAGGTATGCCTGGTGCTGCTCCTGGCATGTCCTCCTGCACTCTTCACTGAACCAGGGTTGATCCCTTGGCTTGATGGTAATGGTAGAGTGGGGGATATGTCAGGCCATGAGGTTACAGATTGTGTTCGAGTACAATTTTGCTGCTGCTGCTGGTAATGGCCCACAGCACCTTATGAATGCCCAGTCTTGAGTTGCTAGATCTGGTTCAAAATCTATCCCATTTAGCACAGTGATAGTGCCACACAATACGATGGAGGGTATCCTCAATGTGAAGGAGGGACTTTGTCTCCACAATGACTGTGCGGTGGTCACTCCTCCTGGATACTGTCAAGGACAGATGCATCTGCAGCAGGCAGGTTGGTGAGGATGAGGTCAAGTATGATTTCCCTATTGTTAGTTCCCTCACCACCTGGCACAGACCCAGCCTAGCAGCTATGTCATTTAGGACTCAGCCTGCTCGGTCAGTAGTGGTGCTACCGGGCCAATCTTGGTGATGGACATTGAAGTCCCCTACCCAGTGTACATTCTGTGCCCTTGCCATCCTCAGTGCTTCCTTCAAGTGATGTTCAACATGGAAGAGCACTGAATCATCAGCTGAGGGAGGGCGGTATGTGGTAACCAGCAGGAGGTTTCCTTGCACATGTTTGACTTGATGCCATGAGACTACATGGGATCAGGAGTCAATGGTGAGGACTCCCAGGGCAACTCCCTCCTGACTGTATGCCACTGCGTTGCCACCTTTGTTGGGCCTATGCTGCCAATGGGACAGGACATACTCAAGGATGGTGATGGTGGTGTCTGGGACATTAGCTGTAAGGTATGATTCCATGAGGATGACTATGTCAGGCTGTTGCTTGACTAGTCTGTGAGGCAGCTCTCCCAATTTTGGCACTAGCCCCCAGATATTAGTAAGGAGGACTTTGCAGGGTTGACAGGCTGCGATTGCTGTTGTCTTTTCCGGTGCCTAGTTCAATGCCGGGTGGTCTGTCCAGTTTCATGCCCTTTTTTGTGACTTTGTAGCTGTTGGTTACAACTGAGCGGCTTGCTAGGGCATTTCAGATGGCATTTAAAGAGTCAACCACATTGCTGTGTGTCGGGAGTCACCAGACCAGGTAAGGACAACACATTTCCCTAAAATAAACTAGTGAACCAGATGGGTTTTTACAACAATGTTTTCATGGCCATCATTAGACTTTTAATTCCACATTTTTATTGAATTCAAATTGCATTATCTCCCACTCCCACCATCTGCTGTGGCAGGATTCGAACCCTGGTCTCTCTGGATTAATAGTCCATCACCCCCCTGACTTCTTTGAGAGAAACCATTTTGTAACCAACAAAGACATGTGTGGCTCTCATTATTGCCTACAGAAAATAGGCAGTCCTCCCAAAATATCATTGGGAAATCATCTCTTCTTCTCCTCGCAGTCTTACAAAAAGTTGGTTGTTTCTTCCTTTGCCATCAAAGTCCATTGAAATCTCAGATCTTCAATGCCTTTTCAGTCTTCGATACAGCAGTGGATGATACAGCTGTGATAGTTTTCCCTGGAGTTGAATGTAATTCTTCCTCTGAAGTTTCTTCCCAGAGTCCTTTGTGAGAGAAACAATTTCCTCAGAGCATTCTGAGTTCCTCCTGAGAGGGTGGTGGAGGCAGGTTCGATTGAGGTACTCAAAAGGGAATTGGATTGCTACCTGAGAAGAGAGAATGTGCAAGGTTACGGGGATAAGGCAGGGGAGTGGAACTAGGTGGAATGCTCTTTCAGAGAACCAGTGCAGACTTGATGGGCCAGATGGCCTCCTTCTGCACTGTAAAGATACTGTGACATCTCAGTTACTCATTGGTTATGCTCTCTGAAGCATTAGGAAGTTCTGTTAAGTGTGTTTTTGATGAGCTGTAAGGTTGTGTGATGGGTTGGCAATGACTGGGTTGATGGACAACACTTTGTGGCTTACACCTTACACCTATCTGATAAAAGATACTGTTGGCTACTATTATCCTGCCAGCTTCCTCTGCATTTGTTTCTGTTCACCGATTATGTGGGTATGTTATACACCTCCTTCCAGGACTGTAGAGCTGCTATCTCATGGGGAGTGTGTACTGGACTGTTAAGCAACATAATTCTCTTCACACCCATTTAATGCAGCAACATCAAACACCTGGTTCATAAACAGTGCTGCTGCTTCAGTTTCCCACAGACTCAAGTTTTCTGTCTCTGGTTTTGCTTGATCTTTCTTTTTGCCTGACATTTCTTTCCTGAAATACAAACTTTACACAGGCTGACAGATTTGAAATGTTTTAAGAAGACTGAAACAATTTTTGCTTCAATATATGGCCACTTATCTTTAAGTGGCTGTGCACTTTAAATCTTGGCTGTGGCCCTTTTTTATATAATTTCCTATTTTCCCCTGCGCCTTTACATATGAACATACCAGCGAGGAGCAGGAGTAGGTCACTTGACCCTCCGAGTCTGCTCTGCCATTCAATAAGATCATGGCTGATCTGAATGTAACCTCCTGCCACCCCGATAAGCCTTTACCCCCTTGTTTATCAGGAATCTACCTAGCTCTGCCTTGAAAATTTTCGAAGACCCTGTTTCCACTGCCTTTTGAGGAAGGGAGCTCCAAAGGCTCATGACGCTCCTCCTGAAAAAAAATCCTTCTCATCTCTGTCTTAAATGGGCGATCTCCTTACTTTTAAACAGTGACCCCTAGTTCTAAATCCTCTCCACCTCCACCCTGTCAGGATCTTAAAGGTTTCATTTCAAGTTGCCTCTTACTCTTCTAAACTCCAGTGGCTATAAGCCTAACCTGTCCAATTTTTCCTCATAAGACAACACGCCCATTCCTGGGAATAGCTTAGTAAACCTCTTGTGATTGAAGTTTCTTGAGTTCCTCCCTCCCATCCAATTTCCCCAGTTTCACTTTCTATAGGATCAACACTCACTTTGTTAACTTTTCTTATTTAGGTATCTATAGAAACTCTCACTACCCATCTTTATATTTCTAGCAAGCTTTCTCATGTACTCTAATTTTTCCCTCCTTAGTAATCTTTTTTGCCGCTCTTTGAAGTTCTTTATATTCTCTCCAATCTTCTGACCTGCCACCCACCTTTGCACAATTATATGCTTTTTCTTTTAGCTTGATACTGTTTTAACATTTTTAGTTAACGACGGATGGTGGGCCCTCCCTTTGGAATGTTTCTTTCTCATTGGATTGTATCTATTCTGTACATTCTGAAATATCCCTTTAAAGATCTGCCACTGTATCTCTATTGACCTATCTCTTAAAATTATTTGCCAGTTCACTTTAGTGAGCTCTGCTTTCATTCCTACATAATTGCCCTCATTTAAGTTTAAAATACTAGTCTTGGACCCACTCTTCTCTCCCTCAAACTGCATGTAAAATTCAATCATATTATGATCATTGTTACACAGGGGTGTCTTCACTAGAAGGTTATCAATTAATCCTAACTCATTGCACAATACCAAGTCTAGTATAGCCTGCTCTCTGGTTGGCTCCAGAATGTGTCATTCTGGAAACTCTCCCGAAAACATTCTCTGAACTCCCCATCTAGGGTACCTTTGCCTATCTTTTTCCTGTCTATATATAGATTAAAATTCTGCATGATTATCGCCGTACTTTCTGATAAGCTCCCATTACCTCTTCCTTTATACTCTGTCGTACCATATGGTTACAATTAGGAGGCCTGTACACTACTCCTACAAGTGACTTCTTGCCTTTATCGTTCCTCATCTCAACCCAAACTGTTCCTACACCCTGGTCTCCTGAACTTAGGACATCCCTTTCTAATGCACTAATACCATCATTAGTTAACAGAGCCACCTCTCCACCTTTCCCTAGCATCCTGTACTTCCTAAAGGTCATGTACCCTTCAATATTCAGGTCCCAAACTATGACATCCTGCAGCCATGTCTCTGTAATGGCTATCAGATTGTACTTATTTATTTCTATTTGCTTTGTCAATTCATCTGTTTTGTTTCAAATGTTATGTCTATTCAGACACAAAGCCTTTAGTTTTGTCCTTTTATTACCTTTGTACCCTCTGGCCTTGACTGTTGTTTTACTCTTAGATTTGTACTCTCTGTCCCTTCCTGTCACGTTCTGTTTATCAGTTCCCATATTAATTCCTGTCTCTCTTGACTTGTCTCTACTGTTTGGTTTACCACATCTTCCCAAATTTGATCCCTTGCCCCCACTATTCAGTTTAAAACTCTCTCTACTCCCCTTGTTATGTGGCTCGCTAAAACACCGGTGCTAACACAGTTCAGGTGTAAACTGTCCCAATGGTACAGATCCCACTTTCCCCAGTACTGGTACCAACACCCCATGAACCAGAACCCACTTCTCCCACACACCAGTCTTTGAGCCCTGCATTCATTTATTTAATCTTATTTGTCCTATGCCAATTTGCACATGGCTCAGGTAATAACACAGAGATTATTACCTTTGTGGCTCTACTTTTCAATTTAGTGCCTAGGTCCTCATACTCTCTATGCAGAACCTCTTTTCTAGTTCTACCTTTGTCATTGGTACCTACGTGGAGCACAACAACTTCCCCCTCCCACTGCAAGTTCCTCTCCGGCCCTGAGCAGATGTCCCGAACCCTGACACCAGGCAGACAACACAGTCGTCTGGACTCTCGTTCTTTGCTGCTGACAAGTATCAATCCCCCTCACTATACTCCCCCCTGCTACCACTACATTCCTTTTTGCTCCCCCCCACTTGAATGGCTTCCTGTCCCACGGTGCCATGGTCAGTTTGCTCATTCACCCTGCAGCCCCCACTCTCATCCAAACAGGCAGAGAGAACTTCGAACCCATTGGACAATTACAAAGGCTCACAGCCCTGCACTTCTGCCCTCTGGGTGTCCAGACCTGCCTCACCCAAAGTTACACCCTCCTGTCCCTGACCACTGACCAAATCAGAAGACCCTATGTTAAAGGGTGTGACTGCCTCCTGGCACAAAGCGTCCGGGTAACTTGCACCTTCCCTGATGTGTTGCAGTGTCTGTGGCTCAGCCTCCAGCTCAAAGACTTTGAGCTGAAGCTTCTTGAGCTGCAAACACTTAACGCAGACGTGTTTCCCCGGATCTCAGTGGCTCCCACGTGTTGCAACCTCGACACATCACCTGTCCTGCTATCCTTAATGTGTTTTAATTAGTTACTTAATTATATTATTTACTTATTTATTTTCCTTTTATCTACTTTATTAACCTCATCACCGATTACGTAACCACTTACTGTAACATTCAAAACTATTAATTGCGATTCAAATAAGTAGAATAGAATAGAATAACTTACCAGTTTTCCATCAATCAGCTTCTTTCCCTGTACCCAAGTAAGAACCAGCTACTGGAGGCTGAAAAAAGGTAGAAAAAGGAGCACATCCTGGTCCTCTTCACCGAACCCCCTCTCTCACTAAACTCCCGCTTTACACTCTGTGCACCCAATGTAGCACTCTCAGTGCAGACGAAGTAGCGCTGAGAACAACCTCTTTTTTATGCTCCCTGAAAAACAATTAATTCAATCTTCTGAAAAATCAGTTTAAGCTAGCTAGCGAATTAAATAGCTGCTGCTGCTCTTTGAGAACATGTGTACCCCTGTTTTAAACTCGAATAAAACTTAACTTCTAATTTAAGTAGCATTTTTTACTTGATTGCTAAATTAATGAAAAAAGCTAGACCTTTGCCAAGGTCCTGTCGCTGAACATAAATTAGTAAAAGAGCTTGCAAATATTATGCAAATTCTTTGATCTTGGAATTTAGCAAGAGGCTAGACCTTTATGCAGGAATGAGTGATGCACTTACAATGATTCAGTCTTGCCTTTTCTGTAGGAGTATGGAATCAGCCCTTAATAGGCAATAAATGAAAATGTTTACACTGAAGGATTGATGAGTAAACAAATGACAGCTTAATTTAAGTGTCACCCATTAGGATTTCATGGTGAAGTGGAGAAATCTGAACTTGAGGAAAGGTCAGGAAGCCTATCTATCTTCAAATCTGTCTAATATTCCTTAGACATAATATTTTTCTAGCAAATAGCCATTTTTCTAAGTGTATAGTAGCACAAAATGGAAAGAACATGTGCCAGGGAGGAAATCTCTTTTTCATGAGAGATGTTTCTGTAAAGGCATCACATTACTCATACAAGCTCATAGGAGAGGTAAATCAGCACTTCCAGGTGACAGATAGCCCCTGTTACGTGTTTGAATTCAGTGCAATGTGTGTAAAGGTTACAATAAATGTAATTATAGCATTTGACTGCATATGTGAAAGGACCATGAGCTGTAGAGGAATGTATTAATAACAGCATCTGAAGTTAATGTATTGCCACAAGTGGTGTATCAGAATTCTCTTCTCCATTGGGTAATATGTTGAAGGATTCTTTTGGAAAAGCAATTCTAGATCATCTGATGAGAGAAACACTTATGATGGAGCCCTGTAATAAGAAAGTCCAGCAGCTACAGCAGGGTGCTGGGGACACATTGGAAGCCTTAATGAGAATTCCACTTGGCAATAAAAAACAATTTATGTTCATTTAGGATTGCTGCTCGGCCACTGCAGACAGTAATGTAGAGCAGGGTCATTGATGCTGAAGTGGAGGTAGACAGGGGGGAGAAGGGGATTTAAAAATTATGTCAAAATAGCCTTTTGAGTGGAGCTCTTATTGCCAATGATTGGATGAAATTAGCAGGCGTTGAGGGATAGATTGTCCGCCTGTGTTTAATAACTTAAGTACGATGTCTGTTTTGAGAGAATATGAATATGAGAGAAAAAAGGTATTGGTTTTTAAAAAGAAATACAATGTCTAACACAATACTTACCCTTCAACTCTAAATTGGACATTCCTCTGAGGTTAGATTCAGCCCATGTGCAGTCAATGAGCAGAAAATCTGGATGTAACTTTCCTTTAAATATCAAGTTGCACAATGAGAGTTTTGTAATGGTTTGGAATAGCTTGACTGGATATTCTTGTTGTTCAGATAGAAGTAGAGTTTAATGTTTGTATTGCGGTGAGATTGGCCCCACATTGAAATCTGAGCTGCAGTTTATCACCAGTTTGAATAATGCTATTTGAATTGGAGTTGGTTTTTGATCTACCCACTAAAGGAGTACTGTGATTAGTTCAAGTCATAAATGTTTAATTGTGAGGAACTCCATTGGTCTTTACTATGTTTAAGTTTCATCATTAATTGTCGTTTGGTTTACAAAACTTGAGTATTGCTGAAAAATGTCTAAGCTTTTCGTCTTGCACTCTTCAGGACACGAGCAACAATACCAGTATAGGGGGAAAACAACAATTTATTCTGCATGGGAGGAGAGTGCTGATGCTAAGACATGTCTCTTTTTTCATCATTAATATGAGCAATGCACTGAGATCATTCTGAAAATGTTGAGATCAGCACAATTTGCACACCTTGGTAAGGTAATTCAAAAGCTTAGTAAGTGGCTATTATATTAAGCAGAATAAAGAGGCCAAATTCATTGCACCCAATATCGGAGCTGTTTCCAGCATAAACATTGGCATCACACAGGAAGGAAAGGAAACTATAAAATTTGGTCTCGCTAGGCTACTTTCATTGCACCAGGTGGATCTCCATCTGTCTCCAGTGCTGGCATTCACTGAATTAGTAGCAGCTGTGAACTGTGGCCTCATTCCCTTGGAGCCAAGTCTGAAATTATGAGCATATTGAAGTCTCTAGCAGGTGTCAGTAAGAGTTAACCTTTATCGGATGTCCCTGGGTAAGACTTGAATGCTGGTCTCCTGCTAACTTTAAATTTGAAGCAATTTACTTAATTTTTACCACCTCAAGTTTTCGACGAGTGACTTGTGGAGCAGGAGACAGGAACGCAAAAGAGAAACAAGTTTGACTAAGATGCCATTCAACCAAAAATTAGGTTACTGGTGTATTAGGAAAAATTGCTGCTTCTACCATGGAAGGTCAGAGAAATAATTAAACAGCCAGGGGAACTTTGAACCAGTTGGAAGAAAGCTGGCCAAGTTCATTTTAAAAACCTGGTGAGATTTTACTATGGTCAAAATAAATCATTGTTGACTTTTAAGTTTTGTAAGAGGTGCTCTGTTTTCATCAATCTGTAAATGAGGTGAAGAAATTATGTTTTTTTAAAATAATTTATTGAGATTATTTTGCTTCTGTAAAAATTTTACACATTTATACATTCATAAGCCACTAGTTTTCAGTTGATTTCTGAGGGCCTTTTGATTTTAGGGAAATAATACTGAATAATATTTAAGGCATCCATGTAAATCCTGAGAAGCTTGTTTTATTTGTTTCTAGTGGGAGAGATACTTTAAATTTTTGCAAATAGTATTAATTCTTCATTGCTATAAATGATATATACAGGGTAGTATTCACTTAGTGATCATTAAGCACTTATGAGTTACATTAGTTATAAAAATATAAAGGCAATGGAGGGTTCTTTGCATACCTTTTGGCATGTGCTTAAGGTTTATTCTGCTTTGAATTTGATTCCAATTTTGGACTGGGAATGCTTGCATAATTTGTCAAAATACCCCCAAAATTAAATTTTTATAAGTAATAGCTATTGAAAACATAACTTTTGGTTCATCCTGTATGAATAATAACCTTTCCATATTATTTCATCAAAAATATGAAAACAATAATAATTCAAAGTTGTAATATCACAATGCAATGTTCTTGGCACATCACTAGGGCATTACTACAAAGGTCAACCTCACATCAGAAACTTCAAGACCTTCTTCCTGTCTAATTAAACAACTTTCATTACAGTAATGGAAATGATAGATGCTGTAGTGAGTTCCGAAAGGGAATCTTAAGGGATTTGGTGACATCTATGAACAGTTCAGCCATTGGCCCCAGTTTAATAAATTAGAAATTCCTGATTAAGTAACCTGTTTCCTACCCTCTATGTTACATATTACATGTTGCAAGTTTGATTATTTGTTAAATTAATCAATACACCCGAACAATCTTCAGGAATTCATCTGCTAAAGCATTGCCAATCCCTGTAGGAGTGTTGATGTACCACTTTAATGTGTACAATTCAGTTGATTGAAAGGACTTAATTTTATATAATATTTCTCACACTCACAGAGCAGCTGCAAACACTTTCTAAGCAATAAATGACTCTTAATATACAGGTTGTGTTATGTAGATAAATGTAGCAGACAATTTTCACACAGCAAGATCCCACAAATGAAAAAAATTACATTTTTGACATAGACACCAAGAGAATACAACTGTTCTTTTCCAAATGGCAGCACTGTACCCAATGGCATTCACATCCAGTGGATGGATTAAAAAAAAAAAGTTCCATGTCCAAATGCGGCAAGACCTGGACAACATCCAAGCTTGGGCTGACAAGTGGCAAGTAACATTCGCACCACACAAGTGTTAGGCAATGACTATCTCCAACAAGAGAGAACCCAACCATCACCCCTTGATGTTCAATGGCATTACCATCACTGAATCCCCCACTATCAACATCCTGAGGGTTACCATTGACCAGAAACTGAACTGAACAAGCCATATAAATACTTTGCCTGCAACAAGTAACTCACCTCCTGACTCCCCAAAGCCTGTCATAGAGTCATAGAGGTCCAGAGCACAGAAAAAGGCCCTTCTGCCCATCGAGTATGCACCGGTCAAACCAGTACCTAACTATTCTAATCCCATTTTCCAGCACTAGGCCCATAGCCTTGTTGCCATGGCATCATAAGTGCACATTCAAATACTTCTTAACTGTTATGAGGGTTTCTGCCTCTACCACCCTTTCAGGCAGTGAGTTCCAGATTCCCACCACCTTCTGGGTGAAAGAATTCTTCCTCATTTCCCCTCTAAACCTCCTGCCCCTTACCTTAAATCCAGGCCCCCTGGTTATTGATCTTTCCACCAAGGGGAAAAGCTCCTTCCTGTCTACCGTATCTATACCCCAATATCCACCTTCTACAAGGCACAAATCAGGAGTGTGATGGAATACTCCCCACTTGCCTGGATGAGTACAGCTCCCACAACGCTCAAGAAGCCTGACACCATCCAGGATAAAGTAGCCCGCTTAACTGGCACCCCATCCACAAACATTCACTCCCTCCACCACCAATGAACAGCAGCAGCAATGTGTACCATCTACAAGATGCACTGCAGGACCTCACCAAGGCTCCTTCGACAGCATCTTCCAAACCCACAGTCACTACCATCTAGAAGGACAAGGGCAGCAGATAGGTGGGAACACCACCACCTGGAAGTTCCCCTCCAAGTCACTCCCCATCTGATGTGGAAATATATCGCCGTTCCTTCACTGCTGCTGGATCTAAATCCTGGAACTCCTCCCTAACAGCACTGTGGGTGTACCTACACTACATGGACTGCAGCAGAAGGCGGCTCACCCCCACCTTCTCAAGGGCAATTAGGAATGGGCAATAAATGCTGTCCCAGCCAGGGTAGATCACATCCTGAGAATAAATAAAAAAAAACAAAATTACCAGTGCTGGTGTAATAGTGGACGGACTGTTCACACTGAAACTGGCTCTCCATGTTCCCACTTCCTGCAATCACAGCCACCCCCCTCCCCCTGCCCCCCAAACCAGCGCCCCACGCCCACCCCAGAAGAAAAAACCAATTTGGAACAGTTCTCTTATTTCCCAATTTTACTGGGGTTCCATTTTAAAGTAAACACGATCAGTTCGACCAGTTTTTACCGTTTTTCCCTTCTGAAGCTCAATTCTCTGGCTAGTAGCCAAACTTCCCACGATGCCTCCACCCCCCTCCTCGATCACTCCGTCCATGTACATCCCCTCCTCGATCACTCCGTCCATGTACACCCCCTCCTCGATCACTCTGTCCATGTACACCCCCTCCTCGATCACTCTGTCCATGTACACCCCCTCCCCGATCATTCTGTCCATGTACACCCCCACACTGATCACTCCATCCATGTACACCCCCTCCTCGATCACTCCGTCCATGTACACCCCCTCCTCGATCACTCCGTCCATGTACACCCCCTCCCCGATCACTCCGTCCATGCACACCACCTCCCCGATCACTCCGTCCACGTACACCCCCTCCCCGATCACTCCGTCCATGTACATCCCCTCCTCGATCACTCCGTCCATGTACACCCCCTCCTCGATCACTCCGTCCATGTACACCCCCTCCTCGATCACTCGGTCCATGTACATCCCCTCCTCGATCACTCCGTCCATGTACACCCCCTCCTCGATCACTCCGTCCATGCACACCCCCTCCTCGATCACTCCGTCCATGTACACCCCCTCCTCGATCACTCCTTCCATGTACACCCCCCTCCTCGATCACTCCGTCCATGTACACCCCCTCCTCGATCACTCCGTCCATGTACACCCCCTCCTCGATCACTCCGTCCATGTACATCCCCTCCTCGATCACTCCGTCCATGTACACCCCCTCCTCGATCACTCCGTCCATGCACACCCCCTCCTCGATCACTCCGTCCATGTACACCCCCTCCTCGATCACTCCGTCCATGTACACCCCCTCCTCGATCACTCCGTCCATGTACACCCCCTCCTCGATCACTCCGTCCATGTACACCCCCTCCTCGATCACTCCGTCCATGTACACCCCCTCCTCGATCACTCCGTCCATGTACACCCCCTCCTCGATCACTCCGTCCATGTACATCCCCACCTCGATCACTCCGTCCATGTACACCCCCTCCTCGATCACTCCGTCCATGTACATCCCCTCCTCGATCACGCTGTCCATGTACACCCCCACACTGATCACTCCATCCATGTACACCCCCTCCTCGATCACTCCGTCCATGTACACACCCTCCTCGATCACTCCGTCCATGTACACCCCCTCCTCGATCACTCCGTCCATGCACACCCCCTCCTCGATCACTCCGTCCATGTACACCCCCTCCCCGATCACTCCGTCCATGTACACCCCCTCCTCGATCACTCCGTCCATGTACACCCCCTCCTCGATCACTCCGTCCATGTACACCCCCTCCTCGATCACTCCGTCCATACACACCCCCCTCCTCGATCACTCCGTCCATGCACATCCCCTCCTCGATCACTCCGTCCATGCACATCCCCTCCTCGATCACTCCGTCCATGCACATCCCCTCCTCGATCACTCCGTCCATGCACATCCCCTCCTCGATCACTCCGTCCATGCACATCCCCTCCTCGATCACTCCGTCCATGCACATCCCCTCCTCGATCACTCCGTCCATGCACACCCCCACCCCAATCACTCCGTCCATGCACACCCCTCACCCCGATCACTCTGTCTATGCCACACCCTCCCCCCCACCAATCATGCTGTCCACAGTTCCCCATTTCTCCATCAGGGTCCTTGAATCACTCCATCCATGGCCCCCCTTACCCTGCAATCACTCCCTTCCCAATTGATTAATTCACCTGTCCAATCCTTGATCTAACAGGCCCAAAATCTATCAAGGTCCCCCTCATCCCAACCCATGGTATCTCCCTCATCCCTTCCCTCTGCTCCCCAGCTGTGGCCTGGTGCCCCTGGCCTTCTCACCCAATGGCATCCTCCCAATCTGTGTAGCTGCTGTATGGGAAACAGTCAGAATACTTAAATCAGTAAAGGCATTTTTTTAAATTCGTTCATGGCATGTGAGTGTTTCTGGCCAGGCCAGTGTTTGCTATCCATTGTTAATTGCCCTTGAAGGTGGTGGTGAGCTGCCTTCTTGAACCACTACAGTCCCTGTGCTGTAGGTACACCCACAGTGCTGTTAGGGAGGGAGTTCCAGGATTTTGACCCAGTGACAGTGAAAGAACGGTGATATATTTCCAAGTCAGGATGGTGAGTGGTTTGGAGGGGCACTTCTGGGTGGTGGTGTTCACATCTGTCTGCTGCCCTTGTCCTTCTAGAGATGGTAGTGGCCGTGGGTTTAGAAGATGCTTTCTAAGGAGCCTTGGTGAGTCCCTACAGTGGTCTTGTAGATGGTACACACTGCTGCTACTGTGCGTCAGTGGTGGAGGGAGTGAATGTTTGTGGATGTGGTGCCAACCAAGGATGCTGCTTTGTCCTGGATGGTGTTAAGCTTCTTGAGTGTTGTTGGAGCTGCACTTATCCAGGCAAATGGAGAGTATTCCATCACACTCCTGACTTGTGGATGGTGGACAGGCTTTGTGGACAGGAATCAGAAGGTGAGTTACTCGCTAAGATAAAAGCAAAATACTGTGGATGCTGGAAACGTGAAATAAAAACAGAAAATGCTGGAAAGACTCAGCAGGTCTGATAACATCTGTGGAGAGAGGAACAGATTTAACGTTTCGAATTCATATGGCTGAAGAAGAGTTATACAGACTCAAAACGTTAACTCTGTTTCCCTCTCCACAGATGCTATCAGACCTGCTGAGTTTCTCCAGCATTTTCTGTTTTTATTATCGGTGAGTTACTTGCCACAGGATTCCTAGCCTTTGACCTGCCCTTAGAACCATAGAAAATTTACAGCACAGAAGGAAGCCATTCAGCCCATCTTGTCCATGCCAGCCCGAGGACCCCCAGGTGTCCTTTCTAATCCCACCTTCCTGCACCCGGCCCATAGCCCAGCAGCTTACAGCACTTTAGGTGCAGATCCAGGTACTTTTTAAAAGAGTTTAGAGTTTCTGCCTCTACCACCAACTTAGGCAGCGAATTCCAGACACCCACTACCCTCTGTGTAACAAAAGTTCTTCCTCATGTCCCCCCTACACCTTCTGCCACTTATCTTGAATCTATGTCCCCTGGTTCTAGAATTCTCCACCAAGGGAAATAATTTTATCCTGTCCACTCTATCTATTCCCCTCATAATTTTGTACATCTCAATCAAGTCACCTCTCAGCCTTCTGTGTTCTAAGGAAATTAACCCCAACCTATCCAATCTCTCCTCGTATCTACTCTTTTCTAACCGTGACAACATTCTTGTAAACCTCCTCTGCACCCTCTCCAGAGCTATTACGTCCTTCCTGTAATGTGGTGACCAGAACTGCACACAATACTCCAGTTGTGGCCTCACCAGTGTTTTATACAATTCCCACATTATATCCTTACTTTTATATTTTATACCTCTGCCAATGAAGGAGAGCATTCCATATGCCTTCTTTACAACCTTGTCTACTTGAACTGCTGCCTTCAGGGACCTGTGTACTTGTACGCCAAGATCTCTCCCTTCATCTATCCCTTTTAGTATATTCCCATTTATTGTGTAATCCCTGTAACTGATTGACCTCCCTAAATGTACGACCTCACACTTCTCTATGTTAAAATCCATCTGCCACTTTACCGCCCACTCCACCAACCCATCTATATCATTTTGGAGATTATGGCTATCCTCTACACTATCCACTACTTGGCCAATCTTTGTGTCATCTGCAAATTTCCCAATCATGCCCCCCATGTTCACATCCAAATCATTAATATATAACACAAACAGCAAGGATCCCAGCACCGAGCCCTGTGGACCACCACTTGAGACAACTTTCCTTTCGCAAGGGCATCTGTCGACCATTACCCTTTGATTCCTGTTACAAAGCCAACCTTTTATCCAGTTTGCCACATTACCCTGAATCCCATGGGCTTTTACTTTCCTGACCAATCTGCCATGTGGGACCTTGTCAAATGCCTTGTAGCCACAATATTTACATGGCTAGTCCAGTTCAGTTTCTGGTCAATGGTAACCCCAGGGGGTTGATAGTAGGGGATTCAGTGATGGTAATGCCATTGAATGTCAAGGGGCAATGGTTAGATTTTTTCTTGTTGGAGATGGCCACTGCCTGGCACTTGTGTGGTGCAAATGTTACTTGCCACTTGCCAGCCCAAGCCTGGATATTGCTGCATTTGGACATGGACTGCTTCAGTATCTGAGGAGTCGTGAATGGTGCTGAACATTGTACAAGCATCAGCAAACATCCCCACTTCTGACCTTATGATGGAAGGAAGGTCATTGATGAAGCAGCTGAAGATGGTTGGGTCTAGGACACTACCCCGAGGACCTCCTGCAGTGATGTCCTGAAGCTGAATGACTGACTTCCTACAAACAGAACCATTTTCTTTTGTGCTCGGTATGACTCCAACAAGTGGAGAGATTTCCCCCAAATCCCACTGGCCTCAGTTTTGCTCGGGCTCCTTGAAGCCACACTCTGTTTAATGCAGCCTTGAGGTCAAGGGCAGTCACTCTCACCTCACCTCAGGAATTGAGCTCTTTTGTCCATGCTTAACCAAGGCTGTAATGAGGTCAGAAGCTAAGTGACCCTGGCAGAACTCAAACTGTGTTTCAGTGAGCAGGTTATTGCTAAGCAAGTGCCATTTGGTAGCACTGTTGATGATACCTTCCATCACTTTGCTGATGACCAAGAGTAGACTGATGGGGTGGTAACTGACCAGGTTGCAGTTGACCTGCTTTTTGTGTACAGGACATACCTGGGTAATTTTCCATATAGCTGGGTAGATACCAGTGTTGTAGCTGTACTGGAACAGCTTGGCTAGGGGCATGGCAAGTTCTGGAGCTCAAATCTTCAGTACTATTGCCGGAATACTGTCAGGGCCCATAGCCTTTGCAGTCTCCAGTGCCTTCAGCCATTTCTTGATATCAC
The DNA here is from genome assembly GCF_017639515.1 of Carcharodon carcharias. Taxonomy (NCBI): domain Eukaryota; kingdom Metazoa; phylum Chordata; class Chondrichthyes; order Lamniformes; family Lamnidae; genus Carcharodon; species Carcharodon carcharias. Next base: position 143,711,010 of record NC_054479.1, read on the forward strand.
ATGGATGAATTGAATTGGCTGAAGACTGGCATCTGTGATGCTGGGGACCTCCGGAGAAATCTGAGGAGGGATCATCCACTCGGCACTTCTAACTGAAGATTGTTGTGAAAGCTTCAGCCTTATCTTTTGCACTGATGTGCTGGGCTCCCCCATCATTGAGGATGGGGATATTTGTGGAGTCTCCTCCTCCAGTGAGTTGTTTAATTGTCCACCACCATTCATGACTGGATATGGCAGGACTGCAGAGCTTAGATCTGATCCGTTGGTTGTGAAATTGCTTAGCTCTGTCTATCACTTGCTGTTTATACTGTTTGGCATGCAGTAGTCCTGTTTTATACCTTCACCAGGTTGTCACCTCATTTTTTAGTATGCCAAATGCTGCTCCTAGCATGCCCTCCTGCACTCTTCATTGAACCAGGGTTGATCCCCTGGCTTGATGGTAATGGTAGAGTGGGAGATATGCCGGGCCATGAGGTTACAGATTGTGTTCGAGTACAATTCTGCTGCTGTTGATGTCCCATAGGGCCTCATGAATGCCCAGTCTTGAGTTGCTAGCTCTGTTTGAAATCTATCCTAACTAGCACTGTCATAATGCCACACAACCCGATGCAGGGTACTTTAAACATGAGGACGGGTCTTCTATCCACAATGACTGTGCGGTGGTCACTCCTACTGATACTGTCATGGACAAATGCACCTGCAACAGGCAATGGCGAGGTCAAGTATGTTTTTTTCTCTTGTTGCTTCCCTCACCACCTGCCGTGGACCCAGTCTAGCACCTTTGTCCTTTATGACTCGGCCAGTTCAGTAGTCGTGGTGCTACCGAGTCACATTGAAGTTCCCCACCCAGAGAACATTCCATGCCCCTGCCACCATCAGTGCTTCCTCCAAGTGGCATTCAACCTGGAGGAGCACTGATTCGTCAGCTGAGGAAGGGCGATACATGGTAATCAGCAGGAGGTTTCCTTACCCATGTTTCACCTGAGACTTCATGGGGTCCTGAGGCTATGTTGAGGACCCTCAAGGCAACTGCACCCCCCAACCTGACCGTAGACCACTGTGCCGCCACCTCTGCCAGGACATACCCAGGGATGGTGATGTCTGGGATATTGTCTGTAAGGTATGATTCCATGAGTATGACTATGTTAGGCTGTTGCTTGACTAGTCTGTGAGGCAGCTCTCCCAGATAATTTTAGTAAGGAGGACTTTGCAGGGTCAACAGGTTGTTTCCGGTGCCAAGTTCAATGCTGGGGTTTCTTTCTGGTTTCATTCCATTTAGACTTTGTAGCAGTTTGATTCAACTGAGTGGCTTGCTAAGGCATTCGAGAGTTAACCACATTTACTGTGGGTCTGGAGTCACCTACAAGCCAGAGCGGGTAAGTGAATTCTTTTAGCTCTAGTTTTGGTTCTTTTAATTCCAGATTTTTGTTGAATTCAAATTTCACCGTCTACATTGGGATATGAACCTAAGTCCCCAGAGCATTAAGATAAAGGCAAAATACTGCAGATACTGGAAATCTAGAACAAAAACAAAAATACCTGGAAAAACTCAGCAGGTCTGACAGCATCTGCGGAGAGGAAGACAGTTAACGTTTCAAGTCTGTATGACTCTTCATCAGAACTAAGGAAAAATAAAAAAAGAGGTGAAATTTAAGCTGGTTTAAGGGGGGGTGGGACAGGTAGAGCTGGATAGAGGGCCAGTGATAGGTGGAGATTGCTAAAAGATGTCATTGACAAAAGGACAAAGGGGTGTTGACGGTAGTGATATTATCTAAGAAATGTGCTAACGGGGACATTAAGGGTAGAAAGCAGGACGGGCAAGGTACAGATAGCCCTAGTGGGGGTGGGGTGGGGGGGATCGAAATAAGCTAAAAGGTAGAGATAAAACAATGGGAGGAAATACATTCCCCCCCTCCTCACCGTCCAAGGGCCCAAACACTCCTTTCAAGTGAAGCAGCATTTCACTTGCACTTCGCTCAAGTTAGTCTACTACATTCGCTGTTTGCTGCTCCCAATGCAGTTTCCTCTACATTGGAGAGACCAGACGCAGACTGGGTGACCGCTTTGTGGAACACCTTCGGTCTGTCCGCAAGCATGACCCAGACCTCCCTGTCGCTTGCCATTTCAACACTTCACCCTGCGCTCATGCCCACATGTCTGTCCTTGGCCTGCTGCATTGTTCCAGTGAAGCCCAACACAAACTGGAGGAACAGCACCTCATCTTCCGACTAGGCACTTTACAGCCTTCCGGACTGAATATTGAGTTCAACAACTTTAGATCATGAACTCTCTCCTCCATCCCCACCCCCTTTCTGATCCCCCCTCTTTCCAATAATTTATATATTTTTTTCTTTTCCCACCGATTTCCATTATTTTTAAATGTGTTTCCTTCCATTGTTTTATCTTTACCTTTTAGCCTATTTCGATCCCTTCCCCCCACCCCACCCCCACTAGGGTTATCTGTACCTTGCTTGTCCTGCTTTCCACCCTTAATGTCACCATTAGCACATTTCTTAGATAATATCACCACTGTCAACAACTCTTTATCCTTTAGTCTATGACATCTTTTGGCAATCTCCACCTATCACTGGCCCTCTCTCCAGCTCTACCTGTCCCACCCCCCTTAAACCAGCTTATATTTCATCTCATTTCTATTTTTCCTTAGTTCTGTTGAAGAGTCATACGGACTCGAAACGTTAACTGTGTTCCTCTCCGCAGATGCTGTCAGACCTGCTGAGTTTTTCCAGGTATTTTTTGTTTTTTTTCCCCAGAGCATTACCCTGGGTCTCAGGATTACTAACCTAGTGACAATGCCACTATACCACTGACTTCCCCTTGTTTAAACATACTTGCATTTTTCCTGACAACTACACCTCCACAGCTTTCTCCCCTCTCCATTCTTCACCGCCCCCAACCCACTTCCTCCCCATAAATATCAGGACAGCTATTGTCTCAAGGTGTATTGCCCTTCCCTTTACATTGAGCCTTTGCCAATTGCCTGGGCTGTTCTGCCCCTCAATCCCAGGGATTCTGGGACACTGCAAAGGGATGTTCTGGAGGTTGAATTCTATTGTTGAGCTTCTTGTAGTTATTGAATTTCATGGATAAATTAGTAAATTAATAAAATCATAAAATGGTCATTGAAAAAAATTCAGGAAATGGACACCAGGTTATCACAAGCTGAAAGGGAATAGTTTGTAAATATTAATTAGGATTTCATTATGAAACAATAACTTTTTACAATATTCTAAGGTTCAAGTCCACAATCAAATCAAAAACAAGGGGTTTTAACAAATGAATATTCCCTGTAATGGCACCACACCAATGGAGCAGAAATCCTTGACAGTAATGTGAATATTCTATTCATTCATGGGATGTGGGTGCCACTGGCTAGGCCAGCATTTATTGCCCTAACTGCTCTTCTTCAGAGAACGTTTAAGAGTTGACCAAATTGCTGTGGGTCTGGAGTCACAGGTAAGCCAGACCAGGATTTCCTTCCCTAAAGGGAATTTGTGAACCAGATGTGTTTTTACAACAATTGACAATGATTCCATGGTTATCATTAGACTTCTAATTTGAGTTTATTTTTATTAAATTCAAATTCTGCCAACTGCCATGGTGGGATTCGAACCGGGTGCTGAGAGAATTACCCTAGGTTTTGTGGATTATCAGGCTAGTGACTATACCACAACGCTACACTACACTAGCACCTCCCCTGCAGGATAGCCTGACAATGGGGAATTCCATCTGGGAAATAGTAGGTTTTGTTTTGTAAGTTAACATGGGGCAGAATTTTGCGTCCAGCAGGCGTGGGCAGTCCAGGGGCCTGGGAGAGGCCTAGAAATGGACTCCTGCCCACAATCAGCCTGGACCGTGATTTCACACTTGCGGGCCAATTGAGCCCCACCCAGTGTGAAAGACAGCTCCTCACTGGTCAGGAAGGGCTGTGCAGGGGCACAGACCGGTCAGCCATCGCCTCCAATGGTGACCCGGCGGCCGGTTTAAAAACGGCCGAGGTAGCCCCTGGAAGGCTGCCACAGAAGAACATCAGTTTGCTTCTCGCAGTCCCTGCTGGAGGAGGCGGCTGGCAGGAGGGACACCCTTGTCCCCAGATGTGGGAGGAAGAGGCCACCGCACCTCACCAAGAGGGCATGGGAGGAGTTGGCAGCGATGATTAGCAACTATGATATGATGCGGGGCACATGGGTGCAGTGCCGATGAGGTTCAATGACCTGCTGCGCTCAGGAAGGGTGATTACCGTGTTGGCATGAGTCAGTGTGCAGACGTTTTAAGGCCTGGTCACCCCTCCGTGGAGCTCAGGGGTGTTAGAGTCTGAGTGCCAACTGTCAATCACGCCGGAGCGAGCCAAGGGGCTGAGCCCTGGCTGCTTGGGGTGAGTGCCTTGCAGCCCAAGGGCGATGACTCAGATGTGCCCTGTGAGGTGTTCCTCAGCTGGGGTTGGTCAGGCTGCAATGGTGCTGCAGGTAGAGAGTGGATTGATCTATACTCCTCTGTCCTTTCGGGAAGAGACAGGCCATAACAAAGCAGAGAGGTCACGGACAGGCAGAGCCCAGACCAAGCTCCTGCTGCTGCTCACCAGGTTTGAGCAGGATGCCCTTGAGCTGGATAGCCGGCACACTCCACATGTAACCGGGCGCAGAGAGGCGGGGGTGCCAGCTGAAGGTAAGAGCGTAGTGCACAGAGGTGAGAGTTTCCGATTGAGCAACCCTTCCAGCGTAGCTGGGAGCCTCAAACCTGGAGGCCCCATTGATCATTGGAAGACGGTGGCACCATGATGGAGATCTCCATTCTCTCACCAGGGTGCCTGGCACAGTGACAGTGTGATGACTTTAACTAATGACATGTCCTTGTTCTCCCTTTTAGGTTTGCCAGCACGCACTTGCTCTCTGGGCCCCGAAGGGCCAGCCCTGACACCAGAGGACCACTGAGCATCAATTGTGCCTGTGTCACACCCGCTCCCTGAACCAGACACCAGTGTAGATATCAGCACCTTAGTGGGTATAAGATTGGCGGCTAGAATGTCAGTGCACATTGGTGAGGGCACTTCACACTAGCTTGAGGTGCAAGCAGAGAGTGCTCAAGGCTCCGGCAGTCTGGGGAATAGGACAATGGTTAGTCGAAGGCAGATGATGAGCCTCTGGAGTCATCCATTAGGCAGCAAATCCAGCAGGACATGTGGGAGGATCTGGTGGAGATCCATGAGGGAATATGTGCCATGGTCTCTGTTGTGGGGGAGTCCATGTGGACCATGAGCACTACATTGACCCTCATGGCCGAGCGCACTGCCTCCTCCATTGAGTGTGGCAACTCTCATGGAGAGGCAGCACCAGGGACAGAATCAGGGGTTCCTGGGGTTGCACTCAGACCTGCAGCCCTCACACAGGCAATGACCTCAGTCAGTGTCAGTGTGCCAGATGGATGAGACACCCAGTATCCCAGCTAGGTGCCCGTCCATCAATAGTGAGCAGAACAACCTCACGTTGACACATGAGCTGCTTGTTTTCTCTGTGGGTACCTCGCTGGGTGCTCTGGATGACGGCAGCAGCTCCTCCACCCTTCTACCAGTGCCAAACGCATCTGATGAGGCTGCGGAGACTGGGGAGATGCCAGCCATGGCCACTCCCTCCCAGGCAGGGCCAGCACAGGCTCCACTGGCCAGTGGACAACCAGCAAGGTCATCAAGGCCAACATGACAGCAGAGTCAGCAGGCTGACCCCAATGCCAGCGTCAGTGAGCGGGGACAGCAAGACTAACACTTGTAAACGTAATTTAAACGCACCATGAGCACAAGAGGGACAGTTCACTGTTGATTTCTGTCCATTTATGTTTGGTTTACATGTATATTGGTGTGGACATCAACACCAGTAATGGTAATGTCATAACACTTTCAATGTGACGATAAAATTAAATTTGCTTTGATTCTTTTTTTTATTCATTCATGGAATGTGGGCTTTGCTGGGCTGGGTCAGCATTTATTGCCCTTGAGAAGGTGGTGGTGAGCTGCCTTCTTGAACTGCTGAAGCCCATGTGGTGTAGGTACACCCACAGTGTTGTTGGGGAGGGAGTTCCAGGATTTTCACCCAGCGACAGTGAAGGAACGGCAAATTCCTGCAGTGCATATTGTAGATGGTACACACTGCTGCTGCTGTGTGTTGGTGGTGGAGGGAGTGAATATTTGTGGATGTGGTGCCAATCAAGCGGGCTGCTTTGTCCTGGATGGTGTCCAGCTTCTTCAGTGCTGTAGGGGCTGCACTCATCCAGACAAGTGGAGAGTATTCCATCACACTCCTGACTTGTGCCTTGTAGATGGTGAACAGGCTTTGGGGAGTCAGGAGGCGAGATACTCGTTGTACGATTCCTAGCCTCTGACCTGCTCTTGTAGCCACAGTATTTATATGGCTAGTCCAGTTCAGTTTCTGGTCAATGGTAACCCTCAGGATGTTGATAGCAAGGGATTCAGTAATGGTAATGCCATTGAACATCAAGGGGTGGTTGCTGGATTCTCTCTTGTTGGAGATAGTCATTGCCTGACACTTGTGTGGTGCAAATTTTATTTGCCATTTGTCACCCGAAGCCTGGATATTGTCCAAGTCTTGCTGCATTTGGACATGGACTGCTTCAGTATCTGAGGAGTCGTGAATGGTGCTGAACATTGTTCAATCGTCAGCCAACATCCCCACTTCTGACCTTATGATGGAAGGAAGGTCATTGATGAAGCAGCTGAAGGTGGTTGGGCCGAGGACACTACCCTGAGGAACTCCTGCAGTGATGTCCTGGAGCTGAGATGATTGGCCTCCAACAACCACAACCATCTTCCTTTGTGCTAGGTATGACTCCAATCAGCGGAGAGTTTTCCCCCTGATTCCCATTGACTCCAGTTTTGTCAGGGCTCCTTAGTCAAATGCTGCCTTGATGTTAAGGGTAGTCATTCTCACCCCAGGCAGCTCCCGTGATGCTTACATCCTCAGACACTCCCAGGTGCCAAGGCTTTCACTGCTGCAGACTGACTGGAAGAATGGCTGCTGGGTGACAAGGGCTATCTGTTGAAAAGTTGGCTCATGATGTCCCTCCACCACCCAAGAAGAGGCCGAGCAGTGGTACAACAGGAGCCACGCCTCCACAAGGAGAGGATAATAGGTCTTAAGATGCACTTCCAATGCCTGGACCGTTCAGGGGGCGTACTGCAATACCCCCCCCCCCCCCCCCCCCCACCCCCACCGCACCGCCCTGGGGATTGTCTGAGGATGTAGACGTCGTGGGAGCTGCCTGGGTACCTTGCACAGACTTGTAGAATCAGCATCCTGTGGTCACACACTATCTGTACGTTCATGGAGTGGAAGCCTTCCTGTTGACGAAGGCACTGGGCTCACCTGCTGGAGCCTTGATGGCCACATGTGTACAGTCTATAGCACCCTGGACACGGGGGAAGCCAGCAATGGCCGTGAAGCCTCTGGCTCACTCAGCCTGGCTGGCCTAGTCTGTACGGTAAAGAATAAATGTCAGTACCCACCTGAACACAGCTTCTGTCACCAGTTTGACACAACTATGGACAGCTGATTGGGAGACTCCACACAGATCCCCCACTGACCCTTGGAAAGAGCCGGAGGCATAGAAGGTGAGGGCCACTATGACCTTCAGAGCCACTGGCATGGGGTGTCCACCCACATAGTTGGAGCTGATCTCAGGCCCAATCATTGGAGCCTCCTTTGACATTGCACCTCAGACATATTGAGGTAGCTGCATCACTGCCTGTAAACCCTGGCAGCAGGATAGTGGTGTCTTCTGCGGCCCCTTCCATCTTGGACTTCCTGCTGACCCTGCGCCCCTTGTGTCTGCGCCTCTCCTCCCACAGGTCCCTCCCCGGAAGCTGTATTGGGACACCTGCCTCCTCTCCCTTCTGCCCCTCTCTTCCTCCTCAGAGGAGGGGCCACCAGCAGAGACCACAGTCCCCATTCCCAGGGTAAAGGAAGGCTGTCTGATACCTGGAAGGGTCCACATGGTCTGAATCCTCCGGGGGTCTTGGAGACACCAGTGAGTCCTGGAAATGAAGCCTGGAAATGCTCACAATGAAGCCCCGAACAGAGATGAAGCTGCCGAGCACCAATAAGCAACCAGCAGCAAACTATCTCCAAAACTCCTCACTCCTCACATTGGCGATGCTGCTGAAGCTTTTCATGCTGCCCTTGGATGAGGTTTAGCAAATTGTCAGCTGCCCACCTGCCCGTTTTGCCTGTGTGAGGAGCGTGAAATCGCACAGGCAACATAAAATACAGTTTTTAATGGCCTTAAACTGGCTTAGTAATTGATGGCAGGCACGGCTCCGACTCCTGCCCGTGCCTGCCAATGTCATCAGGCGCTATTTCAACCCCAGAGCGGGCCGGGCATGCGCCTACCCGCTTAGCGAAAAATTCTGCCCGTGAAGTACAGAAAGGGATGGGTAGTTAATCTGTGGGTCCACATGTGAAAATTATTCCACTTTAAGAAAATGTTGCATGAAAGAATTAATCATTGACATCGCTTTGACAATGGCACTTGCCCCACCTCAGAGTGGGAACACGTCTACATGGTATGTCATGGCAACCTAAGGCTGTTTCTAATCAAACTTTGTACAAATCTGAATGATACAAGTCTGTGTTCATATCAGGCTAACTGAAAAATGCCAATACACATTCTCCTAATCACTTCATTGAAAATATGGATTGCGGCAAGAGTATCTCCTATATCCTACATCCAGGATTGACCCTAATTTTTACTGTGTCCTTAATTTTACATGTCCAAGACTATATACAAGAAAAATATATGCCAACTGGCAAAGTGCACATTTAATGCTCAACACGTTCATACTACATTCCTGATAGTGTTATATTTATTTTAAATATGTTAATACCTGTGTATGTAGAGTGCACATAGGAATTAGACATGATTATGTTGAGCATTCATGCATGACCTTCACTGATTGGAAGTTCTACCCCTATAATTCATGAACACTATAATGAGAAGACGCTTGTTCACCAACTGTTTTTACTCTCAATATTATTCCACATTGAACGTGAATACAGCTTTGATAACACAATCATTTCTTGATTAGAAGATTATGGGTTTGAAGTTTTGAGCAAAAAATAGACAACATTTCACTGTAACCTTAAAGAAGTTATTGATTGTCTGAAAGTAGACAGATTGCAAATCAGGGGCAATTCTACCCACAAAGTATGGTATCAGGCGGGAAAAAAAAATGTTTTACCCATTGGCCGCAATGGTGGGTTTTTGCGCCATATGGTTCCATTCCTGCCTCATTAATTATGCAGCCGAAGGGAACACGCTGTCTCACTGCTAGGCAGCCTCCGATTTGCCCCGCATGCTGTTACCTCACTGCTTCCTCGTGCAGGGCGCCATATTTATCTGCAGTCGTGCGCACGCTTCTCAACGCTTGCAGCCCAGGACTGCTCCAGTGAAGACATAGCCCCAAATAGATGAATGATCTCAGCTGTGCTGCCAGGGTAAGACAACCATCTCATAACTCTCAACACAAGCACTCACAAGCCCATCACACGTTCACTGGCATCTCACTCACTGCCAGCTCAAGGGACATCACCACTCACTCTCTCACACACACCCTCACATCTCCATCTGGCCTCATCTCCTCTGGAGACTGCCTCCTCAGCCCTCACCCTCTTGAGGCCACTTGCACAGGTCAACATGTGCCCCACCCCCCACACACACCCTGGGATACCCTCCTTCCCCAGTACAGCCCACACCCTGGAGCTTCTTCCCTTGCCTGAGGCCATGTCCCCTTCCTTAAGCAAGACCCAGCCCTCCAGCTGTTGAAAAGCCACCCCTGCCTTATGGCTGGTTTGGTAGGTAGAGACCTGCCTGTGAGTGCCCTAACAATGATGTGGTGCTGCCTGTGAAGCCTGGTGCTGATGATCACGAGCTCTTGCCCGAAGCAAGGTAGGCAAACAAACCTCTAAGTTCCAGGTGCGGGTTGCTTATGTACAGTTGTGAAGCATGTTGGTGTGCAATCGTGCTGACGTGCCCGGACGATCCAGCTTGGGGGGATGATTTGGGTGAGCAGGGCTTATAAATATATGCTATTGTATTGAAATTAGGTTCCCCCGTGCGGTGACAGGAAACATGGCCCGCCATTGATTGGTGGAGCGGACAATTGCGAACTGGTTTCATGATGGAGTGAAACTGATTTTTGACCTTCTCGCCATATTGTATCCCCCATACCCCCCATCAGCCATGGCATCCAGTGACAATGGGGCAGGAAAATTCCAACCAATTTTCTACATTACATTTGTTGATAAGCTCAGAACCTTTACTAACTGAAAAGCGATCTGATACCACTTTACTCAATTCCCAACAAAATCTCCTTTCTCTTTCCACTCAGTCCATCCTCTGCCCTTGTGGTTCACTCTGGTTAGCACTTTAGCTCATGTTTTATCCTGATCTGATTTCAAACCTCATCTTGAATCCACCTTGAAGACCACTCACTTCAATCTTCACAGCCTCAGACAACTGTACCCTTCCTTGATCACAATGCCTCAATTGAACGTTTGTTGTCTTCAAACTTAATGGGCTGAATTTTCATTTAATATCCAGCCTGCTTGGAAATGGTTGGGGAAAGGGGCATTGGAGACCTAGGCTACTTCTCTGATCTAAACTCAGTTTTGCCCCCTCTGTTCCACCAGAACCAGTTCTGGCTTTCCCTCTGTACTTGTTGTATACAATTGTCCATGGAGTGGGTGTGAGAGGGTGTTTGAGGAGAAGCACAGCCTTTTACCCCTTTCTGTTCTGCCTGCCCCATTACTGAATACACCCTCGGAACACTTGATGGAAGGTGATAGTTGATCTGGGCTGACAGCAGAAATGTTACGGTAATGGAGGGAGAGGGCCTGTCGTGCTTCTCGTAACGAACCTCATCTAGGAAAATGGATTGGGGAACTGAAAGGTTGTGTGGAAGTCACCCTCCACCAAATCAACATCATTTAAAGATAAATTCAGCTGAATATTTTCAATTTCTTCTGGCTCTCTGAGTAACATGAACTTAAATTTATCCAGAACATTGCTACTCAGGTCCTGTTCTGCACTAACGTTTACCCACTAGCCTCTTCTTAATTGGCGCTCCATCTCCAGTAACTTACAAATCCCACTGATCTTTAGCAGCTTCTTCCAGACCTGCTTCTCAGTGCCTCCCCTCAGGCCTCTGACTCTGGCCTTCTTCATGCTCCCTTCGCTCTACCATCAATCACAACACCTCCAACTATCTGGGTCCTGGTCTCTGGAGCTCCAGCAGTGTCTCCGACTGCAGCTCTCCGTACTATCAAAAGCCTGTCATTTTTTTTGAATGTGAATTTGACCATCTCTCCTAACTCCTGTTTACTGACTGGCCATCTGTTTCTCCTTTAGGGAATGGAATGGGATGTTGTTGGTGCAGCAGTATGTATGTTTAAAGTGTTGTATTTTAGTTGAAGGTTTAAACTGATGCCCTGTTTCAAAGTTCAGGTGGGCAGTAAATGTGGCAGAGTGGGTTATTTAAAGGAATGAGATTAAACAAGCCAAAGAGCTATGGCCACATAATCTGGTTTTGTAACTAATAAAATTTCAGTTGACGACATTGACCTGATGAAGAACTTTGTTTCTGGCATCTTGATTTAGTTTGTGCAAAGGAAATAAGCATAATAATTGGAAACATTCAAAAAGATGTTATATATCATAGTTATCTACAAATGACCGCTTTAAAGTTCTGCCAGATATGATTAAAATGGACTGGAAAGTGTGATTCAAGAAAAGCAGAGACAGAGCAGCAGCTAATCTTTCTTCAGGTCATGTTCTTGCATATAGTTTCTTGTCAAGCAGCATAAATATTATACGGAGAATCACAACTAAAGTTTCCTAACAGACAAGACAGATATTGCTTTCAGTATGATAGAAGATAAAGACAGTCCATATTATTTAAGGGCCGTATTTGTTGGTCATCTTCCAAACTATTTTAGCTGTATCCCTACAGCCATAATTCAAAAAGGAGCTATATAATGTGCGTGTGAGGCACTATAAAGCAATGTATCAATCATGCTTTCAACAGCCAGAATAAACGACCTTATCATTGTTCCTATTACCAGGGTCGCGCCATTCTGATTGCTCCTGTGCTACAGTCCCAGGATTGTTGACTGCAGTCTGCTCTCTTGTGTGAGTCGAAAGATCTCAGCTCCTGATGTGACACACCCGATTAGTGCTTCCTTATGGAAAACCAGTGAGAGCATGTGTTATTCTCAACGTGCATATGGAGCATTTTTGCAGATCTGTGGCAACTCTTGCTAATGCCTATTGAGGGAAAAGGTAGACTCAGTTAATGTGTTTCAAATAATTGAATGTTATTTATTCATTTTGTTTTTCCTAGATATCTTGCAAGATTTTTCTTCAAAGTATTTCTCATGAATGATGGCGAGAAAGGAAGTGAGGTGTTAACCATTTTAAGACTTGTTATTATTAAGAACAAATGTAGTTTCACCCATTGTTGATCAGTTAAATGATTTTCTTCAAAACTAAATTTCCAGCCCTTTCAACAAATATGTTTTGCCAGTTGCTGCTGCCAGGTTTTATAATTAGTTGCAATTCAATCACTAAACCTGCCAATAAATATGTGTAAGTGACCCAGTGGCATTGCAGCAGTGGGGCTCTTATTGAGGGCATCAAGCAATGTATCTGTGTGAGTGGAGAGGGAGGCCAGATGAATGCGTGGTCAACCTCAGAATGACATGGTATTTGATGCCAAACCATGTGACAACTTTGCTTGAGAAAGAGAATGGGCAAAATTTACAAATGATGGACCAGTACATATCATAGGCATGCATGAAGACAAGGGGAGGTAGGTCTCACTTGACATGTCATTAAATCTCCCTTTGTCCTGCAAGAGAAGCAGATTCACAGAGAGGGGGCTAAGACTGGAGAAGCAGTGCCTGAGCTAAAGACCTTGATCCCAGTGGAGAAGCAGATGATGGAGATCGCAGGGGAGCAGGGCAGCTGTGTCATTGCTGATGGAGAAGCTGGGTTGGCCCAGGCATCAGAGTGAGAATGCCTCCAAGCTGCTGTCGAGATGTGAGCACACAGCAGACATGTGGAACTGTGATGTGCTCATAGAATGTGCTGAACCTGAATATGTTCCCTGTGATCTCCACTGAGGTTATAGCAATCCAGACCTGATACCATCCAGACCGGCAATGCACAAAATGGACAACCCACCTCTGAGGGTAATGAAACTCGAGACTCAGGAGATGCACTGTCACCTGCCCCTACTGCACCCAGCGCTGTGACACTCATACGGGTCACATAGGGATATGTGTGTTGAATTGGGGGCACATTTTGGTAAGCACGTCACAGACATGTTCCAGCAGCTGAAGGGGGCTATGACAGCTGATGGCTCTGACACTTGGAGGACTGTGGGGGACCTGGTTCATGCTGATGACAGTCCTCTGGACATGGAGAATCAGATAGAGGACATCTGGCGGAGATGCCAGATGCAGTGTGCAGCCTTGCATGGATGGTGGAGGAGCCCATCCAAGCCATGAGTTCTCCTATTTCTCAAGCATGTAAGTGCATGGCTTCCCCATTGGAGAGGTTGCTGATTGCCATGGAGAGCCAGATTGATCATACCACACATACACATTCAGACATGCATTCCCTCACTCTGAGTATAAGCAAATTAATATTGTACTGCTATAAAAGGGAGTGGTGTTCTGATGTTTCATCAATCTATGCAAAAATTATTTCAATATGGACAAGGTATCCTTTTTCTGGTTTTGGATTAACTATGATTAACAAACGATGGAAAGAATGCTGGCACAGGTCCCCTATTGTAATAACAGGACAGGGTGCTTTGTATAGAACCTAAACACAGCATGCTGACTACACGGAACATGAATGGAAATTTCTGATTAAGTTACTTTTAGTAAGCTGTTATTTCTAATCCCTGAAGAGTTGTAAAAGGTAAACTGTCTGTGTAGCATGTGGAGGGCTTGGAAAAACAAGTCACGAGATCGTCTACATAAGTTTAACAGTTTACTAAAAAGGTCAGCATTTCATTGAGCATAGAAGCTAGTTAAAACACCTCTATTTTTAGTAGTACTGGAGCAGAGAACAACAACTTGCATTTATATTTTACTATTAATGTAATAAAATGTCCACAATGACCAGGACAATCACAAGTTTGATTGCTAGTCCCTCAAACAGGTTGGCAGTGGAGACACAAATGACTGGTCTCCGTGCTAACTGCTTTAGACCTCCTTCAAGAGGCAGTGAGGATCACCTCTAAATAATAACAACCCACTCCTGCCTTTCCTTGGTCCTTTCTTCAGGAGGGCAAGTTGCTTACCTGACTCTATTGCCAGCAAATTGGGATGCCATGGTGTCACTTGTGCTCAATAACATCTTAATGCCACCTGAGCAGGGTGCCTGCAGGCAGATGAGGTCCAGTAAAAAATGTTAAACTTTCTTTGTGGGATAAGAAGGAGCATAAGCACTAATCTGAGTAATTGTGCCTCAGCTTCCCACCAACAATACCCTGCCAAAGAAATACCCCCTCCTTACCTCTTACCCGAGTGTTGATCGGCAGCCACCGGCCCTCCTGGTCTTTATCTAATGGCAGCTGGTTAATAGGATAGAAATGAGATGCATGAGTGAAAATAGACAGGGTCTCCAGTTGATTTTGGGAAGTGGGGGGAGTCGCGATTGACACTTGTTTCACCACCTGACCCACGAAAACCCACTTGCAGTTAAATCTTTACCCAAGACCTGGAACCAGGTAAAAGAAAAATCAGCCAGCATTCCTGGAACATTCCTAGTCGCTATCCAATGGCTCCATGCCAATATCAGGAACTAGGGGACACAAGTTTAAAATTAAGAAGTCACCGTTTTAAGATGGAGAAGAGGAGAAATAATCTGTGGAATTCTCTTCCCCAGAAAGCAATGAAGAATGATTTTACTTAAGGCTGAGTTAAATAGATTTTTGATAGACAAGGGAGTTAAGGGTTATGGGGGGCAGACAAGAAGGCGGAGTTGAGACCACAACCACATCAGCCATGATTTCATTGAACGGTGCAGCAGGCTTGAAGGGCTGAATGGCCTACTCCTTCTCCTAGGTCCTTTGTTCCTATTTCACTGGGTACAGGGTTAAGCTGGGCATTACACTTGCTCCTATTATGGTCAAATAGTTTGGCACCATTTTCTTCTTCATAAATAAATAATTGTTTGAAGTAGCAGAGGACAGCTGACACCGTGAACCTTTTTGCTGCAATTGTAAGGGATCAGTCTAAACTTTAGGAAAAGACAATGTAAACTATGGGTTCAGCAAAATGGGTATGGATCATGCCGATAGAAGTACATTAACCAGCTTTATTTATTGGTGGCTGAATGAAAACCAGCACAGATAGAAACCTGGGATAAGGTACCCAGCATAGTTAGAGACCTGGGGTGAGATTACTTTGGGAATACTGCAATGTGAAGGAAGCTTTGAAGAAGGAATAAGGGCAAGAATACCTCAAATTGGCATGAAAGGGATAAAAAAAGATAAACTTTACAGTTTAATACAGCACAAAAGAAAATATATTAATACACTTGTTTATTAATGGTTATATTATAAGCTCCCATTGTGTCAGTGATTTTTTTTCTCTCTCTGTTATTCTGTTGTCCTAATTATTTGGCACCAAGGCCATGGCTGGACTAAAATTGACACAAGTATTTGTAACAAGGCTGCAGAAGAACTTCAACACTGAGCTGCTACAAAGGGCATCTACTGAGTTAGAGAGACTCTGTTGTCATGTGTCCATTGTTAAATAACCCACTTGCACTCATGGTATAGGCTAATCCATAATTGCATGAGGTACAGGAAGATGTCTGCTCAGTCTATAACTATAGTCAAGGATGCTGTCAAGAGATGTGAGGGACTAGGGTAAATAACAGAAATATAATATCTATCGGGTTAATTATTACTCGGTAGTTCACATGATAGGTTCTAGAACACTCTTGAAAGGAAAGACAAAATAAATAGAACATTGAGTCACTGATAGAATTAGAAACTCGATGCAAACCTATCCTTAATGGAAGCAATGCCATTAATAATCTGTGATCTGTACCAAGAAGGCACCTGGTAAATTGCAATAATGCTGCTACAATTGGTGGAGGACCCGGATTTGTATGCTTAAGTGGCCTCCTCCTATTTTGGGAATGCTTGAAACCCATTCAGTGGCCTGTCAGAAAACTAATTTAGATAGACTTTGAACTTCAAAAGAATATCAGAGAGGTTGAGAAATGGTTCAGATGGTGGATTGTGGGGTAAGTTCCCATGGAGTATATGATGTACAGCAGACCACTTTGCATCAATACAGAATCTAGTTCTTAAATTCATGTTGGGAATTCCTGCAAGGTGGATTATGAGTCAAATGAATGAGATAAAACGAATCCTGAAAACACTCTGATTTCCCCCCAAATGCAGTGGTAGTCTAGACATAGAATATCATACACCTCAGTGTCTTTATAAGATCTGGACCATCTGGTAGAGTATTAATTAATTCTCTTTATCATCTTAGGGAGTAACTAATTTCCTCCAAATTGTTTAACAACCACACATGCAGACATGTTTAAATAAACTGAATCAATCGTGTCATTTAATTAGATCTGTAAGCAAATGTATTCATTAAACTTACTCATGAAAATAGAAGCTGATGGAAGTTGTATTTGTAGATAAACTTAACAAATTATATTCAATATTTAACTGATTCATTTTAGTTAATTGCTGTTTGGATTTTTAAAAATTTAATTGGAAGCTAATTTAAAATCTTATTTTGATCAATCAAGGTTAAACAGCTCAATTCGAAAACTTGTGAGTGGCGAGGAATTACCGTGTCTAAACATTGAATTGAGAAACACAACAGTCATTTCTGTCATATGGCCGAGTACCTCCTGATAACTGAAGCTAAATGATTGGTAATTAAAATCATAAATAATAATTGTTGAAATTCAAATTAAATACATTTGTTAAAATAAAAATTAAAAAATAAAGTATTTAAATAATGGCATAAAAATGCCACAGGCCGGAATCTTCTGTTCTGGAGTCTACGTTTGGTGGCAGGCGTGGAAGTGATAGCGATTCCCGCTGAGCGGGAGGTGGGGGAGGGCTGACCATGCGAGACCACCTCCTCCTCATCTCGATGAGAGCCAGTAGAAAGTTGGGGTTGCCTGGAGCCTGCATCATTTAGGCCTCAGTGGATCTGTGAACAAATAGCAATAATCAATCGAGTGAGCATATCATTTTCAGATTTGCCTCCATATGAGCCAACAAGCCAGTGCTAAACCCTGTGCTTGGCTTTCATCTGGACATGGCAACTCTACCCCACTCATTCCAGGTGAAGGGCATCCTGGAGGAATGGAGATGAGTGTTCCTTCTGTTCATATGCGACTCCTTGAAGACATTGCTCTTTGACTGGGGTGATGACAGCCATGTGAAAGAACCTCCCCTCAGCTTTCTTCTATTACCCTCGAAACTCTATAGAGGGACCATTGCCTCGGCAGCATGGAAAGACTAACCATATGAGCCCTTGTCAGCTGTCCATTTACCCGGGAGGATGGAGTTTTGGGGGTCAGGAGTTCATTGCCTTACACCAGCTGTGCCTCCTGGAGGCATCGACCTCCCTCGCACCCTTCACCCCTGCCTCAGATTTGCAGCAATGGCAAATGGCACAGATTGAATGACAGCTCCAGACCTTGCTGGAATCCATGAGTCAGAGGGCAAACTTGCTGCCGTGTGTGCTTCACCACAAAGAGGAGAACACAACTGATCATGGTTCTCATCCAGTTTCCTCATGATCATTAGGAGCCCCTTTCGTTGTCCAACTGTGCTTACCTTGAACTCCTCCCACCCAAAAAGACCCCCTCCCTTCCACTTTGAGGGATCGCAGTTTCAGAGTGACAGAATTGTATAGCAGAGATGCAACAATGGTGTGCATCACATTGCAGACTCACTCCACCATCTTCTACCCTCCTGTCCCCACTACCTTTCCCCACATCATGCTTGACCCACCCAATATAACCATTCCACTCTTCTCTGTCACATTTGAACCTCCTCTTTAGCCTTCAACTATAACCATCAGCCTCCACATGACTTCCCTCCCCTCAGAGCCTACACGTTACCATCCCCATGGCCATCCTGACCCCTGCCATTATCCGAGCCTTTTGTTTCATCCATTTCCGTGACCACCCCTCCATGAATCCTGTGGCTGGACCTATGTTAGGGGGAAGAAACTAAGTAGGAATTTAAGGTAAGGGAGAATTTATTGAAAAGGAATGAATTGCTTAAAATCTCCAGGCAACCAGAGCTACCAAGCACATTGGCAGTTAAAGGTTATCAGATGAACATTGCACAGCTTTAGGGCCTGGAAACAACAGAAAGGCCTTGGGAGCTGGACAGTAGTCAGAGGATGGCAATAATAACTAAGATTAAGTGTGAACTTCAAGATAGGGGATGAACAGATGATAGTTTAGGTAGGAGGGAAGGTCTCTGCCTAGGTGAAAAATAGGGGCATACGATGCATGTACCTGTTACCAGAGATGTCTGTTTAATGTAAACCTATATGTTGATGAGATCGGAATCTGGAAACTGTTCTTGTATGTGACCAATAATGTCTAAATATGCTGAACACTTGTAATTTAGCAGAGTGCTATCTCAAGCTGCATTGAGATGATTCTCCTCTTGCAATTGCTCGAATAAACAATTGTGACCTGTACCTGAGACTCCTGTGGTCTTTTTTTCAAACTGTACCCTCAGTACCCTCAGTTCAACCCCCAGGACCTCACAGTAGACAGCACTAACCCTGCCCTCAAGGGTCATTTCTCTACCACCATACCTCCCTGGAAATCCCCTCCCCAACCCAACCACAGGACTCCCAGGCCCAGGAAACAAAGCTATTCCCTCTATTCCGTGTGCACCCACCCTTTCTTATCCTCGTAGCCTCCCTCCCTGCCCCACACAGTATATCTTCCTGCCCAGGGCAATCTCCCACCCTTAGGCTGCCTCCCATGTCGAGATTCCGCTCCACCCTTCCCCATTAGTCTTGCCTCCAGTATCCAGCTTTTGTGCAGTTTGGCCTACCAGAACGCGATCTGAACCAAGAGGCTGAGCTTTGTGAACAGTCCCCAAGAAGGCCAAAGCAGCAACCATTCACTTCAAAGTTGTGGAAGGACATTGGCAGGTGCACACCACTTATATGTAGTTGTAAATGTAAACATCCTAATTTCTCACTGGGAACTTAATTTGAAGGGGGAACTTCATTGTGGTGAGCTGGCCTTTTAATGAGCTTGCATGACTTGCTGATGCATGTGTAACGTGTGATTTAAGGACTCGAACTGGATGAAAGATTAAAACAAACAATGTTCTTTATTCCACTGACATCAAAACTGTATAATTCTCAAGGGAAAGCGTAACTGCAAGAAACAAACTATTTACAGAAAATATTTGCAGCCAATGCTCTAGATCTTTGCCCTTCTCAATGCAGTGACTCA
The DNA here is from genome assembly GCF_017639515.1 of Carcharodon carcharias. Lineage (NCBI taxonomy): Eukaryota > Metazoa > Chordata > Chondrichthyes > Lamniformes > Lamnidae > Carcharodon > Carcharodon carcharias. Next base: position 143,730,582 of record NC_054479.1, read on the forward strand.
CCAGGCTTGTTCTGCTGCCCAGCTCCTGGCTGCAACCCTGCTCCCCTCTCCCTCTATGAGGCTTCTTGGACTCAGGTTTCTGCCAGTCAGTCTGGCTAAGGTCTCTAATTCCCCTTCCTAGCTCCTTAGCCACTCTCAGGGGCTTCAAGCTGTCCACTCACAAGTCCTGGACTTGTCCTTGCTGCTTTTTCCCACTCCTCACGGCATCTGGCTCGGCCCCTCAGATTGTCAAAGACCCTGCTTCTTGCAGGGAAGGGCCCACAGGGGCTGACCAGATTCTCTGCTCGATGTTCTCCCCTACCATCACTACCTGCTGTCAAAGGCCCTGCTACACATGCAAATAGGCTTCCTGACATTATTCATCAGGAAGCTCAAGCCACCTTTAAAGTCCTGAGAACATAATTGCAAAATTTAATCCCGCCTTCGGGTGACTGATTTTGGCCTCATGCCAAATTAAATTCCCCTGCCCACCATTCTTCCTGCTGCTGGTGGGACCAGAAGATTCCGTCCATAATTTCTGACTTTCACATTTCAACAAGGGAAGAAATAAATGATATTCAAAAATACCACTTTAGTAATTGTAAAAAAAAATGTGTGGTTCTTTAACTGGCTGTTGAACTCTCTCTGGTAGTGCACTGCTCAACAGATGTGTGTTCTCTTCTTTGTCTGCTCATTAGCACATTTAAGATAATTAGGACAGCAAGGGCATTAAACTAGCAGACAAAGGGCTTTAACATGCCTGTGCCAAGCAGCATATACCCGGAATACAAGAAGATAAGAAATAGGAACAGGAGTAGGCCATACAATCCTTCAAGCCTGCTCCGCCAATCAACAAGACCGTGGCTGATCTTTAACCTCAAACCCACTTTCCCAACCGATCTGCTGATCCTCTGATTCTTATTGATCTCAGTCTTGAACATGCCCAATGGCTGAACATCCACAGCCCTTTTGAGGTGGAAAATTCCAAAGATTCACAACACTTTAAGTGAAGGAATTTCTCCCCATCTCAGTCCTAAGTGCACATCCCCTTATTCTGAGACTATGCCCCCTAATTCTGGACTCTCCAGCCAAAGGAAGCAGTCTCTCAGCATTTACCTTTGAAAACCATGTAAGAGGTTCATGACCTGGGATTTGCAGTTGTGATTATTTCAAAGCTGCCAACATTCACAACCATTTCCCTGTGAGACTATCAGCAACTTTCGGTGTCCTTTGTTAAACTCAAAAAGCCAAAAGTTGCTGTCAGTGATCCTTTACTCCTCCAAATGGTATGCTGTTGAATTCAATCAGGATACTTCTTTCAACTTCTTTTGCTGTTCACCGTACTTCTGGTAGAAGTGTAGCAATACAAGATTAAGTCTCAAGGTACTCCCAACTTCCAACAGGGTCACTTCTCCCTGAATCCTCTGATATCCTTTGAAAATCATTGAACTCAGCTGAATATTCCAGCACCGACTTTTACCAGCAAGGTCCATTTTGGCAACACCTTATCCCTTAAGGTTCCATCAGTCCTGTTCCTTTCTTTTCAAATAGAAAATCAACTTTTAAAAACACTGTTTAGTTGTTAACACAAAAGCATTTCACCTTGCTCTTCATAGCAATAGCCGCTGCTTCTCCAGACAGCTGTAATTCCTTTGTCACTCTCTCTTTATTTTTGTCTCTGCTTCCAAAAAGCAGGTATCCCTTTTCTGTCAAGGTCTGAAAACTGTCACTTTCTTTTTTGTAGGTTTTGTTTTATGTTTCTTTTCCCACATCAACCAGATCACATGGGCCTGTCTCCTGGCCAAAGTTTAGCATGACCACCACCCAATGCCCCCCTACATCCAGGACATTCTTTTCCTTTAAGTTAAAAGAGACATTTAAAAACATAACTATCTTTTAAAGTTCCGCATTCGTAACAAGGAAGAGGGAATGGGAATGCCCTTGGCATCAAGGCAGCATTGGACTAAATGTGGCATCAAGGAGCCCAAGCAAAATTGAAGTCAATGGGAATCAGATGGAAAACTCTCCACTATTTGGAATCATTCCTAGCACAATAATCTCAGCTCCAGGGCACTGCTGCAGGAGTTCCTCATGGTAGTGTTCTAGACCCAACCATCTTCAGTTACTTCATCAATAGGGTCCAAAGTGGGGATGTTTACTGAAAGTTTCACAATGTTCAGCACCATTTGTAACTCCTCAGATACTGAAGCAGTCCATGTCCAACGTTCAGACTTTGGCTGATAAGTGGCAAGTAAAATTTATTTCACTCAACTGCCAGGCAATGACTATTTCCAACAAGAGAGAATCTAACCATCTCTTCCCAACATTCAATGGTATTACCGTCACTGAATTTCCTACCGTTAACATCTTGGGGGTTACCATTGACCAGATACTTAGCTGGATCAGCTAAGTGGCTATAAGGCCGGGTCAGAGGCCAAGAATTCTACGGAGAGTAACTCATCTCCTGACTCCCAAAAGCCTGTCCACCATCCACAAGGCATAAGTCAGGAGTGTGATGGGATACTTTCCACTTGCCTGGATCTGTACAGCTCCAACAACACTCAAAAAGTTTGACACCTCCCAGGACAAGGAATTGGAGACGGTTCAGAGGAGGTTTACTGGATTGATACCTGGATTGAGTGGGTTGTCTTATGAGGAAAGGTTGGACAGACTGGGCTTGTTTCCACTGGAGTTCAGAAGAGTGAGGGGTGATTTGATTGAAGTATACAAGATCCTGAATGGCCTTGACAAGGTGGATGTCGAAAGGATGTTTCATCTTGTAGGTGAGTCCAGAACTAGAGGGCACTGCTTTAAAATTAGGGGTCACCCTTTTTAGACAGAGGTGAGGAGAATTTTTTTCTCCCAGAGGGTTGTGGAACTCGCTGCCCCAGAAGGCGGTGGAGGCAGAGTCATTGACTATTTTTAAAGCAGGGATAGAGAGATTCTTGTTAAGTAAGGGGATCAAAGGTTATCATGATTAGATTGTAATGTGGAAATCAAAACACAAAAAGATCAGCCACAATCTTATTTAATGGTGGAGCAGGCTCGAGGGGCCGAATGGTCTACTCTTGTTCTTACTTCTTATGTTCTTATGACAAAGCAGCCTGCTTGGTCATCACCATATGTACCACCTTGAACATTCACTTCCTCCACCACAGGCGCACAATGGCAGCAGTGTGTACTATTTATAAGACTAACTACAGTAACTTGCCAAAGCTTCTTCGACAGCACCTTCCAAACACACGACCATTACCACCTGGAAGGACTAGGGCAGTAGGTCCAGTTGATGTGGATTCAGCCAATCACTGCCTTAGGCCTTTGCCTTAGTCTATACCTAGAGCCTGTATTTTCTGGGTTATTAAACTCCCAAGAGGAAAAATTAAGACAGATATGAAACCATGCCAGGAAGATACATCATTAAAAAAAGTTAACCACTGAAAAATTAAGAATTATTCCTGTATATCAAAATAATGTCTGAAGAATGGAAGCTTTAAAGACTTAGTACAGTTATAATATAATCTCTTCCCTGTCACCTCACACTCAGTCAAAAGAAAAGTGAGTACAATAATATAATACAACAAATCATATTTATATAGCATCTTTAACACAATAAAACACCACAGGTGCTTCACAGGAGTATTATAAAACAAATTTGACACTGAGCCATGTAAAAGGATATTAAGGCAGATAGCCAAATTTAGTTTAGTCAAAGTAGTGTTTAAAGAGCGTCTTGAAGGAGAAGAGAGAGGAGGGGAAGCAGAGAGCTTTAGGGAGGGAGTCCAGCAACACAGCTGACTGAGTAGTACTGGAATTTGTCTCTTTACCAGCCAGATCTTCCTGTGGGAAATGACTAAAACAAAATTCTCGCTGATGCCCACAACAAGACCTTCTTCTCGCTGCCTCAGGTCATCTACATTCACATGTGTCACAGAAGTGTCTAACCTAACTGGGTATCTCAGTTAATTACCTTTTTATTCTCAACTCTATTTTCTTCATAAATGCTGTAGGCCCACTGATTACAATATTGAACCTGAATCAATGTGCATAATGCATAAAGACTAATTTATGCATGAATGACTATTTCATTCAATGTTTATCATCGAGCCACTCATTTACTACTTATGTATAATTATAACTGTTGATAACTAGTTAACAGAGGTTATAACAGAGACAAAGTGTGGCTTTAGACCTTCCAGAGGAACCTCTGACATGGTCTTTGTTGACAGACAAATCCAAGAAAAACGTCGAGAACACCAGGAACTCTTCATTACATTCACCGACCTGGCCAAGGCATTTAACTCAGTAAATCATGAAGCTCTGTGGATTGTGTTCCAAAGGTTTGGATGTCCAAGAAACTTCATCACAATCCTGCAACTGCTCCATGATGATATGACTGCAACTGTCTTTAGTGGGGGTCTGAAACAAACGCCTTTATACCTGGAGCAGTGTCAAGCAAGGCTGTGTGATCACCCCCCTTACTATTTACAATCTACCTGAGAATGACTATTCACCTCATCAAAGATCAACTGCCCTCTAGTATAAGTATTAAATACTGTCTGGATGGAAAACTCTTTAACCTCAGTCACTTCCTTGCCAAGACTAAACTGGCCACCATAGACATACATGGTAATGACTGCAGTGTCATTGCCCACTCTGGACCAGATTTGCAAGCCACTCTCGGTTTCTTCAATTCGCCTGACAAGAAACTCGATCTATCCTTGAATGTTGCCAAAACAAAGCTCACATATTAACCCAAACCTAGTCTGCCAAATATTCCTTCTTCCATATCTGTTAAAAGAGAGAGCCTGGAATATGTGAGCACTTCCCATATGTTGGCAGCCACATCTCTCAAAAGGCCACCATTGACAAGGAGGTCCAACACCAGATCAGCTGCATTAACTCAGCCGTCTACAAACTATAGCAGCAAGTGTTTGACAACGAAGACCTCAAGAAGTCAACAAAAGTCTTACTGTACAGACCAATTGTCATCACCACACTCCTGTAATGCAGCGAGACCTGGACTGTGTATCAGCGACACACTGGGAAATTCCGTCAGCAATGCCCCTGCCGCATCCTCCACATTCAGTGGGAGGGCCATAGAACAAAGTCCTTCTTGAAGCCAGGTCCCTGAGCATTCAGGCAAAACTCCTGAAGAATCAACTTCAATGGACTGAATACATCCAGATGGTTGAAAAATGTCTCCCCCCCAACAGGTCCTATATTCCCAATTCTCAAATGGCCAAAGTTCCAGAGAAGGACAAAGAAACCATTGCAAAGACACTCTGAAACTCTCTTTGAATTGCGACAGCATTGACACTAATGACTGAGGGGAGCTTGTTACCAATTGTTCAAACTGGCAACAAGTTGCTCATTAAACTGTATCATGTTTTGAGTCACAATGTTTTAATGATGAGACTGAGCGGCAGCAAAGAAGGAAGAAAGTCCTGCACTCCATATCCCACGACCTCGTGGGACATCCTGCTTTATGTGCTTAAATATCTGTGGGTCAAGAATTGGCCTGTTCAGTCACATGAAGACCCATGGCAGGTGCCTCCTCGAATCGAGGGATAGCTGATGATGACATATTTATTTATCATAATTATAACAGGTGCTACTGTAGGCACAAAAATTACAGAATCTTTATCCTAGCAAGTACCTCATAATAAAAGTTGGAACTTGTTCAGAATCATAAATCTACAAAATCTGCTCTGAACCAGTGGGTTGTTCTAACATTCAGAGAGCCTCCTCTGAGAGTCTAATATGCTAATAGCCTGAATCAGATGTTCAATTTGGTCAGATGTTTCCAGAAAGTACACAGAGATTTTCCTCTTTCCTGAACTTAACGTTTATTTAACCAGAGTGAACTTCTATTGCCCTGCCCTTTATTCCACTTCACTGACTGCAATTAAAAGTGCACTCTCTGGCTTAACTGTTCACAGAATTAGCAAAATAGGTTCCTCTTTCTCTCCATTTTTCTTTCTCCCATCTTGAGCACTTCATTGAAGGACTTCAGGGTGATCCTTCTCCTGCAGCTCCGAACTGTGTGTGAAATGGGAAGGGAGTCATCGCTTTCTCCCTCTTCCAGCCTTCTCTCTTGAAGCTGCTTGACCTAGAGTTGGTCAAATGCCTTACAGCCCTTCCGCAGGGATTCAGGTGACATCCAGCTCTGGGACCCAACCCCACAGGCATCTGGTTTTGAAATAAACTATAACTGCAGTTACCCTGTGGAGCTGAGAGCCACTGAGTGAGAGAGGCTGATCCTGTATTAAATTTCCAAAAATAAGTTCATATCTTTTCAACAAACAAATAACTGCATTAGAATATATCTCATCTCTAATGGTCTCAGTATTTAGTTGACCTGAACCAGAGTTCTCAAGAAGACCACTGTTACAGTCCCTATAGGCAATCTGTAAACCAAAATAACCAACTTTACTAAATGGCCCCCAAACAAAGAAATTACCAACAAAATTCCACTTTTGTAGCTTTTACTTAAACATGAATTGGAACATACATAAATTAAACATGAATTAACAGGCAAATGATACTTCAAATAAAAAGATAAATTGCACTTTAGCTTGTTGATAGAACAGATAAGCATCACACAAGCACAAGTACCCGCATCACTCCCCGCAGACATGTGGCACCACATGTAGTTCCAAAGTTCTCTCGCTTGGCCTCTGGTAAGTAGGATCTTTCCCACTCAATTGATTTGGCCCTTGAGCCCGGTTTACCAGCTGATGTATTCCATCCAAGGTCCCCAGAGATAGTTGTCACCCGAGTGGCACAATCCTGCAGAACCTCCATACTAGACCCTTGACAGTCTTGATGGCATAGATTCCCCAGAGACTTCTTTATTCAGTCCTTTAATAAACCTCATTAAACGGTCTGGTCAGCTCTGGAAAAGCTGAAGCGTCAGCATAAAACTGCCCATCTCACAATCCCTTGTCTAACCCTGTCTTCAGCTTTCTGCCCTGTTTAACTGTATAACATACGTAGGAACAAAGCAACATAGGAGCAGGAGTAGGCTATTCAGCCTTAGATTCACCATTTAATTGTATCATGGCTGACTTTCTACCTCAATGCCATCTTCTCACCCTATCCTCGGCCCAACCATCTTCAGCTGCTTCATCAATGACCTTCCTTCCATCATAAGGTCAGAAGTGGGGATGTTCACTGATGATTGCACAATGTTCAGCACCATTCATGACTCCTCAGATACTGAAGCAGTCCATGTCCAAATGCAGCAAACCTGGACAATATCCAGGCTTGGGCTGACAAGTAGCAAGTAACATTCACACCACACAAGTGCCAGACAATGACCATCTCCAAAAGAAGGGAACTTAACCATCAGCCCTTGATGTTCAATGGCATTACTGTCACTGAATCTCCCACTATCAACATCCTGGGGGTTACCATTGACCAGAAATTGAACTGGGTTAGCCATATAAATATTGTGGCTACAAGAGCAGGTCTGAGACTAGGAATCCTGCAATGTGTTACTCACCTCCTGACTCCCCAAAGCCTGTCCACCATCTACAAGGCACAAGTCAGGAGTGTGATGGAATAATCCCCACTTGTCTGGATGGTCTATTGACCTCTGCTATGAACAGACTCAATGACTGAGCCTCCACAGCCCTCTGAGATAAACAATTCCAAAAATTTACCACCCTGCGACTGAAGCAATTCCTCCTCCTCATCTCAGTCCTATATAGTTTACTTCTTATTCTGAGACTGTGTCCCCTGGTTCTAGACAGGGGAAACATCCTTCCTGCATCTACTCTGTCAAGCCCTGTAAGAATTTTGTCAATTTCAATGAGATCACATCTCATTCTTCCAATCTCTAGAGAATACAGGCTGAGTTTCCTCAATTTCACCTCATAAAATAATCTCGCCATCCCAGGGATTAGTCTGATGACCCTTTATTGCACTCCCTCTATATCTTTCCTTATGTAAGGAGACCAAAACTGTACACAATACTCCAGGTGTGGCCTCACCAGGGCTCTATACAATTGCAGCAAGACTTCCTTACTTTTGTACTCAACTCCTCTTGCAATAAAGGCTAACATACCATTTGTCTTCCTTATTGCTTGCTGCACCTGCATGTTTGTTTTCAGTGACTTATGAACAAGAACACTCAGCTCTCTGTGGACATCAACACTTCCCAATCTACCACCATTTAAGAAAGACTCTGCATTTATGTTTTTCCTACCAAAGTGAATAACTTCACATTTTCTGACATTATATTCTATTTGCCATGTTCTTGCCCACTCACTTAGTCTGTCTAAAGCTTCTTGAAGCCTCTTTGCATCCTCCTCACGACTCTCATTCCAACCAAGTTTGTGTCATCAGCAAAGTTGGAAACGTTATGTTTGGTCCCCACATCCAAATCATTGATATAGATTGTGACAAGCTGGGGTCCAAGTACTGATCCTTGCGATACCCCACTAGTCACAGCCCGCCAACCCAAGAATGATCCATTTATCCCTACTCTCGGTTTTATGTCCACTAACCAATACTCAGTCCATGCTGGTATATTTCCCCCAATCCCATGGGCTCTAATTTTTCTTAGTTATCTGCTGTGTGGGACCTTATTGAAAGACTTATGAAAATCCAAATATACCACATCCACCGGTTCTCCCTTACCTATTCTGCTAGTAACATCCTCAAAAAACTCCAACAGGTTTGTCAAACATGATTTCCCTTTCATAAATGCACATTGACCCTGTCCAATCTTACCATTATTTTCTAAAAGCCCAGTTATCACCTCCTTTATAATAGATTCTAACATTTTCCCTACAACTGATATCAGGCTAACAACTCTGTAGTGCCCTGTTTTCTCGCTCTCTCCTTTCTTAAATACACACAACTCCTTGTAAACGTGCCTTCTCTGTTCTCCCCTCTGCTGCAGCTTTCCTTTGTCTGCAGCTCTCCTTTGTGTCTGGCCACTGAGTGCTTTGGTCTTCCTTATTATTGGTACAACTTCCAGGTCAGGGTTGCTAGGTCACTTGGGCCAGTATTTTTTATTTCCCAACAAATTTACAATTGATCTCTTTATAATTGTTACAAACTCTAAAAATATCCTCTTCAAACATTCATTAAAATAATTACTGATTCCTTAGACATTTTAAAGAAATTACAAATTTTCCTTAACTTCCGGTTCTAAAGGCGTCACAGCTATTAATGACTGATCAGCTAGCTGGGATTATTCATTCAATCTAAGTAATTAGTTGTATAACTTGACATGGGATTTCTCTCACTTCATTTCATTTCATTCAGCAAGTCAATGGCCCAGCAGGATTCCAGTTGGACGAGAAGCAGGATATGTACCAGTATTCTATTCTGGTAAGCAGTTTGGTTTTAGCTAATTAAAATTGACACACATTTTGTGCTCTTTAAGTTTTGGTTTCACTATCCCACAGTTCAGTTCTATGGCCCCGGATATCCCAGGGAGAGTATAAAATCCACAGCAGCAAAACGTCATTGATGCCATCACTAGTCCCTCAAATCAAGGCTGATGTAAGGAAAATGTAGACTTTACTCAAATGGATTCTTCAGTAAGTTGGTTTAGAGGCTGTTAACAACAACTAATTTACATTTATATAGTGCCTTTAACAAAGTAAAACATCCTAAACTGCTTCACAGGAGAGTTATTAGACATAATTTGGCACTGAGTTACATTTGAGATTAGAAAATGTGACCAAAATCTTGATGAAAATGACTTAAGTAACATTTGAAAAGAAGGAGAAGCAGGTGGAAAGATTTAGGGTGGGAATTCCAGAGCTTAATGCTAAGCACCTGAAGGCACGGCACCGCTGGTGGAAAACTCGGGGTGCTGGAGAGGTCAGAGTTAGAGTGGAGAGAAATATGGCATTGTACAACCATGTGTGTCAGACACCTGGCTGACCAAATAAACAAATTTTCGTAACTGACTTTTATCTGTCAACCTGAGTTCATCTTGACAATGAGCATGCTAAATAAACTATTTGTCTTCTTAAAGATGTAATATATCACACTGCAGGAACAAGATTGTCTCCTCTGATTTCATTTTTATAATCTTTTTTCATCTTCAAGGTAAGGTTGTGCTTGGAATTAAAACATTATATATAACAGGTTAGATTTTCAAACTCAGCAGGTCTGGCAGCATCGGCGGAGAAGAAAAGAGTTGACATTTCGAGTCCTCGTGACCCTTCAACAGAACTGATTTTTCTTTACAATGAGAGGGGTGAACTATAAGCTGGTTTAACGTGGGGGGCGGGGTGGGGGGACAGAAGTGGAGGGGAGATGTTGTTGTAAGGACAAGCAAGCAGTGATAGGAGCAGATCATCAAAAGATGTCACAGACAAAGGAACAAAAGAAAACAGAGGTGTTGAAGTTGGTGATATTATCTAAACGAATGTGCTAATTAAGAATGGATGATAGGGCACTCAAGGTATAGCTCTAGTGGGGGTGGGGGGGCATAAAAGATTTAAAAATAATGGAAATAGGTGGGAAAAGAAAAAATCTATATAAATTATTGGAAAAAAAAATAAAAGGAAGGGGGAAGAAACAGAAAGTGGGTAGGGATGGAGGAGGGAGTTCAAGACCTAAAGTTGTTGAATTCAATATTCAGTCCGGAAGGCTGTAAAGTGCCTAGTTGGATGATGAGGTGTTGTTCCTCCAGTTTGCGTTGGGCTTCACTGGAACAATGCAGCAAGCCAAGGACAGACATGTGGGCAAGAGAACAGGGTGGAGTGTTAAAATGGCAAGCGACAGGGAGGTTTGGGTCAATCTTGCGGACAGACCGCAGGTGTTCTGTAAAGCGGTCGCCCAGTTTACGTTTGGTCTCTCCAATGTAGAGGAGACCACATTGGGAGCAACAAATACAGTAGACTAAGTTGGGGGAAATGCGAGTGAAATGCTGCTTCACTTGAAAGGAGTGTTTGGGTCCTTGGACGGTGAGGAGAGAGGAAGTGAAGGGGCAGGTGTTACATCTTTTGCGTGGGCATGGGGAGATGCCATAGGTGGGGGTTGAGGAGTAGGGGGTGATGGAGGAGTGGACCAGGGCGTCCTGGAGGGAACGATCCCTACGGAATGCCGCCAGGGGGGCTGAAGGGAAGATATGTTTGTTGGTGGCATCATGCTGGAGTTGGCGGAAATGGCGGAGGATGATCCTTTGAATCCAGAGGCTGGTGGGGTGATAAGTGAGGACAAGGGGGACCCTATCATGTTTCTGGGAGGGAGGAGAAGGCGTGAGGGCGGATGCGCGGGAGATGGGCAGTTCTGTTGAAGAGTCATGAGGACTTGAAACGTCAACCCTTTTCTTCTCCGCCGATGCTGCCAGACCTGCTGAGTTTTTCCAGGTAATTCTGTTTTTGTTTTGGATTTCCAGCATCCGCAGTTTTATTGTTTTTATATAGATTTTCAAACTGTTCACTGCGCATAGATCTGGCATTGCAAATTGGCCTCCTGTTATCGAGTCATGCGTTGGAATTTTATAATGTCCTGCTGGTGGGTTCACAGACCAAGGAACCCGTAAAATTCTGAGTGTCCTTGACGCCAGTCATCCACCTACCACCAACCTGGCAGCCATTTGATGGGGGGTGGGGGGGCGGGAGTTAGAGGGGCAGTCAAGATCTAAGGCAATCTGCCCATCCTCACCTCAACTCAAGCCCTCAGGTGGCTAATTAATGCCAATGAAGGTCGCCCTTGTCAGGCCTCGAGTGAGAAAGAAGGGGGGACACAGTGTAGTCCCAATGTTCCCCGGGGCAGAAGTCCTGCCTCCGGTCAGTTAACATTTTGATGGGAGTTAAAGACTGTGGGGCAGCCGTTAGCTGCAGGGATTAGTTCCCCAACAAACTTTTTGGTGGCCAAAAGCTTCTGCCATTGAATTATTACAGTACAGAAGGAAGCCATTCGGCCCATCGCCCCTGTTATTGGAATGGTCCAATTTTCAGCAAAATCTAGCTCCTCTCTCCCTTAGCCTCAAGTTACATGCCTAATTTCTGAAAATAGTTATTGGTTCTTTCAACTTAAATTAATTATTAGGTGCACCTTCACTTTTTAATTTTTGATGTGGTTAAACTGACCAATAGCTAGCAGAGAGCTTACAAAACATTGTTCATGACACAAATTCATTTTTAATACTTGTAAATTAATTACTGGGTAAAATCAAAAATAATAAAAAAGACAAAACATAACTAACAATGCCAAATATTTCCAAGAAAACCATGAACTGAAAACATGCAACATTCCTCCCTCCACTCTTTAAAATACAAAAAAATTTCAGTTGTTGAGATTGTCATTGAGATCCTTGATTTTGGTTTATTCTTTATGCAGCGGATCATACACTCTGCAGCATATGTCAAAACAGCAATGTTTTGAGGACGTGTTCACCAATCATTACTGAAGTGATGAATTAGATTGTCTCTGTCCCTGACTGTAATTCCTTTGGAAAGATCCATAGTCTGGATTAAGGTAAGGCTACTGTATTCCAAGTGTGGGTTGAAGTCACCCGTGCCCACTTTTGAAATCAAAGTCATTTGTGCAGAAAGAAAAGGAAAAGGATCTCTGCAAACATAATGGGCAGAATTTTTAGGTTGGTGTGTGGGCGCCTGCTCAATCTGCTCGAGCATAAAATAACGCTTGATGACGTTGGGCGAGCGTCCCGACATCATCCTGTGCTCACATGATATTTCGGTCAGTGGGCACATGCAAAAGTTGGAAGCACACCTGCTGACAACTAAGAGGGCAATTAAGACCATTAAAGTTCCAACTGACCCCTATTTTTCATGGTCTGTCCAGCCTTACGGTTGGTGGACGGGCGAATCTGCCAGGTGGACTTTGCATTTTTGATGAAACCTCATCCAAGGGTGGGATGAAGTTTCCGTTATTAAATTTTAAAAAAATGTACAGACAGGATTTTCATCATGTCTATGTTCAGGTGACGGATTCTGATGTGTGGACATTTTTTTTCTGGGTTTCAAAATCTTTATTTCTTGGCTTTAACTTCTCCAGCTCCCTGAGGCATTTCTCTGCCTTCAGGGAGCTTTCATTCCACACTCCCCCGTGCCCACCCAGGTTTTGGCTAAATCACAAAAATTACTGACAAGAGTTTAATCATTTTCTTGTAGATACATGACCTTCAAACTCATCGATTGGTTACAGCACAAGAAAAGACCATTTGGCCCATCTTGTCTGTGTGCCAACTCTCTGCAGGAGCAATTCACCAAGTGCCCCTCCTCCACCCTTTCCCCATAGTCCTGATTTTGTTTTCCTTTCGGAAATGATCTAATTCGCTACACCAGGAATTAAGAATAATCTGAGAAATGAAAGCATTTATATAGTGCTTTTCACAACCATCCAACAACTCAAAGTGTTTTACAGCCAATGAAGTATTTTTGAGGTGCAGTCACTGTTGTAATATAGGGAATGTGCCAGCCAACTTGCGCAAAGTAAGCTCCCAGAAGTAAGAGTGTGATAATGATCAGATAATCTGTTTTTTTCTGTGATGTTGATTGAGGGATGAATATTAGCCATGATACCAGGGTTAACCCTGTTGCTCTTCTTTGAAATAGTGACATTGAATCTTTTACAATCATTTCAGCAGCCGATGGGGATTTGGTTTAACATCTCATCCAAAAGATGGCACCTCCGATAATGCAGCACTCCCTCAGTATTGTGCTGGAGTGTCAGCCTTAATTTTTGCACTCAAACCCTGGGGATTGAACCCAGAACTTGTGACTCAGGGGCAAGAGTGCTACAAACAGAGGCATGGCTGACACTACAGTGGAAAAATCCATTGTCATATAGTTGAGGACATGGCAGAAAGGATTTGTAAACAGGAAGAGGAATTGGAATGCTTCGGAGGCTTACGTTTCAATAAAGGCAACTTTAAAGCTCTACTAAATCTGCATCGGCCCTGTAATGGAATATTGTCACCTTGATGTACAGGCTGGAGAGAAAACATTTTGCTTGTTTGTCTACTTAGAATAGTTTAAAAACCTGCAGATAAGAAGTGCTGATGAATTAGTTAGAGCCTCCCTTTCCCAGTATTAAATGATTGCCTATATAACCTGCATGTCCGTAACTTTATTACATTTTAGCAAAAGCACCTAATTAAATTTATTTCATCAGATGCTGGGGTCCATTTGCAAATAACCAAGCTTGAGAACAATGAAAATATGTCTGTCTTTGCTTAATTTATGGGCTGTATTCTCCTTCTTCCAACGAGATAGCGGTGGGACGGAACCTCTGTGTTCCCTTATTGACTCCAACAATTCATGGACCCATTTTCCTGGCCAGGAGTATTTACCAATGAAGCTGGTTGGATCCATGCCACCAAGATAGAGCTACCAATGCCCAAGAAGAAAACCCAGTGAACTCTGCTCTGCCTGAAGATGCAGAGAGGGACGTGAAGGAGCAAAACAGCATTGAGAAAAGTTTTGATAAACTTCCTGTTGGCCTCCGTTGAGGCTAAACAAATTGAGAACGCCCTCTGATTTTGTTTCCTTTGCTACTTCTAGTCTGCCCGAATTTGGGAAAGATTGGGAGGAAAATGAAGTCCTTTCATAAGATAGCACCTCACAAGTTGCTGTTGCTAATTCTGAAAACTCCATGTTTAATTGGATGTGAGGATCTTTGGGACATCCTGAGGGTGTTATGAGGTGCTGAATTTCTTTACCCAGGAACAAAGGAGTTCTTACAACTGTACCTCATCATAAAGGAAGAGATATTTACACAGGACACAAGTACTACAGCTTCATGTGCTGAATCCTTTACTTATTGGACTCTTTCTCATACAGTGTTACTGGCCTGAACTGCTCCCAGAAGTTCAAAGGCACAATGAGTAATCACTTGTTGAAGCTGAATTGCTGCAGGGTCAGGGTTATGGGAGGCACCATAGGAAAGTGGTGTTGAGATCACAACTGGTTCAGCCATGATCGTATTGAATGATGGAGCAGGCTTGAAGGACTGAATGGCTTATTCCTGACCTTAAGTCCTATGTTCCAGTGAGAGGGATTGTGGTAAAGTGGAGTACCATGTACCTTTAAGCGAATGCAAGTGGACTAACCATGTGACAGTACCGACCAATCACTGTGCAACATGAGCTACTGGTTACCTGTAGTCTAGAACTGGAGGTGGTTTGGGAAGCACACAAGGATTTAGTGCTCTGCCCTCTGTTGCCATAAACAATCACAGTTTGTTCTTATGTCAGCCTCTCTCCGTTATTGAACAACTAACAAATATATATGAAGGCGTGCAACTCGAGTTTACTCAACTAGTGAACTCATAGACTCAAGACACTTCACTTGTCTTTGGTAGCTCATCACGATTTGCCTACATCTGTTTGCTGACACTTTCTCAGATCAGTGATGTATTTCTCCATAGATACATCCTCTGTTACACTATCAGGTGAAATTCAGTGCCCAATATAACATTATCATTTGGACTCATTTTTAAATGATTTCTGGGCTTACTGTCAATATTTTCCATCCATTTCGGGACTTTTGTTACTTGCTTTTCTCTTTCAGTATCCATCATACACTACTAATTGTAAGTGAAACTTATTGCTGCGGTAGCTTTATTTTGCTTGCCTACTACTTTTTACATAAATTAAGCTATCTTAAAGCACAAATCAAGTAACATAGTTATATGGGTACAGTCTGTTTCTGATGGAATAATCATTAACTGCTGCTGAAGTTCCATTCTAGGGTACCTCTCTGTGCAGTGCTTCTGGGTTTACCGTTTGATGGAGTGGTTCCGTTCCTTGACCTATGACCTCAAAAACACAAAATTAAAATGGAGCGCTGCGTCAGTATTTTTTGACAAAGTCCCTTATTATTTTCCTTAAGTATTGACAATTTGGAAGCACAGGTTAAATGCCTCCTGAGAATGAACCTGACCAAAATACTCTTTCAACTAAATCAAATGGGACACCCACATGCTCAGAGCACAACCAGTTACATTTATTTGACCCATGTTCACATATTTTTGGGTAATTTTCCCAAATCATTTCATCTGATAAGTGTAAAAGGCCTTTGGGGAAATTTAAAGCAAAATTTGTACCTAACCTTCTCTGACTTATATATTTTTGTAAAGGACATAATTAAATTCTTTTAATTCCACTGATTAAAACTGCTTATTAGATCATTTCTTGTGTGAGCATACAAAAAGAAATGTAAAATGATTTTTCGATCTGAATGAGGAAATGCCAAGCTGCTGTAGATAGACTTGAAGGGATAATTTTTAATGGAAGGGAAAGGAGGTCATAATTTGCCCTTGGCAGCATTTGAATCGCACAGAGCTATTAGGTTTAATTGTAGAGATATTATCATTTCATGTTTTCAGATGTTTTGTGCATTTTTTAACATCTCACTTTATGAAATAATAGAATAGCTTCACGTAAAAAAACCTGTGCCAACTTGTTGAAGGGATTGTACCTACTCAACAAAACTCTTGAATAAAATAGAATAAGATAAATTGTAATCTTTTTGGACAATTTCGCTCATTTTATTAAAGCCAATGTTGTAAAAGGAAAGGAGAGAACTGACTGAAAACGATATTCCCATGACCCAAATCAGATTGGAAAATATCTCCATTGATCTTAATATTGCATTAGGACACGTTTTACTTATTACAATGTACAAGACCCCACATATATAGTAGCGTTTGGTGGCTGCTGTGCTGGTTGAGCCACAGACTTGCACTTATTTAGTCTGGAAACCACCAAATCATACTTATTTTAAAGCTGATTAATCAAAGTTAGAATCTGCATGGCAGACAGGAAAAATATTTTGAAAAAAATCATTTCCGGATGTGAATCGTGTATATCTAAACAGTGACAACAATGGCTGCAGCCTGTTCTGGCTTCTCTTGCTGTATAGCACACAAAATGGTCACACTTCTGTCTCCATCTCCAGGTAATCTCTCATCAGATACAGGATTAATGTCTGACATAATTAAACAGAAATCCACATTTACACAATAGCCATAACAGCTCAGTGTACAGAAGAGATAGAGCAGGCAGCATTTCACTCCTCGCCACTGGTATTCTCCTCCTGTCTGCTGTTTCTCTCGAGTGTTCAAATGGGTAGTCGACAGCAACAGCTTCTAGTTAATTTATAAGATCGCCAGTACACAATTTCCCTGTGAAACACCTACTCTGACTCAGTTATATTCTTCTACTTGATGCAATGCACTTTCTGCATCTCTTCAAGTCATAAGCTACAGTGTTGTTTGGAAACTGGAGATTATCTGCCTTTCTTCCTGCACATCCCTACAGCCTTCTCCATGTTGCTAGATTTTCCATGCCTTGCCCTGGCCCCTGCTATTCAACTGTAACCCATTTACATTCCTCTGAATTCATCTTTTGCTTCTCTACTCATTTCACTATTACCTCCTTTTGACTTGCTCCATCATCATTTATCACTTAATCTCTCTTCCCTTCCACTCTCTCCTGCTGCCAGCCTTCTCACAAACCTCTCTCTTTTGTTCTGACTAGCCTCCTCTCTTTTTTCCCTGGCTCTGTATTTGTTTAACATCCAAAAGATCTCTGTCACCTTCCAGTTCTGATGAAATGTCATCGACCTGAAACCTAACTCTGTTTCTCTCTCCATTGGAGCTGCCTGACTTGGATTTTTAAAATTCTTTTCACAGGATGTGGGTGTCGCTGGCTGGGCCAGCATTTATTGCCCATCCCTAATTGCCCTTGAGAAGGTGGTGCTGAGCTGCCTTCTTGGACCGCTGCAGTCCATATAGTTTAGGTACACCCACAGTGCTGTTAGGAAGGGAGTTCCACAATTTTGTCCCAGCGACAGTGAAGGAACAGCCGATATATTTCCAAGTCAGGATGGGGAATGACTTGGAGGGGAACTTTCAGGTGGCGGTGTTCCCATCTATCTGCTGCCCTTATCCTTCTAGGTTGTTCTGGTCGCTGGTTTGGAAGATGCATCAAAGGAGCCTTGGTGAGTTGCTGCAGTGCATTTTGTAGATTGTACACACTGCTGCTACTGTGTGTTGCTGGTGGAGGGAGTGAATGCTTAAGGTGGTGTATGTGGTGCCAATTAAGTGGGCTATTTTTTCCTGGATGGTGTCGAACTTCCAGTGTGTTGTGAGAGCTGCACTCATCCAGGCAAGTGGGGAGTATGCCATCAAACTCCTGACTTGTGCCTTGTAGATGGTGGACAGGCTTTGGGGAGTCAGGAGATGAGTTACTTGCTGCAGAATTCCCAGCCTCTGCCCTGCTCTTGTAGCTACAATATTTATGTGGCTTGCTGCTGAGTATGTACAGCACTTTCTGGTTTTATATAGGAACTAGTTAACTATACTAGCTATTTGGGAACCTATAAATGTTTTAAATTTCATTTATTTTTTCCTTCAAATGCATTTTATGTGAACATTAGCGGAGACACATGAGTTCACTAACTATTGCAACAATGGCTGCTGACAGGGAGGATTTTCATTTATAAAATGCTTCATCAAAACTCAAACTCCTCAGAGTTAACACAGTGAATCACATCGGAAGTTCAAGGACAATTGTTATGTGGACAAACATGAAAGATGTTTTGCACCTGTCAAGATCTCACAAACTGAAATGGGATAGGGAACCATTAATTTGCTTTTGTAGTATTGGTTTGAGGGAAGAATGTCAACTTGGGATCCAAGAAAGCTCAGTACTTTTCTTCAAATATAGAGTTTCTTCCACCTGAACCACACAAGCCCTCAAATTTAATATGCCACCCAAAACATAGCACCTTTGACATTGCAGCACTCCCTCAGTATAGTACTGAGTTGTCAGTTTAAACTTGATCCTACAACCTTCTGACTCAGAGGACAGTGTCACCAACTGATTGAAGCGTTCAGACCCCAGTGAGGTTATGTAAGCTGATTATTATACACAGTATTCATGGTTCCAAATCAATGAAGCTTGACAAAAACAGTTTCATTTTAAAGTGTAGGACAGTGACTGAGTTGTATATTTTTGATTTGGAATAGTATAGTGCATTACAAATATTTCTAAGTCCAAATTTAGCACATGTATTGGCTTTTGTAAAGGGTTTTTTGATTTGACTTTAATATCTTAATCATTTGAAAATTCTGCCAATCTTAATGCTTTACTTCAACTACAAAGCATTTCTCAGTTCCAATAATTTATTAACTAAAAGAAATCTACACTAAAGTATAGAAATAGTAAACCATGTCCAGCTTGGACAATTTGGTGCATTAGCAAGAAAATCTGCCAATAGGTTAATCCAACAGTGCACTGCAGAAATCTACTGTTCTTAGTGAATTATTAAAGGAAATAACCATTTAAATGAAACAGAGGTGTTAATTGATTGTGCTGTTTAACCAGCATGCATTCCTTAGCTCATCATCAGTTGAGTATGTTATTGAGTTATTAAAATGGAAATAAGGTTAAACAGATCAACGTATAAGTGGTGTATCTGGGAATAAAGGGTGAGGAAAGTATTTGTTTGGTGCTCCTTCAAGTGGCGCCATGCAGACTATGTCAGTTCCTCAGAAGCAGATCTTTCCACAAGCCACTACCTGTGTAGCCAACAAAGTGCTCTATTATATCAATAAGGTGCAATGCTGGGGCCATGAAGCTTGTGGTTCACAGCAGTGTCTGCTCGCAAAAATGATGTAAGTGACCTTTTCTCTCCTGGAGCTCTAACTATATCTTCTGCATTATGTTGTGCAAGGCACTGGCCCATCATTATCATCCTTCACACCTTGGTGGCCATACCCAGATCTGCCCAGGCATGTGAGGAGCAGCTTCAGTATCCCGATTGCTTGTTCAATGACTGCTATTGCCGTCATGTGGTTTTGATCGTATCTCTCTCTCCTTGGGCATCATTGTCTGGATGCCACTGGCCGGGTCTCCTGTGGGTGGCCCTCAGCTCAAAGGAGCAAATTCCTAACACTGCTTCGGGGTGTGAAGAGCTCAGGCAGTTTCACTAGGTACAAGACAAAATCATCACGGCAGCTCTCTGAGAGTCTTGAAGAAATGTGCATGATGGTCTTTGTGCGGTGTTACATGAGCTGCTCATTGGCGGAATTGAAACCCAGGTGGTTGAAGGAAACTCCAGTGTGATGTGGGATGCCTTCTTTGCTACATGTGTACAGTCAATGGTTTCCTGGATCTGTGGGAATCCAGTCAGAGTTGCAAAGCTAAGCGCTGGCTCATTCTGACTGACTTCATCAGTTACAAAGTGTACATAATTCCTGACCCTGTCTCATGGGCAGCAGATTGCAAGATTTTGCAATTAGCTTCTGCAAGTCCCTGGAAGGAGCCAGGGATGAAGAAATTAAGCTTTGTTGAGCCTTTGACAGCTACTGACAATGTATGTCCGCCTGGTCCACTTGGCAGGAGGTCTTCTTCCCGGAGGCTGCAGGTGTCAGGCAGCAGCTGTACAATACCCTGAGTCTCCTGAGGCACTGGGACTCGAATATGACCAGGAAGCTGATCCTCTGCCTATAAATCCTGAGTTGGAGGTATTGCCTGCTGTGAGCTGCACCTCTGTGCTTACCCCCTTCCTCCCATGGAGCAGCAGGTCAATGAGGAAAAGGCTCCTGCTGATGTTTACTTTGATCCTCATCTGAGGTCCAAGGGATAGCTGCATCAACGGTACTGATGCTTGACTGGGGGGATGTGTTATACTTGTGTTTGGTCTTAGATGTGGTAGTTGTAAAACTGGACTTACAGGTAGTGCTGGAGGCAATGCTTTTATCAAACTCTATCTTTTATTAACATTATACTAACCATGTGCAATAAAGATGCAGCACATGGCCCCAGATAGAACTATCTCTCTCCATGCTCTGTTGTCTTGTGATCCTGTGTCACTGATAACATAGACTATATATTAACCCTTTACATTACATCTCCTCCCCAAGTCTCTGACTCTCATAAATATTATTTACATTATCCTACATCTCCCCCAGAAGTATCTGTCTTCATTTCTGGTTCACAGACATAAGCACTGTGGTGGTTTCACCAACCTCCCTGACCTTATATTCATTTCTCTTGAAGATTGCACACGGTGCACATTCTCCATGTTCTCTCTTGAACGTTGTAAAGTAGCATGTGAATCTTCAGAAGCTGTTGGTTCTCTGTTCAGGTTATCTTCCTGATCATATGGGTAGTTAGTCCATTCACTTGATGGTCTTTTTTATCCATTTGCAGAATGTGGGCATTGCTGGCTGAGCCAGCATTTCTTGCCCATCCCTAATTGCTCTTTAGAAGGTGGTGGTGAGCTGCCTTCTTGAACTGCTGTGATGTAGGTACAACTCCAGTGCTGCTAGGGAGGGTTTCCAGGACTTTGACCCAGTGACAGTGAAGGAACAAAGATATATTTCCAAGTCAGGATGGTGAGTGACTTGGAGGGGAACTTCCAGGCAGTGGTGCTCCCATCTATCTGCTGCCCCTGTCCTTTTAGATGGTAGTGGTCATGGGTTTGGAACGTGCTGTCTAAGGAGTCTTGGTGAGTTTCTACAATGTATTTTGTAGATTGTACACACTACTGCTACTGTTCGTCAATGGTGGAGGGAGTGAATGTTTGTGGATGTGGTGCCAATCAAGTGGGCTGCTTTGTTGTGGATGGTGTCAAGCTTCTTGAGTATTGTTGGAGCTGCACTCATCCATGCAAAAGGAGAGCATGTAGGTGCAGTGAGCACTTAAGAAGGCAAATGGTATGCTGACCTTCATTGAGAGAGCACTTGAGTACAGGAGCAAGGATGTCTTACAGCAGCTGTACAGGGCCTTTGTGAGACTGGACCCTGAGTATTGTGTGCAGTTTTGGTCTCCTAAGAAAGGATATACTTGACATTGAGGGAGTGCAGCAAAGGTTCACCAGACTGATTCCTGGGTTGGCAGGGTTGTCGTATTGAGGAGAAATTGGGCCAACTAGATCCGTATTCACTGGAGTTTAGAAGAATGAGAGGGGACCTCATTGAAACATATAACATTCTGACAGGGATGGACAAACTGGATGAAGGGATGATGTTTCCTCTGGTTGGAGGTCTCAGACAAGGGAGTCAAAGTCTCAGGATACGGGGTGGGCCATTTAGGACTGAGTTGAGGGGAAACTTCTTCACTCAGGGGGTGGTGAACCTGTGGAATTCTCCACCACAGAGGCTGTAAAGGCCAAGTCACTGAATATATTTAAGAGGGAAGTAGATAGATTTCTAGACTCTAAAGATGTCAAGGGGTATGGGGAGAGAGTGGGAGTATGGCGTTGAGATACAGAATCAGCCAAGATCATATTGAATGGCAGAGCAGGCTCAAACGGATGCATGACCTCCTCCTTTCTATGTTTCTATGGTACTGACCTGTTCCTGCCAGTCTTCTCTGCTAGTCTCGATGCTGCTCTGTAACTGGTAAACCTGATAATATAGTTCCATTGCTTCTTGGTTTGATCCAGGCCTTCCCCATGGCAAAAGCCCTTTGATAAAGGCAGGAGTTTTTCCATGTCCTTCTACTGTTGTCTTTTCCAGAGATTGGTTGAAGATTTTCCCACACTGTCCTTGTCCTGCAAATGTTTCTCTTGCTGGCTCTTCACTTGATGCTTCTTTTGTTATGTTTATCCATGGTCACCACCTGTTGTTGTTGATTTTAGAACTGGTAGCTGTGGATCTGGAATTACAAATGATGCTGGAGGCAATTCTGTTAGCAAACTCTATCTTTACTGAACATTAGGCTAACTATGTACGATACGGGCTCAGCATGAGGCTTTACATAGAATTATCTCTCGCTATGCTCTATTATCATATGATCTTATGCCACTGATGTAAACTATATAGTTACATATTTAACATTAAAGCTTAAAACTACATAGATCAGATGCACAAAACTCCAAGGTGGTAGAAATATCCTTCAAAATAGTGAAAGCTGCTCTCAGAACACATTCTGTGCGTAATAGACTTTCAATTAGGCAAAGAATAAGGTGTGAAGTCTGAGAACTTAGAGGATTGTTTTGCCTGCCATTGTTCACTCCCCTCAATTCCCACTGCCCTCTCTCCTTGCTTTCACTGGTCAATTCCAGGAATCCCACAAAATCCACACAGTAAGAGTTAATTTCAAAAATCCCAGTTAAAACAGCTGCTCATTGCCTTTTTACACATTCAAATTGGCAGCCTGCCTCTCCTGAGCCAAGTGCACTGAAGTTATCGGCAGAAGTTGATGGGCTGCTACCAGCTTCCTGATGCACTGCCAATTTCAAACCTTTAACCAGCTCTCTACTGCCAGACTCATTCACTTTTTCATGTTAAACTACACCTGCCCCTCAATCTCCCCACCCCACAACACCCCCACCCCACCCCTGTGCAACGTAGCACCTTCCCTATGCACCTCCACACCCACCCCTGCGCACCCCACCGCATACCTCCCACTCCTCCCCCACACACAACCGCACACTCCCCCACCCTCCACTCCATTCCCCTGGTGTTTGATAGTCCTGAGGTGACTTGGATCTTTAGCAGTTTGGTAATGGGTACACCCATGATCTTTAGCAGTATATAGGAGCCTGGGAATGGACCAGACTGGTGGAATATCTATAGTAGAGTTCCCCAGGGATCAGTGTTACGCCCCTGCTCTTCCAGACATATATTAATGACACTGACCTTGTGTACAGGGCACAATTACAAAATCTGTGGATGGTTCAAAACTTAGAAGCATTGTGGAGAAGATTGCAAAACTTCAAAAGGAGATAGGTAGGTTGGTGGAGTGGCCGGAAAATTGGCAGATGGAATTTAATGCAGAGAAGTGTGAAGTGATTCAATTTGGTAGGAAGAACATGGAGAGACAATATAAAATAAAGGGCACAATTCTAAAGGGGGTGCAGGAGCAAAGGAACCTAGTGCACAAATAATTGAAGGTGGCAGGACAGGGTTGAGAAATTGGTTAATAAAGCATATTGATTCTGGACTTTATAAATAGTGGCATAGAGTATAAAAACAAGGAAGTTACATAAAACACAAGTTCGACCTCAGCTGGAGTATTGCATCCAACTCTGGGCACTATACTTTGGGAAGGATGTGAAGGCATGAGAAAGGGTGCAGAAAAGATTCACGAGACTGGTTTCAGGGATAAGGAACTTTAGCTACATAGATTGGTGGAGAGACTGAGGCTGCTCTCTTTCGAGAAGAGAAGGTTGAGAGGAGATTTGATAGAAGTAGTCAAAATCGTGAGGGGCCTGGATAGGGTAGATAGGGAGAAACTGTTCACATTGTTGCATGGATCAAGAACCAGAGGGCACAGATTTAAAGTAATTGGCAAAAGAAGCAATGGCAACATGAGGAAAAACCTTTTTTACACAGCAAATGGTTAGGATCTGGAATGCATTGCATGAGAGTGGGTGGAGATAGATTCAATCATGACTTTCAAAGGATCACTGGACCATTATCTGAAAAGGAAAAATGTGCGAGGCCACAGGGAAAAGGCACTCCAGTGAAATTCTCTTGTACAGGGCCACAATGGGCTGAATGGCCTCCTTCTGTGCTGTAGCCATTCTATGATTCTATTCTATCATTAGTGGTAATGCTGAGGTACATGTAATCCATAGCTATGTGAGTGATTGAGCAAGTAAGGGAGCGAGGTGACAGGATGTGACATGAAATGATAAATTAATGCTTCCATTTATAGAATAAGATGGCTGCATTAAGGGACAAGTATTACAGAGCATTCATCTTATAGGTAGTATTGAGGTAGCCATTCATTGAGGTACCTCTCTCAGAAGTAGCTCTAAAAAGACTTTAGCACTCAGCCTGATATGACTACAGATGCTGTTAAGTGGTCCCTGTTATTAACAAATAGCCATCATGATAAAAAAAGTTCTGTTCTGTTGAAGGGTCATGAGGACTCCAAACGTCAACTCTTTTCTTCTCCGCTGACGCTGCCAGACCTGCTGAGTTTTCCAGATAATTCTGTTTTGTTTAGCCATCATGATGTTGGGTCCAGTGAGATAATCCAGAAAACGAAAGGCAACTGGAGAAATTTGCAACTTGCTTCAAATTTCTTTGGTTTTTAGAATGTACTAAAATACAATTAGAATGTAGTGGGCTATCAGTATGAAATACCTTCTGAATACTACCATGAAAACAGGATGGCTTTCTGAATAGTTAATCATAACGAGTTTTAAACCGATAACGGAACAGATTCCATTGAAGTGGAAATGCAAAGTACGATGGATGCTGGAAATTTGAGTTAAAAACAGAAAATGCTACAAATACCGAGTAGGTTAAGAAGCAACTATGGAGTGAGAAACAAACTCTGTTTAACTCTCCACGGGCGTTTTTTTTTTAACCTGTTGAGTGCAGCACTTTCTGTTTTTATTTCCAATTTCCAGCTTCCATCGTGGCCTGGATCTCCCGAGGAGCTGCAATCACCAGATTACCGTCCCACTCAAACCCTGCCTCGCCCTAACGCTGCTCGGCATTTCTTGCCGGGTCTTCCAAGCCCAACTTCACCAGGAATGTGGAGCGCAGCATCTCCTAGAGTCCTGCCTCAGTGCGGGGGACAGGGAATACAGGACACACCCCTCTTATGTCACTAGCTGCCGAATGGTAAGTTTAAATGTCCAGTGTGAATGCTGGCAGATGGGTGAAAGAATGAATGTTAGTGAATAGGTGAATGGGTGAGTGGATGAATAAATAGGATGGTAGGGTGGGTAGGTGGGTGAGGTAGGTAGGGTGGGTGAGGTGGCAGTCGGCTGAGGTCACAGGTGGGTGGTGAGGCAGGTGGCTGAGATGATAGGTGGGTCGGGGAACTAGCAGCTTGGATCAGGAGGGTAGTTGGGTGGTCAAGAGGGGGTAGCATGATAGGGAGGGGTAGTTGGTTCAGGTCCGGGGGATAATTGGGGGTTAGTTGAGTCAGGTCTGGTCGGACGTTAGTCGATTCTGGAGGGATGGTCAGGGGTTAGTCAGATGGTTGGAGGCATAGGCGGGTCATGTCAAATTGCAGGGGTAGCTTAATTGATCTAACACAGCCTTAAAAATATCCAATGACCTCTGATGAAGAGAATTCCAAACACTAAAGACCCTCAGAGAAAATTTCTCAACTCTGTCATAAATGAGAGACCCCTTATTTTTAAGCTGTGTCACCTAGTTCTAGTCCCTTTCACAAGGGGAAACATCCTCTCAGCATCCACCCTGTCAAGACCCCTCAGGATCTTATATGTTTCAACAAGATCACCTCTCAATTTTCTTAACTCCAATGGACACAGGCTAAGCTTTCCTCACACGATAACCCCTTCATCCCAGGAACCAGAGTTAAAGCAGAATACTGAATCTACTGCTATTGTAACAGGAAACATTCTAAAATGAATATAGAAAAGGTTTAGCTTACTCTTTTCATGCTGATATTTCTGATGTATGTACAAGAGGATCCGCACTATAATCTCCTCCTTAGGTGATCAGTACTAATAACACATTTAAATCCTGCGTACTGATATCGAGTACTCACAGTGCCAAAGCCATTGTGCTGTAACTGCACATTAGCCTGCAGAGTATATGTTCATCTCTGAAGTTTCGTTTTTGCTGAATGCAACAGCTGCTAGTCCAAGTACGAGGAGGAATACAAGTGTTTCAAATATTTTAATTTATTACTGAAAAAAAAGAGATGTCTAAGCTTATACTTTTAATTTATTTTTTAAAGATAAAGCACTCATAGCCTTTAATCTATGTGCTCAATCTTCTCTTCTGGGGCCTAAAATGCTCATCTTTGAAGTGTTTCCATTATATTTAATCCTCAGCACTGAAGAACTTGCCTGGATCAGCTTCGTCAGTTCTATTCTTAAACTTAAAATATAAAGTTAGATTATCTTGAAATTTTCTCTTTTCCAAGTGAAGGTCAATTTCTTTGGCTTTTCCTAAGAACATAATTTCTTCATATCTTGATTCATTGTGACTGCTCAACTCTTCAGCTTCTGAAGGGCAACTTTGTTCTGTTTGTGAACTTTGCAACTCTCATTACATCTTCAGATGAGGGTCTGATAGACCTCATGCAACAACAATACAACCTCTTTAGATTGGTGCAATATCACCCAACTAATCCAGCCAAGATCTGGGTTGATAGCTCATCAGATTCACACACTAGAACCTTAGTGCCTGAATGATCTTTTCTCATCCCAAGCTTTGTACTGTTCTTTGAGCATCAACTGTGTATAAATCTTGAAAGATATTACAAATGTTATGTAGTTATATGAGTTGGGAACTAGCCAGGAAAGAAAATTGAAGTATGAAGTTAAATTTGAAGTAATAACTCATAAGTTAAAAGGCAGTAGTCCAATAAGAATAAAAGTAATGTATTAATGGACTTTAAATTTGAAATTTCCTTTGTAATTGATATAATTTCAGCAGTCTACAAATAATAACTCTTAATAGCAATATACTATTATCAAACCACAACTATAATTTCATTTGTTTTATCAGTTTCACAACTTAATTTTCTTATTAAGATTAACATTTTAGGCATAATAATTAATTGTGCTATTGAGTGCAAGCAATGGTTCTGTAGCCAATAAAGTCTGTGAAGTGCATTCAAGGCTAAATTAGATAAGGTAAGTTGTTACTATTTGCTGATAAGTATCACAGAAGCTAAATTACTGTGTGACTATTTGTGTTGGTATTGTTGTTGCAGATAAACATTGTCCCAAGATAATCTAGTGTGTGGACACTGGATAAAATAAGATATTGCATCATGATTTAAGTACAAAAGCAGATCACAATACTTTACAATATCACATTACAATAGCTACCAATTAAAACAATAGAGGGGAATGCTGAAATAAATTCCCAGTGAATCCGTCAGTGTTTGAAAGTAGGTCTTGGGCTTTTGCTTTAATCCTCATATTTCTTGGACAGCCCTTTTTTGGACAGGACCAATCAGTTGCTTTAGAACTCATTGGGGTTAATTTGCAAATTTGCAATGCCCGATGTTCAGGCAGATGGATATCACTGACTGGAAATGGGGTGGAGACTCCTTCTGCCAGAACTCTATAGTCATGCTTCATGCCATCTGGTTTTGCAATGGCAGCTGTACTCAGAGCAGCACTCATCCATTTGTGAGCGGGTGCATAAGATTTTGGTGTATGGATACCAATCATAATCAGAGAATCATGGGTTGTAGAATGCTTACAGCACAGGAGGAAGCCTACCTTGGTCATGCCAGATCTCTGCAAGAGCAATACACCAAGTCCCGTCCCCGCCCGCCTTTTCCAAATAGCCCACCCAATATTTTCTCTTTAGATAATTGTCCAAATCTCTTTTGAAATCCATGATTGCATCTACATCCCTCACACTCTTGAGCAGTGCATTCCAAATCCTAACAATTCACTGAGTAAAATGTTGTTGTTGCTTCTTCTGCCAATCACCTTAAACCAGCACTCTCTGGCTCTAGATTCTTCTGCCAATAAGAATAGTTTCTCCCAATTTACTCTTTCCAGATCCCACATGATTTTGGACACATCTACCAAATCTTCTCTTAATATTTTCTTCTACAAAGAGAACAGCCCAAGTTTTATTCTATGGGGCAGAATTTTACCCTTGGTGTGTGGGAACAGCGGGCAGGGGTGGTGGGGAAGTCGGCTGTCGCCCGCGATCGGCAGTGCTCCGTGATTTTACACGGATGGGCCAGTTAAGGCCCGCCCAGCGTGATACGCAGCCTGGAATGTGCACCAGGGGTGAGTGGGGGCATGAGACCCGCTGGGTCTAATGGTGACCCAGTGGCCAATTCAAACGCAGCCTTGGCAGCCCCTGGAATTCTGCCACCGAAGGATGTGGAAGTGTTGTAAATGGAAACCATAGCGGGTGAACATGACAAGCAGGAGGGCAGGGGGGCAGGGGGAGGGCATGGGGGAGGCCAGGGCTGGAGGGCAGGAGGGAGGGCAGGGCAGGCCAGTGGAGCAGTCAGCCCCATGTTTTTCAGATGAGTGCCTCACAGCCCTCCTGGAAGAGGTAGCAGCCATTAGAGAAACCCTTGCCCCCAGGGACCGGAGGACACCTCACCAAAAGGGCCTGGGAGGAGGTGTCATCCAGGGTGAGCAGCCACAACGTGGTGAGATGCACATAGGTCCAGTGCCGGATGCGCTTTAACGATCTGCGATCGGGAAGGGTGAGTACCGTGTTGGCATGGGTCACTTTGCAGAACAGTTAAGAGCTGCCCATCCCCCTGTGGAACTCAAGAGGTGTTAGAGAGTGAGGGGCAAATATCAATGAGGCAAGAGCTGGCCAAGGGGGTGAGCACTGGCTGCTTGGACTGAGTGCCTGGCAGCTCAAGGGTCACGACTCGGATCTGCCCTGTGAGGCGTTCCTCAGCTGGGGTTGGCCAGGCTGCAATGGGGCTGCAGGTAGAGAGTGGACTCATCAATGCTCCTCTGTCCTTTCAGGAGAAAACATCCCATTACTATGCTGAGGGGTCGTAGACTGGTGGGGACCCCCTCACCTCCTCATCCTCTCGCATAACGAGGAGGCCCTAGAGCTGGAGAGATGCCATGCGGCTCGGTCAAGCAGCTGCGGTGAGGTGGGGGTGTCAGAGGAAGGTGAGTGTGCAGTGCACTGAGGTGAGAATGTCGGTTATTGCAACCATTCCAGTGTAGTCTCTATATTGATGTGAGCCTCGAAACTGGAGTCCCCATGGATAATGGAAAGACGAGGGCACCATGATACATATCTCCATCACCAGGGTTCCAGGCAGGCACAGTGACTGTACCATGATTTAACCTAATGACATGTCCTTCTTCTCCCTTTTAGGCTCACCAGCAGCCGGTCACAATGAGGAGCCTGAAGACCCACCCCTGACCCTGGAGGACCACCAGGCTCACCATGTATCTGTGTCACACCCTCTCTCTCAAGCAGGCACTAGCACAGATACCAGCCCCTCGGTGGGCATAACATCGCTGTGTAGTCGATCGGTGCACATTGGTGAGGGCATTTCACACTCGCTTGAGGTGTGGGTGGAGACAGAGAGTGTCCAGGGCGCCAGCAATCGGAGGAACATGCTCAGTCGGTGGCTGATGATGGGCCTCTGGAGTCGTCCCTGAGGCAGCAGATGTTGGAGGTCCAGCAGGGTGTGCGGGAGGATCTGATGGAGATACATGAGGGAATGTGTGCCATGGTGTCCATGATGGAGGAGCCCATGTGGAGCACGACCATTGCACTGACCCTCATGGCCAAGCGCAATGCCTCCACCATGGAGAGAGTGGCGACTATCATGGAGAGGCTCCCCCAGGGACTCACTCAGGGCTTCCTGGGGATGTGCTCAGACCTGCAGCCCTCACACTGACAATGGCCTCATCTGGTCAGTGTCAGTGTGGGAGATTGGTACCCCAGTATCCCAGCTAGGTGTCCGTCCATCAATGGTGAGCAGGAAGGTCCAGAGTGACCTCACATTGGTGCATGAGCTGCCTGTCATCTCTGCGGGCACCTCTCAGGGTGCTCCAGATGATGGCAGCAGCTCCTCCACCCCTCTGCCAGTGACCATGGCATCTGATGAGGCTGCGGTGACTGGGGAGATGCCAACCATGCCACTGGCCACTCCCTCCCAGATGGGGCCAGCACAGGCTCCATGGGGCCAGAGGACGCCTGCCAAGGTCATTAAGGCCAAAAGGACAGCAGAGTGAGCCGGCTGTCTCCAATGCCAGTGCCAGCGAGGAGGGAGAACCTAGGCATAGTACACGCAAGCAAAAACTTAAAGCACTTTAAGCACAACATGGGCTTATTGCAGGTGATATTTGGTTCCCCCATTGTTCTTTACATTTTTCAATGGTGTGATTGAAAACACCGGTTAATGTTAATTTCAGCAATGTTTCATATTCACAAGTAAATGAGATGTTATCTTGTGCTATTGGACTCTGTTATGCTTCATTTGTTCTGTAGGTGCAGGGTAAGCCATGATGTTATGATGAAAGTGTGTCTCCTGAAACTTTATTGCAAAGGCACAGAGTGTATGTTGTTGAACAAGGAACTGGTCCTGTCAGGGATCGAGTGTGGAGTCTGCAGCCCTGGTATGTGGTGGTGGTTCTTATTTGATAGTCTAGCTGAAGGACCGTTGGATCAAAACATCCCGGGTGTCCCTGCCTCTCTGGAGGTTACCCTGGTCTACAACTGTCCCCTCAGCATTCTCCTCACTGTGCTCGTCCTCGGACTCACCACTGGACTCATCGTCTGTTGTCTGTGCAGCTGCATCAAGATATTCTTCCTCCACTGGGTCCCCCCTTTCCAGTTCTAGATTGTGGAGAGCACAGCATGCAACCACTATCAGTGACACACGCTCTGGGGGGGTACATGAGTGCGCCCCCTGAATGGTCCAGGCATCGGAAGCGCATCTTGAGAAGTCCGATGGTTCTCTCTACCACAGCCCTTGTGGAGCTGTGGCTCCTATTGTACCGCTGCTCAGCTTCTGTTCTTGGATGGTGGAGAGGAGTCATGAGGCACCTTCTGAGGGGATAACCCTTGTCACCCAGCAGCCATCCATCCAGCCGGGCTGGAGCACTGAAGAGCCCCGGCACCTGGGAGTGTCTGAGGATGTAGGTGTCGTGGGAGCTGCCTGGGTACCTTGCCCAGACTTGTAGAATCAGCATCCTGTGATCACACACTATCTGCACGTTCATGGAGTGGAAGCCCTTCCTGTTGACGAAGGCACCGGGCTCACCTGCTGGCGCCTTGATGGCCACATGTGTACAGTCTATAGCACCCTGGACATGGGGGAAGCCAGCAATGGCCGTGAAGCCTCTGGCTCGCTCTGCCTGGCTGGCCTTGTCCATATAGTAATGAATGAAAGTCAATGTACGCCTGAACAGAGCGTCTGTCACCAGTTTTACACAACTGTGGACAGCTGATTGGGACACTCCCAAAGATCCACCACTGAGCCCCGGAAAGGACTGGAGGAATGGAAGCTGAGGGCCATTGTGACCTTCCGAGCCACTGGCATGGGGTGTCCACCCACACAGTCGGAGCTGATCTCAGGGACGATCATCTGACAGATGGAGGTCACTGTCTCCCTTGAGAGGCAGAGCCCCCTTTGGCATTGCACCTCAGACATATTGAGGTAGCTGCATCACTGCCTGTAAACCCTGGCAGCAGGATAGTGGCGTCTTCTGCAGCCCCTTCCACCTTCGACTACCTGCTGACCCTGCGCCCCTTGTGTCTGCGCCTCTCCTCCCACAGGTCCCTCCCCTGGAGGCTGCATTGGGACACCTGCCTCCT
This sequence comes from Carcharodon carcharias, assembly GCF_017639515.1. Classification (NCBI taxonomy): domain Eukaryota; kingdom Metazoa; phylum Chordata; class Chondrichthyes; order Lamniformes; family Lamnidae; genus Carcharodon; species Carcharodon carcharias. Next base: position 143,762,736 of record NC_054479.1, read on the forward strand.
CTCCCTTCTGCTCCTCTCTTCCTCCTCAGAGGAGGTGCCTCCAGGGGAGACCACAATCCCCATTACCAGGGTAACGGAAGGCTGTCTGATACCTGGAAGGCCCCATGGGGTGTGAATCCTCTGGGGGCCTGGAAAACAACACTGAGAATGAACTGAAGCCTCAAAATTCTCTGAGTGCAGCTCTGAAGCGAGATGAAGCTGTCCTGGTCACAGAAGCAGCCGGCAGCAAGAGGTATCCTGCACTCCTCACTAATCGCTTTGACAAGGCCACTGACCCCTCTCATCCTGCTTGTGGATGAGGTTTTGCAAATCGTAGCCTGCCCGCCTGCCCGTTTGGCCTGTGCAACAGCCTAAGAATCACACGGGCTTCGTATAGTCAGAGGTAATTGGTCTCTCAAGGGCCTTAACTGGCCAATTAATTAATGGCGGGCGCACCTCCATCTCCATCGTGCACCTGTCTAGTGAAAGATCGCGCGAGTGTGCATTGACATCAGCACGATCAGCCAACATCAACGCGTTTTATTTAACGCTCGAGTGGGTCTGGCATGTGCCCATCCACCAAGCTAAAAATCCTGTCCTATCTTTCCTCTCCTTGTCCTTCCCACCAAAATGAATGATTCACATTTTCTGCATTTAATTTCACCTGCCACTTGTCTGCCCATTCCAACATCCTGTCCCTGTCCTCCTGAAGTTTATCACTATCCTCCTCACAGTTCGCAATACTTCCAAGTTTTGTGTCACCCACAAATTTTGAGATTGTGCCCCGTGCTTCCAAGTCTAGGTTATTAATATATATCAAGGAAAGCAGGGGTCCGAACACTGACCCCTGGGGAACCCTACTGTATACCAATCTCCAGTCCAAAGAAACAACCGTTCACCACTGCTCTCTATTTCCTGTCCCTCATCCAATTTCTAATTCGTGCTGCTATTTCCTCTTTTATTCCAAGGGCAATCCAGATTTGATGGCTACAAATGAGTGAAACGATGTGATTGGTTAACACTTTCATACAGACAGTGGTTGAGCCTAAGGGAACTCTTGCAGTCACATGGGTACCAGCCAATGCAACCTTCTGGATTTTTGGGAATCCTAACATTCTGTAGCGTTTCCCAGCCGTCCCATGTTAAATGGTGATTATATGGGTTTGGGTCATGATGGGAAAATTATGTCATAATGTGATGCAACTGTTTTGCATCGTTTGTGTTGGTTTAATGCTGATTCCATTATCCTCCCTTATAACTAGGTTGGTGATGTTCAATACTATGCTTCCCACAGGCTTCGTTATGTCTCCAAGTCCCATAGGAATCTGGGCCATGCCTCAATTCTTTTTCTGTTGTCACTCATGTTTAGCAGGCGTCTTTCTGACAATTGTTGTACTGCTGCTGCCTTTTTCCTCCAAATACTCTTGGCTCCCTCATGCTGGAATTCCTTATCATCTGCATTTGGTTATAGGAAAGACAGAGCAAACTGAAGGATTAACAAAGAAAATGCTGGAAAAACTCAAGGTCTGGCAGCATCTGCGGAGAGAGAAGCAGAGTTAATATTTCAAGTCCGTATGTCTCTTCTTCATACAGGCTCAAAAAATTAACCGTTTCTCTCTCCACAGATGCTGCCAGACCTGCTGAGTTTTACCAGCATTTTCTGTTTTTATTTCAGATTTCCAGCATCCAGCGTTTTGCTTTTAACTAACTGATGGATGTTAGGTGGCTTAGCTGTGCCAAAACTGCTCTGCACCATGTTACTTCCATACCAGAATCTACTGACAGAGACATGTATCCCTTTATTAAAAATTTATTGCCCATCCCTAATGCCCTTGAGAAGGTGGTGATGAGCTGCCTTCTTGAGAAGGTGGTGAGCTGCAGTCCATGTGGTGTAGGTGCACCCGCAGTGCCATTAGCTGGGAGTTCTAAGATTTTGATCCAGTGACAGTGAAGGAATGGTGATACAGTTCCAAGTCAGGATGATGTGCGACTGGGCGGGGGAACTTGGAGTCTATGGTGTTCCCACGCGCCTGTTGTTCTCAGAGATTGCAGGTTCGGGAGGTGCTGTCAAAGAAGACTTACCAAGTTACTGCAGTGTATCCTGAGCTAGAACATTCTGCAGCCACAGTGTGCCTGCGATGGAGGGTATGGGTGTTTAAGGTGGTGGATGGGGTGTCTGGAATTGGCTCAATTTCTGGAAGAGGTCATAAGTAATTATTTGTCCCTCATTAACAAAGGTCAAGCTTAAATATTGTCCCAGATTAAGATGACATTGGATATTTCAAGCATGGGCTATAGTCCCCCAAATAGGTCCATTTCCATTCAGAATACAGGTATAATGAGGACCGATTTCACCCCCACCCCCCCCAACCCCTCGCCCACACATGCCTCCAAGTCTCAGCATCTTTCACCCGAGGAAAGCAAGTGCACCCTAGTTATCTCGTGGATCTGGGAAGACCAGCATCTAACAGTATGCATTGCATCCAAATGACTTTCTGTCCTCAATTTCTTTTGTTATAAACGTAACTGAAAAGAAATTATTGGCTCTTTGCTTGTTGACCTCCTCTTGGTCTGATTGCCCTCACATAGAATTTTAGGCCAATTGCAATCAAGTTTGATCTCTATCTCAGTCTAATCTCCCACCCACACTAAATTCCACGCTCACTCGTCCTCTTGTTGATCAAATCTTGCATTCCCTTCAACCCTGTGATATTTATTCAGAACACATGCAGCCTTCCCGGAGAACAACATGGTAGATAATCAAAAATAGCATTCAGCTTCAAGCACTGGATTTGTATTCAAATCCCTGCAATCAGCCTGGAATGCCACTCAACTGGTTCGTGTGAAATATGAGTGAGGGAATAAAAACTGTCATCATGCAAGTTAAAAATGTTTCCTGCCTGCATAGTATGTGAAACATTGAGCTACTTGGCAACAGTACTTATCCAGGAGTGAATTAGTTGAACAATTGTTACATTGCCTACACTGACTCATTATTTTTATTTCAAACACATTACAAACAAAGTAGAAATTAATCAAAATGAACCCTCTCCTTTATGCAGACAGCAGAGAGATTAATTGCGGATTGGAGTAGTCTAATTCATTAGATTATTTGATTGCACATAGTTAGATTGACAGCTCAGGGAAATTTACAGCTATCAAATATATTCTAAAATGCTTGAATTGCTCCCTTGGTGGTCCTGTGAGATTTTATAAACATCCAACTGGCCTTGTCCTCATGAAGGAAATCCGGAATTTATTCAAAGCTTTCTTAATCCTGAAGTGTTTCGTTACATTATTATGTAGGACCAATATGTAAAAGACTGGAATGTTTTATCATTGTAAGACAATTTTGTCCCTCTAACTTCTAAGGAAGCTGCTGTCACAAATTTGAAGCCACTATTTCTTTTCTACATTATGGCATCTCATTTTTGCAGAAGTCGACAGCATTGGTTAGGGTCTGAAGTAGTCAGTGTGAACAAGAGACTGCAAAAACCTAAACTTGATAACAAAAATATTAAAATGCGATATAATAATTGAACATAGCAATGCTTCTTATGCCAATTACAAACTCCAGAATCAATTAAGTTATCTGTGGTTTCCACTACACATTTGTAAATGGATAGATCAGCAAATATTTGGTTTGCACCATACAGCACTGGGGTTGGGTCTAAGGATTTGGTAGTACTTTGGGAAGGGAGAGAGGAAGGGAGAGGGGTTTCCAACATCTGGGAGCTTAGGAACAGAGACCCAGGAATCCAGGAACACTACAGCAGGGAACCTGGGGAGAAGAATTACAACAAACAAGCACATTTTGCTCACAATCAGTGACCCTTATGTGTGATGATAAGTGTTGGAGAACAGAGGAGGAGTAAAATGTAGCAACTCAGTGTGACAGAAGCTGAGAACTAGAATTCCACAAGGAACAGTTCTGGGATCACTGTTGTGCACAGCATCTACAAGATGCACTGCAGGAATTCACCAAGGCTCCTTAGACAGCACCTTCCAAACCCACGACCACTACCATCTAGAAGGACAAGGGCAGCAAATACATGGGAACACCACCATCTGGAAGTTCCCCTCCAAGTCACTCACCATCCTGACTTGGAAATATATTGCCATTCCTTCATTGTCGCTGGATCAAAAACCTGGAATTCCCTTCCTAACAGCACTGTGGGTGTAGCTACAGCACATGGACTGCAGCGGTTTAAGAAGGCAGCACACCACCACCTTCTCAAGGGCAATTAAGGATGGGCAATAATTGTTGGCCCAGCCGGCGATGCCCACATCCTGTGAATGAACAAAAAAAAATTGCATTAACAATTCAGATTTTGGAATCAAAAACAGAATTTTGAAACTTGTGAATGACACCAAATTGGGAGAGATAGTCAGCATTAAGGAGGACTGCAACAAATTACAAGATATTAATAAACACATGGTATGGGCATTTAATTAGGAAATTAATTTCAACATAGGTAAGAAAAATAGAGATCCCATATTACATAGAAAATAAGAATCTAAAATTAGGTAACAAATCAAAGGAATTTACCCAAATCACTGAAAGTTGCGACATAGATCAATGATAATTACCCTCATATAGACTGGGATTGTCAGTGTCAATGGCAGAGAGAAACAATGGTTTCTGGAGTGTATTTAGGAGAATTTTCTACATCTTGATTTTTTCAGTCCAAAAAGGAAAGAAGCATTTCTGCATGTGGTTCTGCGGAACAAAGTAGGTCAACTGGATCAAGTGTCAGTCGGCGAACATTTAGGAGACATTGATCATTGCAGCATAAGGTTTCAGTTAGCTATGGAGAAGGACAAGGGACAATCCAGAATAAAAATAATTAATTGGGGGTAGGACCAACTTCAATGGGGTGCAAACAGATCTGGCCCAGGTAAATTGGAAACAAAGGGCAGAAATTAATACCCACCCCCCCCCACCACCACCCCACCAACCACCACCCAAAGACAGCTTTGGAGCCAGGGAGAGGGGGTGCATTTAATTGGGTGGGAAGCTGTTGGCTGGGGACCCTGCCACCTTCCTGCCTCTACCATGGGTGGACATTCCTGACCCACTGCCATCTGAATCACAACATAAATCATAAAAATCGTACAGCACAGAAGCAGGCCACTCAGCCCATCGAATCTGCACTCGCCCTTTAAGAGAATTCCAGTTAGTCCTGCTTCCGCACTCTTCCCCAACGTCCAAGCGTCCCTCAGGGCTTGCCTCCCCTCCTCACCGGGTAAGTGGAAAAGCAGTAAGAACCTTAAATGGGCAGTTAATGTCCTCTTAAAGGCCTCATCCGGCTATTGCTGATATTCACCCGGTGGCAGATGGGAACTCACTATGCAGGGAACACAAAAAGCAAAATCCGGTCAGGTTTGTTCACAAGCTACCGGGGAGCTCCCTTGTTCAAATGTGCTCAATGCCCGATCGAGATACCTGGCATTGGGAAGGTGGGGGGGGGTGTTGAGGGCGCAGTTGGGAGCCACCCTCATGCCCTTGCTTGCTGAAGCCCTCCTCCCCCTCTTCTGTGTCTCTCACCCCACAAATGCCCCCAATCCTAGTGGCACTACCTGCAATGGGCTGCTGCCAGCCTCTGATTAGCCAACAGCTCTTGGGGTTAGAATTCCTGCTGCCAAAGTCCTTCATCCTGGGAAAGGCCCATCGTCAGCACTTAAGTGCCTCATTGGTGCTTAATATAGGGCTCCTTGCCCAAAGGAAGCAACATGGGGCTCTTGCCAGCTCTCCAGCCAGAGGGTGAGATCCCCATCAATTGTATTAGATATCGCCCAAAGATTAGCAGGCAAAACTGTAACAGAACAATGGACGCCTTTAAACAAAAATGCACTCAAGGGCCATTCCCATGAGGGGAAAAAGGTGGAGCAAATAAATCCAGAGCACCCTGGGGGATGAAAAAGATAGAGAATAAGATGAAGCAGAGAATAAGATGAAGTGCATATGACACTTGTTAGGTGGATAATACAATTGAGGACCAGGCTGAATATAGAAGGTTCAGAGGGCAAGTGAAAAAAAAAGCAGTAAAGAATGTATGACTCTGAGAGACTGGCAACTAACATAAAAGGGAATCCAAAAGTCTTCTATTTTTTAAAAATTCATCCACAGGATGTGGACTTCTTTGGCTGGGCCAGCATTTATTGCCCATCCCTAGTCCCTTGAGAAGGTGGTGGTGAGCTGCCTTCTTGAACCGCTGCAGTCCATGTAGTGTAGGTACACCCACAGTGCTGTTAGGGAGGGAATTCCAGGATTTTGACCCAGCGACAGTGAAGGAACAGCGAAATATTTCCAGGTCAGGATGGTGAGTGACTTGGAGGGGAACTTGCAGGTGGTGGTGTTCACATGTGTCTGCTGCCCTTATTCTTCTAGATGGTAGTGGTCATGGGTTTGGAAGGTGCTGTCAAGGGAGCCTTGGTAAATTCCTGCAATGCATCTTGTAGATGGCACACACTGCTGCTACTGTGTGCCAGTAGTGGAGGGAGTGAATGTTTGTGGATGGGGTGCCAATCAAGCAGGCTGCTTTGTCCTGGATAATGTCAAGCTTCTTGAGTGTTGTTGGAGCTGCACTTATCTGGACAAGTAGGGAGTATTCCATCACACTCCTGACTTGTCCCTTATAGGTAGTGGACAGGCTTTGGGAGGAGATCACAAGATTCCTAGCCCCTGACCTGCTCTTGCAGCCACAGTATTTATATGGCTAGTCCAGTTCAGTTTCTGATCAATGATAATGCCCAGGATGTTGATAGTGGGAGATTCAGCGATGGTGATGCCATTGAATATCAAGGGGGGATGGTTGGATTCTCTCTTGTTGAAGACGGTCATTGCCTGGCACTTGTGTGGCACAAATGTTACTTGTCACTTGTCAGCCCAAGCCTGGATGTTGTCCAGGTCTTGCTGCATTTGGACATGGACTGCTATGGGCATATAACTAGTAAAAGGGGAATAAAAGGAGGAGTGGGGCCAATGGTGGACCAAAAAGGAGATTTACACATGGAGGCAGGGGACATAGCTGAGGTGTTAAATGAATACTTAGCCTTTACCAAGGAAGATGTTTCTGCCGATGGCATAGTAAAGTAGCTCAAAATGCTGGATGGGCTAAAAATTAATAAGTAGGAGGTAGTAGAAAGGCTGGCTGTACTTAAACTTAATTGGTCACCAGGATCAGATAAGATGCATCCAAGGATATCGAGGGAAGTAAGAGTAGAAATTGTGGGGACACCGGCCATAATCTTCCAATCCTGCTTAGATACAGGGGTGGTGCCAGAGGACTGAAGGTTTGCAAACGTTGCACCCTTGTCCAAGAAATAGTGCAAGGATAAGCCTGACAAATGCAGGCCGGTCAGTTTAACCTCAGTGGTGGGGAAGCTTTTAGAAATCATAACGCAGGACTAAAATTACTAGTCACTTACCAAATGTGGATTAATTAAGGAAAACCAGAATGGATTTATTCAGCGCAAATTGTGTTTAGCCTACTTGCTTGAGTTTTTTGATGGAGGTAACAGAGAGGGTTGATGACGATAATGTATTTGATGTGGTGGACACGGACACCATAAGGCATTTGACAAGGGAGGAAAAGGTGAAAAAACATTGGTATAAATCAGAAGTTGGCACAACTGGTATTTTGATAATCAAGTTTTATTGTTTTGTTTGCAGGACACAATCTCTTGCAAAGAGAAGCTACCATGCCTATTTAATACCATGGAAATGTGCCATGACATGGAAATAATCAGCACTAGTACACATACAAGTTATTGAAGAGATTAGCATCCAAGGGAGTCATCAACCATTTCACGTAACAATGAAAACATGCAACACATTCAAAAGAGGATGCAGACCATCTGAGTAGTAAGCATTCTTACTGATTATTAGAGGCAAGAAAAATTAGTAAAATAAAATAGGGAAAGTTATACTTTGCAATCCAGAATCACAGAATCACACAGCGCAGAAAAGGCCCTTCAGCCCATCGAGTCTGCATCGACACATGAGAAACACCTGACCTACCTACCTAATCCCATTTACCAGCACTTGGCCCATAGCCTTGAATGTTATGATGTGCCAAGTGCTCATCCAGGTACTTTTTAAAGGATGTGAGGCAACACGCCTCCACCACCCTCCCAGGCAGTGCATTCCGGACCGTCACCACCCTCTGGGTAAAAAGGTTTTTCCTCACATCTCCCCTAAACCTCCTGCCCCTCACCTTGAAATGATGTCCCCTTATGACTGACCCTTCAATGAAGGGGAACAGCTGCTCCCTATCCACCCTGTCCATGCCCCTCATAATCTTGTACACCTCAATCAGGTCACCCCTCAGTCTTCTCTGCTCCAATGAAAACAACCCAAGTCTATCCAACCTCTCTTCATAACTTAAATGTTTCATCCCAGGCAACATCCTGGTGAATCTCCTCTGCACCCCCTCTAGTGCAATCACATCCTTCCTATAATGTAGCGACCAGAACTGCACACAGTACTCCAGCTGTGGCCTCACCAAGGTTCTATACAACTCCAACATGACCTCCCTACTTTTGTAATCTATGCCTCAGTTGATAAAGGCAAGTGTCCCATATGCCTTTTTCACTACCCCACTAACATGCCCCTCTGCCTTCAGAGATCTATGGACACACACGTCAAGGAAACTTTGTTCCTCAGAACTTCCGAGTGTCATGCCGTTCATTGAATACTTCCTTGTCAAATTATTCCTTCCAAAGTGTATCATCTCACACTTTTCAGGGTTAAATTCCAGCTGCCACTTATCTGCCCATTTGACCATCCCATCTATATCTTCCTGTAGCCCAAGACACTCAACCTAACTGTTAATCACCCGGCCAATCTTTGTGTCATCTGCAAACTTTCTAATCCTACTCCCCACGTAGTCATCTTTGTCATTTATATAAATGATGAATAATAGGGAACCCAGCACAGATCCCTGTGGTACACCACTGGACACTGGCTTCCAGTAACTAAAGCATCCTTCTATCATCACCCTCTGTCTCCTACAACTAAGCCAATTTTGGATCCACCTTATCAAATTACCCTGTATCCCATGTGCATTTGCCTTCTTTATAAGCCTCCCATGTGGCACCTTGTTAAAAGCTTTGCTGAAATCCACATAAACAACATCAACTGCAGTATCCTCATCTACATAACTGGTCACCACCTCAAAAAATTCAATCAAATTTGTTGGGCATGACCTCCCTCTGACAAAGCCGTGCTGACTATCCCTGATCAAACCTTGCCTCTCCAAGTGGAGATAGATTCTCTCCTTCAGAATTTTCTCCAATAGTTTCCCTACCACTGACGTGAGACTCACTGGTCTGTAGTTCCCTGGCTTATCTCTACAACCGTTCTTAAATAGCGGAACCACATTAGTTGTTCTCCAGTTCTCTGGCACCTCCCCTGTGGTCAGAGAGGAATTAAAAATTTGGGTTAGAGCCCCTGCGATCTCCTCCCCTGCCTCCCTCAGCAGTCTGGGACACAAATCATCCGGAACTGGAGATTTGTCCACTTTTAAGCCTGCCAATGCCTCCAATACCTTGTCACTCCCTATATCAATTTGCTCAAGAACCTCACAGTCTCTCTCCCCGAGTTCCATACCTTCATCCTCATTCTCTTGGGTGAAGATGGATGTGAAGTATTCATTCAACACTCTACCAATGTCCTCTGGCTCCACCCATGGATTGTCCCCTTGGTCCCTAATGGGCCTTTGTCTTTCCCTGATATACTTCCCATTGATATACTTATAGAATATCTTGGGATTTTCCCTACTTTTACCAGCCAGAGCTTTCTCATATCCCCTCTTTGCTCTCCTAATTGCTTTCTTAAGCTCCACCCTGCACTTTCTGTACTCCACTAATGCGTCTGCTGATTTGCTTCCCTTGTACCTGCTAAAAGCCTCTCTTTTCCTTCTCATCAGAACCTGAATATCTCTGGTCATCCATGGTTCTCTGGGCTTGTTACTCCTTCTTATCACCCTATAGGGAACATGTTGAGCTTGTAACCTCCCCATTGCCCTTTTGAATGCCCCCCCCCACTGCTCCTCTGTAGATTTCCCCACAAGTAACTGTGCCCAGTCTACCTTGGCCAGATCCTGCCTTATTTTACTCAAATCCGCTCTCCCCCAATCCAAAACATTTTCTTGTCTATTTCTTTGTCTATAACAAACTTAAACTGTACTATTTTGTGGTCGCTATCACTAAAATGCTCCCCCACCACCACCTCAGCCACCTGTCCGGCTTCATTCCCCAGAATTAGGTCCAGCAATGCGCCATTCCTTGTTGGACCCTCTACATATTGACCTAAAAAGTTCTCCTGTACATATTTCAAGAAATCCACTCCATCCAAGCCCTTAACACTATGTCTACCCCAATTAATGTTGGGAAAATTGGAATCACCTAATATAATTACCCTTTTGTTATTGTTTTTACACACTGCCACAAATTGTGCACATATTTGCTCCTCAATTTCCCACTGACTATCTGGGGATCTATAATAAACACCTAACAATGCGGCTGCCCCTTTTTTATTCCTAAGCTCTACCCACAAAGCTTCATTCGATGTCCCCTCCAAGGTATCATCTCTCCTTACTGCAGTAACTGTCTCCTTAACTAATAATGCAATGCCTCCTCTGCTTTTATACCCTCTCCTGTCTCTCCTGAAGATTCTATATCCCGGAATGATGAGCTGCCAATCCTACCCCTCCCTCAATCACGTCTCTGTGATGGCAACTCTTTCACAGTTCCAATCCTCGCCCTTAACTCAACCGTTTTACCTGTAATACTCCTGGCATTAAAGTAGAGGCCATCCAGCCTTGCCTTACTCGCTTGAAACATAATGCAGCTGTACTCCCTCTGACTTGATTGTTTTACTGTATTATGATGTGTTGTTGTTCTGCTAACATTCTGTGTCCCCTCCCCCTGCTGAATTAGTTTAAACTCCCCCCAACAGCACTAGCAAACCCACCCGCAAGGTCGTTAGTCCCACTCTGGTTCAGATGTAGACTGTCCTGCTTGTACAGGTCCCACATTCCCCAGAAACGGTCCCAGTGATCCAGGAATCTGAAACCCTCCCTCCTGCACCAACTCTTAAGCCACATATTCATCTGCGCTATTCTCCTATTTCTGAGCTCGCTAGCATGTGGCACTGGGAGTAATCCAGAGATTACAACCTGAGAGGTCTTGCTTTTTAATCTATTGCCTAACTCCCTGAATTCTTGATACAAGACCTCATCCCTTTTTCTACCTATGTCATTGGTACCAACATGTACCATGACCTCTGCCTTATCACCCTCCCCCTTCAGGATGCCCTGCAGCCATTCAGTGATATCCTGGAACCTAGCACCAGGGAGGCAACACACCATCCTGGAGTCACGCTGACAGTCACAGTAGTGCCTATCTGTTCCCCTGACTATAGAATCCCCTATTACTACTGCTCTTCCTCCCCTCCTGTACAGACAGGCTGCTTGTGGTGGCAGAAGCTTGGCTCTGTCCACACTCCCTGGAGGAACCAGCGCCCTCATCAGCCTCCAAAATGGAATACTGATTTCCGAGCGGGACCCTAGGGGACTCCTGAACTACCTGCCTGTTTCTCTTGGACTGTCTGGTGGTCACCCATTCCCTTTCTTCCTCAAGTCCCTTCAGCTGTGGTGTGACGACCTCTATAAACATGCTATCCATGATGCTCTCAGACTCACGGATGCTCCGCAGTGTCCCCAGCCACCATTCCAGCTCTGAAACCCCAGCTTCCAGGAGCTGCAGCTGGGCACACTTCCTGCACACATGCTGGTCCCAGGCACTGGAAATGTTCTCAGCTTCCCAAATGGAGCACGAGGAGCACACCACGGCTTTGAGCTCGCCTGCCATGACTTAACCCTTTAAATTAAACTTTTTAAATCAATTACTCTAGGGCTCTTCTTTCCTGATCCTCGGTACAACAGAATATACAAACTATAAACCAAAAAAGACCTTAAACTATAAGCGATAAAAGTAGTAAATACTTACCCGACCTTACCCACTACTTACCAATCATTCCTTTCCCTTGTAGCCTCTACTACTGCAGCAGGGCAAGACCACTCTCTGAAGATTTAAGAAGTTTGGAAAGCAAAGAAAAAATGCAAGGAGCACCTCTTCCCCTCTGCAATGAATTCCCACTGCGTACCAAATTGCCAATACCCACACTCTGGCTGTGCCTCACTCAGGATGAGGTCTCTCCCCTGCTCGTGTGCAAGAACACTCTAACATGCTTTGAATGTTCTCCTCCTTTTCCTGCTGATGCCTGCTGAGGTAATATTTCTTCATATAAACATAGAGTATACAATGCAGAAACAGATCTTTCTGCATGATTGTCAGCAAAGTTTAATTATTATTTAGGCTGGGGGGAAATGTATATAGCGGGGTTCCCCAAAGGTTGGTGTTAGGACCCCTGCTTTTCCTGATATATATCAGTGAGCTAGATTTGGGAGTACAGGGCATAATTTCAAAATTTGCAGGTGACAAATTTTGGAATTATTGTAAACTGTGAGAAGAATAGTGACAACTTTAGGAATATATACTCAGGCTGGTAGAGTGGGTAGACAGGTGAATTTTAATGCAACGATGTGCAAAATGGTTCATTTTGGTAGGAAGAGCGAGGAGAGGCAATATAAAATAAAAAAATGTTAAGTTAATGGTGCTCACTTTACTGAATGTAAAAAGAAATTAAGCAAAGTTGTATTTTGTTTAAAAATGTGAAATCTTGTGGCATAGTTTTTTTCAGTTTCAATACTGGGTATTCAAATGTATCTTTAAATGTTAAGTCTACAACAGGATTGTAACAACTGGTTGGGCCGAAATATCTGTTTCTGCATTGTATACTCTATGTTTATATGAATAAATATTACCTCAGCAAAGTGTCAGCAGGAAAAGGAGGAGAAAATTCAAAGAATGTTACTGGATTGTAAAGTATAATTTTCCCCATTTTATTTTACTAATTTTTCTTGCCTCTAATAATCAGTAAGAATGCTTACCTCTCAGATGGTTTGCATCCTCTTTTGAATGATTATGTTATATGTTTTCACCATCATGTGAAACGGAACAGTTGATGACTCCCTTGGACACTAGTCTCTCCAATGATTTGTGTGTGTAGCAGGGCTGATTACTTCCATGTCATGGCATGTTTCCATGGTATTAAATAGGCATGGTAGCTTCTCTTTGCAAGAGATTGTGTCCTGCAAACAAAACAATAAAACTTGTTTATCAAAATACCGGTGTGCCAACTTTTGATTCATACGAATGCTTTTTTACCTTTTCCTCCCTCCACTGGGGACATTTTCCAAGGTCATTTGAAATAGCTTTCTGGTGTAATTTTTATCTCAACACAAGCAGTGTTCTAGAAGCTTCACACAAGATTGCTATTAACCCACAAACATGTTACTCTGTGTTAATAAAAACTGAAAATGCTGGAGAAACTCAGCAGGTCTGGCAGCATCAGTGAAGAGAAAAACAGAACTAACTTTTCAAGTCTGCATGACTCTCCTTCAGCGCTAACTGCTTCTCTCTCTACAGATGCTGCCAGACCCAAGTTTTTCCAGCATTCTATGTTTTTATTTCAGATTTCCAGCATTCTCAGTATTTTACTTTCAACATGTTACTATGTTATATTGTCATTAAAAAAAACTAAAGTAAGATGGATACTCACCTTTACCTTTTGCACCTAACGTAACGCAAAGCTAGAGATTTATCCATTTAGGTAACCATCAATATTTGGATTTATTTTCGATTGTGCTTGACTGTTAATTGGAGATTTAATGGATGATGAAACATTAATAACTTGATAAAAACAAAGATTCTCAATTTTTCAGATTCAAAATGATCAAACTTGGTTTCAAATGATGTTTGAACAAGATAATGTGGGGATTTTGAGAGCGCACTGGTGTCAAGGAGTCCAGTCCACATCCTGCATCCGGTCGGAATGTTTCAGCTCATATAAACTTCCTCTTCTAATTTTCTTCTCTTATCTCATTAAACTGGTGATTCATGTAGAAGATTTCAGTTCCAGTTATCAACTGCCCTCTAGGTCCTCACCCAAGTGGTTATTCTGATTGGCTAGGGAGTGAGAGCTATTTTATCACAGAGGGTAGCCTGGCAGAGTTCATTCTATTCCTCAGTGGTCTGGTAATATAGTGGTTCGTTACTGAACTAGTAATCCAGAGGCCTGAATTAATGATCCCAAGACATTAGGGATGAGCATTGAATGTTGACCTTGTTGGCAATACCCACATCCCAAGAGTGAATTGATTAAAAACTCAAGCAAATTTATTCCATGGTCACAGAGACTAAAATCTAACACCACTTTTCTGTAGCCAATATTCTGAAATGTGCACGCGTTTGGAATGCTGGTGGAAACAGGGGGTGGAAATAAATCTAGATTTAAAATTCCTATTCTTTACCAAGACAAACCACATTTTTTCTCTTTCCTCTGGTCTTCACTCTGAATATGTTTCAGAGCAAAAAATCATCCCAGGTGAGATGCATTATTTAACAAACTTAATGACAAAAATATTTTGCAACTTAGTAGCCTGGATTATGTCTCTCACTGGAGGCTATTGTAACTTCAAGTAATGATTAATTCAACTGTTAATGAGATATTATGAAATACAGGAAGAATCGCCTGCACTTCAAAAATGGAGAAAAATCGCTCCCCACACTTGTTGCATCTGCTGATATAATTTTGACGCATTTCCTTACCATATCTTGAATTAAAAAGTGAAATAATGCTGCTGGTGGAATTCAGGAAACCTTTACATACAATAAAAACATGATCATATTACAAGAAATAAACGTTTCTCAAACATGCACAATGAAAGCCTTCCATCTGTGTTCTTCAGGAAGCACACAAGTTGAATTTTTTGGATATTTCTAAATGAGCTGTACTTTCCCAAAGCAATTGCTCTACTCAGACCCTGTCATGGCAGGGACTTCCAGGAGGACAGCAATGCTTAGGGATGCTTTGAGGACATCCCTAAAGATCCCAAACATCTCCCTTGACTCAGGGAAGACCCTGACTTGTGACTGAAATGCTGAAGGCTCTGAACACTTCGAGAGACTTTGATTAAACATGCAGAGGCAAAATGGAGGTGTCAGAGAGAGTACGCAAATCTCTAAACAACCCATCTACCCAACTCTTCAAGCACCACCTCCCTGTTTTTGGCAGTCTGCAGATTATGCACTGGACTGATCAGTCATCTCAGAACCCATCGAACCAGAGAAGAAGCAAGTCATCCTTGGTCCCACGGGGCTGCCTAAGAACGACAAAAGAGTGCAGGATTGGTGAGAAAGCATACAACTGGATAAGGTTACAAAAATAGGTATGGACAAAGTTGTGGAGGAATTTTGGCAATGCGATAGAGATAGTAATAGCGAGAATCTAGGCGTCAACAACTTGGTCTGGACTTGAAATGAAGTGGTGGACTGTCTGATTCAACCTGTGGCAGTTTCACAGTATGGAATTGGTGACAGAAACTGAAGATGATGTCCACAGTCTTCGCAGTGTTTATCTGGAGGAACTCACAGCTCATGCTAAATTGGATGCTGGACATACAGTTTAACAGTACAGAGGTCATGGTGGAGTGGGGAAATTGGAAGAGATGGTGGTAATGTAAAGCTGGGCATTATCAACATACAGTTCAACTCTGCCTCATGTCTACAAGTGATGTCACTAACAATGAGCATGTAGATGAGACAGAGAAGAGAGGAGAGGATAGATTCTTGAGAGACTCAAGACAGTAATAGTGCAGGAAAGAGAAGACAATGCTAGAAAATCTCAGGCTATGGTCAGATAACTAAAATGGGTCAAGCAAGAGAACTCCTACTGAAAAGGTAACAGAAAAGAGTCACTGGATGTGGACGGTGTGATCAGATTCTCAATGTGGAGGACAGGGAGAGAAAATGTACCACAGTCACAGTCAGGCAGAAACCAGACTGGAGGAATTTAACAAGAGAAAGAAGAGGAATTGGGCAACAAGAGAAGTGCAGTCAAAGATTTTTTTTTGAAGAGGGGGCAACGATTCTAGTCAGAAATGTTTTAGAAGCAGCTGTTATTTATACTACCAGCAAGGACATGGAAGAGAATTTGTTTAATCAGGGGGTTTAGTGGAAATAAGGTTGAGGAAGTAGGAGGTGGGTCTCTTGAATGAGATGTGTTTGAAAAGGGCTTGGGAAAGATGGGAGAGAAAGTAAAGAAGGAATCATGGGCTCAAGATGGGCAGATGAACGGAGGCAAGCAGCAAATAAACAACACTTCAAAAACAATTTCCAATAACTAGTTATTGTACTTATGTAAGAGTTTTTAAAAAATAGAACTTAAAAGGATTTGAGAAAGAATGGTGAATGAAATGTAGAATGAAAAATTATGTCTGTATTGTGAAGTGTGCACAGTAATAGAGCAAGAGGTATTACAGTAAAATACATTTTCTCATTCACCTACAATATCATGAAGGGAAATAGGATAACGTTGAACTCAGCAAACTTAGTCATGAAGGAGACATTAAAGTTCCAAGTGACTGAGTAAATAAGCTGATCTTAGACAGATTTCCATAAGCACAAGTCCTTAAATTGTTGATGATTTATACCTGTCCAAATCTACACAGAATCTGCATTGTGATGCCACAATGCATGTTAGAGATGTGGTGTGTAAACAGAGAATTGATGGAGCCAAGTAGGCACCTAGCTTTATCTCAGCAATTATCTATAGAGTTCTTGTGGAACTAAGTACTTTCATTGTTTGTCTCAAAAGTACTTTACTACTGACAGTCCAGCCAAATGTATTGTTCTCACTGGAGATCAAAATCTGTCTGATGTTCTGATAATAATATATACAAATGCTTATTCACTCCATGGAGCATGCCTGCTTTTAAATGATACAAAGCTTTCAGCTCAGTGTTCATGAACCTTCTGAGCTTTCCAAATACCCATTGCTAAAAGAGTTGGCCCAGAGGATTCAATTTCAACACTGTAGACAATCTATGTTTGGCTACTGGAGTCAGCATCAATTTCAGTTGGAGCCAAAATACCCCCAATTAGCTGATGATTATTACTCCTGATTGTCCAGGCAGAATCTATATTATATGCGATTAGTGAGGTGAGTAATTTTTCCTAGCGAAAAATTCAAAATTCACTAAATGGGATAAAAGCAAAAAACTGCGGATGCTGGAAATCGAAAAAAAAAAACAAAAATACCCGGAAAATCTCAGCAGGTCTGGCAGCATCTGCGGAGAGGAACACAGTTAACGTTTCGAGTCCGTATGACTCTTCAACAGAGCGGTTCAACAGTTCTGTTGAAGAGTCATGCGGACTCGAAACGTTAACTGTGCTCCCTTCCACAGATGCTGCCAGACCTGCTGAGTTTTTCCAGGTATTTTTATTTTTGTTTTCACTAAATAGGAGCCATTTTCAGAATTCTCTAAAGGAAATGTTAGCCGTTTAAAATTAATAACATTAAGCTAAGTTTTTCCACACTTGCCAATTTTTTCCTCCTCCTCTCTCTCCCTCCTCGAGGCATTGAAACAGTTGTGGGATACAGCTCCCGAGTAGACCTTCAGTGTTTTGTCCGAGTTCATTTGCTGTAAGGGCTGCCAGGTTATGTGGATTGTGGGAGGGAAAGGGGACATCACAGTGAAGTTCACTTCCAGCGGGAGTCCCTGGATCGTTAAAAGCGGGGGCAGTGGGAGCCGATGGCCAATTTCCCCCTCTTTAAGCCAGACACCAAAGCTAATGCAGTGACTATCAGAACCCCATTGAAATCAGTTCACTCAGTGAGATTGGGGATTGTTTCTGGAATTTTTGTGTTCTGTTTGACTCCAGTGACAGATTGGATGATGGGAGCAATTGGAAAAGTCCAAATCAAGTTGTTACCTAATATGGAAAATTAATTTGAGCCAAAGAAGGACCGTCTAGTGTGTCTCTCTATGGTTCATGGTATTTTAAAACCTATTGTTCTGGGCAGTGGTTTTCAGATTAACATTCATTACTGTATCTAAATGATCTCTTATCTATTAAAATCTGTAAAATGAAGCCACCCCTTATGATTTTAACATTAAATTAATTCCCTGTATGTGAAACATATGAAAATGTTTTGGGATTGAGCAATTGACCCTTTGATTCTTTGTCTCCATTGCCAATGATAATTTTTCCAGCTAACCTCTTATAAGTAAAGCCAGATGGAAGTAAAGTTGAAGACATTTGTCAATGCTTTGTGTTTTTGGAAAGAACCTCCTCTAAACAGTAGACAAATCTATTTTGGTGGAAGTTAAATCTTTTGAAAATGCAAAACCACATGGAGGGGTGTCAGTTATTCCAATAAGAGTTGGAGCTTCTATTTGCCCCCGCGCCCGCCCCCCCCCCAAACCCTCCCCCTAGGGAGGTGATGGCATAGTGCTATTGTCACTGGACTAGTAATCCAGAGACCCAGGGTAATGTTCTGGGGACCCTGGTTCGAATCCTGCCACAGCAGATGGTGGGATTTGAATTCAATAAAAATCTGGAATTAAAACTCTAATGATGACCATTGTTGTAAAAACCCATCTGGTTCACTAAAGTCCCTTTAGGGAAGGAAATCTGCTGTCCTTACCTGGTCTGACCTACATGTGACTCCAGACCCAGAGCAATGTGGATGATACTTAAATGTCCTCATGGGCAATGGGACAGGTAATAAATGTTGGCCTTGCCAGTGATGCCCACATCCCATGAATGATTTTTTTTAAATCATCGATTATCTAACCTAGTAAATAAACTCAGACATAGTCAGTCAAATGACTTCCTTCTATGCTGGAGTTCCTATAGGCTGGAGTTCCTATAGGCTGGAGTTCCTATAGGCTGGAGTTCCTATAGGGGGGATTTTTCAGTTCAGCTTTTTCCAGCATCAACTCGTTCCAAACTCAGTCAGATCCTGGACTGAACCTGTTGCTCAGAGTATACTCAATGTGGGGAGGGGTAGACAGGACACCCATCGCTGCTTCGTCTCTGAAAGAACTATTACAACAGTTAAAGGGTTGAGGATACTTGATGGTAAGCAGTTATACATAGCCTCTAGTTCAGGCTGCCAAAAGACTGTTCTGGGAAAAATTGGAAGGTTAAATAAAGTTTATAGTTGGGAAAAGTAGTCAGTGGGGAAAAAAAACTGAACATCAAGAGCAACGAGTGTTTGGATGAGAAATGTGGCGCGGGGGGGGTGGTGTGGGAGCATGTCACTTGAACTTATGTTGATGCATGGAAATGGGTGCAATAGGGGTTGCATTGTTGGCACTCCAGGACATCCTACTCAGAGGACAGGAGTGCAGCATGCCTGGCAGAGATGGCATGCAAGGTGAACATCATGGAAGCTAGCTGCGAGGCTTGTGAACAGATGCACAAGAAGATGGTAAACTATTAAGAAAAGCTTGCATTTATGTAGCACCAGTTACATCCTTTGGATGTAATCATTATGCTACATAGCTATATAATCACTTCATGTCAGGTAGGGTAGATGACAAGTTGGGCACATGATTATCACTGTATATGTGCTCTGAAGGACCAATATCTTGATACTTCAAGCATCTTGCACAACAAAATGGAGCATAATTTAATGCATAAAGGCCTGACGGAGGCAGGCTCAGAAATCCATGACAATCGCTTGAGGAGGTGGTCTTAGACATTCTTGTCTCTAAGAGCAGTGAGAGTATATAGAACGGTTCAAGATTATTACAGTCAGATTTGACTTTAACTTGTTGACACACATACACAATCACTCATTTAGCACTCAGGTAAGTAATACAATACATTGCACGAATGTGTCACAGGGGCCCGACATCCTAATGCGTCTTCCTTTTCTGCTGTTGCAGGTTTGGAAGAACAGCCTTGTCAATATCGCTAGAGGCCCAGATGAAGTTAGTGTTGCTGCTCGACAACATTTGTTTCGTGTAACTGTGAGCAGAAAACTTGCAGATTTTGTTGGAGGTTAGCCTGGAATGAGCTAGAGGCAGACAGGTTGAAAAGGGAGACTTCACTTTGGTTGGCAGTTCTATCCCAGGTTAGCTGAAAAACATTCTTCCAGACATTATTGTTGTGTTTTCTACCACACACAAATACACCAACCACATGAAGAGGACTGGTAACGCAAGTAAGTGGATTATTTTATTTGAAGAACTGCAGCTACATACTACAATATCTGGGAGGTTGGTTAAAACTTTATATCTCCAGGACTGCTGCCTTCTGCCCAGTCATATGAGCATATGTATCACATCCTCTCTGGTGATGTACAATAGTTTAAGATACACCCTTGAAGATATACCACAACAGTTATAGTTCTGCACTACCTTTGTGCTGACACAGAGCCTTGGAAAATGGTTGTTCTTGGCAGGTAGATATGCCACAGATACAGTGGGTAAGTTGCAGGGAGTCTAGCTCTGGTGCCAAGTCATCTGATATGTAATTTTCTCATCTTCAATCATTATTGCTGAAAAAGGGGGAGTCATACTGTCAAAGCTTTTCATCCTGTACTTCATCAGGACAAATGCAAGAATGTCAAATTTCAAATGGAACAACAATTTATAATGCATGTGAAAAAGGGCGCTGATTGGTCGGCACTTGGACTCAAATTGATCAAGGCTTTGTCATGGAGAATGTACCAGAGAACAGTTATCCTCCAAGCTTTTGTTTCCATTTAAAAAAGGCAAGTTGACTTTATTTGGTCAAGCGGTTGCCATGGGGAATATACCAGAGAACAGTGTTCCCCAAGCTTTTATTTAATTAAGGAACAATGTCTGGACATGTTCCTTTTGTTTGCAGAGGACAGGGTCTTGGATATGAACATATATAGCTTCTAGCAATGTGGCTCATTTACACTTGTAAGTCTGACTAATAATCTTTAATGGGTTGTTAGTGTAATTCTTAGCATGCTCAGGATTGTTCAATAAGTGCAGTCCGATTGCAAAATCGTATTTAACATTGAACATGATGATCTAAGTTTTGCAAACATGGGTGTACAGTCAGTACAATGCCTGCTTTGAACAGTCAAAGGGATGTGCGGTTTGATACAATCCACCAGTTGTAGGGATGTATAGCCTAGATACCCAGCATCACACCAGCATCGAAATTCATATACCACATTACTCATTTGTGTGACAGGCAGAACACCTTTTTAGCTGAAAGGCAGCATTTTTTCATTTATTTGCTCACAGGATGTGGGTGTCACTGGGAAGCACAGCATTTATTTATATATTTCCAAGTCAGGATGGTGAGTGGCTTGGAGGGGAACTTGCAGGTGGTGGTGTTCCCATGTGACTGCTGCCCTTGTCCTTCTAGGTGGTGGAAGCTATGAATTGGGAAGGTGCTACTAAAGGATCCTTGGTGAGTTGCATCCTGTTAGTGCAGAATACCACCCATGTTCAGAGCTCACTTGGCAACCAATCAGCATGATTTTTCTCATGCAGTGTAAATTGTTGTTCCTTTTGAAATTTGGCAGTCCTGTGTCTGTCCTGATGACTGCAAGATGAAAAGCTTTGATAGCATGGCTTGATTCTCAGCAATACTCAAGCGCTGTACTACCAAGTGAATATTCAATCATCAACCCTGAAGCAGACTTGGTTATCTATGAACTGCTTTTGTTTAACAAATTCCCATTCTATTGAATACAGTTGTCATATTTTACAGACAATATTCAATTATTTAATTAATAGATATATAAATCCAGTTATCTTAGTGCAATTATAATTAGGTACTTGCTTATTTTCAATTAATCTAGTGATTGACAATTTATTCTACAACAAAATACATGTTCATTGACCTGAGGGACTGAAAATTCTGCTGTGATATTTGTAATAGATACATTCACATGCCCATTTAAAGTTTCTCTTCCTGCCATTTCAGTGAAAGCAATAACCCAATGGCTGCCTTTGTTATAACTGAAATTTCATACAAATAGGTTAACACTGCTTATGATGCAGTTGTAGCTCAACAACTTACTTTGTAAATTTAGCATCAAATAATAATGCAAATTATCAAACAAAATCAGGTAATATTGACGCAAATTTAGCCTCATTTTTTCATAAAAATGAGGCTAAATTTCCGTCAATATTATCTGATTTTGTTTGGTAATTTGCATTATTATTTGATGTATTCCTCTTCTCAGTCCGATTGATGCCTGAAAAGTGATGAATTTCTGGTGCATTCAACTGAGGGAGGTGATATTCTCCTTCAACAAACATGTCACTGTAAGGTAAGATTCCATGCTTTCTCCCCTCATCACCTCCCCGTTCTCCCCCCACACCCTCAACCCCCACCACCCAAAAGGGAGATCCTGAATGGTGTCACTGTGGCAAGTTCTGGATCATTTCAAATCTCTGACCCTTAGGACAGATTTTACCAAATTCCTGTGAGTATAACAACCTTTCTAAAGGATGTTGAAATAAGATTGTTAATCCTAAAGATTAGTGAGTGCTCAGTGCCTGTGGAGTGTGTAATATCCTGAGGAGGAGATGCTTTATTTATCCACCCTGCATTCCCATTTGAATTGGAATGGAGTTTGCATGTTGGAACATACAACCAAAATTGATAAAATAAATATTATACCTAATGCAGTTGGGAATTCAGGGATTTCTCTCCTTTTTTCCTTTTTAAGAATACATTTTCAGACCTCAGCTCTGTAGCTGCGACAGAAATGCTAGTCTTTGAGTCAGCTACAGGTTTAAGGGTGCCTGTTCTACAGACCTAAATATGGAGAGCAGATTCCATATGAACTCCAAATCTCAGTAACAAACCGCAAACATTAAGCATTCAGCACACACCAGCCACTAAAATTACTTTTTTCTCGAATTAATATTGCCAGCACACAGAGCTTCACTGGATAACAGTACAGTGAGAATTCTGACACACATATTAGTCTGTCCCACAAGACTATCCATTCATTAATTTTAATGAATGCAAAATCATGCAGGGTAGCTAACCTCTGATCTGGAATTCCTGATATGCATTTGCATTTGACAAAGCTCTGTATTAGGAGTGCTAATTCTTAAAATGGTGAATGCTTAAATTGTGATGAGTTGGGCATGCATGGGAATAGGAAAATCTGATCATATGAAAGCAGTTAATGATCGAGTGGTTATTTCTGCTAGTAGTCAAAGGACAGTAACATTTTGCTGTCTAATATTACATCTTTATTATTCCCTTATCAAATAAAAACAGCCAACTTCAGTGAGGTCCATTTAATTCCAATCCATAAACGATCTCAGTTCAAAGTGATTTGTGTTCCATAAGAAACACATGCAAATTAATAAACTAATTCAGAAAACTAATTTTCTGAAATCTTTCCTGCACAAATGATTGCAATGACCATGTGCAGATCTATGGCTGACAGTCTGACGGGCTGTTTCTATTATTACAATTGAGGTTTATAAGGGTTATTCTAGTTTGAGACTGCAGCTTTAAATTTAAGGTAAATGAAGGGGGTTGTGATCTGTTCTGAGTTCTGCCTGACTGTAAGTTTGGGTTAGAGGTCAAAGGAAGGCTTAGGTTAATTTATTGAGGTGGTGATGCAAGGTATTTGGATGAATATCAAAAGGTGAATGAATATCACAGACATACAGCAGTTCTGTGTAGTTGGGAGAGAAGTGTGGCTGCTTGGCTTTGAGTTACCACAGCCCAGCATTTTCCAGCCCCGCAGCATTGGGGTCAGCGAGCTATTAAAGTCTCCATTCACATTGGCAGGACTGGAAGATCCCGCCGGCTTGAGGGGCTGAAAGTCCCAGCCTTAGTCCCTAGTCAAGAGAACCATCCCAATTTGTTCTGGCATGGCAAAAGTAAGAATCATCATCGGAACAGGTTTACTGCTGGTGCTGGATTCAAGAAACTCTCCAAAAACTGAGGGAAATCCCTGGAGACAATCACTTAAAGTTACTACTCAGTGAAATGGGAATACAGGAACCCACTAGAAGCTAGGAGCAACTGTGTACTGTTTGCTATAGAGATTGCAATTCTGTGGAGAGATGATGGTTGTTAAGGGTAATATTCCTCTCTGTAGTTAAGTATAAATTGCTTACAAAAAAAAAGTGTTTAGCCAGTAGTGCTTTTTACATAAGAACATAAGAAATAGGAAGAATAGACCATTCGGCCCCTCGAGCCTGCTCCTCCATTCAAGAAGATCGTGGCTGATCTTCTTGTGTTTCGATTTCCACATTCCCATCTAACCCCGATAACCTTAGATTCTTGTTAGGCAAGGGAATCAATCTACCTCTGTCTTAAAAATATTCAATGACCCCCACCTCCACCACCTTCTAAGGCAGAGAGTTCCAAAGTTACACAACTCTCGGAGAAAAAAATTCTGCTCACCTCTTTCCTAAAAGGGTGACCTCTAATTTTACAACAGTGTCCCCTAGTTCTGGACTCACCACAAAAGAAAACATCCTTTTGACATCCACCTTGTCAAGGCCGTTCAGGATCTTGTATACTTCAATCAAATCACCCCTCACTCTTCTAAACTTCAGTGGAAACAAGCCCAGTCTGTCCAAACTTTCCTGATAAGACAACCCACTCATTCCAGGTATCAATCTAGTAAACCTCCTCTGAACCGTCTCCAACACATTTACATCCTTCCTTAAATAAGGAGACCAAAACTACATACAGTATTCGAGGCGCAATCTCACCAATGCCCTGCATAACTGAAGCACAGCATCCGTACTTTTATATTCAATCCCTCTCCTAATAAAGGATAGCATTCCATTAGCCATCTTAATTACTTGCTGTACCTGCATCCTAACTTTTTATGACTCACGTACTAAAACACTGAGATCCCTCAGCACCTCAGAATTATGCAGCTGTCTTCCTTTTAAGTAATACTCTACATTTTTGTTCTTCCAGCCAAAGTGAAGAACTTTACATTTCCCACATTAAACTCCATTTGCCAGATCTTTGCCCACTCACTCAACCTATCTATATCCATCTGCAAACTCCTCATGTCCTCTTCACCAGTATACTGCCCTAACTATCTTTGTGTCACCTGCAAATTTAGCTACCATGTCTTCACTCCCCACATCTAAGTCATTGATGTAAATCATTAAAAGTTGAGGCCCCAGTACAGACCCCTGTGGGACTCCACTCATCACATCCTGCCAATCAGAAAAAGACCCATTTATGCAAACCCTCTGCTTTATGCCAGCCAGCCAATCTTCTATCCATGCTAATATGTTACCCCACTACACCATGTGCTTAAATTTTCCAGAATAATCTTTGATGTGGCACCTTATCAAATGCCTTCTGGAAATCCAGGTACAGTATATTTACAGGCTCCCCTTTATCCACTGTGCATGTTACTCCTTCAAAAACCTCCAATAAATTAGTTAAACATGATTTTCCTTTCACAAAACAATGCTGACTCTTCCCTATTGCCTTGCGTTCTAAGTGCCCAGCTATGACCCCACTTAATGATTAATTCTAATAACTTTCCCATGACAGACATCAAGCTAACTGGCCTATAGTTTCCTGTTTTCTCCCTCTTTCCCATCTTGAATAGAAGGGTTATATTTGCTACTTTCCAGTCTGATGGAGCCTTTCCAGAATCTAGCAAGTTTTGGAAAATTAACACCAGCACATCGACCACTTCATTAGCCACCTCTTTTAAGACCCTAGGATGTAGTCCATTGGGACCCAGAGACTTGCCAGCCTGCAGCTCCATCAATACCGTTTCCCTAGTGATTTCAATTTCACCAAGTTCCTTTCTCCCGTTCACCTCCTGATTTGCAGCTATTACCGGAATGTTTTTTGTATCCTCTATAGGGAACACAGAAGCAACATATTTGTTCATTTCTTCAGCCATTTCCTTATTATCTACTATTAACTCCCCTCTGTCACTTCCTAGAGGACCAACACTCACTTTACTTACTCTTTTCCTTTTTAAATACCTGTAGAAACTCTTGCTATCCATTTTTAATCACTTGTTACAGTAAAAGTTTCTTTATAGAGATCATAACTCTATATTATTGGAAAAATAAATGGCTATAACTTTGCCAGACAGTTAAACATTCTGAAAAGGCTCTATGACAAAGTAGGCAAAAATACAAACATTGGATTCAAAACACAAGCTTCCAAGAGGCGTTCTGCATGCTTATAAAGATGGCCTTTCTGATCGTTAGAATTAGGGGTAGGTGCGGTGCTGAATGAAGAGGCAAAACTTTACATGAACTCAATTGATGTAAATAAGTCAATAAAAATTCAAGCATCTCATCAAGATGGCAACACGCAAGATCAGATATTGATCAAATAAAAACACTTGGACCAATTTAATAAACGAAAACATATCCCAGAGACAAACCGAGCACTCAAGTCAACGTAATCCACAGGATTCAACCCCGCCTCATGTCAGTAGAACTCTGACTTCACTGAGACTTTAGTTAAGAAGTGTCCACAGACGAGTCCTTTTTCATTTGGTCGTTGTTATTAACCAAATCTGACATGAACAAAGGACAGCAAGAGAGTTTGATATATTTGCAAAATCTGCCGTGTAGGATTTTCTACCTAGATTATTGAACTCAAACTCATTAAAATCCAGAGAAATATAAAACCCCTGCAATCTGTACAAAGGATGACTATGAGATACCAGTAAATTCATGAACTTAAGCGCAAATGAAAGTTGATTAGCTTTTCCATCAGATTGAGGAGTTTGAGTTCTGACAGACCAGATGCCCTGTGGTATTGCTTTTGATACACTGTTTTTGATACATTGCTTTTGATACATTGTTTTTGATACATTGCTTTTGATACACTGTTGTGTCTGTAGAATTAATAACTTTGCATTTTATTTCTAATTGAGGAAAACCTGATTACAAGGACAAAATCTAATGCAATCCCAGTAGCATTTCTGAAATTGCACTGTTTGATTTTAGTAACAAGAAACAAAGCAGAGAGAAGAATATCATATGAATGTTAATATTGGATCGAGTGCATTAATGTACATTTTGGGAATGTAAACCTTCTACATAATATTGCAGTGATTTAAATCTATGTTTGGAAATTATTTAAAAACAGAGAGATAGGGCAGACTGTCTGCAACCTTGCTTGTTAAGTCTGGTGCATTTTATATATTTAATTGAAAAATAAACATAATTCAAGCCATAGACTGGAGAAATTCTAGATTTGAACAGTTGTGATGAAATCTAAGCGCACCAGTGTTGTTTACTGAGGCTTTGAACAAGTTTGATACATCGACAAGGAAAGACCATGGCCAGGATTTTTCAGATGGTAGAGTTTCCCTTCCCCATCCCCTGAAGAATCAGTGGGCAACTCAACACCGCCAGTATAGGCTGCCTCACAGCCGTTGAACGCTCCAAGGAGGGTCAGTTGGCTGGAAGTGGGACTTCCATCCCTCAGTCAGGAGGAATTCCCGTCTCACACAGCCGCCAGCCATTCTGCTAGTCCCAGCGGCTGCAGTGACCAGGACCTTGATTGCAAGCAGTCGCCAGGATCTCAGCCTCGAGTACAGGAACAGGTGAGTGAAAGGGTCTCAAGGCGGGGAGGGGAGGAGAGGTTGGGCAGAGATGGCGTGGGATTGGTGGTGGAGAGGCAGCACCCACCGGGGCCAGAACTTGTTGGCAGGGTGTGCCCAATGTTGGGAGGAGGCTGTTGATGGAGGCAACCTTCTCCCTTCCTGCCCAAGGCCTGAGCAGGGCCACTTTCTGGGCTTCCCCCCACCAGCCTGAAAATAGAGGCTGGGGAGGAAGCAGCTCTCAAGTGGTCATTAGTTTGCCATTTGAGGGCCTCAATTGGGGTAAAGACAGTGGGGCAGGCCTAGGCCTTGCCCAGCTCACCACAAAATTGCAGAGAGGTTGAGGAGGGTGAGCGCCCAGTGGTAGGGCTATCTGAGGAAATTTAGAGGCTTTCCCCCCAGCTACAACTCGCAGGTGAGGGAATGTAAAATTCTGCCCTATAACTCAACTGAATTGTATTTACAATGAGATACTGAATCTTACATTTGAACTTAGTATAACAGTTAGGAATAGTCTGCAGTATGGTCTAGCAGGTTTTTAAGAAGGAAGTTATGATACTGATTAATGGATTTACTTCTAAGCTTTCAACCAAAAATTAAATTTTCCAAATTACAATGCACTGAAAAAGGTTAAGAGAGATGAGCATGAAAGTATGTAAGTTAATGACATAGAAGGTGCAGAATCTTTCATTCTTCTGTGTAGGGCTTTATTGGTGTAATGTGATTAAATGTTTGTCTATGGGCCTGCAATTAAAATTGTATTCATATTAACTACTTTACATGTAAAAATATAATCATCAATTTCCTAATAATTGATGTATCAACAAAAGTGCTGGGTGACATTAACCTTGAAATTGCAGAGTGAGGTATCAGTTAACAAATGTTGTTACATTTATATGGATTCATAGAATGATATAGCACAAAGGAAAACTATTCAGGCCATTGTGCATGTGCTGGCTTTTTTAAACTGTTAGCAATTAGTCCCATTTACCTATTGTAAAACAGTCCTGTGGTAATCTGAGGTGTAATACACCTTTAAGAAAATGTGAGCAGACTAACCACATGACTAAGACCCTGGCTACCATGTTAATGTTAGGCTAGAGCAGGGTCTGGTTTGAGAAGCACACATCGTGTTAGTGCTCTGTTCTCTGTATAAATGAATAGCATGTGCTTCATTTCATATTGGTCTCTGTGTCTGCTGTATATTGTAATTGACTCGCCTGCTGACAGACAAGCAACTGGTTCATGAACAAAACGTATAACATAAGTAGAAAGTAGAACATAAGTTTCCTTCAAGAAATTATTCAATTTCCTTTTAAAAGTTATTTTTGAATCGGCTGTCTTTTGAGCAATGCTTTTCAAATCATAACTCATTGCATAAACACATTTCTCCCCATTTCTGCTCAGCTTCTTTTGCCAAATATCTTAAACCTGTGTCCTTTACTTTACAACACACCACCCCCCCCCCCCTCAAACCATGAAAATGATGTTTGTTAAACAGAGCTGTTAAACCATTTTTTTAAATAGGCAAATACCTCTATTAAAAAATAGTTGATAGACCAATTTTATATGAGCTCATTTAGTACCACATCACTAACAGTGCTGCTTGTAATTTTTAGTTTATTTACACAAACTATTCAGTTCTAGATATGCTAAAGCAGTTTTGAAAAGGGTAAAAAGTGTCCTTAGCCCAACCATCTTCAGCTGCTTCATCAATGACCTTTCTTCCACCATAAGGTCAGAAGTGGGGATGTTCACTGATGGTTGCACAATGTTCAGCACCATTCGCGACTCCTCATATACTGAAGCAGTCCATGTCCAAATGCAGCAAGACCCGGATAATAACTAGGCTTGGGCTGACATGTAACATTTGTGCCTCATAAGTACCAGGCAATGACCATCTCCAACAAGAGAAAATCTAACTATTTGTCCCCTGACATTCAATGGCATTACCATCACTGAATCCCCCACTATCAATATCCTGGGGGTACTATTGACCAAGAACTGAAATGGACTAGCCTTATAAATACTGTGGATACAAGAACAGGTTAGAGGCTAGGAATCATGCAGCAAATAACTCACCTCCTTGCTCCCTAAAGCCTGTCCACCATCTACAAGGCACAAGTCAGGAACGTGATGGAATACTCCCCTGGATAAGTGCAGCTCCAACAAAACTCAAGAAGCTTGACACCATCCAGGATAAAGCAGCCCGCTTAATTGGCACAACATCCTCAAATATTCATTCCCTCCACCACCGATGCACAATGGCAGCAGTATGTACCATCTACAAAATACACTGCTGGAACTCACCAAGCCTCCTTAGACTGCACCTTCCAAACCCACGACCACTACCATCTAGAAGGACAAGGGCAGCAGATACATGGGAACGCGAAGTTCCCTCCAAGTCACTCACCATCCTGACTTGGAAATATATCACCGTTCCTTCGCTGTCACTGGGTCAATATCCTGGAACTCCCTCCCTAACAGCACGGTGGGTGTACCTACACCACATGGACTGCAGCGGTTCAAGAAGGCAGCTCACCACCACCTTCTCCAGGCCAATTAGGGATGGGCAATAAATGCTGACCTAGTCAGCCATGCTCACATACCATGCAAGATTAAAAAAGTGCTTTCAACCTTTTGAAGCAGGTGGTAAGCAAATTTGATCTAAATGTGGTCAGTTTGGCTTTTAGCTCTTTAGCTTATAGATTCACCATTCACCATGGCCAGATCTACTTTGCCTTATCTTTGTACAATTAAATCTATGTGAACTCACATACAATCTTTAAAAACGCAATTTGTTACATTTTCTAAACAAGGTATAAGAAGTATAATCCTAATTTATTCTGGATCTGGAACTAATCTAAGCATTTTTACCTAGAACAATAAATTACCAATGAATGTGACTTATAAAAGGCCCACTACAAAAAATTACCAATGAATGTGACTTATAAAAGGCCCACTACAAATAGTTTAAATAAGGTTTTCATTTAGTTAAACATTATGGCTGATGAGGGTTTATTGACCATACCCAATTCTGTAAAACACAAGTTTCACATCAGAGGAAAAGCACAAAAACCCCAAAAGGTATGATTTTGGTCTAATTATTCCACTGATTCTTTATATTTCTTCACACTCTTGCTAATAGTTGTGAGGATATGCTTTTAATTATAATATTTTATAGGCCAGAGAACTAATTCAGTTCCCTTTGACTAAGAGTCAGCAGCCAAAATTAATACTTAACTTTTCAATCATAAACTTAAGCACTCACATAATCAGTGAGAAGTGCTCACAATTTCATTATGAATATGTAACAGAGGAAATGTTTACAGATACATTTATGTTTTCACTACATCTGGCGATTGGAAGAATTCTTACACCCCAGACTGAGCAGAACTGTTGCACGTTGGGTCAGCACTATTTCTATTTCTCATGCTAGCTTGTGGCTTCTCTGTGGGAGATTACCAATTTTGTGCCAAATGGTCCAAATGTAGAGGGCTAATTGCAAGAAACTCTCAGTCAGAAGCAACAGCTGATTCTCATTCCATCATTCTGGCCTTGATTCAAACCAGGCCCAAGCAGTAATAGGTCTTCATCCAGCCCATTGTACCACTCAGTCCAGTCACTGGCTTGGAGATAAACGCAACAGTCCAGTTTTCCCTCTGTACCACCAAACTAGCCAATTAGTTAAACTTAGCATCATTAAATGGTTTCATACTTCTTCAGATAAAAGGAAATAACATTTGATATCTAATCATCCTCCATAAATATACTTTCAATTTGCACATTGTGGAAGAATTTTAGTTATTGGTGAGTTCTGGATGTAAAATACATGGCATAATCAATCATAAACCTATTCTAAATCATATTTCTTGCTCCAAAGTACTAAAGAAAATTTAAATGTAGATTTGCTCTGCAGAGAAAGCTGTTATAAAGTATCTGATTTCAGAATCATGTGTAACTATATGTAAGTACTATTAGTCACATCAGTTTAATGGAAAGTAGTTTCTTTTAAATGCATTCCGATACCTAATTTTAAAATGAGAATACATTGAAATTATTTAAATTTTGGCTATGGCAATGTTTAAACAAGTGTGAAACATTACCTTTAAAAATGAAATGGAATTTGAAATTCAGTGTAATAACTTCAGAAGGGTTAAAGTTACATTCTAATTTTAAGCCACATGTTGAAAAGTTAGTAATATATGATTAAAATCAATACATGGCAAGTTATTACTGCCTAAAAATTATATTGTGTGGCGTTAGATCATGAGCAGTTAATGCAATGGTATTCAATTCTTTTAACCACTATTTGGATAGAAATATTAGGTCATAAAATAATGGGTTAATAACCCAATGAACAATCTCTACCATCTAGAAGGACAAGGGCAGCAGATGCATTGGAATACCACCACCTCTTAATTCCCTTTCAAGTTGGGACTGTATCACCGTTCCTTCACCACCATCTTCTCAAGAGCAATTAAGGATGGGCAACGAATGCTGGCCTAGCCAGTATTGCCCACATCCCATGAAATAATTTTAAAAAAAGCCTAGAAATTAGCAGGCAAATGTGTGGAGGGAGAGCCAATAGGGCAATTATGACTGGCAGAATAACTGGAACATCTGGCTTATTCTGATTCACAGTAAAAGACCATTGCCTAAGCACATTGGGCACAGACTGTATTATGGCACTGCTAATGGTAAAGGCTGAGTTGTTCAAACCCCAGAGGGAAACTTGAAACAACTGTCATAACCCATTTTTACAATTTGTATGTTTCGAGATGCAGACTTTGAATTCAGTGGTAATAAGAGAACCGAATCTCAAGAAGTTGTTTTTAATTTAAAAAATTAGACATTCATTAATACAATAAAGATGGTAAGCACATACATATGTCTACAAAATTACTACTATAATGACTACAAACATCCCCTAATTAATCTGATTCTCAGTTACACCTCCATTAAGCAACAGTATAACATGAAGGTTAAACAGACCCCTTGCGAAGCACACCCTGGACAGTTAAATTCAAAATGAGTTTCTTTCAGCTCTGGGTCCTTGCAGACAACAACTTGAGGCTTAAAGGTTGAAGGCTTTAGATCTTATAATCCCTCTTCCTTTACCAACAGCCTTTTCTTCCTTTATACATATTTTTCTCTTTGAATGCAAACTCTCATTGTATCACTGCGTGTTTTTTTTACCACTTCTATCAATAAAACCCCTTTCATACCACCAATTTTATTAAAGTAGGCTTTGGGGAAAAACTAGCCCACTTTATTTTTCTCAGCTTCTTCTAACTTTTGAGTGGTTTATTTAAAAATGCAAATTGGTCCCTTTTCACTTCATCTTGTAACTCCCCTGTTTACATAATTACCATTTCAAACCTTCTGTACATCAAAGCATATCGAGCAGCTGGCATTAATACAATTAAGACACACACACACACACACACACACACGTAGACACAGACACCATTAAACTCTATTTTAAACTAATTTCCAAAATCATTATTATATTTTCTTGACAACTGTCACATTACTAAATTGACTTGCTTTATGTCCATTTTACACCCTCCTTCTGCAGTTGTGTTAACAAAATGAACTTGTATTTAATATGCATTTAATATGAATGATTGAAACCTTTATATAGTCTCTGACTTACTTCTGAGGAAGTGTAAATGATAGATTTGTCAACTACTGTAGCCATGTCTTAACAGTTGCTGCTTCAGCTGGCAAACAGGTTCCTAGCCCATGTAGGAACATAGAAACAGAGGGCTTAGGAGCAAGAATAAGCCATTCCACCCTTTGAGCCTGCTTCACCATTCAATAAGATCATGGCTGATCTGGTTGTGTCTCAACACCACTTTCCTATCTTTCTCCCGTAATCCTTGATTCCCTTGTCTATCAAAAATCTGTCTAACTCAGCCTTGAATAAATTCAGTGACCCAGTCTCCACTGCTTTCTGGGGAAAGGAATTCCACAAATTAACTATGCTTCGAGAAAATCTTTCTCCTAATCTTTATCTTAAATGGCAGACCTCTTATTCTTAACTGTGTCCTCTGGTTCTAGCCTCTCCCACAAGTGGAAACATCCTCCAGGTATCCACCCTGTCAAGTCCCCTCAGGATCTTTTATGTTTCAATAAGATCACCTCTCATGCTTCTGAACTCCAATGGGTATAGGCCCAATCTGTTCAACCCTTTGTAGGCTGTAGTAATCTTATATGTAAAATACCTTTAAGACAGTAATATCAGGTCACATGATCTTAATGTTCAATAGCAGAGTAATGCAGGCTACCTCTATGTGAGAGAGTCCTGAGCTGTCTCTGTACTGACTCGGTCACACCGAGCAAAGCATGTGACCTAGATTTTTTAGTCCCAACAAACCAAGGGCACTGGATCCAACATAGGGGTACCCCCTTTTCCCTCAGACACCCTCTCCACACTTAAGTTCGTGACACCAGATTCACAAGTGTATGGCTTGAACAGAATGGCCAGCGAGACAAGTTTCTGCTGATAATTTGCAATCACTTTATTGAGTCACCCACAGCCCTCAGAGAAGGGCTGCATTCAGCAATCATGATAGTTACAATTACAGTTACGTTACACAGAGCCCTATCCCATTTGAGGCTAAGCCCCCACCTTGTTCCTAATACAGACACTTTTGTGATTAACTAAACTAACACGGGAATTAAAACAACCAGTTTCCAGTACCAAACACAAAGAGGCCACGTCTCGGTTTAAACTTACAAAACCACAGGCAAAACATCACAAAACAAAAACAGAAATACCTGGAAAAACTCAGCAAGTCTGGCAGCATCAGCAGAGAAGAACAAAGTTGACGGTTCATGACCCTTCAACAGAACTAAGTAAAAATAGGAAAGGGGTGAAATATAACATCACGTCTTGACCCGAAACCTTAGAAAAACCCTTAGACCAATATCACCACGATTTGGCTGAAGCCACTTACAATCCCCAACATGGTTGGCCTGTCTGGTGTCAATTCTAATTCCTGAGTCAAGGCACCAGCCCTGACCCTTCTTCTGACTGCAGCCCAGATACTCAGGTGTGGCTCTTCTTTCGTAATATTTTAACTCGGACATGTCAAAACATATTTCCTGTTGTTCCAATGTCCACTTAGTTGATTCCACACAAAATCCAGACAAATGTAGTCAGCTCCTGTTGATTGAAACAATATGGGGTTTTTCCATGGAAGGTATATCCAAACGAATTTTATCAGTTCTCATTGTATGAGTAATTCTTCTGCTGTTTGAGGCGGCACAGTAATGGCACAGTAACAGCACCTGGCTCCAAAGTTAATGGGGGTTTGAATGACGCTATTCCAGTACTAAAATAAAAACAAAAAAACTGTGGATGCTGGAAATCCAAAACAAAAACAGAATTACCTGGAAAAACTCAGCAGGTCTGGCAGCATCGGCGGAGAAGAAAAGAGTTGACGTTTCGAGTCCTCATGACCCTTCGACAGAACTTGAGTTCGAGTCCAAGAAAGAGTTGGAATATAAGCTGGTTTAAGGTGTGTGGGGAGGGCGGAGAGAGAGAGAGAGAGAGAGAAGTGGAGGGGTGGTTGTGATTGTAGGGACAAACAAGCAGTGATAGAAGCAGATCATCAAAAGATGTCAACAACAATAGAACAAAAGAACACAGGTGTTAAAGTTGGTGATAATATCTAAACGAATGTGCTAATTAAGAATGGATGGTAGGGCACTCAAGGTATAGCTCTAGTGGGGGTGGAGGGAGCATAAAAGATTTTAAAATATTTAAAAATAATGGAAATAGGTGGGAAAAGAAAAATCTATATAATTTATTGGAAAAAAAAGGAAGGGGGAAACAGAAAGGGGGTGGGGATGGAGGAGGGAGCTCAAGACCTAAAGTTGTTGAATTCAATATTCAGTCCGGAAGGCTGTAAAGTGCCTAGTCGGAAGATGAGGTGTTGTTCCTCCAGTTTGCGTTGGGCTTCACTGGAACAATGCAGCAAGCCAAGGACAGACATGTGGGCAAGAGAGCAGGGTGGAGTGTTAAAATGGCAAGCGACAGGGAGGTTTGGGTCATTCTTGCGGACAGACCGCAGGTGTTCTGCAAAGCGGTCACCCAGTTTACGTTTGGTCTCTCCAATGTAGAGGAGACCACATTGGGAGCAACAAATGAAGTAGACTAAGCTGGGGGAAATGCAAGTGAAATGCTGCTTCACTTGAAAGGAGTGTTTGGGCCCTTGGACGGTGAGGAGAGAGGAAGTGAAGGGGCAGGTGTTGCATCTTTTGCGTGGGCATGGGGTGGCGCCATAGGTGGGGGTTGAGGAGTAGGGGGTGATGGAGGAGTGGACCAGGGTGTCCCGGAGGGAGCGATCCCTACGGAATGCCGATAGGGGTTGAAGGGAAGATGTGTTTAGTGGTGGCATCATGCTGGAGTTGGTGGAAATGGCGGAGGATGATCCTTTGAATGCGGAGGCTGGTGGGGTGATAAGTGAGGACAAGGGGGACCCTATCATGTTTCTGGGAGGGAGGAGAAGGTGTGAGGGCGGATGCGCGGGAGATGGGCTGGACACGGTTGAGGGCCCTGTCAACGACCGTGGGTGGAAAACCTCGGTTAAGGAAGAAGGAGGACATGTCAGAGGAACTGTTTTTGAAGGTAGCATCATCGGAACAGATGCGACGGAGGCGAAGAAACTGAGAGAATGGGATGGAGTCCTTACAGGAAGCGGGGTGTGAGGAGCTGTAGTCGAGGTAGCTGTGGGAGTTGGTGGGTTTGTAATGGATATTGGTGGACAGTCTATCACCAGAGATTGAGACAGAGAGGTCAAGGGAGGGAAGGGAAGTGTCAGAGATGGGCCATGTGAAAATGATGGAGGGGTGGAGATTGGAAGCAAAATTAATAAATTTTTCTAAGTCCCAACGAGAGCATGAAGCAGCACCGAAGTAATCATCGATGTACCGGAGAAAGAGCTGTGGAAGGGGGCCGGAGTAGGACTGGAACAAGGAATGTTCCACATACCCCATAAAGAGACAGGCATAGCTGGGGCCCATGCGGGTACCCATAGCCACACCTTTTATTTGGAGGAAGTGAGAGGAGTTGAAGGAGAAATTGTTCAGCGTGAGAACAAGTTCAGCCAGATGGAGGAAAGTAGTGGTAACTGCCCCGGTGGACCGATCGTCTCAGCTTGCTCCTGCCCCACAGAACTCATTTCTCGTTATCTTGACTCCCTGCTCTCTCCCCTTGTCCAGTCCCTTCCCACCTACTTGCGTGATTCCTCTGACACCTTACGTCACATCAACAATTTCCAGTTCCCTGGCCCCAACCGCTTCCTCTTCACCATGGACGTCCAATCCCTCTACACCTCCATCCCCCACCAGGATGGTCTGAGGGCCCTTAGCTTCTTCCTCGAACAGAGGCCCGAACAATCCTCATCCACCACTACTCTCCTCCGTCTGGCTGAACTTGTTCTCACGCTGAACAATTTCTCCTTCAACTCCTCTCACTTCCTCCAAATAAAAGGTGTGGCTATGGGTACCCGCATGGGCCCCAGCTATGCCTGTCTCTTTATGGGGTATGTGGAACATTCCTTGTTCCAGTCCTACTCCGGCCACCTTCCACAGCTCTTTCTCCGGTACATCGATGATTACTTCGGTGCTGCTTCATGCTCTCGTCGGGACTTAGAAAAATTTATTAATTTTGCTTCCAATCTCCACCCCTCCATCATTTTCACGTGGTCCATCTCTGACACTTCCCTTCCCTTCCTTGACCTCTCTGTCTCAATCTCTGGTGATAGACTGTCCACCAATATCCATTACAAACCCACCAACTCCCACAGCTACCTCGACTACAGCTCCTCACACTCCGCTTCCTGTAAGGACTCCATCCCATTCTCTCAGTTCCTTCGCCTCCGTCGCATCTGTTCCAACGATGCTACCTTCAAAAACAGTTCCTCTGACATGTCCTCCTTCTTCCTTAACCAAGGTTTTCCACCCACGGTCGTTGACAGGGCCCTCAACCGTGTCCAGCCCATCTCCCGCGCATCCGCTCTCATGCCTTCTCCTCCCTCCCAGAAACATGATAGGGTCCTCCTTGTCCTCACTTATCACCCCACCAGCCTCCGCATTCAAAGGATCATCCTCCGCCATTTCCGCCAACTCCAGCATGATGCCACCAACAAACACATCTTCCCTTCACCCCCCTGGTGGCATTCCGTAGGGATCGCTCCCTCCGGGACACCCTGGTCCACTCCTCCATCACCCCCTACTCCTCAACCCCCACCTGTGGCACCTCCCCATGCCCACGCAAAAGATGCAACACCTGCCCCTTCACTTCCTCTCTCCTCACCGTCCAAGGGCCCAAACACCCCTTTCAAGTGAAGCAGCATTTCACTTGCATTTCCCCCAACTTAGTCTACTGCATTCGTTGCTCCCAATGTGGTCTCCTCTACATTGGAGAGACCAAACGTAAACTGGGCGACCGCTTTGCAGAACACCTGCGGTCTGTCCGCAAGAATGACCCAAACCTCCCTGTCGCTTGCCATTTTAACACTCCACCCTGCTCTCTTGCCCACATGTCTGTCCTTGCTTTGCTTCATTGTTCCAGTGAAACCCAACGCAAACTGGAGGAACAACACCTCATCTTCCGACTAGGCACTTTACAGCCTTCCGGACTGAATATTGAATTCAACAACTTTAGGTCTTGAGCTCCCTCCTCCATCCCCACCCCCTTTCTGTTTCCCCCTTCCTTTTTTTTCCAATAAATTATATAGATTTTTCTTTTCCCACCTATTTCCATTATTTTTAAATATTTTAAAATCTTTTATGCTCCCTCCACCCCCACTAGAGCTATAGCTTGAGTGCCCTACCATCCATTCTTAATTAGCACATTCATTTAGATAATATCACCAACTTTAACACCTATGTGTTCTTTTGTTCTATTGTTGTTGACATCTTTTGATGATCTGCTTCTATCACTGCTTGTTTGTCCCTACAACCACACCCCGCCCTCCACTTCTCTCTCTCTCTCTCTCTCTCCGCCCCCCACCCCCCCCCACACACCTTAAACCAGCTTATATTCCAACCCTTTCTTGGACTCGAACTCAAGTTCTGTCGAAGGGTCATTAGGACTCGAAACGTCAACTCTTTCCTTCTCCGCCGATGCTGCCAGACCTGCTGAGTTTTTCCAGGTAATTCTATTCCAGTACTATTGTCTGTGATGCAGACCTTAGTTGCATAATTCCTTGAGTGCTTGTATTGATGATAGGTCCTTTTTGCCATTGTATTGGTTAATCAGACTTCTTGATTGCATTAGTCAATGGCAGGTAACAGCTTTTCCCTGGTATCATTATTCCCTGAAAGTGGTCAGTCAATGTCCAAACCCTTTTGATGAATCACTGTTTTTACCAGATGTCTGAATTAACCCCTTGCTGCCCTGCACAGTGCTATTGGCTGCAGCTTGGCTTTTGTATTTTTCTAGTTCCAAACATGAGGTCAAAACATGTCCGTGGGTTTGAATTTTATATTCCATAAATCTCCCTGTCAGAGGGGATTCTGATCCTACACATTCTTCATGAGATATGCCCATCATCTCAGGAATCGATTGAGTGAACCTTCTCTGAAAGGCTTCTAATGCAATTATATCCCTTTTCAAATAAGGAGACCAAAACTGTACACAGTTAAAATTAAAGAAACAGTTTTGTACTAAATTGTAACTTTATACTTTCTAAGTTCCATTGAATAAGTATTCTTTAACAGTTACACTTCAAGGAACATAAATGCTCTAAGATAATGTAATAGTGATAACTCCTTTTTGTTTCATTAAATATTGCACATTCGAAATGACCCAGTCTCAGATCATTTAGATAAGCGTTTGGGTTTTGTTAAGTTCCATTCTGAAAATTGGAAAGCTGATTCTAATCCCAGTGATAGCAGGAAAGTCTGTCTGGAGCACTAAGTTTCAAGAATGCATTGTTGTTATAGACTTTGTGCAAAGTCCATTGAGCAAAATAATTTAATTTATGTATTATATTTATACCCAAGGAACTGAGGCTGAATTTTGCAGTCTGGTCTCTGGTGATCATTTCCCTATAGTTATCTTTTGGTTTGTTCTAATATAATTGCACTATAATTCTTGTTTAAAAGTATTTTACTCTCATTTGAATCAAACCATTATTTAAGGGCCTCTCCTAATTCTCACACCATGGCTTATTGATTGTTCCTCAAAACTTTTTACATATTATTCATTCTATAAAAAAGCCTTGGGATGTTTCCACATTAAAATCACAATTTAAATGCAAGTTATAGCTCTTGATGTATGATGCGATCCATATTGCGTCAATATGAAAAGTTTTCCCTGCGCAAACATGCATAATCTATACGTTAGTGTGGTTTAACTTATTGACACCAGAACAATTGCTGCTTGGCTGAAAAATTAAATTCAATTGAAAAATAGTTGCATTGCACATACCAAATGGGCTTATTGCCAACACAAATTAGGCACTGCAGCTTAGTCAGCAGTTTAACTTGAGGGTTGATCAATAAACTGCTGGATTTAGGGGTTCACTCCAACAGCGATTGCATTCCGTACTAACGTAAAGATCACAACCACTGGAAAAAGTCAATATCAGAGGTGTACATTTCAGAGCAACTTGTAAACAAGCTGATGGGTATAACCTTCCAAATTCATCTATTTGCAATAGATTGCAGAGAAGCACCTTAGAGGCTAATGGCTTAGCAGGAAGGAAGAATCTAAGCTGCATGATCTCCTACATGAAGAACCAGACCACATCTGTAATCTGGAAGACACTGTCAGTAACTGTTAAAATCATCAGAACTCTCAATGTTTGTACTTCTGGCTCCTTTCAGGTCAGCGCTGGAAAAATCAACAGTGTCACTCTACTTCCTGTCCACAGATGAATCAAGGAAGTAGCTGATGCTTTATTCAAAAGGGTCAGGAGCCACTGAGCGGCAGTAAGATAGGGCTCAGCAATTCCAGCACATTGCTGGCTTTCCCCAGGTTCAAAGGC
The DNA here is from genome assembly GCF_017639515.1 of Carcharodon carcharias. NCBI lineage: Eukaryota > Metazoa > Chordata > Chondrichthyes > Lamniformes > Lamnidae > Carcharodon > Carcharodon carcharias. The sequence goes on from NC_054479.1 coordinate 143,803,224, forward strand.
TAATTGATTGCACCCACAAGGCCATTTAGGCCCCTTTCCTTAATGAGACAACCTAAATGAACAGTGGCCTTATTCACTCAATGTACAGCTGTCTGTAACCAGCAGTGCTAAACTGAGAAGGTTCATGCTGAGGTCCATATCAGCTCCCATAATATGTGCCAATCATCTTTCAAGGTCCACTAACAAAGGGGAGGTACAGCAGAATGAATGGCCCTAGGAGATCAAGCCTGCCCTCCTCAACTCCAGCTAATGAAATTAGTTTTGAATAAAAATGTCAAGGAGTTTCTGAAAGCTTTGGAGAGGTGCTATAAAAGTGCAAGTGTTTCCTTGTCCTTTAATTTCTGTGTTGTGCTAATTTAGGGCCTCAATTGAGGCTAGAGCGGGTAGGCAGCCCGAGACCTCACCTGCCTCACATAAAATTATGGACAGATTAGGGATGGGAGGGAGAGTGGTGGAAAGGCCATCAGGAGAATATTACGGCGCACCACCTGCAAGTCCAGTGGCAGGGGGCCATACAATTCTGCCCTGTGACATTGTATGTCTCAAGACAATAGTGGGAACAGCTTATATATTCTGTAGTATGAATGATATTAACATCCTGGGGCTACCATTGACCAGGAACTGAACTGGACTCACCATATAAATACTGTGGCTACAAGAACAGGTCAGAGGCTCAGAATCCTGCGACAAGTAACTCACCGCCTGACACCCCAAAGCCTATCCACCATCTACTAGGCACAAGTCAGAAGTGTGATGGGATACTCCCCACTTGCCTGGATGAATACAGCGCCAACGCTCAAGCAGCTTGACACCATCCAATACAAAGCAGCCCGCTTGATCGGCACCACATCCACAAACATTCACTCCCTCCACCACCGACGCACAGTGGCAGCAGTGTGGACCATCTACAATATGCACTGCAGCAACTCACCAAGGATCATTAGACAGAACCTTTCAAACCCACAAACTCTACCATCTAGAAGGACTTGGGCAGCAGACACATGGGCACTGCACCACATGCAAGTTCCCCTACAAGCCACTCGCCATTTTAATTTGGAAATATATCGCTGTTCCTTCACTGTCGTTGGGTCAAAATCGTGAAACTCCCTCTCTAACCACACTGTGGGTGTACCTACACCACATGGACTGCAGTGGTTCAAGAAGGCAGTTCACCACCACCTTCTCAAGGTCAGTTAGGGATGGGCAATAAATGCTTGCCTAGCCAGTGACTCCCACATCCCATGAACAGATAAACGTATGTATTTCATTCGCTTTATTAGTTTAATTGTAGAAAACATTCACATCAAATTTGCAATAAAATATTCATCACTCTGCAGCTGAAAGGTACGGTGACTTGTAGTATTCTGTGAAATGTAACAATAAAAGATCAATGTGAAGATTTATACTAGTAAGGGTCTTTAGTTCAGCTATTAATCCTGTATCCTGGCATTCCTGTGTAAACTGTCATGCTCTTGTATAACAAATTTTCCCTTTGGTCACAAGTATTTTTTAGAGTTGTTTCTATTGCAGCTCATGGTGCATTGGAATAGAAGAGATTTTCTCTTCTGTTGTAATATTGATATGTGAATATCCATCAAATAACAAGAACACAGATACTTCGAGTTAATTAGAATACAGTTTGCATTGGCCTGAATGTGTCGATTTCAACTGAAATTCCATCCCTCTTGTTTCGAACCCACCCAGGATTACAGGTACCTCCGGGACATAAAACGTTTCTTGGACTGCTGTTCCCGTCACATCCTGAGATCCACACTCAGTGCCATGCGCTGCCATATGAACACACTCGACCTCTCCCTCCAGCAGCACCGCCGTACCCTTTTTCAAAGCTGCGCGTGCCCCCAGTTTCATTTTATTCTTCAGCTCATCCGACGCCTCAACAAGAAACCTTTTCTCTTTCTCTCAAGTGCTAAGGAACGCAAGCTCCAACAACTCATCGACACCAACACCCATCTAGGACCCTCCACCCCTGCCCGTCCCTCCGTCCCCACCCCATCTTCCAGTCCCAGCCCCAGCCGTGTATTCACTATACCCCCTGACCTTCCCCTCTCCGATGCTGAACGTTCAGTGCTCAGCAAAGGTCTTAGTTTCATACCCTTACGCCCTCATCTCAATGAATTTTGGGCTCGGCACGATGCTGAACTCTTCTTCCGCCGTCTTCGTCTCCGTGCTCACTTCTTTGGGCAGGAGTCCTCTCCCCGTTCAATGGATCCTTTTACCCACCTCCAATTCTCCCTCCACCTGGACCCCTCCCTCAGGATTCTTACCTTCTCTTGATCTTTTCATTGAGAACTGTCGGCGCGACATTAGTCGTCTCAATTTCTCTGCTTCTCTCATCCATTCCAATCTGTCTCTCTCTGAACTTACTGCACTCCGTTCTCTCAGGTCCAACCCCAACATTATCATCAAACACCCTGACAAGGGTGGTGCTGTTGTTGTCTGGCGCACTGACCTCTACCTCGCGGAGGCTGAGCGTCAACTTGCAGACACCTCCTCCTACCCCTCCCTGGACTATGACACCACCACTGAACATCAAGCCATTGTTTCCAGGACTGTCATTGACCTCATCTCCCTTGGAGATCATCCTCCCACAGCTTCCAACCTGACAGTCGTCCTAGCTCAGACGGCCCGCTTCTACCTCCTACCCAAAATCCACAAACAGAACTATCCCGGTAGACCGATCGTGTCAGCTTGCTCCTGCCCCATGGAACTCATTTCTCATTATCTTGACTCCCTTCTCTCTCCCATTGTCCAGTCCCTTCCCACCTATATCTGTGATTCCTCTGACACCTTACGTCACATCAACAATTTCCAGTTCCCTGGCCCCAACTGCTTCTTCTTCACCATGGACATCCAATCCCTCTACATCTCCATCTCCTACCAGGATGAGAGCCCTTAGCCTCTTCCCCAAACAGAGGCCCGAACAATCCCCATCCACCACTACTCTCTTCCGACTGGCTGAACTTGTTCTCACACTGAATAATTTCTCCTTCAACTCCTCCCACTTCCTCCAAATAAAATGTGTGGCTATGGGTACCCGCATGGGCCCCAGTCTCTTTATGGGGTATGTGGAACATTCCTTGTTCCAGTCCTACTCCGGACCCTTTCCACAACTCTTTCTCCAGTACATCGATGATTACTTCGGTGCTACTTCATGCTCTCGTCAGGACTTAGAAAAATTTATTAATTTTGCTTCCAATCTCCACCCCTCCATCATTTTCACATGGCCCATCTCTGACACTTCCCTTCCCTTCCTTGACCTCTCTGTCTCAATCTCTGGTGATAGACTGTCCACCAATATCCATTACAAGCCTACCGACTCCCACAGCTACCTCGACTACAGCTTCTCACACCCCGCTTCCTGTAAGCACTCCATTCCATTCTCTCAGTTCCTTCGCCTCCGTCGCATCTGTTCTGATGATGCTACCTTCAAAAGCAGTTCCTCTGACATGTCCTCCTTCTTCCTTAACCGAGGTTTTCCACCCACGGTCGTTGACAGGGCCCTCAACCGTGTCCGGCCCATCTCCCGTGCATCCAGTCTCACGCCTTCTCCTCCCTCCCAGAAACATGATAGGGTCCCCCTTGTCCTCACTTATCACCCCACCAGCCTCCGCATTCAAAGGATCATCCTCCGCCATTTCCACCAACTCCAGCATGATGACACCAACAAACACATCTTCCCTTCACCCCCCTGGTGGCATTCCGTAGGGATCATTCCCTCCGGGACACCCTGGTCCACTCCTCCATCACCCCCTACTCCTCAACCCCCACCTATGGCACCTCCCCATGCCCACGCAAAAGATGCAATACCTGCCCCTTCACTTCCCCTCTCCTCACTATCCAAGGGCCCAAACACTCCTTTCAAGTGAAGCAGCATTTCACTTGCATTTCCTCCAACTTAGTCTATTGCATTCGTTGCTCCCAATGTGGTCTCCTCTACATTGGAGAGACCAAACGTAAACTGGGTGACCGCTTTGCAGAACACCTGCGGTCTGTCCGCAAGAATGACCCAAACCTCCCTGTCATTTGCCATTTTAACATCCACCCTGCTCTCTTGCCCACATGTCTGTCCTTGGCTTGCTGCATTGTTCCAGTGAAGCCCAGCACAAACTGGAGGAACAACACCTCATCTTCCGACTAGGCACTTTACAGCCTTCCGGACTGAATATTGAATTCAACAACTTTAGGTCTTGAGCTCCCTCCTCCATCCCCACCCCCTTTCTGTTTCTTCCCCCTTCCTTTTGTTTTTTCCAATAATTTAAAGTTTTTCTTTTCCCACCTATTTCCATTCTTTTTAAATCTTTTATGCCCTGCTAGCCTTTCCACCCCACCCCCACTAGAGCTGTACCTCCCCCCACCCCACCCCCACCCCCACCTTAAACCAGCTTATATATCACCCCTTTCCTAAGATTCACTCAGTTCTGTTGAAGGATCATGAAGACTCGAAACGTCAACTCTTTTCTTCTCCGCCGATGCTGCCAGACCTGCTGAGTTTTTCCAGGTGATTCTGTTTTTATGTGTGATTTAATTATCCCAGGAAGTTGCCATGCTGATTGTACTTCGCACTTAAGCAAGTGAAATCAAGCAGTCACAAAGAGATAATTCCACTCCACTGGCTGCGCCAGTATAACTGCAATTGATGCTCAATGAGACTTACTGTTTCAAAACGTAATTTTTAAACTTTGCAATGCTAATAGGAGCTGCCTGATAATGCTAAAATAAAACTGTATTTAGACATTGGTGAGAGGAACACTGTGAATGCTCAGATTTCTGCTTGGCTTGGTGAAAGTGATGTAGAACTGGAAGCAGAGCTCTTGTCTGTTGATTCTCCATCACCATAAGCAAATATTGATTAATGGCTTTAGTCTTCCTGCATTGTTATTTCAATTTTCTAATGCACACGCAATAGATTATTTTAATGGTATTTTCAAAGCTGACAAGCATATTTGTAAAGGAAATCACCAAGATGTATTTTTAAGACTGGAAAGATTTAAGCTTAAATTGTATGCTACAATCTGAAAGACATTTAAAATCTTTACAGAATATTTGTTGTTTCAATGAGTCATTTACAATGATTAGCTAGGTAAATGGACTAAGTCATCAAGTGTTAAAACAAACTGTCAGTTTTTTTTAATTCATTCATTGGATGTGGGCATCACTGGCTAGGCCAGCATTTATTGCCCATTCCTAATTACCCTTGTTGAGAGGGCATTTTAAGAGCCAACCACATTGCTGTGGATCTGGAGTCATATGTAGACCAGACCAGGTCAGGACAGCAGATTTTCTTCCCTAAAGGACATTAGTGAACCAGATGGGTTTTTACAACAATCGACAATGGTTTCATGATCATCATTAGACTTTTAACTCCAGATTTTTTTTAAATTAAATTCAAATTCCATTACCTGCTGTGGCAGGATTTGAACCCTGGTCCCCAGGACATTATAGTGACAATACCACTACACCATCACCTCCCCATAAATTCATAGAACAAAGGCAGTATGTTGACGCACTAAAATAGGTATATTGTGCTTGTACCTGTGCTTAGTTTACAGGCTGACATCCTGGCCTTTGCTGGGATATGGGCCACAGATTGTGAGTGGACACGAGAGCAAAAAATGAAAGACAAGTCAATTTGATGCTTTGTAGCCTGCCTCCTGAAAATTGGCTAAGAGTAACATTGATAAAGACATGGGGTGGTATTTTTCCCTCCATGGACTAAGTGTGGCGGTGGTGGGGGGGGTTGGGGGGGGGGGTGGGGGGGGGGGGGGGGGGGGGGGGGGGGCGGGGTGGGGGTGGTGGGGTGGTGGGGGCAGGAAAAGAGACTTTTCCCACTGACCACAATGGCACATTTTCACACCCAATTGTCCACCACTCATCTCATTAAATATACATCAGCTGGAAACATGCCGTTTAGCCGGCGGGCCCCACTGTGACCTCAGTGAATCCTCGTTCCGCACACCATATTTAAACCACACCCTCACACAGATCTTTCAATGTCTGCAGCCCAGGACTGCTCCAGAAAAGAGATGGCCCCAAAAGCAGGAAGGGTGCAGCCCCTTGGTTTAGTGATGCCTCGCTGGGTCACATTCTGGGTGCTGTTGAGGCCTATCATGACCTTCTCTACCTTGGGTTTGACCAGTGGAGGGCCAACAAGGTCATCAACCCGGCTTGGGAGGAGGTGTCTGTGGAGTTGAGCACCAACCCAGCCTGCAGGAGAACAGTGATACGCTGCTGCAAACCGATGAATGATCTCATCCACACAGCCAGGATAAGACAACCTTCTCAATCCCTCTCAGCTCACACTCTCACAAGCCCTTCATAAATTCACAGATGACAGTCCACAGGGATCTCACACATGACCAATTTAAAGCACATCACCTCTCACACACACACACACACACCCTGACATCTCCATCTGGGCTCTCATCCTGTGCAGTTTGCATCCTCATCCCATACACAGTCCCACTCAGCCACCGGCAGGCATCCTTACCATCTGCCTTGGTTTGCTTCCTGCTCGCACTCTCTCCATCTGTCTTCATGCAGGCTAAACTCACCCACAATAAGAGGGAGAGGTCCCAGACCAGTGGCAGAATGCCAGAGATTAGGGCCCTCACCCAGTATGAGGAGCATGCAGTGCACCTGACTGGAGAGGGCTGGTACTGTGCCTGCGGTGATGGTGAGATTGGCGTTGCACATCCAAGTGAGGTCCCAGCACCAGCTGATTCTTTAGACAGCGAGACTGTGAGTGCAATGTTATGTCTTGCCATACGCTAATTATCTCTACTCTCTTTCATAGGCACCACAGCCAAAAACCCAGGGACACCAGGAGCCAACCCCTCATCTCCAGCCCCGAAGATACCTCACATGAGGATTTTGAGGACCCACTTGTGGAACACCCATCACAGCATTCAGCCACAACCCCCACCAGTGCAGAGACACATGGTAGGACCTAGATCTAGAGCAGACTTGATGTTACAATTTGTTGGGCACAGCACAGATTCTGGTCCACAGCAAGTGGATCAGGGACATCCAAGGTCACCGACACTCAGAAAATTGCTGGAGGCCATGATTCTGCTGAGTCCCAGTCAGATGATGAGCCTCTGGACTCGGTCTTAATGCAGATGTTGGACCAGCAGCAACAGACATGGGATTATCAGGCAAGGTTGTCGGCTGCTTTCCACAGATTGCAACGTACAATGGAGGAGTTCATCATGTCCAGTCTGAGGTATTAGTGCTGGCGTGCCAGTGGACCCAGCTCAACACTGGTAGGATGGCAGCTGCCATGGAGACCTTGGTCCAGGACATTGCACCTGTGCTGCTGTGGGAGCTACACTCCATTGCTGTAGGCATTGGTAGCATCCATCATTGGCTACACAGGAGGGCCAGGGCACCTCGATCTCATTCCAGGTCTCCCTTCTTCTCAAGGACTCAGCCAGGGGCCCTCGGGAACCCGTTGTAATGAGGACCAGCAACTGGACACCCCGGGGACATCCACCCAGGTGACTCTGGGGGTGTCCAGCTGATCTCAATCCCCTCTGCTTGTGACCCCATCACCTTCAGCTCCATAGGCCAAGGAGGGTGTACCTGCCCCACAGCAAGAGACCCGAAGCAGGCTGGAGCCCTCCAGGTCTCGGCCTTCCAGAGGACTCCCACCAAAGTCATCACAGACAACAGGGTGTAGCAGTCAGCAGGCTGCCTCCACCTCTGCTGTGGATGTCAGGGATGCAGCAAGATGTAGTGGTAGGGTTAGGAAGATCAAAAAATATTAGGAGCAGAATGGTGGCATAGGTGTTCACCACATGTATATACTTTCCACCAACGTAAATAAAATTGCAGCCATTCCATATCTCCTCTTGTGTGTGCCTCCTCTGTCTGCTGAGTTGTGTTGTGCTCGATCAGATGTCACACTGAGCTCCGTCCCCCCATTTATCACAGATTTTGCATCTGATCAATGTTGAGTGCAGCTGTCTCATCACAGTGTGCAGTTCTCCCAACACATCTACATTGTAGAGCGGTAAAGGTGTCATGTAGGAGAGATGTAGATGCACATGGAGAAGAATAATCTGTCATTGAGCTCCATGCTCCCTGTTGTCTGTAAGTGTTTGCAAACTATAAGCCCAAACTCAGAGGTCATGTGTGCTCCTGCCAGCCTTGCACACTGTTGACTCCACGAGTGTACATCTGCTAAACTGACCAATAAGTGTGTGTACCTTTCCATCTCAATGTGCCGGTGCTCTGTCCCTCACGGGCACAATTTTATCCTGGTGCTCAAAGCTGAGCTTTAACCATGTTGCCCCTTGGAATTGTCTGCATAGCACCCACAAGGCTATGGTAAAAAGAAGGGATGTAGCGCTGGCCCATTCATTCTGCTTAGCCTCCCCTCCCCTAAACACCCTCCTAGCTAGGTAATGCTACATCCATGTGGAGATGTGTTGTGGTCAATGGAACTGTTGGGCATGGCCCCGAAGCTCATACGTTAGCTTGATGGGGAGACAATGCTGAGTGCAAAGATGGGCTGGGGGCTGGGATGTAGTGCAGCTGATGTGTGCTCTTTACTATCAGTGAAGTGGATCCTTGAGTGCTCCATGGTGTAGCAGCATTTTCGGGGTCGCAAGGGCCAGGACTGGCCACTCTGGGAACCTGATGGTGTGAAAAAGGAGGCTTTTCATGTCTGTCAAGCAAATGTGCGAAGATCATCATCGTGAAATGATCTATGTCCATTGGAAAGTCAGGCCCTTACTGGAGCCCCACATCCCTAACTGAGAGTGGAGAGTCTCATTGTGACGGGGGTTAAGCTAACTCTGAGGACCCAGTGCATTGAACAAGTATGAATACCTGTTGAATGTCCTTGCCTGCCTTGGCCCGAGTCTAGCCTCACAGCGTCACCATCAAAGTGACACATTAGTCATTTTTCCATGCTGGAGATGGATCTCCTTGAGGCACTTTGTTAGACGGCAGGTATACTGCCAAGAGTCCACTGAGGACTGCAGTGCAACTCCTGTATCTTGTAGGCTGCCTTAGCGACTGGGATGCTGGAGAGAAGCTTGAAAGGCAACACTACCTCTTGTTGTGTGATGCCAGAACAACCTCCTGCAGTTGGTACCTCATCTGAGCAAGGACACATGCCCTCGAGGTGCCATCATCCTTTAAAGGATGAGGACATGGTGAGCACAACGTGTAAATACTCAAATGAATGAAGAGGATGTTTGAGAAGACCAGCCACACTGGTGGTGATGATGTGGGCCCATCATGTAGGGCACTGGTCTGACAGGATATGCATCGCTACTCACCATCATTCTCCTGGAATCTGGTGGTTATGAGCACCTCACATGCGTGCCCGCTTCCTCTGGCCCATGTTATGGCTTCTTCCCCTGCAGCTTCAACTTCCCCAACTTCATTTTGTTCATCCCTCTCGATGTCTTCCTCATCGGAAGAGAGGTGCAGCTCCTTGATTTCGGCATCTGGTAAGTCCTCCCCACTTTTACAGGGCGCAGCAAACAACGATGATCTGTAAGAGCCTCTGGGGAGTGTACTGGAGTGCTCTGCCAGGTCTGTCGAGGCATCAGAATCACATCTTCAAGATGCCAATTGTCTGCTCTACCAATGTTTATTTGGCAGAGTGAGCGTCGCTGTACCTTCCCTCAGATGGAGTTTGTGGCCTCTGCATGGGTGTCACCAGACACGTCCTTACCGCCTTTGTCACCGAGGACCCAATCCTGGATGTTGTGTGGTCCTTCGAAGATGTCCAGAATCTGCGATCTACTGAAGATGTAGGAATCATGCTTTGTCTGTTGCCAGGAACCTCTTTTGGCCACACGAGTGCAGCCAATGGCACCCTGCACCTGTGGGAATCTGGAAATCACAGCAAACACAGTTCTCTGGTGTCCTAGCTAGCTTGATCTCTAGCAAAGTGCATGTAATTGTGGGTCTGTCATCTTCTCAATGCACTTGTGGGTGGAAACCTGAGAGATGCTGCAGAGTTCCCCACTGGAGCTCTGGAAAGAGTCACTCACATAGAAGTTAAGAGTGGCAGTGACATTCAGGGCCACTGGCAAAGAATGTCTTTCAAGTCCCTACAGTGTCAACATATGGAGAACAAGGCAGATGTGAGCCACCAGATCCCTGGACATGCAGAGGTGTTGACAAAAGACATGCACCTTCTGTGCACCCTTGGTCTTGAGAGCTGCCTACTCACAAAGTTTCTGTAAGCCTCATCCTCTGGATCCTGAGGAGGCCCTGCTGCCTCTTGCTTATCAGGGTGAAGCTCCTCCCTTTGGTGAGCCTGCTGTCACTGGCACACTCTTCTCTGCGATGATGCAGCAACATTAAATACACCCTCCATCTTCCTGAAGGTTTCCTCTCTGCAGGAACATTGAAAGAAAGACATGCCTGAGCTTCAGCCTCCAAAGGTTCTCTTTCTGTCGTTGACCAGTGAATGACTGGGTTCAAGGTCTTGGTTAGTTTAGACACCTATTAGCCAATACAATCCTGGCCATCGCAATGACCGCTGTGTGCTTACCCCCTGCGCCCCCGGCCCCATTTCAGTAGACCTACTGCTCTGAGATGGATTTGGCCAGGTGCTTGGATGTCTTGCATTTATTTGAGGTAATAAATTACTCATTCAGTGGGCTGTATGATTACATCTTTTGGAATACACTCAAGGGCACATGCTCTGTGAGGGGATGAGATCCTTTTGGTGGGGCCTGGGAGTTCTTGTCTCTGAACCCAGCAGCTGCAAGGTTCTGAGGTGGGGGTTTCCAAGAGGCTTCTCCTGTTTGTCCAGGTGCCTCCTTGTTTTTCAAGTGATTATCCCACTGAGGAATTACCTCAATTGGTCCTTTGGGTTATTGCAGGGAGATTGATGATTCGAACACATCAGATATAATCTCAGATGAATGCGCTATTACATTGAAGGCGCCAGATTGCCTCTAAAGTTATTGAGATGCTCCTAATATGTCTCAGCTGTGTATTCATCCTCATGTGGTAATACAGATCCCAGACGGCTGTGCCTTTAATCAGCCCCCGAGTGCTGTGCTCCCAGAAGCCCTATCAGCGCTTCCCAGCAGGACTTTTTCTTAGTTTCACTTTCTGCTGCTCCATTGCTTGAGGTTCCAAGATGGCAGTCCTCAGGTTTTATTACCAGGCCTGCTTCAACCCTCCCTGTGTGACCGTGAAAATCCCTCCCATCATCCTGAAGGAGCATCACATTCAGGTTCTCCTCCCTCCTATTACTCTCAGTCCTCCCCCTGTAATCCTTGATCATATTGTAATTGTGGTTCTTATTCCTGTGTTACCTCCTGAGTGGTTTGATGTAAATATGCCTATGCCCCATGTAGGCCTTACCCTCCCCATCTTGAGGCTAACTGTACTGATACATATAGGGATCGCCCACCCCATCCACATGAGACCACTGGATGCTCGCCCCTACACTACGTGTTTCCCATCTACAAGCTGCAGATGCCTCCCTGGACTGTGACTGTACCATCTGCGGCCGGGTACTATGCCAGAAACCCCCCTGACCACCATGCGTGAGGTGATGACCAGGCTCTGCACACACAGTGGAGTGACTGACAGTGGACTGACACGCCCTCCCCCTGGGACACGGACTGTCTTTGGAAGCTCAGCAATGTAGGTTGAAACACTTCTTCACTCCACTATCCTCCCACTCTGGCCCCAACTCGCTTATGTCCTTCTGTAAGAGACTCTCTCCTAATTCTGACCCAGAGGTCATTTCCATGCTCACATCCCCCCCCAACCTCCTCCAAGTCAGATGTCTGAGTGAAACCTCCCCAAGTCTCCCCTCCGTTCGTGTCTGAATGCAACCTTCTCCTGTCTTCCCCCTCCCCCCCAGTTAAGCTCTTGCCCTCCAAACCCTTCCCTTGCCTCTGTCTTGTCTGGCCCCCTCCCCTCAACCCTGTCAAGCCCTGCAGCACAATACCACCCACCCCTGCCTTACCGAGGGCCTGGTATATGGAGCCTTGCCTCTCTAACCCCCCCCCTTGAATGAAGTGCTGCTGCCTGCAGAGCGGGTGCAGAGCCCAAACTGCCATGAGTGCTGCACAATGCAAGGTAGGCGAACAAATCTCAAAGTCCTGAGTGAAGTGCGGGTTACCAAGTGCCCGTCGCTTATATGCGGTTGTGAATCACACCGGTGTGGCATTTTGATCCAGCGAGGGGCGAGACTTTGGTGAACTGCCTTGATAATGAGCATGCATGAGATTCTAACGTATTCAAGTAGCGTTCCTGAGATGGGAAAAACACCCCACCATTTCGGGCAGGAACGGATGATGATTGCAAATTGTTTTGACATTGACGGTAAACTGACTTTTTTCCCTTTTGCGATATTTTCGCCTCACTCCCACCATTATACCTACCACGAGCTAGAGTGGAAAATCCTGGCCATGGTTCCTGGAGAACTTTGAACTCACTCAGAACAGCAAGGCAGCAGAAACTGGCAACAGCTGGGATCAGGCTGACACATTGAATCCCGATCGTCCTTCACATTACAGTGCCATATCTGGGGGGTTATTGAGGTCATGAGGAGAGTGAGCCAATAAGAGAGTGCTGGTAAAAAGAAAGGCCACAGTTTTGCTTGGGATGGGTGCAGGAAACGTCAAGCTTGACAATCACTGCAACAAGGAATAAATATGAAGAGTTCAGGCAGACAAGCCCCAAACAATGCAGCCCAAAGCCTGCAGGATATAAACAGATTAAAAAACCCTGAAGATAAACGCAAAGAGGAAGATCAAAACCCAAAGTAAATGCCAAGAGAAAGATATTTAGAGGAAGGAACAGAGAGATCAATAAGGAGAGAAAGAGTGACTTTTGATTAGAAGGGAAGCATTTGGAAGTTAAATAGAAACCAGACAAGTTACAATTTGGTCTATTGCACAGAAGAAAACTGGGATAAAATGAAAGCTAAGAAGATTAGTAAACTGAATAAACAAAAGGAAATGAGAAAAGTGCAGGAAGATGGTCATGAGCATTAGAACGGAATGGATGGGTGGAAGTGACTAACTAAAAGGAGCTGTAGGGGAGAGTCACGTTGGGGTTCTAGACCAGCGGAATTATATGAATATATATTTTTTTTAAATGGCATGCACTTCTAAAAACTTCACAACACAGCAATGTGTGTTTTAAACCACAGAGGATGGCAGGCGGCATTGACGCAACAGAATGGCTGTTGAAGTTGCCTATAAGAAAATCACAGCATTACAAAAGCAATTCATTCTATGAGGTGTTTTGAAAGGATTTGGCATGATAATTGAAAGCATTATGAAGACTATCTCCAATGGTAACTGAAGCACCAGGATTTGATACCTGACTTTGAACATTACAGTACACACAAATCCCTCTCTGCAGTAGTCAGTTTATCAATTATAATCTAAAAGTTCTAATCACTGTATTTTACTGGTCCTAAAGAAATATAAATTTAAGATTAGAACATTTTTCAATCTCTGTGCACACATCCCTGTGATATTAGGAAAGAATTGTCTGTTTACTTTTCATATTTATTAAGAAGACATTCCATTACAAGGGTTCTACTCTCAGTGTGGTGCATGGCAAAGAGCAAAATAGATCCATTAGACCGAAGTTATACTGACAGAAGGTGCATCAATTCGACTGACGAACTCTGGGTGCCTTCCACTGGCAAATACCAATGTTAAGCAGAGAACCAGCATTCTTAAAATGAAAACAAAGGTTAACAGCTTAGCGGAATTAGTTTATAACTGTAAACTTCACCTTGCCCAGCCTGCTATTAGACAGCAATGTGTGTTTTTTTAATTCATTCATGGGATGTGGACGTCGCTGGCTAGGCCAGCATTTATTGCCCATCCCCTTGAGAAGGTGGTGGTGAGCTGCCTTCTTGAACCACTGCAGTCCATGTGGTGTAGATACACCCACAGTGCTGTTAGGGAGGGAGTTCCAGGATTTTGACCCAGTGACAGTGAAGGAATAGTGATATAGTTCCAAGTCAGAATACTTGGAATGAGTGGCTTGGAGGGGAACTTCCAGGTGGTGGTGTTCCCATGCATCTGCTGCCCTTGTCTTAGGTGGTAGCAGTCATGGGTTTGGAAGGTGCTGCCTAAGGAATGTTGATGACTTTCTGCAGTATATTTTGTACATCGTACACACTGCTGCTACTGTGCGTCGGTGGTCGAGGGAATGAATGTTTGTGGAAAGGATGCCAAGCAAACGAGCTGCTTTGTCCTGGGTGGTGTTGAACTTCTTGAGTGTTGTTGGAGTTAAACTCAGCCCAGTGAGTGGGGAGTATTCCATCACACTCCTGACTTGTGCCATGTAGATGATGGAAAGGATTTGGGGTGTCAGGAAGTGAGTTACTCACTGCAGAATTCCCAGCTTCTGACCTGCTGTTGTAGCCACAGTATGTATGTGGCGAGTCCAGTTCAGTTTCTGGTCAATGACAATCCCCAGGACGTTGATAATGGGGGAATTCAGTGATGATAATGCCATTGAATATCAAAGGGAGATGGTAAGATTCCCTTTTTGGAGATGGTCATTGCCTGGTCATTGGCATTGTTTAAAATTTAAACCAGGCAGCTTGACTCTGATTGGTCAAGACATTACCCTGGGGAATGAACCAGCGAATGGCTGTCACTTATTTTGTTTAGCTGAAACAGACACAATGTATTTACATCTTATTTCTGTCTACAAAGAACAGGGCCCTGTGTATTAATATATGTAGCTTCCAGTACACACAAATGTGCCACAACTGACAATCTTAAATTGGTTGTCAGCATAATTCTTAGCACACTGAGGGTGTTTGGCCATTAACTGTCAGTCACAATCAACTGATGCATTCTCAATGGCAATGTCTCTACCAATCAGAGTCCACTTGCCATCCAATCAGCACTCTCTCCTCATACATCAAAAATACGCTGTTTCCCCGACATTGGCATTTTCTTGCGAATTGTCCTGATGCGTGCAAGATGAAAAGTTTTGACAAAAATACCTCTTTTTTTCAATATTATTCATACGTATAAAGCTTGAAGACACCAGAGCCGTGTGTGTGTACTCTGCTCAAAGCAAAAGCAAAACTAAAAAAAACAGAAAATGCTGGAAAAACTCAGCAGGTCTGGCAGCATTTGTGGAGAGACGAACAAAATGAGCATTTAAAGTCTGTATAACTCTTCTTCAGAGCTAAAGAGAAGTAGGAATGTGATGGATGTTATTCTGTTTAAGATAGAGTGAAGCAGGTGGAGCAAAATAGGGGGTCAGGAATAGGTGGAAGCTAAAGAGAAGTTTGATAAAGATGTCATAGAAGTGAAACTAAAATTAAACTAAGACTTGATCACATGACACATTTCCCTTCTAGTTAAGTCATGCTGATTATCTCTTAAAGGCATATTACAACAAACTCAAGCCATTTATGTGGACACAAACTCCACAGTGCAAGTGCTCTCCTATTGGATTCCTACTTTATAACAATGAATACACTTCAACTATACTTCATTAGCTTCAAAGCACTTTCAGATGTTCTGTGATCATGAAAAATATTATAAAAATGCAAGCCTTTCTATCTTTGTCCAATAGACTATTTATGAAAGATGGGAACAACTGCTGACATAATCTACATATAGGGCAGGAATTTTCAGATGCCAGGGTTTCCTGTTCCACCACCCACAGGGTCAGCTGGAAACTTCCACAATAATCACAGCAGCCCCACAACTCCGAGGAGTGTTAATGGGTTGGAGATTGGACTCCCACCCCTTGAATAACTGGAAGAGCCACTGGGAATACACCCAGCTGGACACTGACCTTGCAGCAAGGCAAGTGAGGTTGGAGCATGCCTGGGGACTGCTGACTGGCCCCAGTGAGGGGTTGGGCTGGGTGGCTGGTTGGTGAGGGTAACAGGGTGTTTTGCCGCAAGGGCAGCCATTGCTGCCGGGGGGGGGGGTGGGGTGGAGGCACCCTGCGTGGGTGGCAGACTATCCAATCAGGAGGGGCCCCCTTCTGAGCCTGCGAGGAAACCCCAGGATTCACAGGCAGTCTCCCCCCCACATGATGGAGGGCCCACCCACTGTTGTTAAAATGCCAGTGGCGATGGAATGAGGCCCTTTGTTGGCACAGTTGGCCTCTGGGTGAGTGGGCCATTCTCCACATTCACTGCCCCTGGTAAAATGCCACGATGGTGGGAAGGTGGCGGGCACTCCACCCCATCCTCCCTTCTGATTTATCGGCCCCCAACGCCTCCCAACTCAGCCTTGCAGGCTCCATAAAAGTCAGCCCATAGACTATGGAACAAGAGAATTAACTTGGCCAATACCAATGTACTTCCATCACTTCCTGAAGGCTGCTGTTACTGACTCTTAGCAATAGTGAAAACTGATTTCTTAACTGAGGTGGTTCTTCATCCAATAGGTCTTTATATCGCCTGGTATTTACAGCACAGAAACAGGTTATTTGGTCACACTGGTCCAGGCTGGTGCTTATGTTCTACATGAACCTCTTCCCACCCTTCACCTAATCTCCATCAACATATATTTCTGTTCCTTTGTCCCCCATTGAAGGGTTTCCCCTCGTCGGGGGTGGGGGGGGCTAGGTGTGGGTTGTGCAGGAGTGGGCAGGGACGGGCACGCTGCCATTTTACATGGGCAGGCCAATTAAGGCCTGCCCAGCGTGACGTCCACTAGGAAGTGCTATGCACTCCCTGTGCGGGCAGGGGGGAGTTCCCTCAGCCGGGAGTGCGCTATTTCCCACGTACACACACAGAATAGCGCACTCACCTCCCCGAGGCTAAGTGCTGTCTCAGGGAGATCAGCGGCAAATTCAGAAACGGTGAAGGGGCAGAAATAAAATTTCCCTGACGTCTCCCCTCATGTGACACTGTCATATGAGTTGGGACATGCCCATCACTTTAAATCAAACATTTATTACAATTTAAAAAACCCTCATGAAACCTCTTCCCGCCCGTGGATGAGGTTTGATGCTTTTCCTGAAGCCCCCGCCAGGGCTCCCAGCCTGTCCGCCAGCCTTAAGCTTGGACGGGCAGGTCCATTAAGTATCTCAATGTTTTTTTAAATGGCCTCAATAGGCCGTTGACAGGTTGGCAGGCGCACAGCTGATTCAGCTGCTCCCCCGCTGACCTGAAAGTTGAAATGACGTGGGGTGACGTGGGGAGTCCTGCCCCCACCACCCCCCCCCCCCCCCAACCCCCACCCCCCCGCCACTTGCCAACCTCAAGATCCTGGCCCATGTGTTTATGAAGCTTCCATTAAATGTATCTTCGTCGTTTGCTTCAACCAGTCTTTGAGGTGGCAAGTTCCATATCTTCACATTCTAACCACTTGCTGGATGGGCTCCACACCCACCCCCTCCCACGCCCGCTCCTGTCCAGCCCACCCATCATAGGAAAAATCCTCCCCACAGACTCAAGTCATAAAATATGTGCAATGAATTAAGGCAAGACAAGCATTCGACTTAAATAATAAAAAGATATTCTTGCAATAACTGTGAGGCACTAATTTATTTCTGTCCACGGATTATATTTATCCTTAGGCCATTTGACAACAGTCAAGACAAAAAACTGTTTAGTTTTCTCAGCCACACATGCACTATATTGTCTGGCTCCACAGCCTGTAAAATTAGACTTTACTACTTTCTGTTCCCAAATATCATGTTTAAATTAACTGTAAGTCACATTCTACTGAGGAAGTTCAAATTATGAAACACAAGAATATCTGTGGCTCGGCGTTAAATGCCAGTTAAGTTTATGGAACACAGTTACAGAAAAGCAGCTAATGGGTCTTAAGCAAACTATAGGATAAGCAGCAGAGACATTTCACAAGCAAGCTATCAGACCCCATGGTAGAATGCCTACACATTTAAACATTTAAAGGATTGTTCTGCATATATGTCAGGTCTGGAATTACTGCCAGGCTGTGCTAATTTCTTTCAGTGCAATCCATTGGAAATCAGCACAAAAGATTGAAGCATTTCAAGCGCAAAATGAGATTCCGCAATCTTTTGCGCTAATTTAAAAACATTGCATTAGAAGCTGGTGCCCCTCATAAACAGGCCGGGCCTCCAGATGGAATTAATGACCTTGACAAATTTACCCTAATCGCACTTGTTTTTAGGCCTTTCAGGACCTTCTTAAAATTAAGCTTTTTTTTAAAAAAGGACACTACTTGGCATAATTTAAAAACTCGTGAATATAATTATTATTTCAATTTACTGCAAAACTGACTATGGTACATCAATGTAACTAGCAAACGGTTCTGTATAGTTTTTTGCAGTCATTTTCAGTAGAATAATTTGGGTTATTCACGGTTGGTGGGCTACACACCCTGAGTAAAATTGTTTATTTTTGTGATAAACCCATTTCCAGCAGCATTAACGGAATTGCACTTGGTCAACACCCTTAAATATATCAAAAAATATTTTTAATGGAGATCTTTTCATGAACTATTGCAGTCAAATGTTATCTTATTATGTATGTTGGACACCGGGGTGATGCAAGACAAACAGGCCTTCAGCAAGGGTCTGCAGGGCCTTATGGCTGCTGCCATAGTAGATACATTGGTTTTAATTTTCCAATATTCCCAAGATTCTGGAAAGTTCCCATCAGATTGGAAAATAGCGAAAGTGACTCCTTTATTCATGAAAGGAAGGAGACAGAAGGCAGGAAACTACAGGCCAGTTAGCCTAACAACTGTTGCAGGGAACTAACTTGAATCAATTGTTAAGGAGGTTATATAGCAGGGCACTTAGAAAATCTCAATGCAATCAAGCAAAGTCAACATGGCTTTGTGAAAGGGAAATCGTGTTTGACTAATTTATTGGAGTTTTTTTAGGGTGTAACAAGGAACAGGTAAAGGGGAACCTGTGGATGTGCTGTACTTATATTTTCAGAACTTATTTGTCAAGATGCCACATCAAAGGTTACTGTGCAAAATAAGAGCTCATGGTGTAGGGGGTAACATATTAACATGTATAGAGATTGGTAAGCTTACAGGAAACAGAGAGTAGGCATAAATGGGTCTTTTTTTGGGTTGCCAAGATGTAATGAGTGGAGTGCCACAAGGATTAGTGTTGGGGTCTCAACTATTTATGATTTATATCAATGACTTGGATGAAGGGACTGAATGTATGGTTGTTACATTTGCTGATGACACAAAGATGGGTAGGAAAGTAAGTTGTGAAGGGAGCACGAGGACTCTGCAAAGAGACATAGGTTAACTGAGTGGACAAAAATTTGGCAGATGGAGTATAATGTGGGAAAATATGAATTTGTCCACTTTGGCAGGAAGAATAGAAAATCAGCATATTATTGAAATGGAGAGAGATTGTGGAACTCTGAGGTACAGAGGGACCTGGGTGTCCTGGTGCATGAATCAGGAAAAGTTAGTATGCAGGAACAGCAAGTGATTAGTAAGGCAAACGGAATTTTGTTGTTTATTGCAAGGGGGATGGAATATAACATGCGGAATGTTTTGCTACAGTTCTTATTGAATGGCAGAGAAGGCTTGAGGGGCCAAATAGCCTACTGGGCTATTCATCTGGGACTCTGGCAGTTGCAACAGAAAACAGTGACTGGGTGACTGAGAAATTTGTGGTGAAGATCTTGAATTCCTGTGCACAGTTGGAGAAAGTAAAAGCTGGTTTATAAATGTGCATGACTATTCATCTATTTGGAAGCACCTTGGACATTTGCCAGGCAGGAAATAACACTGAAATGTAGCTATGATCCATTGCCCTGATGAATAGCAAATGTGTAGGGAGATATTGAACATCAGGCCTGTTTCGTGTATAAGGACAGCAGTCTGCTTTAGTGGATGTCCCTGAGAGATCTTTATTGAATTGATCTTAAGATGTCTTCCTCTAGAGGCAGATTGCTTCATGGCAGAATCAAATGACTATGGCAAGCCAGTTAATCAGTACAGCATTGCACTTCCAACATCGCCTTTTTTGTATTAAAAAAAATAAACATCCCCTCTTGATGTTGAAAAAAGATATAAACATTTCATTTTTGCGCAGTGAACAAAAGACACATTTGCATGCACAATCCTATGTGACTGTGAGTTGCCCAAATTACCCACTATATACCCTCTGTTCTCAAGCATTGACAAGGAGAAGGGATCTTCCCGGCTGTACTGAGTACAGAACTATCATCAATCCCAGGGGTCCACAAGTACCCAAAACAGCAGTGGAACAACAACAGTCACCAAGGCAACAAGGACCATGAGAATGACACTCTCTGGACAAGGAACAGTGTCTGCACATGCATTGCACACACCGTGCAGGTCTCTTAATGGATCATGTGTATGTTGACATTGGCTGTTGTCTGAGTGATGTTCCTTGTCCAAAGAGTGTCATTCCTGTGGTCCTTGTTGCCTTGGTGACTGTTGTTGTTCCATTGCTGTTTTGGGTACTTGTGGAACCCTGGGACTGATGATAGTTCTGTACTCAGTACACCTGGGAAGATCCCTTCTCCTTGATTGGCCGATTGCTGTGAAGGAACAGCTTCATTATTTAAGTGGATATGCCTGCAATTGCACCTGTATATCTGGTTGAGTTTTTTCAAATCCCACTTTAAGTTGCCAACTGTGGAATTATTGGTCATTCTTTCCTCCTGGCACCTTAGCGTCGTCTCTGAAATTTTTGTGTTCAGCTTTCGTACAGCTTTGCTCATTATCACACTTTTACAATGGTGTAGACTCAGCTGGAGTCCTGCCCATCAACTCTTCGAATTCAATTCTAATGTGAACATTTTCCTGTAGAACTTTTACCTTCAACTTGTACATTTCATTGCACTGATATGGTTGGCAATCATTTTGTGGTTTACTTAAATATTCTCTCCCTCTCTCTGGGGTTTTTTTCTGCTCTTTCTCTGTTGGCACACTCAGGGTTACAGCCCAAGCTCTAGCTAAGATGAGTGGCTGTTGAGTTCCATCTATGATCTGGAACTCGAGATCTTCCTTCTTGTCATTGCATTGGGCTGTCAGACTAATTTGTCCTCTCAGTATGAGCCTTGTGCCATCATATAGCCTCAGTCTTACTTTCGAGGGCTTCATTTTCAGATCGCCATGTGGAGCCACTTCACACAGATCGGTGAAGGTCATTATGTTGCACGGCACACCAGTATTTATCTGACACTTTTTGTTTGCTTGATACTCTTTGTATCATGTATAATTCTTCATCAGCTTCGTCTGCTGATCTCTGCAGTGGCCATCCATATCGGCTTGTTCTGCTTTTTTCTGGCCAGACACTTGCAGGTGAAATGATTTTGCTTCTTGCAGTTAAAACGCTGCTTTCCCCACACTGGGCAATCCTCCTCCTCATGTGCATGATGACTTCTGCAGCATTTGCATCCTGCCCTTTGTCTGCAAGTGCTTCTGGACTGTCTCTCGGCGTAATGTATCTCCTGGTCTGCTCTGCCATACATAGACCATAATCTACATTTCGACTCACGTCTATCACTTTCTTTAGCATCAGTTTCTCGTCTTTCAGTAGGCTTGCTGTCACTGAGGGGTCTCTCATTGGCCTAGGATCAATCTATCCTTAATCAGATCATCTTTTAGCTGCCTGGATTCTCATGGTTCTGCTAGCTGTATTATAGTTGTCACGTATCGTTCAATAGATTGGTTTTCACTCTGAACCCTAGTATTGATTACATTTTTTAAAAATTCATTCATGGGATGTGGGCTTCGCTGGCTGGGCCAGCATTTATTGCCCATCCCTAGTTGCTGTTGAGAAGGTGGTGGTGAGCTGCCTTCTTGAACTGCTGCAGTTCATGTGGTTGTTTGGGAGGGAGTTCCAGGATTTTGACCCAGCGACAGTGAAGGAATAGCGATGTATTTCCACGTGAGAATGGTGAGTAATTTGGAGGGGAACTTCCAGGTGGTGGTGTTCCCATGTGTCTGCTGCCCTTGTCCTTCTAGATGGTAGTGGTCATGGGTTTGGAAGGTGCTGTCTAAGGAGCCTTGGTGAATTCCTGCAGTGCATCTTGTAGATGGTACACACTGCTGCCATTGTGCGTCGGTGGTGGAGGGAGTGAATGTTTGAGGATGTGGTGCTAATCAAGTGGGCTGCTTTATCCTGAATGGTGTCAAGCTTCTTGAGTATTGTGGGAGCTGCACCCTTCCAAGCAAGTGGGGAATATTCAATCACACTCCTGACCTGTGCCTTGTACGTGGGGTCCAGGCTTTGGGGAGTCAGGAGGCGAGTTACTTGTCGCACGATTCCTAGCCTCTGACCTGCTCTTGTAGCCACAGTATTTATATGACTAGTGTAGTTCAGTTTCTGGTCAATAGTAACCCCCAGGATGTTGATGTGTGATGGTAATGCCCCCATTGAACTGCAAGGGCAATGGTTAGATTCTCTCTTGTTGGAGATGTTCATTGCCTGACACTTGTGTGGAGTGAATATTACTTGCCACTTGTCAGCCCAGCCTGGATATTGTCCAAGTTTTGTTGTATTTGGACATGGAGTGCTTCTGTATCTGAGGAGTCGCGAATGGTGCTGAACATTGTACAATCATCAGTGCACATCCCCGCTTCTGACCTTATGATGGAAGGAAGGTCATTGATGGAGGAGCTGAATATGTAACATTCATGCAGGGTTCAAAATGTGAATTCAAGGCTTTCAACATCTCATCTTTTTTCTTTGCTTGTCTGATAGATTTAGGGTGGTAGGTACTTTGCAGCAATCCCTTCCCAGAAGTGTTAACAGTGTGACTACTCTTAACGGTTCAGGCTTGTTCGTTAACTCTGTTGCAATCTCATAGTTTTGCCATTGTGAGTGGATAAACTTTCAGTTTTGTCATGTATAATTTTTCAATGCTACTGGAGATGGGGTTGGGAAATTTACTGCAGATGTTGTTTACTCACTCAGTGAGTTACTTGCAGCCTCTGCCCTGTGTTTCCTTTATCCTTTTTCTCTGCAGCCTGTAATTTCATTTGCAGCCTGTGTGTGCTTTCCTTTTGTCCTATTTTCAGTTTTTTTTGTGTGTTCCTGGGTTCTCAGTATCTTCTCTGCTCCTTTTGCAGTGTTTAAAAATCTATTTTTCTTCACTTCAGTCCACCATGTTTCATGTATAAGGACAGCAGTCTGCTTTAGTGTGTGTCCATGGGAGGTCTTTATTGAACTGACCTTAAGATGTCTGCCCCCAGAGGCAGAGTGCCTCATGGCAGAGCCACATTACCAAGGCAAACCAATTAGTCAGCACAGCATTGCATTTCCAAAACCCAAACAAGGCCTATGACTCTATTTGTCTCTCCGCAGATAGCCGAAAGGATGGACTCAGGAGCTCGGGAAGGCCCCAGATCAAGGACTGCCCCAAGGTTTGATGACCCCCTCAGAGCCTTCCTTTGGGCTGTAATGAATAGGCGGAGGTCCTTATGCCTACTGATGGGAAGGGGAGACGCCCCAGCCAGGCAAAAGCAGCCTGATGGAGGTCACAGCAGAGGTCAGTAACCTTGGGGTCATCCAGTGAACCCAGCTGCAGTGTTGTAGAAGGCTCAGAAACCTTTTCGGATCAGCAAAAGTGATTGTGTCATAATTCTGAAGACGGACATATATGGAAGGGTGTGATATGGGTCCATTATGGGATTGTCATGTGTCTTTCCCAAGATGCTACCCTCATGGCAATGGACCTTGAGAAGGGGGGTGGGAATTGCAAATGAAGTGTACCACCAACAAAGTACACAATAGCTACACTTTTGAAAGCATGATTGTAACACAGCATCATTATTACAATCTCCCTCTCTATTTGAAGGAGAAGATGGGGCACAATGTCCGAGAAAGTGGCAGGACCGGAGGTGGTATCTCTAACCTCGCCATCCTGAGGAGGAGGTCCTGGGTGTCCGAGAGGAATGTGTGCCTCTGCACTGAGTGGGATCAGCTTCTAACTGAATAACATTTCCCAATGTGTCATATGTTTGCTACACGAACATACAGACACGGAGCAGGAGTAGGCCATTCAGCCCCTCAAGCCTGCTCCACCATTTAATAAGATCATGGCTGATCTGATACTAACCTGAAATCTGCAGCCCAACTATTTCTGATAACCTATCACCCCCTTGCTTACCAAGACTCTATCCACCGCTGTCTTAAAAATATTCAAAGACTCTGCTTCCACCACCTTTACAGGAAGAGAGTTCCAAAGACACACGACCCTCTGAGGGAAAAGATTTTGCCTCATCTCTGTTTTAAATGAGCGACCCCTCATTTTTAAACAGTGACCCCTAGCTTTAGATTCACAGGAGGTAACATCCTCTCCACATCCACCCTGTCAAGACCCCTCAGGATCTTAAACAAAGACATAATTACCTGGAAAAACTCAGCAGGTCTGGCAGCATCGGCGGAGAAGAAAAGAGTTGACGTTTCGAGTCCTCATGACCCTTCAACAGAACTCCCTCAGGATCTTATATGTTTCAATCAAGTTGCCTCTTACTCTTTTAAAGTCCAGCAGATACAAGCCTAGTCTGTCCAACCTTTTCTCATAATGATGAAGAAGGTCTCACAAAACTCACTGGGAAGTTTGAAGATGCCCCTCACTTTCCTTTTTGTTTACCGCCCAGGTGCAACTTTGGCAGCTACAGGCATTAACCCCCGAGAAACCAACTTCAGCTCCTGAGGAGGAAGGCAATGCCTCAGATGTCATTAACAGGAGAGGATACAACAAGCTGACCAAGCCTTCATCAGACTAGAGTTGAAGGTTTGCAGAGATGTGACGTGTGTGTAATGCCTTTTGTTCGTTCTAATGATTTTGGGTTAACCTTGGGTAAGATGAAGGAGCAATAGTTACTAAAATGTTAAATTGGAAGCTTCCTGGGATGGAATTTTGTGGCAATATAGTTTGTTTCATTATTAATTTTGTATGTAGCTGAATTCAAGACACAGGAAAGAAAGGAAAAAAGCTGCAGCATTAAACAAATAATGGACTTGTCGTTTTAATGAAGGTAAATGGGAGGGCAGTCACACCAACAATCAATCTGGGAATGCACTCTCCAACTTGATGTTGAAATGACCTTTAATTACTTTGTAACAAACTGCTCCACTTCGAAAGCACAGAAGAGGTTTTCTTCAAAATTGAAAACTTTTGTTTTACCAGATGGAAGTTAATTTATCAAGTGCACACATGTCATAACCCAGTATAACACTAATGTTACCAAGAGCTTCATGTCTCCTTGAAATGAATATTAATTGCAAAGTGATACCTTTTGGTGAGACATGCACATCCGTAGATCCCAAATTCGGACCCTCAGAATGACAAAGATGCTTTCATCCTATGAAGAAGGAACCTTTGTGCTTCCATAAGCCCACGTGGCTGCTTTTAAATGATTTTTTTTAAACACATCCTGTTGCACAGAGGTGGCTCATGTCCTGCCTAACTTGCTGCTAAATTGTGTTGCTTGGATGAGTGGAAAATTGATTTGACATTATTTTTTACTGAGGCAGTTCTGTTGATTTCCAATAATATTCTCATTCTTGGAACACTTTTAATTCCTCTAACAAAACGCTGTTAATCTTCATTCTGGGGGAAGATTTTCCTTGTGTGCTCAATAGAGTCAAATTGTGAACACATTTATAAAGACAGGTCAATGACTCTCTACAGTTAATGCACAGAGGAAAGCATTCCTTATTCAGTTTGGATTATTTTGACTTTGTTTGCAGCCATGACATTTACCATGAGGAAATATTTCAACAAAGATAACACACCAAACCACCATTATGCTTCAGTTAAACAGTACTATTGATTATGGATCTGTTCCATAGGAATTCTACAATTCCACCTTCTAACACTGTATTTGCAGTAGATGGTCTCATTTCAAAAGTACTCAGGAGATT
Organism: Carcharodon carcharias; assembly: GCF_017639515.1. Lineage (NCBI taxonomy): Eukaryota > Metazoa > Chordata > Chondrichthyes > Lamniformes > Lamnidae > Carcharodon > Carcharodon carcharias. The sequence goes on from NC_054479.1 coordinate 143,829,057, forward strand.
GGAAGGACTACAGCCGTGTTTCTTTCCCACACTGAAATTCTGGTTGAGAACTTTAAGCTCAACAAGCTAAAGATATTTGGTTTGTGGGTCTGTCAGCAATTTCACTGCCTGATCATTTCTGCATTTTATAATATTGTCAAGAACTTCCATTTGAAAACTGACACTGCAGCTTTAATCCCTGGAATTTGCAACCGCTGTGTAAATCCTAGGATCAACCGGGTCTGAAACTCATTGACAAACTGCCTGCCATCCCTGGTGGTCTCCTCAGTCTAATTGTTTGACTTATTAGTCCTGAAGCATGCACAATATGAAAAATGGCTTTAACTACAACTGCTTCAAATACTCCGAAAGTGTTATTATAATAAACGAACAGTTAAAGTTGCAATTTTATTATTATTAACACCTCACATTTCAAGTAGAAACTTAAACTATGAGAATCCAGGTGACAACTAAATACCGCTGATATTTAGCAGTCTCCAGGTTTCAGGCCACTTGCAACAGGGAGTTTGCTAACTATGGCTTCCCTGCCCTTCCACGCCTTTGAGAAAACCTTCACCGCTTTACATAATCCTACCTGCTGTCCTATAATTAACCTAATCAGATCCTTCACAAAACAGCCCAAAACTCAAGGTGTGCTTCAGGTGGCACACCAAAAGATTTCCAACGAATCTCGACATTTACCTCAGGGCCTGATTTTCTGTACCTGAGAAGCCAGAGCTCCAACACCAGTGGCATATGAGTGCCTGTGCACTAAAGCAGCGGGGAATAGCCTGACCAGTCGGATGCTGCGCTGAGATGCCCATGGGATGACGGACTGCCTTGTCTATCTTTGTAATTTTTGGATCAACTGAGCGCTGAGCAGATAAATATCTGACTTTGATAGTGTTCGAAAAGTGTTAAAAAACACTTGCCTCCTCTTCCAGCTTTGATTCCCAAACATTGCGAAAGAACATTTTGTCTTCATTGGCTGGGTGTGAGGCACTGTCTGCATGGACCACAGAAAGGAGAATCTTTATATGGGTAGATGAATTAACTTGTGGGAGGAAAATCAGACAGATTTGGCAAAATTCTGTGTAATCCTCAGTGCCAGAATTTCCTCTGTTCTCTGTCCAATGCTTAACATGCAAGCAGTCAAAATGAGAATCTATGCAGTTGTGTCAAGACAAAGGACAGAATTTTTCCCTCGTCAGGCAGGATCGGCGGGGGTGGGCAGGGCCGGTTGGGAAGCCGACTGCCGCCCGTGATCCGGGCCAGACTGCGATTTCACGCTGGTGGGCCAGTTAAGGCCCGACCAGTGTGGAACACGGGCGGCAGTGCTCAACGCTCAGCGCTGCCTGTGTGGGCTGGGGAGAGGGTGAAAGCAAATTTCACACACGCGCGCGAGTGTGCGCTCATGTGACTCTGTTATAAATGAAATGTAAAAAAGTTTTATTTTATTTTTATTTGACGCCGGGAACCTCATCCCGCCCTGTAAGGTTGGACGGGCAGCGAAAAATTTGTTTCAATTACGTTGTTAATGGCCTTAATAGGCCTTCTAATTGTCTGTGGGCTGCTGCCAACTCTGGTGTGTGCAGGCCGACTGAAATATCACCCGACTGCGCGTTGGCGTCGAGACACTTGCCCCACGTCATCGTGCATAATTTTACACTCGAGTGGTTAGGGTACGTGCCCACCGGCCGTGGTAAAAGTTCTGTCCAGAATTTCTTTTTTCCATACGCATTACTGTCAGTTTGGAACTGTTTGGTTTCTTAATTTCAAGAAGTTTCTACGTAGGCTAACGCCTCATGCGGAAAATCCAAATATCCCATGTATGAGCATTTAGGTCAAGAGACTTACACAGAACATAGGGGTTATGAATTAATTCGACATTTGGACATTCCTGACAATAATGGGTACATTTTTGAAGTTTCCATTCCTAGCTGAAGCCTCAGTTTGCAGGAGTGCTGACAGTTAGAATTTGGCAAAGTTAGTACAACCAACTCATGAGCTTTTCAATTTTCTGTCTATTCAAATTCATCACCTCAATGTCTAACCTTACAAAGGACACATGACTGAAGGACTTGGGGTACTTTCTTTCTTACTTTCTCCTTAGATCTGGTGCCCATGTTATGCCCCTTAGAAGAATGAATGAAGCTCACCAGGGTTTACATTGAGGCTCCTCAGATCAGCCCAACACCAACTCAGTCAATCCATGTCCAAAGGAGACAAAGACAACATTAAACCTAAATGCAGTTATTACTCAGTGTTGTTTAAATCTTGCTCTGCGCTGTCTAAAATGGGCTATATTTGAAATTTGTTTGTACTTTATGAGTGTTTCAGTGTATTTTGAGTAAACATTATATGCAGTAATCAAAACAAACATGTAATTCTGACGTTCTGGGCTCTAGTGGTAATGTCTGTAGTAATCTCTTAACTATGGAAAATGTTGCATGTTCTGCGTAGCTAGTTCCATTGCTGTATGGGCGTACTTTTGATTAGACAGCCACTGTTTTAGGCCGCCAATTTTCTCACAACCAGCTGAATAATTTAACTGAATTAGACAGGCAACCAGATTTAACAGTCAGTTATTAATGGGGACTCTAGAGGATATATTTTTCAAGTTTTATTTATGTTGGCACGAGCTCACTGTTTAATTTACTTCTTTGAGGTATAGCACACATCAGTACTCTGCATTGTTCACACCATGGTGCACAGAGACCTGGTATAATATTACAGTTCTATTTATGTACCATTGCAGTGTAGGCCTGTATCTGGTGAATATGTAGAGTGACCTGCAAAGTCTGAGGTAATTGAAACAACCAGTTTGCAAGTTTTTTGCCAATCACCTAAAATACAACAAAAAAACCAGAATCTTTCACTTCAAATGTATGATGCACTTCATTTAAAATTCTAGTTTAAATAAAAATACATGTTGATGGGAAAGTATTGTATCTGTACTGCTAGCTCTGCACACTTACCAAAGAGAAAATGGATTTATGACAAGTTAAAATGATAAAATACTAACCTTTATATTTTGGACAAAGGCATATTAAAATGCATTGCAGATTATACTGATATCATCAGCAAACATTCAATCAGCCATGTTCTTTTCCAGCCTGGTGCAAAACCTACTTGTCTACAACCAGTATAAAATTAGATTTTTTTAAAAAATCTGGTCCAATAGCTCCTGCTAAGGAAGTGTGAGGCTGTGCCCATACATTGAACGATACATTGAAATACATACCACAATCAGTTTCAGTTCATCATTAGAGTAGGAAATAGAAAAATTTAATTAGAAATTTGCCCTTTTACTTTTGGATCTGCATGTGGTCCAATAATGGATTGAACCTTTGTTCTTTCTGATAATTTCAACAGTCTTAAATGGAACTAATTATGATTGTCTTAACCCAGTTCCACTCACTGTGGGTCTGTAACACAAAACTGGTAACAATTTCCATTAATTGATATTCACACTCAAGGAAGTGAAGAGAGATAAAAAAAAATGGCAGGCATATTGCCACAGAGATGTTATAAGAGGATGGGATGGAAAGACAGATGTTCAGACCAGTGAAGAATAGAACTAATCAAATGCAGGTTATTTGATCTTGTCTCTAAATCACTGTACATCTCTACCAATATTCAAGCGTACAGAGCATTTGTCATCACTATCTTTTTCTATGGGTCAGAATATGGGCAATGGGGGCTGCTGTGGGGGGTGGAGGTGGTGTGTTAAAAACTAGGCAACATAGCATAACATTTAGTCCATAGAAAACTAATGTGAGGGCTGGAATGCTTCCATCTATGCTATCTTCAATCCATTCCCAACATCAGATGTCAAAACTATATCACAAACAATAAAGTCTTCAACAGAACCAAACTGTCCAGCGTTGAATTCATTCTCCTATAATTCCAATTGTACTGGGCAAATATGTGTTAAGCAGGGAGGATCCAGAATGCCAAAAGTAGTGCTTTATGATGAATTATGTTCTCTATAAGCAAGGTTGAGGTATACCTCACAAACACTTCAAAGGCCAGCTGAAAAGACTGCTCTCTCCAACTGACACTGACTAAATGTGAGGGAGCTGGAGGCTACCAACAGAAACAGCTGTCACACAGGGACCAGGAAAGCAAGCTACAAGTTTGAAACAATCAGACACGAGACAGCTGGTTAAAGGTGCAGACAACAGAAAGAATCTGCTTAAACCAGAGCCCCTCCAAACTAGGAGTTCTGGTGCCCCAAATGCTCAAGAGGATGAGATCAAGAAAAGACCTCTTCAGTCATCGAAGATCATGCCACAGAGACAAACCTCCCCGTGGTAAAGTGAGGTACCCTGTCCCTTTAAGAGAATGCAAGTGTGCTGATCATGTGACAACACTGACAAATCACTGTATAGTCTGGGCAACTGAGAACTGTAAGTCTAGTTCTGGAGGTTTCTCAGTGAGCATGTGGGATCTGGTGCTCTGCCCTAGATCTCAATAAACCATCGCCCTTTATTCTTATATCAGTCTCTCCCCATTATTGATTGCAAGCAGCAATTGATGAGAAAATAGGAAGGCGTGTAGTTTGAGTTTGGTTGACCAATGAACTCATTTACCCAAGACATAAAAATTCCCATAATCTTCACCACCAAAGGCCCTGCCATCATCATCATCATCATCACAGGCAAGTTCGATCGAGGTATTCGAAAGGGAATTGGATTGCTACCTGAAAAGAGAGAATGTATAAAGTTACAGGGATAAGGCAGGGTAATGGGACTAGGTGGGGTGTTCTTTCAGATAGCCAGTGCAGACTCGATGAGCCGATTGTCCTCTTTCTGCACTGTAAAGATGCTGAGATACTATGATACATAATCAATGAGCTTGAGATGTGTGTTCTTGGTGCTATCAGTAGATGCACAGAATGGAATATTGTTCTGCCCCCAGCATTAGAGCCCTTTCTAACTACAAAATCTCATCCCTAACACCACTGAGCTTGGTTTGGCTGAGGCATTTAACAGTGATACAATTAAATATTCTTGACCTCTTGAATATATTTTTAGTATTCAATAATTTATAACAGTGATTGACAGTGATGGCTTCACCATTCTGAGTTCTGTTATGTCTTACAATATTCATCCAACATGATATTACATCTGTAAGCCATAAGGACTGAGATGGAGACTATTGAAAAATTATCCATTTATGGCAGATATGTGTGAGAGATCTTACAGTTCGTTTGACAGCATTATCAAGTTGTGTTCTGTTTGCTATTGGATTTTGTTAGGAGTAGGTTATTGTGTTAGATTTCCATTTAATGTACCATTATAAATTATTCAGAATCTCACATAAGACAAGATGAGGCACGTTAGAAAACAAAATTTAAAAAGTTATTTATTCTCCAGCAAGAGAGAATCTAACCATCTCCCCTTGACATTCAATTGCATTACCATTACTGAATTTCCCACTATCAACATCCTGGGCATTACCATTGACTAGAAACTGAACCCGATCAGCCATATAAATACTGTGGCTGCAAGAGCAGGTCAGAGGCTGGGAATTCTGCAATGAGTCATTCATCTCTTAACTCTCCAAAGCCTGTCCATCATCTACAAGGCACAAGTCAGGAGTGTGATGGAATACTCTCCACTTGCCTGGATGAGTGCAGCTCCAACAACACCCAAGAAGCTTGACACCATCCAGGATAAAGCAGCCCACTTGATTGGCACCACATCCACAAACATTCACTTACTCCACCACTGACGCACAGTGGCAGCAGAATGTACCATCTACAAGATGTGCTGCAACAACACCTGCACCAGCACCATCCAAGCCAACAATGTCTATGACCTAGATGGACAAAGGCAGCAGATACATGGGAAGACCACCACCTGCAAGTTCCCCTGCAAGCCACACACCATCCTGACTTGACACTGACCCTGGGTCAAAATATTGGAACTCCCTTCCTAACAGCACTGTGGGTGTACCTATACCACATGGACTGCAGCGGTTCAAGAAGGCAGCTCACCACCACCAAGGGGCAATTAGGGATGGCCAGCAACACCCACATCCCATGGAAGAATGAACAAAACATTATTTCCAGGTGTTAAACTAAAAGAATCTGATGTCTTTTGCCACATTGCCCTGTCTATGACAGGTCCTGAAAGATTCATCTCATTAACTTCAACCTTTCTCAGTCCTAGCACTTACACTGCAAGTTAACAGCTCCATTCATTATTAAAGTGCCTGTAACTCAGTGTATGAATCATGGCAGCCTGGTTTATCAAACCTTACATTCTCAGCCATGTAGACAGAAATAATTTGCAAATGACAAAACAGTGCGATGAAAGTATAATAATTATCATAATTTTTTCTGGTTTATTGTGAAGTAGGTTTATGGGGGGGTGGGGGGGCGTTTGTTGGGGGGGGGTGGTGCGTGGGGTAAGTATAGTTGGGCCTGTCAAGGTGATTTAATTACATTTGGAGTCAAGTAGACTGCAAAGTTGAAATCTTCAAAAGAAGGTAGGTGCTCAACATGCTAATGAGTAAACATGGATGCTGGCTTAGCATGTAAGGTGTGAAGGGAATTTGCATTTTTGGTTAAATGAAGAAATTTGGATTTCAAAGGGATCTTAGTCTGTTTACAACTAGCCAGATAAGCAGGACTAAGGATTGCATTTATTTTTCCCAAAGATTACTGACAATATTGGCGACATGAAACTTTTTATATTATGAGGAAGAAACAGTTTCAAAGACATATGGAACAATGGAATTTATATATTAGAAAGAGAGACACATATATAAAGGAGAATGAAAGGCTATGTGTCAGAAGGCCATGTGAGGTCTAACAGGAGTGTGTGAAATAGCCTTAATGAATCCTCCAGCCCATGTGAGCATAAGTCTGTTATATAACAAAACGGAAGTTGGGGAAAAGCCATTTCGAATTCCATTGTCAAGTGGGTACTGCATTAACCTGCTGGTTCTGTTTTAAATCTAAAATCTATTTTGGACCGTTCCCTTGAAGGGGGTATTATTGGGAGTCAGGTCAATTAGGAATTTTAGGATTTGTTATAGTAGTAAGCAATTGTTGTCTCATGGGCTCAATTTTCCCCACGTTGGGGGCAAAGTTGAAGAGCGGGCATGGACAGGCACGCTTCCGATTGATGCCCCCGATTGGAGGCGTGGCACCACCTTACATGGGTGGGCCAATTAAGGCCCGCCCAGTGTGACATCTGCACAGAAGCACTATGCACTCTCTGTGCGGGCTTGAGGTGGGGGGGAAATCCCAAAATCGAGAGTGCGTAAAGAGGGCACTCACCTCCCTGAGGTAAATGCTGCCTCAGGGAGATCGGCTCTAAATGTACAAAACCTAAAAATAGAGAAGTAAAATTTCCCTAACATGACCCATCACGTGACAATGTCACATTAGTTGGGACACGTCCATAATTGTCACAAAATCTTTAATAATATTTTTTAAAACCTACATGAAACCACATCCCACCCATGGATGAGGTTTCATGTTTTTTCTAGTTCGCACCAGGGCTCCTGGCCACACAACAACCTTAAGGTTGGACGGGCAGGTCCTTTAATTACATAATTAACTCGGTCAATGGCCTCAATTGGCCACTGACAAGTCGGCGGACATGCAGCTGATTTCGCTGCGCCCCCACCTTCCTGAAAATTTAAGTAGGGCGCGGTGATGTCAGGAGCTCCCCCGCGCATCATTTTACATGTCAGCGAGCAGGCCCCACCCCCACTCACCGACACGTAAAATCCTGCCCTATGTATATACTTGAAATCTTTTATTTTGTTAATAAATACTTTAATTTAATTTTTAAAATCTTTAAACGTCTTTGTGGACTCATTACTTTTGAATTCAATGCACAGCTTTTCTCATAATACATAAGTTGTGATAGCGCAACCAAGTTTCCCTTGTGGATTTAGTCCAGCTGGCACATACCACTTCCACATCGTAATAACAGAAAACCCTGCATCACATTAGATTGTCCTGATTACCACTTTGACTGTCATAGTGGTTGTTTTTAAAATCAGAATAGCTATATTAAACACTAGGTTTAATTTGAATTTTAATTCATGAAATTGATGTTTAATTCTAATAGCAATGTAGCCTCAAAGCTTGGTGCTAGGAAGTGTTGACTGTAACTTGTTTATAAGGAGATTGGTCATACCCAAAGAGAACTGAATCTATGCAGTAAATTAACTGAAATAGTAAATGGATGTAATGTTGATAAATGTGCAGCAATGTATAGTGAAGCACACTAAAATTATTTTACAATTGTTATGATTCCCAGCTGAGATTATTCCTGGAACCCAGCTTGATAGATCCTATCTTTTAATTTGTTGTTTAGATTCGTGGAGAGTGGCCGCTGAACAGAGTCACAGGAGTCAGCTAATGGACTATTAACAAAAGAATAAACATTTATTAAATAAGAAAAGGTTAATTATATTACAGTATTCCTTCACCCACAACTATCCCTTTATACATATATACAAATTTGTTAGGATAACACAAGTTACAAAAGTTATCTTATAGTCTAAGGTCCACAGTAAGTACACAGCCTATGTACCAATAGGAACCCTGTGGTCAGTCACACCACGCTCTGAAACCAAGTGACAGATGCCACCTCAACCCGATGATAACTCCCCCTTTTTGCTTGTCACACTGTGAGCCAACCAGTCTCACTGCGCTCCGTCTTTCACATGAGGGACTCCAATCTCTACTCTCCAAGAACTCGCCTTGGAATCTACTCCCAGAACAATGCTTTCTCTCAGATGCCTTCTGCAAGGGTTCACCTAGGGGTTTCAAACTCTCCTTCCGATGTTCCTCTTCCCTGGGTCACCATATGCATTCTAACTGTCTTCCAAACAATCTCTCTCCCTGACTCAGCTGTCAACAGTATACTACTGTTTCACTTGCCCTTAGCAAAGGGATACAGACCTTCAGTTGTCTCTTTGAACCTTCTTGCCACTTGCTTTCTGTAGCTTTTGTTTCTTTAATTCTGAAGCTTGGAGCCTTTCCCTCTGCCCTTCACTCTTAACTTCATTAATGGGGACTTTTCCAGATTCCTGGCCTTCCTTTTGACCAGAAGGTCTGCTTGGGACTTTCCCCTGTTCCACTCCCCTAGATTCTTGGGGTTTTCCCTTAGCTTGGACCTGGCTATCTGCCCCTTCTAGGCTGAACTTCTGGCAGCTATCTTCAAAACCAGCATGAACCCTAACCCTAACCCTTTCAAAACAAACTGTTGTTTTCTTCTTCCGTGTGTGTCTGTGGGAGGGACTTGCCCCTCCAGACCCCTGTTGCTAGGCAACAGCACTGTTTTTTTCTACTCTTGTTTGCTTAACTTATCTTATAGCCGTAAAACTGTCATTAGAAGTGCAGGCTCCTTTTAAAGTGAAACTAAAACTCAATTTGACCTTTCTTAACACAAATACAGAAGTACAAGTCAAACAACCTTTAAAGCTAAAACTCATTCCTAACACCCACAAATATCAATATAACTTACTTAAACAATCTCTATTTCCTAACAGCAATGTAGATATATTCATTAGCAAAGTTGGAAAATCATTTTAATCTTATTATTGATAACTTACTAAACACATATAGTAATATGAAGCTAATGTTGACAAAGATAAAGCACAAAATGTGCTCCAATTTCATTCAATTTCCTTGTTCAAAAGAGTTGGATAGCTATGCAGTTAAGGATAAGTTATAGCCTCTAAGAATAAATGTAAGCAGCTATGTTAAAATATTCCATTGAGCACAATGCTTTCTGTGGACACTAAGTGGCTGTCTGTGGACATTACTCAAGGATGAATAATGAAAGATGTAAGATCAATTAGATAACTTTTGTGTTTTATTCAATTACTTTCAGAGGCTGGGGAGAAAATTTACAGAATATTTCCCAGGAGATTAAATCTGTTGGATTGAGTTTATATTTGGATAAAATTGGACACAGCCTGCAAGAAGCTTGAATTGGCCATTTTCCTCATCTAATGCTTCCTGTGCCAGCTTGGCTCAGCTAATCGAACACCCAGTTCTGGGCCAGAAGATTGTGGGTGGAACCAGCAGCTTAATTACGATACTTTTCAATTTATTTTTTAAAAATGGCAAATAGTTTTTCCTGATGCCCCAGGGCCGAAATGTTTACTTTTAGCTCAGGTGGCTACCAATGATCCCACTGATACCATTTTAAGAAAAGAGACCCCCTCCAGCTCTCGAGTCCTGGCCAACATTCCTCCCTCAATCAATGCCATGAAAATAAAGGTCAATTATCTTAATATAAAAGCAAAATACTGCACATGCTGGAAATCTGAAACGAAAAGAGAAAATGCTTGAAAAACCCAGCAGGTTAAATAGCATCTGTGGAGAGAAAAGCGGAGTTAATGTTTCGAGGCTGTATGACTCTTCTTCAGAGCTCTGAAGAAGAGTTATATGGACTCGAAACATTAACTCAATTACCTTGTCGCTGTTTGTGAGCTGTTATTCAGATGCATATGGTGCTTAGCTATAAAACAATCATTTCAAAAGTAATTGAATGGCTGAAAGATTTTGAGAAGTAACGTGTGATGTATTAACAAGAAGGCACCAATTTAAGATGATTGGCAAAAGAAGCAAAAGTAACATGAGGAAAAATGTGGTTAGGACCTGGAATGTGATGGAGGCAGATTCAATCATGCCTTTTAAAAGAGAATTGGGCAATCATCTGAAGAGAAAAAAAATTGCCGGGTTACAGGGAAAAGGCAGGCAAGTGGCACTTGCAGAGAGCTAGCATGGACGTGACAGGCTGAATGGCCCCTTTCCATTCTGTGATTCCATGTTACAGTGCTATTTTCAGATGTTAGAGTTAAAAATGCAATCTCTGTCTTCCTTACAATGAAGCATTTACTCTGAAAATGAGGATACCCTCTTGGATTCCAACGCCCTAATGCAACAGAAATTTTGAATCCAGTTATATCTGCTAGACTAATGTTGGAGAAGAATTTTAATGAGGTAAGCCAAATGCTCTATATCTGCTATTTTGGAGGTAATCTTTTATACATTGAAGATAAAGTACTAAAGTGGCCTGTTCTATGGATACTGGTCAGGTGACAGCACTCAAGATCAAATATAATGAAACCTGTGGACTGCCATTGGCCATTTCTCATATGGTCAGGAATTTGTCTGAGCCTGCTATCCAATAAGAGCATGCTAAAAGGGCAGTGCTGATAAATACATGTTGGTGCGAGAATTTGCAAATATTTTAGCAGCTTCATGAATATATATAATTTTGCTTTCTTACAATATTATCACTACAGAAGAATTTCTGCACATTTTAAAATTTAAGCTCTTAATGTAGAATCAGAACATAAACATACTTTTGCTTCCCTTGCCAGCAGCCAGACTCTCCGCTGGGAGCACTGCAAAGGAGGAACCACCCTTACCAGGCCACAGGCATGCCCGCCAGGGCTTACATGGCAGCTTGCCCATATGTGGTGGCCCTCGCCTGCTGCTGATTGAGTACCAGCAGTGGCGGGATGAGGCCCTTAAGTGGCTCTTAAAGGCCTCAATTGGTCTTCAGTCAGGAGGCCATTCTCAACCTTCCCCCACTGAACTTAATTGGGAGGAGCTGGGAAGATGATGGGCATCCCAGTCCACCCCCTGCCTCCCAGCCCACTTGGCGGTGGTGGGAGTGGGAGGGGGAGTTGGGGAGCATTCTGTCACATGAGCAGGGACATGTTATTAATTAAGTTTTAAAATTTTTATTTTATTTTTATTTGCTTTAGGAAACCTCATCCCGCCCATGGATGAGGTTTCCTGAAAGATGCAAAAGCTGCTTGGCCTTTTTGCCTGCCCGCTAGCTGTAAGGTTGGACTGGTAGTGAAAAATTCAATTTAATTGATAATTTAATTGCCTTAACAGGCCTTTTAATTATCGGTGGATGTGCTGCTGTTTCCGGCACACACCCACCGACCAAAATATCGCGCGATTGCACATTGACGCAGGACATTTGCCCAACGTTAATGCGCATCGTTTTACACTTGAGTGAGTAGGTGCTCGCCTACCCGCTTGCCAAGCTAAAAATTTTGCCCCAGGTCTTTGGACTTTACCTCTCTAATAATAAAAGTCTATCATAGTATTAATTTTAACAAGTGATCTTTGGGAAAAATAAACACACTGTTTCTTAACTTCTTCTGGCTAGTTGTAACATTTTATCCCCTTTTTATGAATTCAAGCTATGTTTAGTAGGTTTACTTAAAAATGCAAATGTTCCATTTACACCTCACATTCTAAAACTTCACCCATGTTTACCTATTTAACATTTCAAACCTAGCTTCTCTTCTCACATCAAAGCCCTCAGACCAGCTGTCTTAATTCAATTAAGTCACACACACACACACACACACACACACCAACCCCCCATAGACACAGACCCTACTATAACTGTACTTTACAATAAATTCCAATAACATTATGAAAATTATTCTATCTTCCTTATAGTAGTTCTTTCTTTCTATGACTGTAGTGTATTTCCTGTTACTATTCAATTAAGGTAAGAGATTGTTGAATATATTCTCCTATTTAATGTGCTCTCATTTGAAGAACTCCTTCGGGTGTGAGGAAGACCTTTAATCACTGTGACAATGGGGCACGTTTTGACATTGTCAGACAGTCTAAAACGAGTGATAATGAATTGACAAATTATTTTTTTGTCTGTTCAATGGAATTTTGGAGTGTGTAAAAATGGGCAACTTTTACGATCACTCTTTTGTAGCACAAAGTTACCCCAAGTCACTGCAACTATACCAGCCAATGGCTGAGAAATTCAGTTATCATGAAAACCAGCCTGAAATCAGCAATGTGTTAAGCGTGCACACGATGAAATCAGTGAAAGGCCCACACAAAATTGGATCGTGTGCCTCAGTTTTATATGCAGAGCAAGCTGCCAGTATTCCTCATGTAACTCATGTCTGGGGAGACAGCAAAACACGTTGTCAGTGGCACCATTTAAAGGGGAACTGCTCTTTTGCTGCTGCTAAGTTCCTGTTGCACAATCAAAAATGGCAAGTAGTGAGACTGGAGCAAAGGCTCTGAAGCTATGTTGGAGGTGTGAATGACACAGAGCACCTTATCTCAAAGCTTTCTTCAGTATCTTAATTATAGTCCCACCCACTTAGTCCTGTATTCATACTATGAATGGGACAAGCTGATAGTATGATGGGACAAATGGCCTATTCTTGCTCCTATTTCTTACGATCTTATTAAATCTATTTCCAACATTTGCTCCTATTGATGTGAGGCAAACTCCCATCATTCTGAGGAGTGACATCTCACAATTTTTGAATGTCTGGATAACGATCAATATGGTGCCTAAACATCAATCACTTGACTGGACAGATATTAGCACACATGAGAATCATGCTCAGGTACTATATGAAGTCTTTTGTTGCATTTTTTACCCTATAAATACACAAGTGCACCTGCTCAATTTATGGGACACTTGAATTTTATTAATTCCTGAAATCCACTTGTTCTTTTGACAGGTTCTTTTCACGGTATCCTGTTTAAATTTCAGATGCTGTCTCTCAATAATCAGTCATAGGTTTTCGATTCAGACCTGCTAATTGGATCAACATGATAACAAATAGGACAACCTATCATCCAAATATGTCCATGAAGTTAGTATTACTGAGACACAGCGATGGAACTTCTAATTAATAATAAGATTATTAAAAATGTGGGCAACATTAAGGGACTACTCAAATATAATTAGATTATTGCATTAGTTAAAACAAAATGAAGGAATATCATACAAACAAGCTGAACATTCACCTGCTAATATCGAACATACTAATAACAATAATTGGACTGGAAAAGATCTTTTCTAGATTTTTTTGCCGTGTAACATTTAATCTGTTTATTTTAGAAATGTTTTCATTTGTAGTTCCTTCACTTTTTATCAAATGACTCGCACCAAGTGCTACAGCAAGCCATGTACAAGTGTTAAACAAACTTTTATTCCCTAAGGACATGAAAGGCTCGGAGGCCTGGTTTATTTCTTTACGTCTCATATGCACACTTATCTCTGTCCCCTGAGTATTCAACTCCTCTTGCTACTGACACTATTCTGACACTTGTACTCTATTACCTGACATTCTGAACTATAGCATAAACAATTGGCTGTCTAAAATACTTCTGCATGTTTGAAAGAGAATAAACGTTTTTAGCTTGTAGTGGAGGCCATTCTCCAACAACTTGATAAACTGAGGCCCTGATGAGAGACATGCGTACAAGCATAACTCTGGTATTAGCCAATACATGCCATCTTCAACTCCACCTCCATCTCCCCACTTCCTAGTTCCGTCAGATGACTTTGCTACTTATACTTACACAGACTGAGAGGCAGAACCTTCCAGAACATGAACCACCATTCATTCTCACCCTTCTAACCAGCAGCGCACCTGGTCTAGATTGTGATTTGGAGGGATAAACGCTGGAGTGATTCAACAAGTATAAGTGAGCAGGAGAAGGGATGGTCCAGGTCATCAGGGTAGCAGATGGCATTCGAGTTGTGCTCAGAGGATGGTGTTTCAGATTTTAGGTTCCGCCTTTAAAGTAACAGAAAGAAGGAATGAACATCCTACAGGGCCTTACACCCAATGAAGTACTTTCCAAGTGTGGTCATTGCTGTAAGTATGGGAAATATAGCAGCCAATTTGTGCAAAGCAAGCTCCCACTAACCACAATATGATAGGACCAGTTTGGGGTGTTTTAATGATGTTGGTTGATAGGTGGTCAGGTCACCAGGAAATAAAACTTCAAAATAATGGCCATAGGATTGTTCACGCTGATCTAAGGGCAGAACGGGCTTTAGTTTAATATCTCATCAGATGGATCACACTGCTGACAATGCAGAAGTCCCCCAATACTCTCTTGAAGTTTGAACAAAGACAATGTGCACCAGTGGAACTTGAAGCCATGGCCCCCTGGTTTAGAGTCAAAGGTGCCACCCACTAAGTCATGGTTAATACCCAAATAAGATGTTTTCTGTGCATCAGCAATTAATGGCCCAGATCATCTGTACTCGGTATCATCAGAGTCCAGATATACGACCCAAGGTGTGCGTTGGGACGGAGGATGGCTGACCTCCATGGTAATTGCCCTGGAGGTTTGAACTTCTGACAATCGCCCTGCTCCCTGGGGCCCTCTGTGAATGTCTCCAACCCTGAGCTATGGTCAGAGACTTCAGATAGTTCTGTGGGACTAGTCTGCCCAGGAAATGTTTGACACAAAAGTCCTAGCCTATCTCCTGGGGAACTACAAAACTGACCCCCAACCATTCACGCTGACCTCCAACTCCCCATTAACCCCCAACTACTCCCCCTAAACCCCAACTACCTCCTGACCCAACTTAGCCCAACCTAACCCTAACCCCCAATATGACCTGACGAGTCCCCGACTTGACTATCCCTCCTGACCTGATTGAACTACCGCCCAACCTGCCTACCACCTCACCCACCTGCTACCTTACCCGCCTACCATCCGAACCACCTACCTCACCCATCTGCCACCTACTCACTTACCTATCCACCCACCTACACATTCATTCATTCATCCACTCACCCATTCACTAACATTCACACTGGACGTTGAAACTTACCGTACAGCAGCTGGTGCAATATAAAGGGGCCATGTCTTCCCCCTGATCCTACAGTGCTGCGATGGAACTCTCCAATAGAAGCTGCAGTTCATATTTCTGGAAAAGCTGAGCTCGGAAGACCCTGCAGGAAATGTGGAGCAGCATTTAGGCATGGAAAAGTTCAAGACCGGGCCAACGAAGATACTAGGTTATCTATCCAGGAGCACAACTCAGAGAGTTTCTTTTCAATTTGTTTATGTGATTTGAGTTTCGCTGGAATGGCCAACGTTTATTGCCATGCCTAATTGGCCTTGAGAAAGTGGTGGTTAGCCACCTTGTTGAAGTGCTGCTGTCCATGTAGTGAAGGTAAACCTACAGTGCTGTTAGAAAGTGTGGCAAGCCACACGCCGCAGCACTGCCAGAAGCTGCTTAGAAATGTAACACCTTCTACTGTAACCACAAGGACTTTGAAAATATCTGCAAAAGCTGTACAATACAAGCATAATGCCTCCTGAAACATTCTGTGGATCCCTTTAAATATCTCTGCAAGTGGCCTGCTCCTGACTTTTACCACCCATGGTTTATGGGTCAGATCATGAACTTGTGGTTGCAACGCAGACAGAGACAGCAATGGTGCCAGGACTTGTAACTTTATAATCAGACCTCAATTTATATTGTTAACAAGGTCCTGCCTGTTTCTCCAGCTCTTTTGATCAAAGTCTACCCAAAAATTGAAACCACCGGTGGAAAGTTAGTGTTCCGATTCCACACGCGATTGCGATCCTGTTACCATCTCAATTTTAAGCACAAATTGGATGGTGGAGACATAAAGATTATGAGAATTGCCTGTAGCCTAAAAGTTGCTATAAAACAAAGTGAAATAAAAAACCAAGTTGTTATAAAATTCATTGATCATTAAAAATAAAGTTTTCTCTGCCTTCTTAACTACCCTCACCTTTCCTTACATTGGTGATATTCCAATCTACCCATTAGGCTAGGATGGAGTGAGAACAGAAGCACATATTACATTTGCAGTGAGAACGAATCAGTCTAAATAATGGTGTTGCCACAAAAATGTGTGGTTTTAACCTGTGCTTGGAATAGTGATATCCTTTTTATAGATGTTGCTGCAGGATGCAACCAGCTATTAAATAAATGCTCATTGGAAATCATAAATGCTGTGCCCTGTGTTGTTTGGCAGACCCTATTGGTGAGGTGGAAGATGAGTTTTAGATCTGATGGAGGTCACAGGTCAGCCCTGCAGTAAGTTAGCTCAAAGCTGGGGCTGCACTGCCTGATCTTAAGATCAAACCAATTTGTCTGTGCTGTGTCCTAAGTCTACTGCTCAAATTAGTTAATTTTTATGATTGAAATGGTTTTAAAATGGAGGTATCTTCCCTATTTTTAAGCTGATTAGGCCAACAGATAGAAATGTACCATCAAATGTCAATGCTTCAGCCATGACTCCCCTGCTCTTTGGAATTCTCATGCAACTCCATTTTTTTATTTGTTCATGAGTCGTGGGCACTGCTGGCTAAGCCCAGCATTCATTGCCCATCCCTAATTGCCCTGTTCAGGGGGTAGTTAAGAGTCAATTACATTGCTGTGGTTCTGGAGCCACACATAGGCCAGGCCAGGTAAGTGTGGCAGATTTCCTTCCCTAAATAACATTAGTGAACCAGATGAGTTTTTACGACAATCAGCAATGGTTTTGCGGTTATCATCAGATTTTTAATTCCAGATTTTTATTGAATTCAAACTTTACCATCTGCCATGGTGAGATTTGAACCCAGGTCCCCAGAGCATTACCCTAGATCTCTGGAATACTAGTCCAATGACAATGCTACTCTGCCACTGGCCACTGCCTCCCCCCTTTGCCTTCCCACCCCTCTTAATTCCTGCTTTGTACTTATGTAATGGCCCAATGGTCATTCTGAGAATAAGAATGTATTCAATTCATAGTAATGTTAGATATTCTGCAATGTTTTAAAGAAGCCCTTCTCCTCCGGGATGGTCTTGTTACAGATCGCAGGCTGTTGGATTATTTTTTGCAGTCAGGCTTCACAGGAAAGCTGAACAGAATCAGGATTGTTTTATTTACAGTATGGCAATGTCCTTTAGACCAAAACCAATTCATATTCTAAAATGATAAAGGTTCCTACTCATAATGATCCTTTAGTTGGGCCCCATAAACTGATAGCATTGAGTGAAATCTTCCCCAGGGATTGTTGGGGGGGGTGTGTGGGGGTGTGGGGGAGGGGGCGGGGGTGTGTGGGCAGGTGTAGGGGTGTGTAGGTGGTGTTGGGGAGGGAGTGTGTTAATAGAGGAAATTTTGAGTTACTGTAATCTTTCTGCATGGCAAAAAAATAAATTAGCTAAACCCAAGGAGTTATTAGTTACCCATTTCCTGGGTCAGGATGAGGCATATGGCCTAGAGAGAGAGAGAGAGAAAGAGACGTTCATGGGATGGGGGCATCGTTGGCTAGCCCAGCATTTATTGCCCATCCCTAATTGTCCTTAAGAACTAAATGACTTGCTAGGCCATTTCAAAGTCAACCACAAACTGTTGGTTTGGAGTCACGTGTAGGCCAGACCTCGTAAGGATGACAGATTTCCTTCCCTAAAGGACATTAGTTAACAGATGGGTTTTTACGACTATCGACAATGGTTTGATTGTCATCATTAGATTTTAGTTCCAGATTTTTATTGAATTCAAATCTCACTACCTGCTCTGGCAGGATTTGAACCCAGGCTCTCAGAGCATTACCTGGGTCTCTGGGATACTAGGCCAGTGACAAGATGGAATCCAATGCTTTAAAACAAAGATCAAAAGGTGACCAAGCAATTCTTGAGAGGGTTTGTATGAAATATCTGAGAATTTACAGCTGCTTAGCCCAAATCATTTACTCTGGAATTTATGTTCCACTTGATCCTCCTCCTCCCAACCTTCTATTCCTTTACCCCTCAAGTAATTATTCATCTCCCCGTTAAGGGCATCATTGCCATTTACTTCAACAGCTCCTTGGGTTGGTAAGTTCCACATTTAAAAAAAGATATGCAATCCCATAAAGAAGATTTAAAAGTTAAATAAAGCCAATTCCAAAGAAGAGTTATATTGGGCTCGAAAGGTTAACTCTATTTCTCTCTCCACAGATGCTGAGTTTTTTCAGCACTTTCGGTTTTCATTTCAGATTTCCAGCATCTGCTGCATTTTGCTTTAATTTAAAAGTTAAACTTCATTTCAAAATATTATAAAGGATATTCCAGAAAAAGGTCATGGACTTTTCTTTGTGAACTTTCTCAATTAAAGTGGGGGATAGGTGGTTAAGTTTGGTACAATTCTATTCTTCCTCATCACAAAATGGAATTTGCATCCTGTCTCATGATAAAAACAAAATGCTGGAAAAACTCAGCAGGTCTGGCAGCATCTGTGGAGAGAGAAACTGTTTTGAGTCTGTATGACTCTTCTTCAGTGCATTTCAGATTTCCAGCACCCGTAGTATTTTGCTTTAATCTTCCTGTCTCTTGTGATTGGATAGTTAGACCATTGTGCAGGTTGTGACTAGGTTATGTTGCTGTTAGATTAATATTGATCCTTAACCCTTATTTTGGTGAGGTTTTACACAGGTTATCTACCTTACACTTCCATGTTCATGAAGTCATGCAATAAAAGACACCATTGCATGTTCATAATGCATGAGCGACTCATGCACTTGACTGGAATTTCACCTTGTTACTTAGGCAGTAACCTCATTTATTTTAATCAGTGTAACTCTTATTATAAAGAGGTTAACATCTCTGTTTAAATAGAGCATAATGAAATTTCATGCAAGGTATTCACATGCTGAAAAGACACAGAAGGACTCTGCCTTGCCTATCCTCCACACTGTATTGGAAATTCAACACTTACATTGAAAAAAAGAGAATTAAAATCTGCTTTGGATTTTTACTCGCTTCAGTTTGTTCTGGAAATAATTTCCTGAGCCTGGGTTACCCAGCGGGCGCCCTGTGCCTGCTGGCGTTGTATAAAAGAAATTTGGGCATCTGCTGCATGTGATTTCCTGACTATTAATTTTAACAGTTGCAAAATGTCAGGCCGTTGTGCCAACATTCCTGATACGTGCTGCCAGTGGGCACAGGTTGTTGCCAACAATACAGCCTTGAATTACCCCTAACAGCTTAAATTCAGTATTTGAAAGCTTTGAGGCCATTTCATTTTCCCAACATAGAGGCATCAGGCCCTACAGCTACACTGACTTACAATGTAGTTTATCAAGTACTCAAATGTTACCATAATGTGCACTATTCACCTAAATTGAAGATGTGTTTCCAAGTGGCACCACTTTCCCCTTACCATGCAATTGGCAATAATTTGAAGTGTGGGCTGGAAGATGGCAGCACTGTAGGTTTAGCCCACATGTCAGGATACTGATCCCTGTCATTTAAAAGATAAACATAGAAACAGACAATATTTTGCACCAGATTATTAGAATTTTTCAGTTCATATCATTTATTGGTGGGTGACAACAGTTTCAACAATTCTTTGACAACATTTTGTTACATATTCACTGTAAAAACAGGTGAAATAAAATAAAGTTTATTTACAGCATAGAAATGCCATTAAATCCAGCATTATCTTGTTGACTCCAGCAGGAAACACGACTTTCTTTCAAGGACGATGAACTAAAGAATTGAGCCTTTGCTTCTGAAAACGCATGACTCCTGTTAGCAGCGAGTCAGAGTTGTGACGAATGCAGCAATTCATTAATCCAGCTGGCAGATGATAGAAGACACTGGCTGTGGTTTACAGAAACCAAATAAGTGTTATGTTGTACTGGTGCAGAAAGCAAATGAGTGAAAAATTCAAGTGTGACATTTGGCCTCTTAGCTCTGGGGTCTTTGATTTGACTGTGTGTCCGGTATTCAGTTTGACATTCTGTTCTTAAAGAGATCAGGCATGTCAAGATGTACAAATTAGCCTAGTGAAACATAGTCCCCTCCAGAGAACATGCTTTAAATCCAATCATGGCTGTGGGACCAAAGGGTTACCTCTTTCACATGGCCAAGGATTGTACCTGGAATGAGTTTTTGAAGTGTTAATCACCTGCACCTCACCAGCCAGTGTATACTTGCTGCACATAGACACATAAAAACTAGGAGCAGGAGTAGGCCATTTGGCCTTTCAAGTCTGCTCCGCCATTCATTATGATCATGGCTGATCCTTTATCTCAACACCATATTCCCACTTTCTCTCCAAACCCCTTGATGCCCCTAACATCCAAAAATTTAACAATATCAGATTTCAGAAAGATTTCATCTGAAGTGTGGAAATGTTAAGGTTGGCATATACATGTCTGCACATGTGTATTGAATTTCTGAGGCAAATACAACATCCAGCCTAAGTAACCCACATAAACCATATTACACAACTGGCCAAAGAGGCATCAGCAGGTAATCATTGAGCAGTTTCTAAAGCATATCATTTTGTTGTAATTTACTGACGCATGCTGGATATTTAAGGGGTATTTTGAATGCAACTTCAGTTTTGGTGTGAAGTGGACACTACACTTGTAATGTAGAAAGGTATCCTGAATCTGACAGCAGTTCCTGATTTGATACCAGATGATAACTGAGTGAGACTTCCTGGAGGAAATAGTCTCATGCTGCTTTTGCTTCAGAGTTGTTTTGTCATCTGATTTACGCTGCATGATTAGCAGCTTTAGCAACATGGCGAAGCATCCTAGAAGTTCTTCTCAATTCTAGTTGTTTAACTGAAGATGAAAAATTCGGACTTATTCAGCGAGTCACTTCCCAAGGAACATTCCTGGAAGGCTCAGATTTAAAATGCACTTTTTTTTATTTTGTGGTTCATTATATCAGCAGTTCAATCCAAGTGTAGACATGAGCAAACAGTTAACAAAAAAAACAGATTAACTCTATAACAATTAGACCTTTAAAATGTGTGTTGCATATTGCACTTAGTAAGATTGACATTTGGACCTACAACAGGCAGCCATTATTGAACTAACTTTGTTTACACTTCCCCAACAGAGAGGGCAGCAGAGAGGGCAATGTAACAAAATGTTCAGATCCTGCACACCTTCCCTAATTAAAAAAAACTTATACATTAAAACATAAAATGCTACATATACATAACTTCCCAGAAGACAATATGACTGTTGCTGGGTCAAAATCCTGGAAGTCTTTCCCTAACAGCACTGTGGGTGTGCCTACATCACAGGGAGTGCAGTGGTTCAAGAAGGTAGCTCACCACAACCTTCTTAAGGGCAATTAGAGATGGGCAATAAATACTTGCCTACCCAGCAACCCCCACATACCATAACTAAATTTTAAAAAGCATCAACAATACCTTAAAATTGAACAGGTTGGGTTACATATTTGTTTTTACTGTAATCACAAAAAAACCCAAAAATGACTGATATTATCAAGAGTAATTTACATGTAAAAAATTGTTTTCCTTAAAACAAGTTTGTGTTTAACAAAAATATAATAACTTAAGAGTAAACAAGCATGAAGAGAGCAGCTCTCCACTGAGTAAAGATAGACACAGAGTGTGAGCTTGGGAATTTGGTGAGCGAGGGAATTTGGTGCAGTGAGGGAGGAGGAGCTGTTCTGAACTTATACATAAAAGGAATGGACCAAGAGACCTGCAGAAGGTCATGAGAGCTGAACCCTGGAAGCTTAAATTAATTAGGTGAGCTAATAAGTGAGTAGTTGCTGAGTTTTAAGTTTCTTCTTTCTCTCTAAATGAAAGGCAGTAGTTTAAGCTAGTACTGGGAAAATATAAATACTGAATTAAATTTACAGATTAATCAGTTAAACCAGTTGATATAATTACAGATAACTACTGATTGTTATTTCTAAACTTAATCAGTTAAATTAAACACAATCAAGATGGCAGGGCAGATGTCGTGTTGCAGCTGTAGCATGTGGAGATGGCGAACACCTGTGTGGTCCACAGAAACCACATCTGTAGTAAGTGCCTGCAGCTTGAGGCACTTAGCTCAAAGTTGATGAGCCAGAGTCCAGACTTCAGACACTTCGATGCATCAGGGAGGAGGAAAGATATCTGGGCACTTTGTTCCAGGAGGCAGTAACAACCCTTAGGCTAGTTCTGCACATTTGATCCATGGTCAGGGATTAGAGGGTATGACTGCGAGTGAGGTAGGAATGGGGATCCAGAGTATAGCAATGGAGAAGCCTCAGGCCTTGCACTTGTCCAACAGGTTTGAGGTTCTTGTATGGACAAGAGTGGGGGCTGTAGGGTGAATAAACGAGCTGAGCATGGCACCATGGTGCAGGGCGCCATTCAAGTGATGGGAGTGAACAGGAATGCAATGGTGGTAGGGAACTGTGTAGGTTACAGGATAGACACAGTTCTCTGCAGCCGAGAGTGAGCCCAGGAGGCTGTGTTGTTTGCTCAGTTCCAGGGTTCAGGGCTGGAGAGGAACTTTCAGTGGGAGGCCAAGAATCCAGTTGGCGTGTTCCACGTGGGTACCAAGGACATCGGTAGAACTGGGGAAAAGGCTGTGCACGGGGAGAATGAGCAGCTGGTGATTCAATTAAAAAAGCAGAAGCACAATGGTAAAAATCTCTGGATTACCACCTGAACCTTGAGCGAAATTGGCATAGGGTAAATAAGATTAGAGAGCTGAATGCATGGCTCAAAGATTAGTGTAGGAGAAATGTGTTTCAGTTTATGGGGGACTGGCAGCAGTACTGAGGAAAGTGGGAGCTATGCCATTGGGATGGTCTTCACCTGAGCCAATTACCTTTTTAATAGCCTTAATAGGCCTTTTAATTGTCAGTGGGCATGCTGCCAATTTCAGCACTCGCCTGCCGGCTGAAATATCACGTGAGTGTGCGATGACATCGGGACGCTCGGCCAATGTCATCGCATGTATTTTACATTCAGCCGGATGGGGTGCGCACCCACCCAACAAGCGGAAAATTCTACCCCTGGATTCTGGAAAGGTCCAAGCACATTGGAAAATCACAAATATGACATCTCTATTCAAGAATGGAGGGAGACAGAAAGCAAGAAACTGTAGGCCAGGTAGACAAACATCTGTCACAGGGGAACTGCTAGAATCCATCGTTAAGGAGGTTACAGCAGGACATTTAGAAAATAATAATAAAATTAGGCAGAGTCAAGATGGTTTTATGAAAGGGAAATGATACTCAACTATTTTATTAGAGTTTATTGAGCAAGTGCCGAGCAAAGTGAATAAGGAGGAATCTGTAGCTGTGGTACTCTTGGATTTCCAAAAGGCATTCGATAAGGTGCCACATCAAAGGCTACTTCACAAAATAACAGCTCGTGGAGTAGGGGGCAGCATTAGCATGAATGAAAGAATGGTTAGCTAACAGGAAGCAGAGAGTAGGGATGTATGGATCTTTTTCAGGTTGGCAAGCTGTAACTAGTGGAGTGCCACAGGGATCAGTGCTGGGGCCTCAACTACTTACAATCTATATCAGTGGCTTGGATGAAGGGACCAAATGTATGGTAGCTAAATACACCAATGACACCATAATAGGTAGGAATGGAAGTTGTCAAGGGGAAATAGAGAGTCTGGAAAGGGATATAGACAGGTTAAGTGAGTGGGGGAAAATTTGGCAGATGGAATGTAATGTGGGAAAATGTGAACTTGTCCACTTTGGCAGGAAGAATAGAAAAGTAGCAAATTATTTAAATGGAAAGAGACTCTGTACAGTACCAAGGGATTTGGGTATCCCGGTACATTAATCACAAAAAATTAATATACAGGTATAGCAAGTGATTATGAAAGCAAATGAAATCTTGGCATTTATTGCAAGGAGAATGGAATATAAAAGTGGGGAAGTTTTACTGCAACTGTCCAGGGCCTTGGTGAAACTACATCTGGAATACTGTGTACAGTTTTGGTCTCCTTACTTAAGAAAGGATATATTTCACTAGAAGCAGTTCAGAGTTGGCTCACTCAACTGATTCCTGGGATGAAGGGATTATTTTAAGCGGTAAGTTTAGACAGGCTGGGCTGTATCCATCAGAAATTAGAAGAATGAGAGGTGATCTTATGGAAACACAAGATCCTGAGGGGACTTGACAGGGTGAATGCTGAGAGGATGTTTCCACAGGTTAGGATTAGGAGGCACAGTTCAAAAATTAGGAGTCTCCCATATAAGACTGAAGTGAAGATTTATTTTCTCTCAGGGGCCTGTTAGTCTGTGGAATTCTCTTTCCCAAAGAGTAGTGGAGGTTATGTCATTGAATATATTCAAGGCAGAGTTAGGTAGATTTTTGATCAACAAGGGAGTTAAGGGTTATGGGAGGCAGACATAAATTGGCGTTGAGACCACAATCCACCTAGGGGCTGAATGGTCTACTCCTGCTCTTAAACCTTGGGTTCTGTGTAAAAAATAATGAAAAGAACAATTTCCTTCTTCCCTCCTACACACTTTCAATTAACCTTTCTGGCTTCTTTCTCTTTTTGTCTGAGTGTCTCTTTCTATTTCCATTAGCTTGGCTCTGCTCTCTCAGCATCTCCGACTGTATCAAATCTGAACTTAGACTTTGACTCTCAACTCCATTTAGCAGTAGGGACTGTGTCATTGATGGATTTGTCTTAATCAAAAACCCTGGCTCACTTTGCTCTGCCGGTCGATTCTGTAACACCGGCAAACTTGCACTTTCTTTCTGACTTTCACTTTGGATTGTAAGAGGAATTTGGATTATAGGAGGTTTCTCCTCCTCTCTGTCAAATTTCCTTTCTCAAGCAAATGATCTGCATGATAATGATGGAGTGTCTGTCCAGTATTCACCAGATATGTGAATGCACCTGGTCTCTTTACAACAGCTGCAATCATACTTCTCCTCCTCACACCTGTGGATTTTC
Organism: Carcharodon carcharias; assembly: GCF_017639515.1. NCBI lineage: Eukaryota > Metazoa > Chordata > Chondrichthyes > Lamniformes > Lamnidae > Carcharodon > Carcharodon carcharias. The sequence continues at coordinate 143,854,546 of NC_054479.1, forward strand.
ACTATGACCTTCTGACCAGCGCTGAACTCGTAGAGTTTCATACCTCATGAGCAGAATTTTACCCTTGAAGTGCGGGCTTGGTGGGAGTGGGCAGCAGTGGTCAGGATGCCGATTGCTGCCTGCGTTTGGCAGCACGCTGCGATTTCACGCAGTCGGGCCGATTAAGACCCGCCCAGTGTGAAAGGTGGTTGGGGAATCAGCGAGAAGGGGCAGGCGGGGGTATGATGTCCGCTGGGTCCAATGGCGAACTGGCGGCTGATTCATAACCGGCCCTAGCAGCCCCTGGAAGGCTGCCACGGAAAGATGCAGAAGTGAAGACGGATCCTGTTGTGGTTGGGACACGCCGGCGGGAGGGCAGGCTGGCTGGGCAGTTGACCCCGCGTTTCTCGGATGAGCGCCTCGCAGAGCTCCTGGAGGAGGTGGCTGAGAAACCTTTGTGCCCAGGGACGGGAGGAGGAGGTCCTGCCACATCTCACCGAAAATACTCTGGGAGGAGGCGGCATCCAGCGTCCGCAGCCACGACGTGGTGAGGTGCACATGGGGGCAGTGCCGGAAACATGTCAATGATCTGCTGCGTTCAGGAAGGGTGAGTACCGTGTTGGCATGCGTCACTTTGCAGAACAGTTAAGAGCTGCCCATCTCCCCGTGAACCTCAGCGGTGTTAGAGTTTCAGTGACAAATGTCAATGAGGCAGGATCTCGCCAAGGGGGTCAGCCCCGGCTACTTGGGCTGAGTGTCTTGTGGCTCCAGGGCCATGAATCGGTTGAGCCCTGTGAGGTGTTCCTCAGCTGGGGTTGGCCAGGCTGCAATGGTGCTGCAGGTAGAGAGTGGACTCATCAATGCTCCTCTGTCCTTTCAGGAGAAAACATCCCATTACAATGTTGAGAGGTCGTGAACTGGTGGGGACTCCCCACATCTCCTCATCCTCACACGACACGAGCAGGAGGCCCTGGAGCTGGAGAGGCGCCATGCGGCTCGGTCAAGCAGCCGCGGTGAGGTGGGGGTGTCAGAGGAAGGTGAGTGTGCAGTGCACTGAGGTGAAAATGTCGGTTATTGCAACCATTCCAGTGTAGTCTCTATATTGATGTGAGCCTCAAAACTGGAGTCCCCATGGATAATCGAAAGACAAGGGATAATGATGCATATCTCTGTCTCACCAGAGTACCAGGCAGGCACAGTGACAGTGCCATGACTTAAACTAATGACATGACCTTCTTGTCCCTTTTAGACTCACCAGTAGCCCCTCGTTGTGAGGAGCCTGAAGGCCCACCCCTGACCCCTGAGGACCAGCATGCTGAGAACGCACCAGCGTCACGCCCTCTCTGTCAAGCAGGCACCAGCGCAGATACCAGCACCTTGGTGGACATAAGATTGCCATCTAGTATCTTGGTAAACATTAGTGAGGGCACTTCATTCACGTGAGGTGAGGAAGAGGCAGAGAGTGTCCAGGGCGCTGGCAGTCGGAGGAATGCAGCAGACCAGGACGATGCTCGATCAATGGCTGATGATGGGCCTCTGGAGTCGTCCCTGAGGCAGCAGATGTTGGATGTCCAGCAGGTTGTGCGGGAGGATCTGGCAGAAATACATGAGGGAATGTGTGCCATGGTCTCCGTTGTGGAGGAGTCCCTGCGGAGCATGACCACTGCATTGACCCTCATGGCCAAGCACACTGCCTCCTCCATGGAGAGAGTGGTGACTCTCATGGAGAGGCTGCTCCAGGGACAGAATCAGGGGTTCCTGGGGTTGCGCTTGGACCTGCAGCCTTCACACTGGCAATGACCCCAGATGGTTAGTGTCAACGTGGGAGATGGATTGGGCACCCAGTACCCCAGCTAGGTGCCCGTCCATCAATGGTGAGCAAGGAGGTCCAAAGCGACCTCACATTGGCGCATGAGCTGCCTGTCATATCTGTGGGCTCCTCTCAGGGCGCTCTGGATGACGGCAGCAGCTCCTCCACCCCTCTGCCAGTAACTGTGGCATCTGATGAGGCTGCGGTGACTGGGGAGATACCAGACATAGCACTGGCCGCTCCCTCCCAGGCGGGGCCAGCACAGGCTCCACAGGCCAGAGGACAACTGCCAAGACCACCAAGGCCAACAGGACAGCAGAGTGAGCCGGCTGTCCCCAATGCTGATGCCAATGAGGGGGGAGCACCTAGACATAGCACCCACAAACGTAAATGTAAAACATCTTAATCACAAGATAGATTTATCACTGGTGATATTTTGTTTCCCCTGTTCTGTTGAAGGGTCATGAGGACTCAAAACGTCAACTCTTTTCTTCTCCGCCGATGCTGCCAGACCTGCTGAGTTTTTCCAGGTAATTCAGTTTTTGTTTTTTCACTTCCTGAATAGTCCAGGCATCAGAAGTGCATCTTGAGAAGACCTATAGTTCTTTCTACCACAGCCCTTGTGGAGCCGTGGCTCCTATTGTAACGCTGCTCGGTTTCTGTTCTTGGATGGCGGAGAGGCATCATGAGCCACCTTCTGAGGGGATAGCCCTTGTCACCCAGCAGCCATCCATCCAGCCGGGCTGGAGCACTGAAGAGCCCCGGCACCTGGGACTGTCTGAGGATGTAGGCGTCATGGGAGCTGCCTGGGTACCTTGTACAGACTTGTAGAATCAGCATCCTGTGGTCACACACTATCTGCACGTTCATGGAGTGGAAGCCCTTCCTGTTGATGAAGGCACCGGACTCACCTGCTGGCGCCTTTATGGCCACATGTGTACAGTCTGGACGCGGGGTAAGCCGGCAATCGCTGCAAAGCCTCTGGCTCGCTCTGCCTGGCTGGCCTTGTCTATACGGTCATGAATAAAAGTCAATACCTGCCTGAACAGAACTTCTGTCACCAGCTTGACACAACTGTGGACAGCTGATTGGGAGGCTCCACAAAGATCACCCACCGACCTCTGGAAACAGCCGGAGGCAGAGAAGTTGAGGGCCACTGTGACCTTCAGAGCCACTGGCATGGAGTGTCCACCCACACAGCTAATCTCAAGGCCGATCCTCTGACAGATGAGGTCACTGTCTCCCTTGAGAGGCGGAGCCTTCTGCGGCACTGCACCTCAGACATGTGGAGGTAGCTGTGGGATATTGGCGTCTTCTGTGGCCCTGAGTCCTGAAATGAATCCTAGAATGCAACCCTGAAGTGAGATGAAACTGTCCAGAAGCAACCAGCAGCAAGTTTGATCCAAAATTCCTCACTACTCGCATTGGCAAAGTCACTGTCCCTTCTTATCCCGCCCGTGAATGAGGTTTTGCTAATTGTGGACTGTCCGTCCCAGCCGAAAAATCGCACAGGCTACGTAAAGCCGGAGGCAATTGGTGTCTCAAGGACCTTAACTGGCCTCTTAATTAATGGCGGGTGCGCCTCCATCTCCTTCACCCACCCGTCTAGCGAAATATCGCGCGAGTGGGTGTTGACATCAGCAAACTCAGCCAGCACCATCGCACTTTATTTCGTGCTTGAGCCGGTCGGGTGCATGCATGTCCATCGAGCGAAAAATTCTGCCCCATGTACCATGACTCATCTTCACTTTGTGTTGCTTTTCTCTTACTTTGCTGCTGATGTCAGGCTTAAGCAAACTAAACCTTATCTTAGGAGCATGTTTAAATACTAACTTGTAAGGTGCGCAACCTGTTGTAGATTGTGGGGTTATTCTGTTAGAGAACAGAAAATTGTCTAGCCTGTCTCAAAGAGAAACATGGAAATTACTGCCTGGCATGTTACCAAGCAAATATTTCCTCCAAGACCTCTTCACAATCTGGACACTCCTTTCTGTGCCATCATTCTGTGCAGGGTGTTATGGTGATATTTCTTAGTCAGAAATATTTCAAACTTTTCTGATGTAGGCTGTGGATCATTATCTGACACCAACACCTCTGCCAACCATAAATTGCAAATCAACCTCTCAAAACCTCAGTAGTTTTGGCGTTTGTGGTGCTGGGCATAAACTCAACATTATTACTCTGGCTATTGCTATTGACCAAAACAAGGTGCTCTTTCCCTTCCACTTCAAAAAAATCGACATGTACTCATTCCCACTGTTTCCTTGTGTTTGACCACAGAATGAAAAGAACATTGTTTGGATCATTTCTCATTCTGAGACACACATCACAACTTTTCACAAACTCTGCATTTCTTTCTTCCAACTCTGCAAAAGGCACTGGCCTAGCCTTGCAAAATGCTGGCTGCACATTGTCCTTCATCTTGACTTCAGTGTTGTGTTGCCTAATTTTATCATTTGGTCTTCCTTGCTGAAAGACCACTTTGTGCTCTCTTAGCAGTTTCTCAATGTTAGACGTCCTCTTACTTATTCCTACTGTAAATAACTCTGCCCAGGTTAATTATTTCTTCTGAAGCAAATTCCTTAATTCCTTCCCATCAGGGACTTTGCTCCCTCCTGCTAATAGCAGAGTGTGTCATCAAATTCCACCCTAAGCTGTTAACGGGAAAGAAGGTACAGCTAGACCCTATGCTAGGAAACTTGGGGTAACAGAGAGACAAGCTTCATGGGCCAAATGGCCTTTTCTTTTATAAAATAAAAACAGAAAATGCATCAGACCTGAATCAGGAACTCTGTTTCTCTTTCCACAGATGCTACTAGAATTGCTGACTATTTCCAACATTTTCTGTTTTTATGTTAGGATTCCAATATTTTGCTTTTGTATTTAAGGCTTTTTCTTATCCTTGACTGTTTATGTTCTTGTGATCAAACCCCTTTTATTTACCTCATCAACAAGCTATCACAATTCAGGAAATATTCAGTTTCCTAAAGCTGTTGTTGGTAATTTATGTTTAAATGGTCTTTTAGCACTTTACTGTAATCTTTATCACCCACCCCTTACTCATAAAAGCTGTTGACATTGATATCTGTAGTGCCTCTGTCATCATCTGTCTGGATATACTGTGCAAATGTTAAACAATTAAAACCTGAATAATAAAGGATGAAGTTTGACTTTGATTGGCAAGGAGATTAGATGGGAATCGGTGTAAGTGTATCTGAGCCAACTCCTACATTCCAACATTCACCTAAAGTGGATCAGGTAACAACACGTCAGTTTTATTCAATTGGAACAGTACTGCTTCCTTTGTGTACAGAACCACTGTGATTTAATGAGGGGCTAGTGAAATAAATATAACATTCTCTGACAATATGCATGTTAGCTCCCCACTATTCATGTTATCATTGTACTCGTTGATCCATATGGTGCTCTATGACATTGAAAGCACAGCATTTTACCAAAAACAGAAGCATGGAGCTGCTTTGTGCAGTGTCAGTGAGGTCATGCACTTTGGTAGGAAGAATAGAGGCATAGACTATTTTCTAAATGGGGAGAGAATTCAGAAATCTGGAGTGCAAATGGACTTGGGACTCCTAGTCCAGGATTCTCTTAATGTTAACTTGCAAGTTGAGTCGGTAGTTAGGAAGGCAAATGCAATGTTGGCATTTATTTCGAGAGGACTAGAATATAAAAGCAGGGATGTGCTGCTGAGGCTTTATAAGGCTCTGGTCAGACCACATTTAGAATATTGTGAGCAATTTTGGGCCCCGTATCTCAGGAAGGATGTGCTGGCCTTGGAGAGGGTCCAGAGGAGGTTCACGAGAACGATCCCAGGAATGAAAGGCTTAACATATGAGGAACGTTTGAGGACTCTGGGTCTATACTCGATGGAGTTTAGAAGGATAAGGGGGGATCTGATTGAAACTTACAGAATACTGAAAGGCCTGGATAGAGTGAACGTGGGGAAGATGTTTCCATTAGTAGGAGAGACTAGGACCCGAGGACACAGCCTCAGAGTAAAGGAAAGACCTTTTAGAACAGAAATGAAGAGAAACTTCTTTAGCCAGAAAGTGGTGAATCTATGGAATTCATTGCCACAGAAGGCTGTGGAGGCCAGGTCATTGAATGTATTTAAAACCGAGATAGATAGGTTCTTGATTGGTAAGGGGATCAAAGGTTACGGGGAGAAGGCGGGAGAATGGGGTTGAGAAACTTATCAGCCATGATTGAATAGCGGAGCAGACTCGATGGGCCGAATGGCCTAATTTCTGCTCCTATGTTTTATGGTCTTATGGTCTTATGGTCAGTGTCTGCAATTTGTTATCTCATCACAATCATTCATGTTTGTTACTGATGGAGAAGAGGAGAGAGACCAGGTAATGAAAATAACCAAAAATGTCCTCTACCCAGTTGAAAGGAACGGCGACTTTAGTTATATTTATTTGGCATTATATTTAAAAGCAACATTACACACAGCAATCCAGAAATTCCATTGGCAGCCACCATCTAAAAAGCAAAAATTAAAACTGTTTTTTGTGATTTTGAGTGGTGGTTAATCAATTACAGCAAGTTAAATCGCATATGTATTTGGGAAGGTCAAACAAGGAATAGGATTACACAATAAATGGGAGAATACTGAGGGGTGTAGAGGAAGTGAGGGACCTTGGAGTGAATGTCCACAGATCCCTGAAGGTAGCAGGATAGGTTGATAAGGTGGGTAAGACGGCATATAGAATCCTTTCAATTATTAGCCTAGGCATGAAATCTACGAGCAGGGAGATTACGCTGGAACCATATAAAACGCTAGTTAGGCCACAACTTGAGTACTGTGTGCATTTCTGGTCACCTCATTACAGAAAGGATGTAGTTACACTAGAGAGGGTATAGAGGAGATTTACAAGGATGTTGCCAGGACTGGAAAATTGTAGCTATGAGGAAAGATTGGATGGGCTGGGATTGTTCTCCTTTGGTCAGAGGAGTCTGAGGGGAGATTTGATTGAGAATTACAAAATCGTGTGCAACATGGATAGAGTGGGTGGGATTTAATTTAGCAGAGAGGTCAGTGACTAGGGGGCATAGATTTAAAGTGATTGGTAGAAAGATTAGAGGGGAGATGAGGAAAATGTTTCTTCACCCAGAGTTTTGTGGGAGTCTGGAACTCACTGCTAGAAAGGGTAATAGAGGCAGAAACCCTCATCTCATTTAAAAGGTGCCTGGATATGCACCTCAAGTGCCAGAACCTGCAGGGCTTAGGACCAAATGCTGGAAAGTGGGATTAGGCTGGGAGACTCATTTTTCAGATGGTGCAGACATGATGTGCCAAGTGGCCTCTTTCTGTGCCGTAAACTTTCTGTGATACTACCTAACAGGATGTAGTGTGTGATACATATTGGAATCAATCTGTTCAAATGTGTGGGAACAAATGCAAAACACAACTAGAGTATCGTGTACAGTTTTGGTTCCCTTACCTAAGGAAGGGTATACTTGGCATAGAGGGTGTCCAACAAAGCTTCATCAGTCTGATTCCTGGGATGGCGGGATTGTCCTATGAGATGAGGTTGAGGAAACTGGGCTTTTATTCTCTGGAGTTTAGAAGAATAAGAGGTGATTTCATTGAAACATTCAAAATTCTTACTGAGCTTGACAGGGTATTTGCAGGAAGGATGTTTCCCCGGCTTGGGGGGGGCGGGGGGAGGGGGTGCGTCTGGACCCACTAGATCCAGGGGACACAGTCTCAGAATAAGGACTGAGATGAGGAGGAACTTCTTCACTCAGAGGATGGTGAACCTTTGGAATTCTCTACCTCACTGGGTTGTGGAGGCTCAGTAATTGAGTATATTCAAGACAGAGATCAATAGATTTCAAGATATTAAAAATATCAAGGGATATGGAGACAGTGCAGGAAAATGGAATTAAGGTAGAAAATCAGCCATGATTTGGTTGAATGTTAGAGCAGGCCATCCAAATGGCCTTCTCCTGCTCTATGTTCCTATGTTCCTACCTGATATTTGGTTCAGTTTGATACAATTAGACACAACCCAGTTACTGCTGTAAATAATACTATCAAAGCCATTAACCTGAGTGAAAATGTTTATTCATGAACTTTATAACAATGGGAAATCATCGCTGAGTGAGACCTGTCTATAACTTCACCAGCTAACCAAAACATATTGAACTGTTTAAAGAGGACCTTTTTTTAAAAAAACAAATACAAGAAAAGACACTGACCAAAGATGGTTATCACCAGTCACCTGATGTCTGGTTGTAAGTTGACCACTTTTCTGGAAAGTTGCTATAGGGTAGACCTGCCTTGACATGTTGCATGGAATTTCACACATGATAGGGGATGTCAAGGTCCACTTCAAAAGGGGACTCTTGCAGGGAAGGTATTAAAAATGCGAAGTGTTGGACTTTAATTCTCTCAGGAGATTGAGAACTGCTAAGCAGCCAGATACACCTACCAGATATTCAACCCCCCCCACCCAGTGGAGGATGGAATAACCCCTTCTCCTGTTGGTTCCTGCTACATTGAAATGTCTCAAAAGTTTCTGAGATGAAAGATCAAAAATGCAATTACTTATTGGACAAAAATGATGGCAAGACACATTAATCAAATTCCTTCTTGGAATATACTGACAGGACGTTTAAGAATTGGTTTTGCCAAGCCATGAACAGAGAAAAAAATAAAAGTCATCTGAAAGCAGTACAGAACCTCTCTCTCTCTCTCTTTCTCTCTCTCTGAATCTAAAATTGATCACAGCAAGGTCCAGTTACGATAACTTCATATCAACTCCAAGATTTTAAAGGAAACTAGCAAACTTCAAAGAGCCGCAATGTTCAACAACCAAAGACTCAAGGACAAGCAAAAGACTTAATTGTATATCCTTTTAAGTTTTACTTGGACTTTAACTTTTCCTACTTCTAATATTTGTGTGTATATGTCACTGCATCTTTTATTGTTTAAACTTACTCTTTCTTTGACTCAAGAAAACTTGGTTTGATTGACTCCTTCTTAAAAAATGAATACATTTGGATTGGCAAAGGCATCTAAGGGGAAAATAAATTTTTAAAAACATCTGTTGTGACCAGCCGAGGGGGCTGAATAGAGGGGAACCAATTCAACTCTCCTGACCTGGTCATAACAACTCCCTTTATTTCATTTTAATTTGTATTTTCTCCATTAACATAGTTGAATAGCATAGTTTATTATTTTCCATGTTACAAGGAGCATTAGGAATTTGAATGGAATTCACTGAAAATGGTCCTCTATTCCAATATTTTATTTTGAGTACAAAGAACCAGATTATTGGTTTACAGTTGGCCTTGTCTCAGTAAAATGTTTATTAGCCTGCCTTACAGAAGATAGGGGAAATGTATGTGGGAATATGGATAAGGTCATGGTATCTGGTTTACACAATGGGGAGTCTCAATGTTACAGCCTTTAGCCACACTATCATATTATTAGATATTGGGCATCAAAGATAAATACTTGATTGAAGGGGACACCTTGCTAGTGGGAGTGACCAACATTGCCAAACCTGAGAGTTCCTAAGATGCATGTATGAAATTTATAACAGTTGCACAGACTGTAACTCATGTAGAGGATGTGTTTTCATGCTGTACCTTCAGATTCCATGGGGAGACTTTTACATCCCTGTCAGGACAGAGCTGGGCTGTAAAATGCAGCGAGCCATTCAAATGCCCATTCACTTTGGCGGGACCGTAAAATCCCATTGGCGTAAAATTCCGCCCCATGTTTTGGACTTTATGGAAAAAGTTTGGTGTATCTTTTGCTTGTTTTCGAATAACATAATTGCCACTAAAACTGATTATCAGATCTTCCTGTGTCATGCCATTGGGATATGAACAGCTGGATTATGGAAAGAGTATCAAGAAATACAACTGCATCTTGGGACAGAATTTTCCATTTGGCATGTGGGTGCACGCCCAACATGCCAGAACATTAAATGATGTGTGACAATGTCATGCTTGCATCCCAACGTCATCGCGAAGTCACGTGATATTTCATTTAGCAGGTGCACGCTGGAGTCGGCTGTGCGCCCACCGATAATTGATAGGCCCATTAAGGCCTTTAACCGGGCAATTAACCTGAATTTTATGCTGCCCGTCCAACCTTACAGTTGGCCGGCAGGTGAAAAGACCAAGCGGCCTTTACGTTTTTTAGGAAACCTCATCCTCGAGCATCCTAAAGCTTTCACAAATTAAATAAAAAGCTTGTTTTGAAGAATAAAAATATGTCCCATCTCATGTGACACAGTCACAGTCACATGAGCGGCCATGTTTCATTAATTTTTTACTGTATCCCTGAGGCAGCTCCATGCCTCAGAGAGATTGAAGCTCTCTTTCACATGTATGCGCGTAAGAGCGCTAGACCCGTCCCTCCCTCCCCCCCCCCCGCCCCCCCACCCACACAGGTGCGCTACCGCTCACGATCCACGCAGGTCGGGCCTTCATTGGCCCACCCATGTGAAATCGTGGTGTGGAGCCGACCGCGGGCAGCAGTCAGCTCCGCGAGCGCCCCCACCAGCTCCCACCAAGCCCGCCTGATGAATGGAAAACCCTGGCTTTGGTAGTAATTACAAATGCAAACAAGTTGAGGGGCCACTTTAGGGAAGATTCTTTCTCCAGAGAGACCATTTGGTGTTTTCTCCATGACTTGGAATGCAGGCCGGGAATGAGAATGCTTGGGCTCTGAACCTCAGAAGGTATTTTATAGACTAATTTTGTACTTCTTCTGAAGACAGGGATGGGTAGAACTGATCTGTGGCCTGAAAGTTAATTCTAGCAGTATATCTCCTAAGAAGACATGACAAAGTGGATATTTTAGAAGCCACAATGATCTGAAGAAGGGATTTTCCACACCTCACCCTACTGCCACTATCTTCCAGTCCCACCACAAGTCAATGGACTTCCGGCTGGGGCATCGCCTCACCCATGGTGGGTCCCACTCACGATGGGACCGGAAAATCCCGGCCTTTGTTATTTATATTAATTTATTTTGTACAGAGTCTGAATTTCTCAAAAGCTAAATGGTAATACAGAAATTTCTCCTCTTCTAAGGTATCACTTTGGAGAACCAGCAGAAGAGGAGGGAAGAGGAACTGTGAAGGTTTAGTCAATAGTTCAAGCATTCCTCAATTAAAATCCAGTATTAATTCCAGAAAAGGAGTATTGCCTCTTACTCTTCACTCTGCAAGTTCCCATACTGCAAATGTGTCCTTCAATAAGGAGACCAAAACTTTTTATGATTTACATCAATGACTTAGATGAGAGGAATGAAGACATTGTAGCTAAATTTGTAGATGACACACAGATAGGTAGGAAAGTATGTTGTGAAGAGGACATGAGGAGGTTGCAGATGGATATAGATAGGTTGAGTGAGTGGGCAAAGATCTGGCAAATGGAGTTTAATGTGGGAAAATGTGACATTGTTCACTTTGGCAGGAAGAACAAATAAAACAGAGTATTACTTAAATGGAGAACGACTACATAATTCTGAGGTGCAGAGGGATCTGGGTGTTCTAGTACATGAGTCACAAAAAGTTAGTATGCAGGTACAGCAAGTAATTAAGAAGCCTAATGGAATGCTATCCTTTATTATGAAAGGGATTGACCATAAAAGAAAGGATGTTATGCTTCAGTTATATAGGGCATTGATGAGACTGCAACTCGAATACTGTGAGCAGTTTTGGTGTCCTTATTTAAGGAAGGGTGTAAATGCATTAGAGGTGGTTCAGAGGAGGTTTACTAGATTGATACCTGGAATGAGTGGGTTGTCTTATGAGGAAAGGTTGGACAGACTGGGCTTGTTTCCACTGGAGTTTAGAAGAGTGAGGGGTGATTTGATTGAAGTATATAAGATCCTGAATGGCTTTGACAAGTTGGACATCGAAAGGATGTTTCTTCTGGTGGGTGAGTCCAGAACTAGGGGGCACTGTTTTAAAATTAGGGGTCGCCCTTTCAGAGATGAGGAGATTTTTTTTCCCTCAGGGGGTTGTGCGACTTTGGAATTCTCTTCCTCAGAAGGTGGTGGAGGTGGGGTCATTGAATATTTTTAAGAAAGAGGTAGGTAGTTTCTTGTTAGGCAAGGGAATCAAAGGTTATTGGGATTAGATGGGAATGTGGAAAATGTAGCACAAGAAGTTCAGTCATGATCTTATTGAATGGCGGAGCAGGCTTGAAGGACCAATTGGTCTATTCCTGTTCCTATTTCTTAGTTTCTTATATTCTTAAAACTGCACACAGTATTCGAGGTGTGGCCCCATATAACTGAAGATAACATCCTTATTTTTATGTTCAATCCCTCTTGTAATAAAGGATAGCATTCCATTAAGTTCTAATCCATTCAACAATACAGCAACCCATCAGTACTACACTGTAGGGCAGAGGTTAGCCCTTTGGTGACAGGCTGGGAGGTGGGAAGGCTGGCCAAATGGCAGGTGAAATTCTCAATGTCTTCCCGCCACGATGTAATTTTGTCACTAGTGGGAAAGTTGGCCAATGTTCCACCTGCCGGACGTAGCCCAATTGAATTACTTAACTGGCCAATTAAGGGCCACTTCCTACATTTGCAGGCATGTTTCCCTTGTCAGCAAAGTTTGTTATCATGTGGTTTCCCAGCGGCTCTGGGGGCAGGGCCCTCCTTTTAAGGCACTCAGTGGCTTACAGAGGGGCACCTCAGCAACAAGGGCAGCCCCCTTGACTACCGCCTGCCTCAGCCTCTCCCCTGATTGCTGAGACCTACTTGCCTGGCCCTGACTACCCCAACCTCACTTCTTTCTACAAGGGTGCCAAGCCATTGAGGCGCCCAGTCCCTGCAGCTGCAACCTCAGCCATGGCCACTGCTGGCAGGGGCATTGCTGAAGCTTCTGAATTGCAGGCTTTCTAACTGGGCCATCAACTCTTGGGATGTGCCTCCATCAGCAGCCCCAGCTGCAGGCACTTAATTGGCAACTTCCCACAATATACCTCCATAGGCCCTGTCCTTGTTCAAAATAGGCTCACCTCCTGCTTTCAACCCTGGCGATAGTACAACAGTAGACTCCACAGTAGAATTCAGCCTTTGGTGTCTGCCTATATTACATACTCAAACATTAACCCATGACATTCTGACACAACAGTGGAGGTACTATTACTGAGCCAAGCTAACATTGTTAAGTGGACTATTAAGGAGCTCAATTCTTTACTAGATGGAGCATCTAGGCTAAGACATCTGAGGATTTGGCAAGCAATGTAGACATCTCTCACTCAATGTGAGGTGTCACTAAGATGAATAACTTGACTTGAAAGATAACCTTGTCACTTTATTTATTTAAAGGAAGTTAAAGCTTAACTGAACGCATTCTTGATTCCTAAGGATATATAAAACCTGAGCTTGTAACTTGACCATTTTCAAGGAGCCCATTAGCAGGAATTTCATTTAATTATGTTGGATATGTCAGCCAAAGTAGTAAAGCAGCAGTAGCCAGGGGCATCTTGAATGTAAGGAGTGTAGCATTGTCCATTATCAGTTGGTACACTTCCATGAGAAATGTAAGAAAAATTAACATTTTAAATACAGGCAAAGCTGAGGAGGGTTGTGCTCAGATTTCACTGTGAACAGGCGTAGCCATCTGATTACTAAACCATTTATGATTGAGAACTTTGTGTGATGAGGAGGAAAGAAAGGCTGCTGTGTGCAGTTTGCAGATAATTTTCAAGTTTCTTTTTCATTTTTCATTGACATCTTATTGGCCATTTCCATGCACATTATGAAGTAAAACATTTCAATGGGCCATAGTTTCCTCAGAAGGGCAATCAGCATCGGATTTGCCAATCCATGTGCAATTATTTACGCAAAATTTCTTCCCAGCCTGTCTCCCATGACCTTCCAACTCAGGCCAGGCGAGATCCAAGTCCTTGAGTGGTCCTTGAAGCCGAACATCGCAGTCTAGCAGAGAACACGCCCCCTTCTTTACGACAGTAGTGGCCGTCAACCAGGTAAGTTTAAAGGTCCCATTGAAATTGACAGGCCAGGGAGAAGGTAAGTGTCTCAGGTAAGTGTTTGGGATTAGGGGGTTTAGGAGGGGGGGTGCAGAATGGTGTTGGAGGGGTGGAGGTTGGTTGGGGGAAGTTTGGCCTGCAGGCGATGGGGGGAGTCGAGTCGGGTCAGGTTGGGGGAATCCAATGGGGAGTCAGGGGGGTGAGGAATAATGTGTTGTTGGGGTGGGGGGTGTAGTCAGGGATTGGGGAGAGACCCCTGGGGTGTTGGGAGTGTGGGGAGAGTCCCGTGGTGGGGAGTTACCCAGAAGCTAGAAGAGGTTTTAATTCTTCGACCTTTTTCTGAGTAACAATTTGTGTAACACAGCCGGAACCATCAGAAGTTTGCGATTTAAATCATATTTTTGGATGGTTCCCAGAGCAGGGCAATTGCCCAGAGGAAGTTTGCACTTCTGGGCAATTGCCAAGCAAACCCTTCGCTTTGAAGTTCCACGTGAGGTTCCCCAGTGCATCTTTGGGGTACCCCCAAATCCGATGCTGGGGAGCTTGGAGGTTACTGCCCAATATCACAAAAGGTAAACAATTTAGAAAAACTATTTAAAGTCACCTTACACAGCTTCATCGAGTTGTAGGCGAGGCATTCCACAGGATTGCTTCAACAGGTTTTAACATGCTGGTGGTAGGTGAAATCGTTCAATCAACAGAAGTCAGTAAGAATCTAATATTCTGCATCTCAACAAGCTGGAAGCAATCCCTCTGACCCCGACAAGTGACAGAGCAGTGTTTCCACCCATACAGAAAATGACACATAAATGAAACAGTTCAGAAAACTGATTCATCTAGCTGAAGGTAATGATGATAATGTTAGGTCCAATGACAAAGGGTACAATAATCTGCATAACGATAAACCTATATGATCCCAGAGGCCTGTGAGGAAACTGCTCTCCTTGGATTGCAGTCCCTGAACTAAGAGTTGGCAAGAAATTGTGGAGAGATTCAATATTGGAAGGAGAATGGCATTTAGGACTAATAGTTGATTTTCAGGATGAATAATGCTTGACCGTTACTCTTTGATAAACGTATAAAAGGTTTGTCGCACTGACTTACTGAAAAAAATTCAAAAGAATTATATAAAAACAGAGCACGTGATGTTAGATTAAATGGATATAGACTAAGAGAAATGGTCCAAATAAACATTTATGTACACCAGCTTGGAAATTGATTTGCAAAAAAAGCTGAGTAAGATAAGTGTGAAAGGAAATACCAACAACGATTGCATTAAAATCTAATAATTTTAAATGAACGTTTGGTAGAAAAGGGAAAGACGCTAAATGTAATTTATAATTTTTCTAAAGTTTTTTAATTCATTCATGGGTTGTGGGCTTTGCTGGACAGGCCTGCATTTATTACCCATCCCAAGTTGCCCTTGAGAAGGTGGTGTTGAGCTGCCTTCTGAACCGCTGCAGTCCCAGTGGTGTAGGTACACCCACAGCGCTGATAGGTAGGGAGTTTCAGGATTTTGATCCAGCGATGGTGAAGGAACAGCAATATAGTTTGAAGTTATTTGGAAGGGAACTTCCAGGTGATGATGTTCCCATTGATCTGCTGCCATTGTCCTTCTAGATCATAGTGGTTGTGGGTTTAGAAGGTGCTGTCGAAGGAGTCTTGGTGAATTCCTGCAATGCATCTTGTAGATGGTACACATTGCTGCTATTGTGTGTTGCTGGTGGAGGTAGTGAATGTGTGTGGATGTGATGCCAATCAAGCGGACTGCTTTGTCCTGGATGATGTCAAGCTTCTTAAGTGTTGTGGGAGCTGCACTCATCCAGGCAATTGGGGAGTATTCCATCACACTCATTACTTGTACCTTGTAGATGGTGGACAGGCTTTGGGGAGTCAGGAGGTAAATTACTTTTCACATAGTTCCTAGCCTCTGACCGGCTTTTGTAGCCACAGTATTTATATGGCTAGTCCAGTTCAGTTTCTGGTCAATGGTAACCCCCAGGATGTTGATAGTGGGGGATTCAGTGATGGTAATGCCATTGAACGTCAAGGGGAGATGATTAGATTCTCTCGTTAGAAGTGGTCATTGCCTGACACTTGTGTAGCACAAATGTTGCTTGCCACTTGTCAGCCCAAGCCTGGATATTGTCCGGGTCTTGCTGCATTTGGACATGGACTTTTCTAAAACCTTGTTATAATTAAATTAAATTCATAGTTACCATTGTAGAAAAATACGATCTTTTTGACTTTATTCTGATGTTTGGTTTGGGTAAAGCTTGGTTTCCCATGGCCTATAACAGGCTACGTTAAATTCCCTAATCAGAAAATGGTGGTATTCCGGTGAGTACCGATGGTATTCCGGTGAGTACCGATGGTATTCCGGTGAGAACTGATGGTATTCTGGTGAGTATTGATAGTATTCATGTTACTGAAAGCATTTCATATTGAATACTGTTGATGGGATACTGTTGAAATGTTTGAAAATTTTTCTTGTTGGTGACTGCTGCTTAGAAACTTTTTCCATTTTTCCAAAAAAATTTTGTGCTTATGAAGCAATAATAAGGTCATTAAATGCACATTTAACTTATTCAAGAAACTTCAGCAGCTGAAGTTGTTGGTTCTGTTGGAAGTGCTATTATTACTGCATGAGAACATGACAGGTTCAGGATCAGCCTGGGTCATAGAGCAGAGAGCGGAGAGGGTATGTCCTTGGAGCCTGAATTTCTCCAGAGTTGACCAAGTTTTGACTAATCAGAATATTGGCCCAGCTGTACCATCATTTAGAAGGCAATATTCAAATGAGACAAACCCTATTCCCTTCCTGTGCTTTGCTTGAAAATGTGTTAGTTTTGATGGAGGATAATTACCAACCTGTTTATCCAGTTGATTAGGTAATGCTGTCCACATTTGAAGGAGCTGTCATTGCTAACTACCATTGACAGCACATGTTTCAAACAGCTGCAAAAAATTTGTAAAGATTTATTCCAGGTATGGTTTAGCCACAACTTGAATACCTGTCTGTCTCTGCTGTGGTTTCACCTCATAGGGCTTTCCAGATAGGAATTATAAACAGTCACTTTAACTGGGCCTCTAATTAAACATGACATTTTTGGAAAATAACAAGTTAGGTAATGTTGGCGGTAGTTGGGACATTTGTAGTCTCAGATATAAATACTCAAAAGGCAGTTTTCTCAATTTAATCCTTTCAACCATGGTGACGCTTTTAACATTGGACATTAGCCCTTCATCTGGATATCTCATTTAATACACCAAAGGATTGTGGCTATATTGACATTTATGATTTAATGAGTGTGGAGTTTTGACTCTAGTCTACTGACCATTTTAAGGGCTTATGAGATTCTGAGTCCTTTGGACATTTCTCTTTCAGAACGAGTTATATTACCCAACTAAGGAAAAAAAACAGCTCACTGATTCCACATGAAGTGGCCTCCATTTTAGAAGCAAGTGTATAGACACTCTAACTTTACAGCATTCTAACAATGGTCAGTAAAATGAAACAGTTTTTGCAGTTCTGTATTTTTCCTCTTACTCTTGGCATGGAATTACACCAGCATGAGGATTTTATAGCTTTTGCATGATTCAAAGGCTGTGGAAACAAAATGAATAGGACTTTTACAAAATAGTTGTTGGATTTCTGCCCAATTTCTCAAAATCCAAACATGATGCTAAATTTAGAATCCATGCCATTTATGGGTAATAAATTTCCTTTCCTTTTTATAGTTCTTTTTCATTTCCTTCTCTTACACCCCTTCATTCCTGAAGTGCTCATTCAGGCTGAAGTATCGCTCCATGGGCAAAGCAACTCCTCCCAGCTACCCCACTCTTCACATTTCCAGCTAGACACTGACTGTTGGCATCATTACAACCGGGTGAGGAGGAATGAGTTGGATCACCTTCTCTTCAACCCCTCTGGTTGGCCACAACAAAGGTTTTAAAATCTATTTTCCTGTTAATGCCTTTTCCAATCCAAATGTACTTTATTTGTTAATAAGGAAAAAATAAGTTTATAAGTTATTAAACTTGAGAAAAAAACAAAGACGTGGCCACACACACACACACATACGCACACGCACACGTGCACACACACATATCAGAAGTAAGAAAGTTCGAGCCAATAAAAAGTTAATAGAATATACAATTAAGCCTTTTGCTTGTGTCTGCAGCATAGATTGTTGAAGGTTGTGGTGATTTGAAGTTAGTTGGTTTCCTGTAGAATTCTGGAGTCAGCTTGGTACAGATTTGCATTTTGTTGAAGACTCTTTTGGCTTCAGAGCGAGGGAGAGAGCGAGAGAGATCTTCCCTTCTCTTTTCCAATGGTGTTTTCAGATGACTGTCATGTTTCTTTTCTCCCTGCTTTCTCTTCTAATTCTGCTTAGCAGAACCAGTTTTTAAACTCCTGTCTGTATATTCCAAAAAGGAATTTGATTAGCAGTCATTTTTTGATCTTTTCATCTCTGAAACATTTGACACATTTCAAGATATAAATCAATAGAAGATGGTGGTTATTTTATCCTCCACAGGAGGTTTTGGCTATCTGATGAGTATCTTGCTGGTTGGTAGAACTATATCTGATCAAAGTCCAGCTTTTTAACACCTTCCTTTCAAAAGAGTCCTTGTTTGAAGTGGACCTTGACACTGCAGGTGTGAAATTCCATGCAATTCATATAGAAACTTGCAGAGAAGTGGTTAACTTTACAGTATCAGTCATCAAGTGACTAGTGGCAGCCAATTTTTTGATCAGTGTTTTTTCTCATGTTTTTTGAAAAACAGGTCTTCTTTCAGCAGTTCAATATTTCTGTAGTTAGCTGGTAAAGTTTTAAGCAGTTCTCAGTCAGAGTTTTCTGTTGTTGTGACAGCATGCATAATGGGAATTGCAGCTTCGTCCAATTCTGCACTTGGCCAATATTCATAAAGGCACATTTTCTAGCAGGAACCATTGGATAATGAGGAGGAGAAAGAAATGCAGCTAATTACCGAAGTATCGCCAGATACTCTGAGGCCAATTGTAAGCCTCACCATTGCATTGCATTGCCCGTGCTATATGTCAATCGGGCAGAGGCAGGGCGGGGGGGGGCGCGGTGGTGTGAGGGATAGGGGGAACACTTGGGTTGTGCTGCAAGTGGCTGGAAACTTTCCAGCCCTGACTCACCATTTCAGGAATCTATTGGTTCTTTGAACAGTTGCCATGTTTCATCACACAGGCAACTTCTGTAGGTTCTATTGAAGTCAAGTTGCAGGCTTCCACCAACTGAGCTGTTACTAAATTATATGAACTGTGGGTGCACCTACAGCACATGGACTGCAGCGATTCAAGAAGGCAGCTCACCACCACCTTCTCAAGAGTGATTAGGGATGGACCAAAAAATGCTGACCTAATCAGTGATGCTCACTTCCCATGAATGAATAAAAAAAATGGCAGCTCAATGATACTTTCATGCTTTGAGTCAGTTTCCAAGCAAGCTTTTGTATAATCAATTAATACCTTCTCGGAGCTAAGATTCACAATAGTTTCAAACTAGCACTTCTACATAAAAGATTTTTATCTGGAATAAAGAATTTTTAGTAGGGTTTAGAATGGCAGTACCTAATGAAGCAATGAGTTTAATGTTCAGCAGGACATCACTGTAAGTTAAATTTCAGCCTAATTTCATTCAGGCTGACAGCATGTGCACTAATATAATTTTGAAAAAAAAAAATAAATGTGGGCAGGCTGAGGTATCAGACCACAAAAAAGCAAAAGATTCTTACTTCAAGACAATTAAATAACCTCATCAAGAGGTCAGATCACTACAGGATGCTCAGATGTTAAAAGTATCCAGTCACACAATTGAAAACAGCATTGCTTAATCAAAACTACTTCCCTTTCTTATCTTGTGTAATGTATGAGCGGGATTTTCCAATCCCACCAGCAGAGGGCATCATTGTGGGCGGGATGGGAAAATTTGGAGAGCAGCCAAATTTTCCTGTCCCACCTATGATGATGCCCTCTGCTGGCGGGGCTGGAAGATCCCAGCTCATGTGTCTGTCAGTGAATTAGGAATGGATATTGAGATCAATCCAAATCTGGTGGATGGGCAATGACCAAAGATGTGACATCGTAGCAAATTGTTCATATCAAAATATACAATAATTTAAGTCATTGATCTGGATAAAAAGCTGCTCCTTCCCTATCACCCGAACATGTTGAAACATTTTAGAGATGGTTATGCAGGACAGTCCATTTAGATGTTCACCCAATGCCCTCTCTCATTGTCCATCTCCTACCAGTATTCCAATCACATTTTTGCGTGGTTGATATGTCTCATAGCTTCAGTGAGCATCTCTGCTTTCTGTCTGATTGATAACCTAGAGGAATCTGCACTATGCTCCTCTGCTATTGCTGCATTTCACCTATATGTGCCCTGGATTTGGGTGGGAATGGGTGGATTGTGACCTGCCTGTGGCGATGCCCCTGGTGTGTATTTCATCCACATTCACTAATGGACATCACATGTTACTGTTCACAGTGAATCTGAGGAGATGCTATTTTATCAAATGTGACATACATATGCGACCTCCCCTTGACATTCAATTCCTTGACCATCGCTGAATTCCTCCCCACACCTCCCCCCACCCCCCACCCCACTCCACTATCAATATTCTGGGGGTTACCATTGACCAGAAGCTGAACTGGACTAGCCATATAAGTACTGAAGAGCGTGTCAAAGATGAGGGATCCTGCGGCAAGTAACTCATCTCCTGACTCCCCAAAGCCTGTCCACCATCTACAAGGCACAAATCAGGAGTGTGATGGAATACTCTCCACTTGTCTGGATGAGTGCAGCTCCTACAACACTCAAGAAGCTTGACACCATCCAGGACAAAGCCGCCATCTTGATTGGCACCACATCCACAAACATTCACTCCCTCCACCACCAACGCGCAGTAGCAGCAGATAACGAGGATATATCAGAGAGTTGCATCAAAGTAGATAGAATATTTGGGAAGTTTGATAGAATTAGATTAGGTAATGGTAAGTCATTAGATGTGGTCAGAATAAGTGGGAAAGTTAAAAAGCCTAAATCAGGGCTAATGTGTATGTATGCGAATGCACAGTGTGATTAATAAGATTGGTGAACTGCAGGCTCAGGTTGATAAATGGAATTATGATATTATTGCTATAACAGAGACCTGGCTCAAAGAATGTCAGAACTGGGTGTTAAATATTCCTGGTTGCAAGGCCTTTTAGGTGAGACAGGAAGTGAAGATAATGGGGGAGTGGGGGTGGGGGGGGGGGGTGCTGTCAATATTGGTTAAAGATGTCATTACAGTACTGGAGAGAGAGGATGTTCCAGAGGGGTCAATGACAGGATCTTTATGGCTACAGGTAACATAACATTGATTGGAACACCAAATAGTGGAAGGGATGTGGAGAAACAAATTTGCAAATAATTTACAGAGAGGTGCAAGAGTTATAGAGTAATTATAATGGGGGACTTCAATTATCCAAATACAGGCTGGGGTAGAAATATTACAAAGGGAAAAGAGGAGCATGAGTGCCTGGAATGTTCAAGATAATTTGCTGCGGCAGTATGTTTCCAGTCCAATGAGAGGGCAGGCACATTTGGGCCTGGTTCTGGGGAATGAGTTGGCCCAAGTGGATCAAATATCAGTCGGAGAGTCTCTAGGGGACAGTGACCATTGTATCATAAGGTTTAGGCTAATCATGGAAAAGGTCAGAGAATAATCCAGAGCAGGGATAATTAATTGGGGGAAAACCAACTTCGACTGGATGAGAATGCATCTGAGTCGAGTGAGTTGGAATCAAATGCTGGTAGGGAAGACAATGGCTGAACAATGGGCCACCTTCAAAGAAAAAGTATTGCAGGCAGTGTCAATGTATATTCGCTTCTTATACTCTTCTGCATCCAGTTCTGGGCGCCATACTTACGAAAGGGTGTGAAGGCATTAGAGAGAGCACAGAGGAAATGCACAAAAATTATTCCAGGGATAAAGATCTGTAGTTATGAGGATAGATTGGAGAGGTTGAGACTGTTTTCCTTGGAGAAAAGGCGGCTGAGAGGAGACTTGATAGAGGTATTCAGGATCCTGAGGGGTATGGACAGGGTAAATAGTGAGAAACTATTTCCACTTAAGAGAACATCAAGAACTAAAGGGCACAGATTCAAAATAATTGGGAAAAGGAGTAAATGTGATGTGAGGAAAGAATTTCTTTACTAACTGCTCTGTCAGCATGCCTTGCCACCTTCAATCATTTATGTACATATACACCAAGTCCCTCTGTCCCTGCACCTCCTTTAGAGGCTTGACCTTTATTTTATATTGCTTTACTATATCCTTCCTGCCAAAATGAGGGTAGTTGGGGTCTGGAACAAATTTCCTGTAAGGGTGGTGGAGGCAGGTTTGATGGAGGTATTTAAAAGGGAATTGGATTGCTACCTGAAAAGAAAGAATATTCAAGGTTACAGGGATAAGGCAGGGGAGTGGGACTAGTTGGAATGTTCGTTCAGAGGTCTAGTGGAGACTCGATGGGCCAAATGACCTCCTTCTGCACTGTAAAGATTCTGTGATACTGTGATACGTGATGGAACAAAGTAGAGAAGATGATTCAGGTTGCAGATAGGTGGGTGGTAGGTTTAAGGCACTCTGTGCAGGAGTGTGTGGAATGGGGAATGGTTTAAGAATGTTGATCTGGTAATGTGGAGGTCTTGTGCTGCAGTGGGTAGTGCCCCTGCCTCTGAACCAGAAGCTCTGGGTTCAATTCCCACTCCAGGACTTGATGGCCAAGGAAGCTGTGTTCATAACGTGGCCACACAGGCTGATTATCAGCCTGTTAATCCTTCCAGCACATTGTCAGGTGGTAAGAGCAGGAGAGGTTCTTGGTCAGCCATGTGATGGAAGGAAAATTGGAGCCTCCACCATCACTATCCTTGTCTCTAGACTACAACATGTGTGTAAAAGTGTTGCTAAAGCAACAAAGACTCCTTGGGGACCGGATAGCTGGTATGGATCAGATTGGTGCCACCAGCTCAGGGCTCAATCCCCATTCCGGCTGGGGTGGATTCGGGACCTGACTCCTTGTAGTGGAAATTGTGGGGCTGTGGTCAGACCTGCCTTTATGCAGAGAACCTAAGAGGAAGATCTGATATCACTGAAAGAGGATAGTGGGTCTGAGAGAAGATGTATTGAAGTTAGAGAACATTAAAGAAAGCAATTCTTTGAGAAGTAGTAAAGGGGACTTGTCAGGATTGGGAGTACTGGCAGTGTTGTGTCAGAATGTGGCAGCTATGCTGGCATATGGTAGGAAGGGGAAAAAAAAGCCTTGGATTGGGTGGCATTAGGGTCTGATGTCAGAATCTGGGAGGCATGGGCAGTAGTTCTGAGATTAGTAACACTGGGAAGGGCCTAGAACCATTCAACTATTCTGAATGGGACCACTGAATGGAGCCTTGAGGAAACCGGCTTGTGCAAGCATTCTGGTAGGGTCAGGGGGTTAGGGACAACAGAACTACTTATTTCAGAGTTGGAACTGAGAGGATTACTGATGAGAAAGCAGCAAAGGCACCTAACATGGAGACCAAGCATTCAAAGACCCAATCTGTGGAAACTAAACTGAATACGTTTAATTATGGCTGACTAGTGTTTAAGTATGTGCAATAGGAAATGTGTGCTACTTACAGCAATTGTGTGCATACACAAAGCTTTTATGTACAACCGGTAGGTTTTCTTTAATGTCCTAATGGACACTCGTGATTCAAGAAGACAGCTCGCCACCACCTTCTCAAGGACAATTAGAATGGGCAATAAATGCTGGCCCAGCCAATTATATCCACATCCCATGAACAAACAAAAAAAACTAATTTTATGTTTTTGGTTATCAGAATCGCTTTGTCTGGCGAACAGTAGCTGTGATATTAACACATTAGTTGGTGCTTGAAACAATACAGGCAGAGAGACCGATTAACTGAACAAATACTGGTGATATATTGGAACTAAGAACAGGACACTAACACCATATGTGCTTCTTCAATCACCTCCAGCTCTCAACTTACACTTACCCGAAAAGCCAGTGTTGTGTAGGCGATTGATCAATACAGTCACATCATCAACTAACTACATTCTCTTAAACGTACATAGCACACCAATTTACCACAACAATGATCCTGTGGATTTTCTGTTTTATAACAGTGGGAGTATTTGGTGTTACTGATTTGTAACAATTGGCCTCGATTTTAAGTCTAGGGCAAGTGACTAAACCGCACGGTGAGTCCCGAGGAGATTTTAATTTCCGAACCTCATTTCTATATTCAGGAACAGACTCCCTCCTGAACTTGTATTTCCAGCCTTTTCAGTTTTTATTTCTGATTTCCAGCATCTGCAGTGTTTTTCATTTTTTCTCGAAAAAAGTCTTGTCTCAGTACCGGTTTCACTGCTCTGGACATCAGGAGATTCAGGCTGCCGTCTCTTTTGTCAACAGTGACACCCAGTGTATGACTGACATTGAACCTCGTGAGCAATTTTGTCATCTTAATGTCACAAAGGATATTTGGAAAGTTGTTTAGCCCTTAAAGGTTACAACCCTACCTGAAGTCATAATCACATCTCAAAAATCAGTTCCAAATTAAATACCAACCAATATAAACTGTGTTGAGATTATGACATGTGGTACAATTCTATGTATAATTTAACAAATCATCAAGTGTTGCCTGTGGTTCCATAATACCTTTTGTTTACAAAATTTTCATGTTCAAATGTTTTAAAAACAAACAGAAAACATTTGCAATTCTCCACATTTTCCTAGCAACTCTAAATTGATTAAGCCCTACTTTTGATAATGGATTTTCGTAGGCAAAAGATTCAAGCCCTTTTAAGCAGAGTTTCAGATAAGTTTATTTTCTCAGTGGATGATTCTGCTAAAACGTTTATAACCGAGAAATTAAGTTTAGCACCACTAATGTTCAAAATCAATCGTTTTTGCAGAGTTGTTACGGAGTTAATGTCTCAGCTAGAACACAAAAAGAATGTGTCAAGTAAACATGTTCACATTGGTATATTAACATTATAAGTAATCTCTAGACTTCTATCTCAAGTGAAAGCTCTTCAAGACATTTTTCCTCAGTGTGGGAGAAAAAAGCGCGTATATTCTCTTAAGTATTAGGAATGTGTTAATGTTAATAATATCTACTGCAAGCATACAATTCATCATGACAATGAGGCAGATTTTGAAAGCACTTACTAACATTTCGAGGTACTTTTGAGATAGCATGCAAGCTAAGAATGGTAATTAATGATAATGTCTGACTTTGCAAATTCTTTGTCTTAGGGCTTCTCCTGTCAATAGTCCTGTTGTTTATTTATATCTTTGGGGAATCAGGTATTTGAAGATGGACATAGAGTACTAATGATGGTCAATACTTTCTGGTGTTTGTGCATGGAAAACTTTTCTGAAAATAACATCTGCCATTTTAAATGCTTACATCCCAGGCCCTAACAGATGTTTCATTCCATGAAGGCTTGATCTCAGACAACAGCAATGTCCATTTTTAAAAAAGATTTCTTCGAATTAAGTGGCTTCACCAAGTACAATGCATGTAGATTTTTTTGTCACTGTTCCTCCGCTAATCCACTGAGATAGAGACCTGAAGATTTATTTCAACATGTAATCACATTAAACTGATGCAAGAATGGATGGAATAAGTGAATGAGTGAATAAATAAAAATAAACTGAATTAAACTGGATCATCTCAATATAAAGCCTTCCAGGCTCCATGCAGTTTTACTTACTATTTGAGGGATTTTCCATAGAGAATCATGAAAATTACAGTTTCCAGCATACCTTACAAACTGGTCACTTAATCAAAAAATAAAATGAATTGATAAAACACTTAGAAACATAAATTTCAACGGGACTGGATGGAACCCTAACATTTGTATACACAAAGCTCCATTTAAAAAAACGCTTTATTTTGTGTGATTTAAAACAACCTTTAAAAGTTATCTTTTCTGCATTGTTGGTTATTTCCCATTAGCCTAAATACATAAGTTATAAAAAGAGATTTAAATGTAACAACTCAATATCAGACTTTATATCTGCATGACGGAGTAAAAAGGCCAGCGAGTCAATAGAAATATTGTTTGAAATTTGTGTGCCTTGTGTTTTTAGGAGTGAATCTCCTGCGTCCTCCTGTTCCATGCTGTGGGGAAGTGTGCCGTTTAACCACTGAGCGTTAGGTGGAAGATGGGGAGTGTGGGGTGAGGGTCAGGGGGTAGGAACTCAGGCCTCCTCCTTATGAATCACCCTGCAGGATAACAGATAATTCTTTATTAAATTTCTCTTCCCTGACTTTCTTACCTGTAGACGTTACCATTACATTCCTCACTGGTCTCCCACATTCTACTCTCCATAATGATGAGGTAATTAAAAATTCTGTTGCCCATGTAGATCCCACCAAGTCCAGTTCATCCATCACTGCAGAGCTCACGCTCCTATATTGGCTTCCGGCTACAAAGCACCAAGTTTCACAGCAAGGCTGGGCTTTTCCGTGCCTGGTAGTGTCAGGCATGTTTGGTGGTGTGAGCGGACAATATGGTGAAAAGGCCAAAAATCAGTTTCATGACGTTGTGAAACCAGTTTGTGATCATCCGGTCAGCCCATTGATGGTGGCCACGTATCCCACCATTGGACATGGGAACCTCATTGTAATACATCAGCATATCATTATAAGGCTGGCCCGCCGGACTCATCCCCCTCCCTGGATAGTCCACCCACGCCGACACATTAGGGAAAGCTTGTATAAAGTGACCATTCCTCTGCAGCTGAAACAGTTCAGGCGCAGCCACATTGACATGTTGGAGTTGGGCCTCTGGCTTATCTGCCCACTCAAGCAACACAGAGGCATGAAAGGGCCACCAAATGCTCCAGAGCTTTTCACCTCTCGGGCACAGACTTCAAAGTAATGAGTGTTTTAGTGAACTGCAGAACAGTTGGACGACTGGGTACGTTGTACAATCGGTGGAGGTGCTCACAGCCCCTTTGCAATGTCATCATCCTGCTTTAGACCAGTCTCCCCCATGGTTCAAGCTAACAGTGCAGCCTCACAGTGTGGGTTAGGAGATGCCTGTGCCTGAGCTGAGAGCACAGCCTGCAGTCCAATGGGCAAAGCTGCCGCCAATTGGTCAGATGGAGTGGGGTGGAGGTAAGTGGGGTGGAGGTGAGTGGGGCGGAGGTGAGTGGGGCGGAGGTGAGTGGGGCAGAGGTGAGTGGGGTGGAGGTGAGTGGGGTGGAGGTGAGTGGGGTGGAGGTAGGTGGGGCCTCAAACAGCCATGCAGCGCATTAATCTCTGACCATCCAAATGGTGGCCAGCACTCTCCAGGATGTGTTAAGGAGCCTTCAGAATTAACCAGGACAAGTTCTTAGTACACCCATGCTTAGTACACGCGCATCTCTCTCTTTCATCTTGCAGGAGGAGTATATCAGGATTATGGAGCTTGGTGAACTAGCTGTGGCTTACAGAGAATGAAGACGACTGAGAGGAGAGCAACTGAGGCACCAGGCTGCCCACAGGGAGGAGCAGCACCCTCCGGAATGAGGAGTGGCTGGGGCTCCAGCACACGCTGCCAAAGAGCCTGGTCGGTCATGCCGCTGCCCATCCTACGGCCAGAGCAAGGGTACAGGACATGGTGGCTGGCCTCCACGGCTTTCAAAAGGCATTCCAGTTACGTGTCATCAAACCTGGGGGCTGCAGTCTTTTTGCCTTTCATGGGCATCTTCTCTGCAGTGGTCCTGGGCTGGATGCACTGAGATGTGTACGAACTTTAAGTATGGCATCAGGCATGATGAATCAGTGAGGTGATGGTGTGGCAGGCGAATGAGAGCCCATCCACCATGGAAACTGCTTGTTTCCTGGGAATGCATGATTAATGCAGCGGGCTTGGGACGATGCAGTGTGAAAAGCTGCCATTGCATTTGGCGAGTAAAACGTCATTTTACCCGCCAGCTACTGCACTTAGTGCAAATCTGGGACGATTTCGCCCCAAGTTACATAAGTTGATATTAGGGCAGATGACCAAAGCTTAGTCAAAGATATTTTATGAAGTGTGTTAAAGGAGGAAAGAGGGGCTGAGAGGTTTTGGGGGAATTTCCATAGGGACTGGGTGGACTGGCAACTAAAGGCACTGTCGCCAATGGTCGAGTGATTAAATTCATAGATACTTAAGAGGACAGCAAGAATGCAGATATTTCCTGTGCAATGGCATCAGTATTCCCATTATTCAATTGGAGGAAATTTCTCCTCATCAAGTACTGGATGTCAGACAAGCAGTGGAGGGGCTGAGGGAGGTGGTGGAGAGATAGAGTTGGGTTTTGTCAGCTTATCAGTGAAAACTCATGCTGTGTTTATGGATGTTGTCAGTGAGAGGCAGCAACACCTAGATGAAAACTATGAAAACAGGACAAAAGATAATTGTTTTGCAGGAACCAATGCAAAAGATAAATACAGACAAAACAGACCAATCCTGCAATGACTGGAGTTAGAAGCACTCGTTTCTAACTGTGAGATTTGTATTAACATTATTAACCTTGCAGAAATGTCCTTTTTAAAGTTTAAATTAGAACATAAGATCGATTCAGATGAAGAATGGCCTTCAGCTCATTTGACCTTATTCTTTCAGAATGTTGACCTGGCCTACTTCTCCTTACAGAAGTTAGCTGCTTCTCAAAAGAATCCAATATCCTGACTTCAGCCCCACTTCCTGGCAATCCATTCTGCCTGTTGATCAGCCCCTGTGTAAGGAAATACTTCCTGACATCCTGCCCTTCACAGCCTTGAACCTGTGTCCTGTTGTCCCATGTGATGTATCTCAAAGAATTTTCAATTCTCAGAGTGAACCAAGAACATTGCCTTCAGATGGAAAGAAGGAGAATTCAGAAGAAACTCGTTATTGGTTTGGGGACCCCACTGAGTAAAGTTAGCTTAAAGAGAAGAAACAGATTTTCACCTTCACTATCCAGGTGGAAACTGGCAGAGTGGATTTCCCCCCTATTATGACCGGCCAAGGATCTGATATCCAATCCAGTAGATTACTTGCCAGACAATGGAGAGGAAAGTCTGCCCTTTATTCTCTACCACAGTAAGTTTTCTACGTTTTTAGCAAAGTTAAATTATTGTTCCTTCATTATCACTAACACATTATCATTTCCAGTTACATACTGGAATATTTAGTACTGAAGTCACAAGGGAATTGGCTTGCAGGGTTTTTTTTGCTTGAAAACTCTACTGTCCATAGCTTGAGCAAAAAGGTTGACATGAACAAAACAAGTTATCCCTTTCTTATTCATGCTCACGTTCTTGATGAAATTAAGGCCAGCAGACACTTCATTCCTCATGTTGCTGAAAGCTTCACACTGTGAAATCTATCAGCAGGCAGTGTGCACTGAGAGGATTGATGTCATGTCAGAGGTCTGTAAACAAAGCAAACCAAGGATAACTGAA
The DNA here is from genome assembly GCF_017639515.1 of Carcharodon carcharias. Lineage (NCBI taxonomy): Eukaryota > Metazoa > Chordata > Chondrichthyes > Lamniformes > Lamnidae > Carcharodon > Carcharodon carcharias. Next base: position 143,883,847 of record NC_054479.1, read on the forward strand.
TAATCACGGCAACAAATTGCACATGGGTCTGTGTTTTTTTTTAACTTCACAGATATAAGGAACGGCCACAAAAAGTTAGCAGCAGCCCTAATCAGCAAAGTACCCCATGAGCTTGGCTCTGGCACTAGCTGGCTGTACAAGAGTCACAGAAACTAATAACTCTGTATCACAGCAGTACTATTCCTTCACAACATCTCTACTCCCAATATCCATCTAGATTCAAACTGTGCGGAAAATTTAAAAGAACAGAAAGATAGGTAAAATTATAAAAGTCAGATTGTAATAGAGACAGCTGCATAGTAATAATGTCAATGGACTAGTAACCCAGGGGCCCAGGCAAATGTTCTGGGGACATGGATTCAAATCCCACCAAAGCCCACCTGGTAGAATTTAAATTCAATTAATGAATAAAACATCAAGAACAGAAGAAGTGTCATACGGACTTGAAACGTTAACTTTGTTTTTCTCTCTCTACAGATGCTGTCAGTCCTGCTGAGCTTTTCCAGAATTTTCTGTTTTTCTTTCAGATTTCCAGCATCTGCAGTATTTTGCTCTGAATGATCGAGCAAACCACTCAATTGTAGCAAATAGAGATGGGCAACAAATTCTGGCCTTGCCAGTGATGCCCACATCCCATTAAAAGAATTTTTTTTAAAAAAAAGCATTATTGAGTGGCTACAATAGCATCATATTCATCAGCACATTATTAGTCTCACTGTAAAAACCCTTGAAATTGTTATGCTATATTGAATGAGGTGTAATTGGAGTTTTACTGGTATTCTAAGTCATAATTACTGCTGGACAAACTTTCCGGCCCTGAAAAGCTAACTTTATATTTGTGAAATATCAAACTTCTTCATTCAGTGATAAACATTCCACAGATTTTAAAAATGATGAAAAAATACTTTTTTAAAAATGTTTATGGTATTTCAGCTTCTAGCTTAATCATAAGCGTATGTCCCCAATCTTCATTTAATTTTCTGCAAAATTATAAAAAGTAAAGGGTAAAACTTGCTTGTTACTTCCTGGTTTGCAGTCTGTGAGAATTCATTAATGTGACTGGCTGCTCAGCTTGCTAGGTACCAGGGAATCTCCTTGACATTATGCCAGATTCAAACTAGCACCAGGAAAGGGAAAATCCACTTCACATCAGTCAGTAAATTTTTGTGGATATCTTTATTTCAGATTAGGGACGAGCACTGTAATTTTTCTGCTGACTGCAAAATCTAGGCCGTTATCTAGGTGCAAGGTCTAAACCCAAACTGTCAATATATAAATGAGGTGGCGATCATTTAGTGCCAGTCGTTGTCTAATTCATGAGTTAAAATTTTTAAAAGTCATTAAAAGGAAAAGATCTTCTGCACATTCATCAATTAACTGGTTGCATTTTCTCCCAGAAGTTGTGATGCCAAAACAGCGTGCCTCAAATAAATGAATATGTTTTATATCTCTCCCAAGGGAGTGTGGATCATTTCAAAAGGAAACAGATATTCACGGTTTCTTGTTTGCATAATTTAATTATTGTGGTGTTGGGAATAGATTCATAAAGTACTCGGAATTGCTTCAACAAGTGTCTTAAAATGTTATATTTTAATAAGGCCTCATGGTACCAGCCTAAGTTTCTATCTTTGGAACTTGCTAGCATTGGAAGAGTAAATATATGTTCAGGTTGGCAGATAAAGCAGTAAGGGAAATGGGAAACGTGTCTAACAGGTAGTTAGTGGTGAGGCTGCACACCACAAAGAAAAATATTCAGAGTAGAAAAAACCCAAGGGTGCCATAATTTAAACCAGCTTTGTGACCTGAGCAAAACATCAAAAAGTTGGGACTGTGTTTGCCCGTGTATCTTTGCTTCTTAAACAGCAGGATTTTAAAATGGTGGGCAACATTTCCAACAGATTCAAAAACCAAGTCACATAAAGATCTGAACCTGGGGTTTCAGAATGATTTCCATTGAGTTAACAATGTAATCTGAGTGGAATCATACTGAATAGCACAAAAGGTCATTGAAATTTAAGCTTAGGTGAGTTGCGCCCATAACTATTTTACACCAGAGTATTTGTGATCTTTTTTACACTAGCTTTCTTTTATTCATTCACGGATTGTGGGCATCACTACCAAGCCCAGCATTTAATGCCCATCCTGAATTATCTTTGAAAAGGTCGTGGTGAGCTGCCTTCTGCAGTCCATGTGGTGTAGGTACATCCACGATGCTGTGAGAGGGGGATAGGTAGGTGGGGATAATTCCAGGATTTTGATATAGCAACAGTGAAGGAATGGCGATATGGTCCCAAGGCATGGTGTGCGACTTGGAAGGGAATTTGCAGGTGGTGGTGTTCCCTTGCAGCTGCTGCCCTTGTTCTTAGAGGTGGTAGAGGTTGCGGGTTTGGAAGGTGCTGTTGAAGGTTTCTTGGTGGGTTGTTGCACTGCATCCCATGGCTGATACACACTGCTGCTGCTATAATCCAGAGGCCGATCAAATGGGCTGCTTTGTCCTGGATGGTGTTGAGCTTCTTGAGTGTTGTGGGAGCTGCACTCATCCAGGCAAGTGGAGAGTATTCCATCACACTCCTGACTTGTGCCTTGTGGACAGGCTTTGGGGAGTCAGGAGGTGAGTTACTCACTACCTCTGAGTACAGCAGCCTCTGACCTGTTCTTGTAGGCACAGAATGTATATGGCTAGTCCAGATATAGTTTCTAGTCAATGGTGACCCCCAGGATGTTGATAGTGGGGGATTCAGCAATGCTAATGCCATTGAATATCAAAAGGAGATGATTAGATTCTCTCTTGTTGGAGATGGTCACTGCTCTTGTGTGGTGCAAAGGTTACTTGCCACTTATCAGCCCAAGCCTGAATATTGTCCAGGTCTTACTCCATATGAGCATGGACTGATTCAGTGTCCAAGGAGTTGTGAATGTTACTGAACACCTTGCAACCACCAGCACACATCCCTACTTCTGACTTCATGATGGAGGGAGGGTCATTGATGAAGGAGCTAAAGATGGTTGGGCCTGAGGAACTTCTGCAGTGAAGTCCTGGGATTGAGATAATTGGCCTCTACCAACCACAATCCTTTGTGTTAGGTGTGACACCAAACAGTGTAGAGTTTTCCCCCTCATTGACTCCAGTTTTGCTGGGGCTCCTTGATGCCACATTCAGTTAGATACTGCCTTGATGTCAAGGGCAGTCACTATCACTTCACTTTCATCTCTTCATCTGAAGCAATCTCTGCCCACAAAACTGGATATGGCCCCGGGTGTGAAAGGCGAGTTCCTGACATTTGCAATCATCCTGTGGTGTGTATCATATCCTCTGCTGCACAGGCATCCATGGTGACATCAGACCAGCATTTATCATTTGACCACAGTGACCATCTGCCAATGGAAACCAATTAAAAAAAAAGCAAAAAGCATTAAATTGTTCGATTGATTTGCCCTGGCCTGCTCTGTTGCAGGTCAAAAACATTGAAAACTGGCTCAATCCCTGGCAATCTCACACCTTTGTAAAGCTGGAAGATGTCCTGTTCCAGTCACAAATCAATTAAGCTCCATTCCAATTTGTGGTTGCAATGATTCAAGGGAGATTTAATGTTTGGACTTATGCTAATGAATTTGTGCAGCAAAGTCAGCATAACTTCACCTCAGCAAAACCAGCAAGATATCCAGCAAGATGTCCAGTGAGGTGTCCAGACAGATGTCCAGAAAGATGGCCAGAGAGGTGTCCAGCAATGTGTTCAGAGAGGTGTCCAGCAAGATGTCCAGGGGCGTGTCCAGCAGGTTGTCCAGCAAGATGTCCAAGGAGATGTCCAGTGGGGAGTCCAGTGAGACATCCAGTGAGATATCCAGCAAGTTGTTCAGTGAACTGTCCAGCGTGGTGTCTGGCAAGGTGCCCAGTGCAACGTTCAGCAATGTGTCCAGCGATGTGTCCAGCGAGGTGTCTGGCGAGACACCCAGCGAGGTGTCCAGTGAGGTGTCCAGCGAGATGTCCATTGAGGTGTCCAGTGAGGTGTCCAGCGAGGTGTCCAGCGAGGTGTCCATTGAGGTGTCCAGTGAGGTGTCCAGCGAGGTGTCCAGCGAGGTGTCCAGTGAAGTGTCCAGCGAGGTGTCCAATGAGATGTCCAGTGAGGTGTCCAATGAAATGTCTGGCAAGGCGTCTGGCAAGGTGTCCAGCGAAATGTCCAGTGAGATGTCCAATGAGATGTCCAGCGAGGTGTCCAGCGAGGTGTCTAGCGAGGTCCCCAGTGAGGTGTCCAGCGAGGTGTCCAGGGAGGTGTCCAGCGAGGTGTCCAGGGAGGTGTCCAGGGAGGTGTCCAGTGAGGTGTCTAGCGAGGTGTCCAGCGAGGTATCCAGCGAGGTGTCCATCGAGATATCCAGCAAGCTGTCCAGCGAGGTATCCAGTGAGGTGTCCAGGGAGGTATCCAGCGAGGTGTCCAGGGAGGTGTCCAGCGAGGTGTCCAGCAAGATATCCAGCAAGCTGTCCAGCGAGGTATCCAGCGAGGTGTCCAGGGAGGTATCCAGCGAGGTGTCCAGCGAGGTGTCCAGGGAGGTATCCAGCGAGGTGTCCAGCGAGGTGTCCAGCGAGATATCCAGCAAGCTGTCCAGCGAAGTGTCCAGCGAGGTGTCCAGCGAGGTGTCCAGCGAGATATCCAGCAAGCTGTCCAGCGAAATGTCCAGCGAGGTATCCAGCGAGGTGTCCAGCGAGGTGTCCAGCAAGATATCCAGCAAGCTGTCCAGCGAGGTATCCAGCGAGGTATCCAGGGAGGTGTCCAGCGAGGTGTCCAGGGAGGTGTCCAGCGAAGTGTCCAGCGAGGTGTCCAGCACATTCTGAGCTGATAGTGGCTGCAGCAGAAACTCCATACCAACTCTACTGAGCTATATAAAAACGCTTTCTGTCTTTGAGGTGGTACAGCTAAAATTGGCAGATATTTGCTTTTAAATTCTTCTGTTCTGATGTTTTATACCATCCTTATGGTAGATACAGAATCTCAATGGTCAGTCACTGAATATGACTGAAAATTTTCATTACTTAGCGTATGCTTCAGAGATGAAAACTGATAACTTGCTAGTTCCCAGCAGCTGAAGATCATATGGTCCAAATGTCACTCGCTGACACTCAGGCGAGTGACGTAGGGAGGGGGATGTGTATTGGCTGGGATTACTGAGTGGGAAAAAGAAGGACTGCTCCCAGAACAACATAGGCCCAAATTTTCCTTCTGGGGTCCAGACTTTAACCTTTACCTTACTGGACATCTTCTCCCTATAGACCAGCTCTCACTTACCAGGGAGCCACTGGACTCTGTCAGATTTTATAATGCCATTGGCGTTCCCATGTACTTCATAAGACCACAACTTGTATAAGTGTAGAAGGCTCCCAAATGATTCAGGCAGACTGCTTGGTGGTCTCAGTAAACGATGCTGTTCAAATTGTGGAGCAAGATTTAAGAGAAAATCGACTCCCGTATTTTTAACTCTTGACTTACTTAATGTGGTTATTGGAGTTAAAATTCCCACTTTATTGTCCTCAGTCTAGTTAGAGAGGAAGAATAGGTGTTGCCTTACTAAAGCTGCTCACAACCCCAAAAAGTGTGTTTAAAAATCCAAAAATGAAAAGATGCAGAAATATACAACATGGTAATAGAGGAGTGGAGCTGAAGGCAGCAATTGCACTTCCAGTATACTGTGATACTGTTAGCAGCCAAATTAGATATAGACCTATCAAAGATCAAAGGACAGGGCTGTCCCAGATTTGCACTAAGTGCGGTAGCAGGCCGGTGAAACAACATTCTATCCTTCAGCCGCAATGGTGGCTTTTCAAGCCGTATCGTCCCAAACCCATCACATTAATTATGCTTTCTCAGGAAACACGCTGTTCCCAGGATGGGCAGGCTCTCATTCACCTGCCATGTCATCATCTTACCACTTCATCATGCTGACCACCATATTTTAAGTCCAGACATAGCACACATTTCAGTGCTTCCGGCCCAGGGCTGCTGCACAGAAAACACGGCCCTTAAAGGCCGCAGTTCCCAGGTTCAATGACGCTACCTTGAGCGCCTTTTGGGCGCAGTGGAGGCTCACCTTGATATCCTCTACCCCAGCTCTGGCCGCAGGATGGATAGCAACTTCACTAATCCCTGCTTGGGAGGTAGTGGCAGCAGTGGTCAGCGCCAAAGCCCTGCATAAGAGGACACCCATCCAGTGCCGCTACAGGATGAGTGAACTCCTCCGTTCCACCAGGGTAAGTCACTCTTCTCATCACTCTCAACTCACACACTCACAAACCCATCACACACCCACAGGGCCCTCACTCACTGCCAGTTCAAGGGACATCACTATTCACTCTCTCACACTCACCTTCATCTGTCCTCATCCCATCTCATCAGCACCCACACAAGCCAGGTATACTTATCATCTGGCCTGGCAGGCATCCTGCTTACACTCTCTCCATCTCTATTCATGCAGGACAAGCTGGCACAGAACAAGAGGGAGAGGTCACAGACTGATGGAGGAATGCCTGAAATCAAGGCCCTCACGGACTTTGCAAACGAGCCATCCAGCTGTCTGGCGATGACAGGGACCGGTCCTGTGCTGACAGTGAGGTCGGCGCTGATCTACCAAGTGAGGATCCGGCAGTGCAACATCCATCAGACAAACATGCCATGAGTGATGTGTCCTGTTTCACAGGCCACTGCCATGCACTAATTATCCCCCCTTGCTTCCGTGGGCACATCTGCCAGACAGACAACAGAGTCCATGGCCCAGGGCCTCCAATCAAGCCCCAAAGAAACCTCTGAAGAGGAACCTGGAGACATCCTCTTTGAAGACCCATCACATCGCTCACCCACGCCCTCCACCAGCGCAGACACATACCGCAGTGGGACTGAGCTTTTGATAGCCTCGGGATCACAATTTGATGAGTACATCACACTGTCTGATCCACAGCAGGTGGAGGCAGGGGCCTCCCAGGTCCTTGGCACTCAGAGGACTGCTGGAAGCCAGATATTTGCTGAGTCTGAGTCAGATGAGGAGACTCTGGACTCGGTCATGTCACAGTTGCTGGAGCTGCAAAGGCAAGCTGGGGAACATCAGGAAGGGATGCCCGCTGCACTCCTCAGCCTGTCTGCCATCAGGCTGAGGTGATAGTGCTGGCATTACCAACAGATCGAATCAACCCTGGTAGAATGGCGGGCACCATGGGGACCTTGGTCCAGGTGGTCGCTCCTGCACTGCTGCTTGGACTCAACTCCATCGCTGATATTTGGCTGCCAACAGTGTGTACGCGAGAGGGGTGTGGGGCAGCTCAATCTCACTCCAGCTACCCCTGCTTCTCAAGGAGTCAGCCAGGGGTTCTCGGGCTTCCATAGGGAGAAGGATTAGCAGGTGCACACTCTGCGCTCATTCAGCCAGGTGACTCTGGGAGTGTCCTGTCCATCCGAATCCCCTCTTGCTATGACCTCAGCAGCTCCAGCTCCACAGCTCAAGGAGGGTGTCACTGCCACACAGCAGGACCCCGAAAGCAGGCATCCAGAGGATGCCCACCAAGGTCATTACCGACAGGGTGTAGCTGTCAGCGGCTGCCTCCACCTCCGCTGTGGATGGCTGGGGGCACCAAGATGTAGCAGCAGCATTAGGAAAGTTTCACTAATTGTTCACTATTGTTAATAAATGGTCAAGAATGTTACCCTGCCTATGTCTCCTTGTTCTGATGAACAGTGCTCGTGTCACTCAGATGTGAAATCTTTCTGAACAGGATAAAGGCAGGTGTCTCAGTCCAGGGCCTCTTCCCTGTGCTCTCTGCAACCTCCAGACCAAAGTGATGGTCCAGCCTCACACTCTGTGAAGACATTACTGATGCCTGCACCTCGATGGTGCTTGTCATTGCTGCCAGAATGTCATGGGCAGGCAATACAGAGTTCCATCATTCTCTCTGTGTGCTCCCAGCACCTTTGAGGTGGGGCTGGCCCCCATCTCTTCAGCATCTGTGATCGGTGACACTGTGCTCCTGAAGGTGCTGAAGGCTGACAAAGGGTCGGGTGCTTCTAAAGCTTCACACCTGCTTCTCAATGATCTGACCCTGATCTCAGAGCACAAGTGAGCTGCTCTCAGCCAGGCAGGAGTCAGACATTCACAGAGGCTATGTGAAGATCTATGGAGTGTCCTCACCGCATGTCATCATCATCCTCCTGGAATCAAGCAGCTATTAGGGCCTCCACTGTGTCTCCACGACAGGAGCATTCTCACAAAGGGTATGTACCCCCTGCCATAAGCCAGACTGGAGTCAAATGTTCACAGATGCAATGTGAGGATCTATGCTGTCTCCTCACTGGATGTCATCATCATCCTCCACAAATCTAGCAGTTATGAGGGCCCCTCAAATGCCTACCTACCTCGTCTGAACAGTGCAAGTGCCTCATCCCCATCATCGCCACCTTCACGGACCTCCTCACCCCCATCACCCTTCAGAGGAGACCTCCAGCTCCTCCTCAGCCAGCTTGTCACTCTGTTGCAGCACCAGGTTATAAAGGGCACAGCAGACGACAACGATGTGTGACACCCTCTGTGGATTGTATTTCAGGGCTCCACCAGCCCCATCCAGGCACTGGAACCACATCTTCAGCATCCAGATGTTCTGCTCCACCAAGTTGCGAGCTGCAGCATGAGCCTCATTATAGCGTCACTCTGCTGCAGTCTGAGGCTGCTGCACGGGTGTCATCAGCTACGGCCTCTGCAGGTAGTCCTTGTCCCCCAGGAACCAACCCTGCAGCTTCTGTGGACCCTGAAAGATGTCAGGAATCTGTGACCAATGGAGAATGTGAGAGTCATGGACACTCCCTGGAAACCGTGCGCTGATCTGTAGGATGTGTTTGTGGTGGTCGCACACCAGCTGCACATTCAGCGAATGGAATCCCTTGCAGTGGACATAGTTGACCGTGTGTTGCAACAGAGATCTGAGCATCACATGAGTGCAGTCGATCACACCCTGTACCTGTGGGAAACCTGAGATCTAGGCAAATCCAATCGCTCTTGCATCCTGGCTGTTCTGGTCCTGGGCGAAATGCACAAAGTTGTGTACCCTTGCAAAGATGGTATCCTTGACCTCATGGATGCATTTGTGGGTGGGGGCTTGTGAAATTGCACATGGGTCACCTGTGGAGCCCTGAAAGGAGCCACTGGCGTAGAAATTGAGCACTGTGGTCACTTTCACGGTTACTGGTAGTGGATGCCCTCCATGTCCACATGGTGCCAAATCCTGCAGCAGGTGGCAGATGTGGTTGACCAGTTCCCTAGACATGCACAGTCTTCAGCAACACTGCTTCTTGGTCATCTGCAGGAATGAAAGGCAGCGTTTGTAGACCCAGGGTCTGGCTAGACACTGACCAGTAATGGCTCAATGTGGCTCTTCGGCTACATGTGCTGGAGTCCCAGCCACCCCTTCTTCCAAAGGGTGCTGCTCCTCCCTGTGTAGAGCCTGGTGCTTCAGTCACTCTCTTCTCAGTTGTCTTTGCTCTCTGTAAGCCACAAGGCCCACAACTAGTTCATCAGGCTCCATGATCCAGGTGTACACAACCTGCAGAATGAAAGAGAGAGTTGTGTGGGTTAGCATGGGTGTACTGAGAACCTGTCTTGGTTAAGTCTGAAGGCCCCTTAACCCATCCTGGAGAGTGCTGGCCACCACTTGGAAGGCCAGAATTTTGTGCACGGCTTGGCTGCCCGAAACCCCACCCTCCTCCACCCTGACTCCACCCAACTAATTGGTGGCAGCTTTGCCCATTGGGCTGTGCTCTCAGCTCAGGCACAGGCATTCCTAACCTACACTGCAAGGCTGCTCTGTTAGCTTGAACCATGGGGAAGACTGGTCCAAACCGGAATGCTGACATTGCAAGGGGCTGTGAGCGACTCCATCAGTGACTGCCCCATGGCCAGCTATAGGAAATTGTACAATGTGTGCAGTCGTCCAACTGTTCAACAGTCCACTAAAACACTCATTACTTTGCAGTCTGTGCCCAAGGGGTGAAAAGCTCTGGAGCACTTGGTGGCCCTTTCATGTCTCTGTGTTGCTTGAGTGGGCAGGTAAGCTAGAGGCCCAATTCCAACATGTCAATGTGGCTGTGCCTGAACTGTCTCAGCTGCAGAGGAAATGATCACTTTATACAGGTTTCCCTAATGCTTGGCTGCTTCCCTCGCCCACCTCCCCACCCCACTCCAACCCCACAATGCACGTCAACCTTGAAGTCCAACAGGCGTCCCTTGTGAACGCTCTGCAACGTTACTGCGCACTCACCTCCGAGTTCCCCTTAAGGTGCAGCCTACCAAGTGCATGCCTTTTATATGCTGTTGTGAAACACGTTAGCAAACTGGTTTCACGATGTCATGAAACTGATTTTTGGTCTTCTCACCATGTTGCCCACTCACGCCACTGAACTTCCCCGACGCCACTGGGCACAGTCGATTCTGCCCTGGGGTTCAGAGCTTTTTTATTGGCTTCTCATTATTTACAGTTCACAAAGTGATTTAAAACAGCCAGCCACTATGTTTCCAGTCAAATTTAGAAAAGAGAAAAATCTTTGTTCAAACTTGGCACCCAAACTAGGTTCAGGGCATTTATTAGTCTGGCCATGTCAAAATATATTTCACTATCCACTTAACATGTGTGTGTTTATGGAGCCTTGGAAAGTGTGTGCTGTGTTTTATTACAATTTTGAATATATGCTTCCACATTCAGAATGGTTTGTTTCCATGTGCTAAACGGGCAAGTGTTGGCTAAGGCAACATTGCAGCTGAAGTGTTTGTTTTATAGTTTATATTGTCATGTCCATGTAACAATCAAAGGCAAAATTATTAGTGTTTATAACTGAAATCATTCTTTTAAAGGATGTGATGGCAATGGATAAAATTAAAAACACTAAGTATTCGACTAGGAGTTTGACTGCATCATTAGCCAATGTCTATTACAGTATTGTAATCAGATATGAACAATCTCACTCTTACCTTCGAGCCAGCAACCTTGAAAGATTGACGTTGAGGCAAAGTTTATCTTGCACTTTATCTTCATAGGGCTAAGAATTTTCTTGCCGGCTAATATATTAATAGTAATATTACCTTGTAAAGGCACCTAAGGAGATAAAATTATAGCTATAACTTTACTAGAATTGTTTTCTGAATTACTTGTCTTTTGGGACATGCTGTTGCTTTACAATGGGCTCAGTCTGCCAATATGTAACCTTAGAACCATTATTTTATTGTTATTTATAAATAAAGGAGACATGATTGTGAAAGCTTCATCTAATATTTTGTCTGTTAATGCACTTATAAACATTATTTGGATCAGATCTAGTCTGTCAGCAAAATATTTCAGAAAGAAGTCGAATATTAGCAGCACCATATTGATGGTCTCAGTACTTTAATCTCTTGCTCTCCCCCTGGGCTTCCAGCAATCTCACTGTCCGGAGATCAAGGTTCATCTCCTTGCATTGTCTCCTACTTTTCAACAATTGTGATGATCATTCCCTTCCTCCAATTTCCCTTCCTCCGATAACTTTGCAGGGAATTAAAACCCAAACTTGGAATCAACTAATCATTGATTATCTTGTATTCTCTCCAACTCTTTTCAATATCGGTCATGTCCAGTACCAATCGATATATATATATATATATATATATATATAAATAAATTGATATAAAAAATCTATCTTCTCTTCCTATATGTACACTAATAGGCTAGAAGTATAATTTACTTAATAAGAACAGATTTTTATCTATCAAGTTAAACTTCCAGCACGCCAAGTGTGAGGTTGAGCTCTTCTATACATTACACGGTCAGCACTATATATATATATATGTATATATATATATATGTGACATGCAAGGGCATACAGCCTGAGAAAACAGGAGAAATACAGACACACAAGAACCTGCAGTGGGAATAAGTGTAACAAAGTTATTCAGAATGAACCACCTTTTATTAACACCACCCATTTGTAGACAGTCTTATGTTGAGTCGATTCAGTTGAAAAGGAGACTCAGGTTTTGGTGTCACAGGAATATATGGTTGCAAGGCAATAGTTTCAATCTGTGGCAATTGAGAGTGGCTCTGCAAATTACAAACCGTGTAAAATCATGCCTAAAGGAGGATACGTAAATGTTATTTCACATTATGAAATGTTTCACCAAGTTCATCTCATAAAGTTAAAATGACCTTGCAATTCTTCTGATGCATCTGTGTAAAACTCGAAGCGAAATCGTAATTTGTTTGCATGTTTTTTACTTTGTGCACAAGAGCAGCAAAGAAAAATAATGGCATCACAGCTCAGAGGTATTTTGAATTCAGTGAAATTGCTGCTTCTAAGTGTACTAAAATGCTTCAATTCTTTCATGACTTGGCACACTGGATGGGGCCACAAGTTTGTGTTTCCTATAGACCAGAAGTAGGCCATTCGGCCCATCGAGTCTGCTCTGCCATTCAATGAGATCATGGCTGATCTGATAATCCTCAAGTCCAGTTTCCTGCCTTTTCCCCATAACCCTTGATTCCCTTACTGATTAAAAATCTGTCTACCTCAGCCTTGAATATACTTAATGACCCAGCCTCTACAGTAAAGAATTCCACAGGTTTACTACACTTTGAGAGAAGAAATTCCTTCTCATCTCTGTCTTAATGGGTGACCCCTTACTCTGAGATTATGCCCTCTGGTCCTAGACTCTCTCACAAGGGAAAACAACCTCTCAGCATCTACCCTGTCAAGTCCCTTAAAAAACTTACATGTTTCAATAAGGTCACCTCTCATCCTTCTAAACTTCAATGAGTACAAGCCCAAACTACTCAACCTCTCCTCATAAGAAAATCCCTCCATCCCTGGGATCAACCTAGTGAACTTTCTCTGGAATACCTCCAATGCCAGTATATCTTTCCTTAGATAAGGGGACCAAAACTGTTCACAGTATTCTAGGTGTGACCTAACTAGCGCCCTATTTTTATACTCCATTCCCTTTGAAATAATTGAAATGAAACATTTCATTTGCCTTCCTTATTACTTGCCAACCTTGTATGTTAGTTTTATGTGATTTATGCACGAGGACCCCCAAACCCCTCTGTGCTGCAGCTTTCTGCAGTCTTTCTCCATTTAAATAATATTCAGCTTTTCTGTTCTTCCTGCCAAAGTGCATAACCTCACATTTTCCCACATTATATTCCATTTGCCAAGTTTTTGCCCACTCACTTAACCTGTCTATATCCCTCTGTAGACTCTTTGTGTCATCCTCACCACTTGCCTTCCCACCTATTTTTGTTTCATACATAAACTTGGCGATACTACATTCACTTCCCTCATCCAAGTCATTAATATATATTGTAAATAATTGTGGCCCCAGCATTGAACCCTGTGGCACTCCACTAGTTACAGGTTGCCATCTTGAAAATGCCCCCCTTATCCCAACTCCCCATCTTCAATTAGTTAGTCAATCCTCTGTCCATGCTAATATACTACCCCCAACACCATGGACTTTTATCTTATTAAGTAGCCTCATGTGCAGTACCTTACTGAATACCTTTTGGAAATCCAAATATATATTACATTTACTGTTTCCCCTTTATCTATCCTGTTTTACTCCTCAAAGAATTCTAATAAATTTGTCAGGCATGATTTCCCCTTCATGAAGCCATGCTGACTCTGCTTGATTATATCATGCATTTCTAAATGCTCTGCTATTACATCCTTTATAATAGTCTCTAACATTTTCCCGATGACAGATGTTAAGCTAACTGGCCTATAGTTACCTGTTTTTTGTCTCCCTCCCTTTTTGAATAAGGGTGTTACATTGGCAGTTTTCCAATCCTCTGAGACTTTTCCAAAATCTAAGGATTCTTGGGAGATTACTACCAGTGCATCCATTATTTGTGTAGATACTTCCTTTAATATCCTAGGATGCAACCCATCAGGTCCAGGGGATTTATCGGCCTTTAGCCTCATTAGTTTCTCTAGCACTTTTTTTCTAGTGATAGCTATTGTATTTATTTCCACTCCCTCCCCCCTTTTGCCCCTTGATTATTTAGTATTTTTGGAATGCTATTAGTGCCTTCTACCTCAAACACTGATGCAAAGTATTTATTGAACTCCTCTGCCATTTCCTGGCTCCCCATTATTATTTCCCCAGCCTCATTCTCTAAGAGCCTGTGTTCACTTTGGCCTCTCTCTCCCTTTTTATATATTTAAAGAAGCTCTTATTGTCCATTTTTATATTACTTACTAGTTTACCCTCAAAGTTTATTTTCTCCCTCTTTATTATTTTTGGTCATCTTTTGTTGGTTTTTAAAACTTTCCCAATCCTCTGGCTTACCACTAATCTTTGCCACATTGTGTGTTTTTTCAATTTGATATTGTTCTTAACTTCCTTGGTTATCCATGGTTGGTTTATCCCCTCCCTAGAATCCTTCTTCCTCACTGGGATATATCTTTGTTGTGAGTCATGAACTATTTTCTTAAATGTCTGCCATTGTTCATCAACCATCTTTTCTGCTAAACTCCTTTCCCAGTCCACTCCAGCCAACTCTGACTCCATTCTTTTGTAATTACCCTTATTTAAACTTAGCACAGTTGTTTCCAACCCAAGTTTCTCACTCTCAAACTGAATGCTAAATTCTACCATGTTATGGTCACTGTTTCCTAGGGGATCTTTTTAATCTGAGATCATTTATTAAACCTGCCTCAATTACATATTACCGGATCCAAGATAGCCTGATCCCTGGTTTTATCCACAACATATTGTTCTAGGAAACTGTTTGGAATATAATCTATGAATTCTTGTTTGTAGCTACCTCTGCTAATTTGATTTTCCCAATCTACACGAAGATTAAAGTCACCCATGATTAATGAACTGCCTTTTTTACATGCTCTCATTATCTCCTGATTTTATGTCCTACAGTATAGCTACTGATAGGGGGCCTATAGACTACTCCCATCAGTGCCTTCTTCCCCTTGTTATTTCTTACCTCCACCCATATGGATTCTACATCTTCCAATCCAAGGTCATTTCTTGCTTTGGCGCTTATTCCATTTCGTACTAACAAAGCTACCCCACCACCCTTTCCTTCCTGTCTGTCCTTTCAAAAAGTCACATACCCCAGAATATTTAGTTTCCAGCTTGGATTTCCTTGTAATCATGCCTCTGTATGCTATAAGGTCATACCCATTTGCCTCTATTTGTCCCATTAATTCATTTACCTTGTTCCAAATACAATTTGCATTTAAGAGCCATTAATTTTGCCTTTTTACCATTTTTTTCCCCCTTTGACCCTATTTGCTGCTTTTTTTTACATTTGTACTCTGTCCCTTCCTGTCACACTCTGGATATCATTACCTAAATAGTTGCCCTGCAAGGCTGCCATTTCCTTCTGCTTGTAGGCCCATGTATCCCCTCTCCAGAAACACCACCCCCCCCCCCCAACCCCCCTCTATTTAATTTAAAGCCAAGCTAAAGACAGGAGAAGCTATACTTAACACAAAGGCAATTACGATGATAAAAAGCATGCTTTGGGAAGGAATTCCATTTCTTCTGTAACAAACTCCAATTGGTTCCAGACAAGAGGACACATTTAAAGTGTTTGGTAAAAGATTCAAAGGCAACATGAGGAAAAGCTTTTCTTTTTACAAAGTGAGTGATTACAACCTGAAATGACTGAGAATGTGGTAGAGGCAGATTGAATCGTGGCTTTTAAACGGAAAATGAAATAAGTATCTGAAAGGAAAATATTTTCAGGGCTACAGGGAAAGGGTTCAGGAGTGGGGCTAGCTAAATTTCTCTTGAAGAGGGACAGCATGGGCTGAATGGCTTCCTCCTGTGCTATAACCCTTCTTTAATTCAGTTCTATGATACTAAAGATTTCCTGAGGCATATGCACTCTGCTCCTGCGTACCTATGTTTTTAACCCTCCGCTGACCATACCTTAAATTTAATGCAGCATTTTCACACGGACAATGTAAATTGCTAATTTAAAATATAAACAGGCCTTTGATTCCCCTTCTCTCCCTCGATTTTTCTGGCTTTTCCTTGTAGATCACAGCTGTGCATTTATTCAAATTCTGTCAAGTCCAAAATGTGGCAATTGCATTCTGACCACACAGTGGTAAAATCCCTTTAGATTGGGGAAACATGTAAAATTTTATATGCAACAACATTTTTTCATGGTAAAAGTAATTGAACCTTCTGAAGGGTTTGTCCACTTTCACCATCATTGTCTTCAATCCTTTCCCATTGGCCAAAAATGAGTTGCCCAGAACCTGAAGTCAGAATTTACTCTGTTGGTGATATTATTGATCAGTGGCTCATTGATGATGCTCTCCTGTCATAGCTAGAAATTGGGAAGTAGGATTTGCTGCCTATTGGATTGCACTTATTTCACCAGCAAAGAGGGAAAAATAAACAGTCCATGTTGCCTTATTGTAGTTTCAGCTTTAATCATATGTATATTCAAGTGGCAAAATGCTTATATCTAAATTGTAGACAAAGCAGAAAGAAAATTAGTTGTGACTGAACAACAGCCATTTTATGACTGAGGTCAAACCAGCACAGGAAATCCTGCTGTACATTATACGAGATTTTAAAAAAAACACAGCTGTAGCAGAATTTCAAAATACTATTTACCACATTATGACAAGGACTACACTTTAAAAGTACTTCATTGGCTGTAAAGCACTTTGGGGTGTCCTGAGATTGTGAAAGGCGCTATATAACTGCAAGGCCTTTTTTTCAGGCTGAATCCTAACTCCCACAAATGGGTGGTTTGAGCTGGGTCAGATGTTAAAATGTAAAAGATCTCAAACGGGAATGTAACCCAGCTCGACCCTTCCACTTCTGGATTTTAATAGAGATAGAGCAGATCATTAAACTTGCAGGAGGCAGGCTGGCTATTTACATATTATAATGAGGCTGTTTGCCTTCACTTTAACAGTCACTTTATTTTAAACTAGTTTTGGTTGGGTTTCTCACCCTCAGCAAGTGAAAAGAGGTGAGAATCTATGAAGTTAGAGTTTTTACAGCACTGCTAGTGGACCTGGAGAAACAGGAGTGCTGTCCCCAGGTCCAACAAGCTACTCAGTAAACGCTACACCATAAGCTTTCTGCTTCTCCACCCCCACCATCAGATCTCCCTCCAAAATCTGCCTTCCCAATCTCCATTAGACCAATTGCACCATCATCTTCTCTTCACCCCGATCACCATTAGGCTTACTCTGACCAGTAGGATTTAAGACAGTCTAGGATACCACTAAGACAATTATAACAGGGACTCAAGAAAGGATAGGTGCTGTGAGTTATGGATCCTACACACTGTAGTGAGGTGTGTTTATCACTAGCAGATGAAAACGGATGAGGGATGAGTTCAGGATGTAGTTCTAAAGTAAATTGGGCATTATTTTTGGCGGCTGTTTTCTTCCCCCCCCCGCCCCACAACTGCAAACAACCCATTTCTTCTGGCTTAGGACATTCAGGCCAGAAATCCCTGAAGTTTGCCATTTGCTTTCTCCAGTGCCACCATTTACTCTGTGAGCAGCAGCAGAGAGGGTGATATTCTCCTGAGCACCAGATCGCTGCATCTCCCCCCTCGACTCACCATTCCATTTCTGGCCAGCAGCAGGCTGGAGTTGTCAACCATCGTTAAGAGTTACATTTTGACCCTATCAAAATATCCTATGTATGTTTTCACTTCATTCAAGGTCTCTCTCAGCCTCTTAATCAACAAAGCATCCTCATTGAGTAATATAATTCATCACAGACATAACTTTGTTTGACAATTCGCCCTGTTCCCATTAGGATTTGGCAGCTATACAATTAGTTCCTGTGACCCTGTTCTGATTATCTTGATCACATCTAAAGGTTGATCACATGCTTTCTTCAGTTTGATCTTGTTAAGGTCATAATACTAACATTGTTATCAGCATTCATATCAAGTATCTTTGACTTGTATCCTCACTCCAGTCCTAATGAAGGGCACAAACAACATTAACAAATAGGAATCAAATGACATTTCTAGTTCATCAGTCAATTGCCAGTGAATTTAAAACATTTGACAGTATCGCTTATGAGACTTAGGGCTGATTCTAGCAGTGACTGTGCAGCTTTATTCAGAAGCAAGTGTTTGATGTGTGAAGTGTTAAAATGACACGGATTCAGCAGACAGCGTTTTCTACGCTTGGGGGTGGTGTAGCAATCTCTCTCTCGCTCTCTCTCGAGGGATTTGGAGATCTCATTCCATAAAATTTTATCTCTGCCAGTGTTAAAGCCAAGTTTCACCAAAACTAATGGACAGTTTAGAATCGATACAGAATAAATGATTTGTTATGTATTTAGCACAGCTGTTTAATTGAGATCTTGTAATACTTCTGCAGAATTAAATGGAAAGAATCTCATGAAGCATAGTCGTGAAACTGCCTGTTTTTAATTATTCGTGTTTAAAAATAATAAGCAAGCAAAATACTTTAGGGCCAGGATTTTACAGCCCCTCCCATCCAGTGGGATATTACAGTCCTGTCGAACTGAATGGCGATTTAAACAGCTCGTCACATCCACTGGGAGGGGAGGTGACACACTTTGGTAGGGCCAGAAAACCCTGGCCTCAAAATAAACCTTTTGAGACATTTGCCATGATTGTAATGAAGCGGATACAAATTAAAGTTGCCATGATTGTCTTCCTGGCTCAGCTGGATTTGTACCTCCTATCAGAAGCTTGCAGATTTAAGCCCTAACCCAGGCTGAGCACATCATTCAGGCTGCCAATTCAGTGCAGTCATCCTGGAATGCTGCAATGTTGACTTCACTCAATCCTGATAAGAAGCATGAAACTGAGGAACCAGCTGCCGATCCGATGATTCTGACGAACGTTAAGTGTATACAGCAATTTAGAAAGCTAACCAAACCCTGGTCAGAGCTTCAAGAAAGTTGACACTGCTCATGAGAAAAGTGTTGAGAGCTCAAAACTTTCTCTCAAGCCGATGACAGGTCAAAACACCGAAAGCGAAGTCGGACGCAGCCTTGTAACAAGAATATCCAACATTCCTTCAATCAAATTGCAATGGAGAAAAATAAATCCTAAAAGACGACAAGTGTTGAACAGAGAGATTTATTTTCTGAGGTGAAGCGAGTGAAACCTCAGCCCCCAAAATATTAGATTTTTGACACTTTTTTGGTGCACTGTTCAATATTTTAGAATTTGCAATGAACGGGAGTGCTACATTTCCCATTGAGAAAAGGAAAGTTTTTTGTTTTATTTATTATTTTTCATTTGGAAATATTTATTTTTCTGCACATTTAAAAATTTTCTTCAGTAGCAAAAGATTTTAAAGTACTGAGAGAAGATTATTTTTTAAATTCCCTGCAAACAAATAGCATTTTCAAATCCCAACCATGGGCCAATTGCCTGACTTGATAGCACATTCACGGCTGAGGATTTAAGTCTCATTCCATATAATTGAGCATAAAATCTAGGCTGGCTCTCCAGTGGTGTATTGAGGAAGTGCAACACTGTAGGAGGTGCCATATTTTGGATGAGTTGTTAAACTGAGGCCCGGCCTGCTCTCTCAGATGGATGCAAAGTATCCCATGGCGCTTTTTCAAAGAGGAGGGGAGTTATTCCTGGTGTCCTGGCCAAGACTTATCCCTCAACCAATGTCACCAAAGCATATCACCTTGTGATTATTGTATTGTTATTTATGGGGCCTTGCTGTGCAATCTCTCAGTTCCTACAATACAAACAATGACCGTACTTTAAAATACTTTGGGTTCTCCTTTGGGGCAGCAAAGTGTCCTAGAAGTGCAAGTCTTTCTATTAGTTCTGAAGTTATGACCAGTCATGACCACTCAGGAAATTTGGAATTGTGTGCACTTCTTCCACTGCTCCTTTTGCCATTCTCCTGCAACGCTACCCTCCCACCCCCACCCACCACCACCCTACGCAAACCAGCCTGTGCCAACTGATGGTTCATGGTGCATTTCCAATTCCTGGAATTTGTGCATGGCAAGTAGTGCATATAGTTCATTTTATTCCCTCCACAACTGATCATTTTAATTTAAAAAGGGAAGAACAAAAACTTGAATTTCAAACAGATCAGCACTTCCTCAAAAGCTACCTCAAGAAGTCTCCAACATCCTTAAAGTAGTCCACTGAGATATTTTACCAAACTGAGCTGGCGGAAAGGACCCTCTATTTAAAAAGTTCAAACCTCCTCTAAGATTGAGTCCTCCCCTCAGCCTACAGGTACCATGCCCTAATGCATTGGCAACCATGGGCTTTGTCCATGATTATTCAGAAAGCGCTGCAGTGCAGTATGACTGACCAGGAAACTCTAGCACTCTTACCATCTGCCATCAGATGTATCAGAAGGATTTATAGACTGATAATCAGCCTGTCTGGCCACATCATGAATGTACATTCCATGGCCGTCAAGCCCAGAAGTGGGACTTGAACGAGGAGCTTGTGGCCCAGAGGTAGGGATGTTATCCACTGTGCCACAAGACCCCTGCTAAGACTGGGTATACAATCAAAATTGATGCCAGTAGAGTGCTGATTTGTTGGAGATGCCCAATGTACAAGATCCAAAGCGACTATTTGAGGAAAAGTCAGGAGTTGCCCTGATATCTTAGTCATGATTCCTCCATTAACCAACATCAGCAAAAGCAGATTAATGATCTTTCTCTGTGAAAATTGGTTGTCATGTTTGACTACATAACAGCAACAACTACACTTGAAGCCATTGATTGATGTCTTTCTGTCCCCTTTCCTTAAAGAAATACTCTTTGTTTCTGCCTCATGTCCTCCCACACACAGATATTTCTAAGTCCTGTTGCTATTGTGAGTGGGTCGGGCTGCTCGCATGCTGTGGTTGGAAATTCTTCATCTCGTGTGTGGTGACTGAAATCACTTACACTGGGCTCTGACTGGAGTAGTGCTGGGCGGGTGGGAGTTTCAAGATATCAGTGAGTCAGCTTGCTTGAATTAAACAAAATAATATTTAACTCCCTTTTTGCATTCTCTTTCTGAGCATGGCCAATTTGAAACCTGTCTGACTTTATTGTATCTCATTATCTGCCTATATTTCTATTTTAAGCTCCCTATGTTCACAGTCAGCAAGTCCCAAGGACTTCTCTGCACAATGTATCCATTGTCAATGCAGGCTAATAAATGTTTCTTATTTACAATCAATGGAGAAACAATGCCAAAGCCTTGGCCATCAGTAATTTACTCACCAATCAGCACTCTGCATTTTTTTAAACTTGAAAACACAAGATTAAAAAATAACTTCTTTTCCCCAGATCCCTTCTGTGAAAAATGGTGAAAAAAGTCTCAAAACTTTTAATAAGATCCAAAGTTCTCATTAATCCGTCCCCAGTAACACTCCTTAATCCCAATACAAAAGTTAAATGCAACTGTTGTAGGGTGGCTGAGTTGCCTGTTTGTAATAAAGTTGATTTGTAGACACTGCTTGAGTGGAAACATTGGCCAGAATTTTTCGCTTGTTGGGCAAGCATACACCTGAACTCAAACGAGCATAAAATAACAGGCGATGACATTTGGGAAAGCGTCCTGACATCATTGTGCACCTACGCGATATTTTGGTTGGCAGGTGTGCGTGGGAGTCAGCAGTGTGTCCACGGACAATTAAAAGGCCTATTAAGGCCATCACAGTAATAATTAAGTTCAATTTTTTGCTGCTTGCCCACCCTTACAGTCGGTGGGCAGGCAAAAAGACCAAGCGGCCTTTGGGTTTTTTAGGAAACCTCATCCATGGGCGGGATGAGGTTTCCAACAGCCATTAAAAATTGAATAAAAATGTTTGGATTTCATTCATAACATGTCCCTGCTCATGAGTCACATGAGGGGACATGTTTTTTAACATTTCAAAATTCTTTATTTTAAATGTTTTAAATCTTCAGCTCCCTGACTTGCATGCTTGACTTCCTGCACCCCCCCCTACCATGCACCACCACCCCACCCCCCACCCCACCCCCCCCACCCCCCCCACCCCCCTCCACACAGGCAGTGCTGAGCGCTGCAGCGCATGTTTCACACTGGCAGGCCAATTAAATCGCAGTCATGGCCCGATCGCAGGCGGTGGTCAGCTTCCTGACTGCTCCTGCTCGCCCCGCTGAGCCTGCCCAATGAGGGCAACATTCTGCCCATTAACTTTATTTACAATATACTCAGCTGCAACTACACGTGTGCTTTCAACTCCAACACTATCTCTACCCTGGCTGCTGAGATAGCCCATGCTACTCTCCTATTGGTTACTACTGATCTTCTCTCTTCTCTAACGAGTATTATTCTTAAACGTACATTACACACTAAATAAAATCATAATTACGACAGTGACGTTGTGACATTTTCAGTTCTCAGCCTTTTCTGAGTAAGATTGGAAATTAAACCCTTTTGAAGGGTAGTTTTCAGCTATAGATACATGTTTATTAAGACAGATATAAAGACTGTACAAAGACGTTAGGTAACCACTCCTTGCTATCATAGAGACGACATTTTTATCCTATCGTTCTAGGGCTAGATTCATACTGAGGTCTCAGGAGTGAAAGAATAGTATTTTGTTCAGTTATTTTGCTCTGTCTCTTGTCTCAATGAATAATTACCATGCACCATCTCTATACCCAAGAAGATGGATATAGGTTCAAGTTTTCTACAAATATTATTATTATTACTGGTTTCCAGAAGTTGTAGGGGAGTGCCCTAGGATACCTTGCTCTTCCATGTTCTATTCCTTAGCTTGGAGAGATGTTTGATCTCCATTTAGTGCAAACTCTGCATGGTGCGATGCAAAGATACTATTCCACCGTATCCCATTCCTTAATCTTCCTGCTAACTGTGACCCTAAATAATGAGTTGTTACTTGTCATTTTGAAAGCATGGAACTGTAAATTTAAAAATCTTTGTCATAAATGTATTATCACTGGTAATGGTGAGCAGTAGCACTGTCACTGATCACTGGATTTCTACCTGCCAGGAGCAGCACATATTCCACAGCAATGTGACACAATAACAGATTCCAATCTATATACAAAGACGTTGGGCTGAATAACTTGAGGAATGGCAATCACTGTCGGATTGTCACCCCACTCCTATTATTTTGCGTGAAGGTGGAACTCCACATTTCTTACCTGGACTTCCGAACCAAGTCTTTTCAGAAATGCAGAGCACCCCTGTCCTTGGAATCCTTCCTCACAGAGCAGGATGACTGGGGAAAGCCATCCATGCCCCCTTTTTAGGGCATTAGCTGCTGTATTTTGGTAAGCCTCCATTCACTAACACAGTGAAAAGCTTTGGGACACTTAAACAGCTTTTCAGTGTGTTAGTGAATGAGTGTGAGTGAGGCAAGTGGGTAGAAAGTGGCAGGGTTGGTAGGTGCCAGCGGGGTCAAGTGACAGAGTGGTGAGGTGGGGTCAGGGCAGTGAGAGGGTTGGGGTGGGTTAGAGGAACAAGGACAGTCAGAAAATCAGAGGGGTGAGTCTGAGGGGTCGGTTGTATAGTTACCCAGGAGTTAGACATGGTGTGTTTCAATCTAACATTTCCCAGGTAACTGAACAGGGAAGTGGGTCTGAATCCTCCGAAGTCTCCAATTCTTCACTCAGAGTTGGAGACATTGTCATAGGGTCCTGGGGAGCTGTGGAATTATCCATTGGAAGTTGTTACTTCCAGAGCAATTGACCAGAAGATTTGGGCCATTATTTTGTAGTTAACCTTTATGAAATTGTGCAAATGCCTCCACTTTGAAAGCAATGTATTGGCTGGGAAGAACTGATGATGTAAAGGTGCTATCTAAATGCATTTTCTTTCTGTTTAAGCTGGAATAATCTTTCAGTCTTTAAAAGTTCAAACTGAATCAACTTGGTTTGTTTGGTGAACAGCTCTAGCCCATTAGATAGCTTCTAACACACAGTTGTCAGTGCTTCTTGATGTGTGTAGCTGTCAGCTACATTCAAAAATAATAGCCAGCCAATACAAGTGAATCAGAAAATCACACATTATGTGTTTCTTTGGTTTATCCCTCAGGCTTCTGTAACTTTGGAGACAGACAGCAAATATTTGCAACATTCGTGTTGGGTTTAGTTTATGTGTGGATTCAAATCTTTAAACTTAACCTTTAAACTATTTAATTATGACCACTGTCTCCAGCATTGCAAGCACCAAATGAACAATTTGGTTTTCGTAGTTGTAGTATATCAGTTAAAAAAAAAACGTGTATGACACTCCACAAATGACCTACTTCTGCTCCTATTTTCCCATGTTCCTGGGCAGTAGTTCAGCACACTAAGCCTTCCATCTCAGTGTTCTTGGCTTGAATCCAGCTCAGAATAATGGATAAACCCTTTCTCTCCCCGTTAGTTTAAAGAGTGCAATCTAAAATGGTGCTGGGCAGCACAAAATTGCTTATAATTTGTTACAAATTGGCAATCTATTCAGGTAGGCAATAAGAATGGCTGGTGAGAACGGAAAGAATTCATATTGACATCTAGGCTGACGCTATGCTTAGGGTTCTACTTTGATTTGTGTCTACCTTCATTAGTATCATAATCACCAGACTGCATTATGCCACCAGAAACATGTTTCTTCTTAACAATATTAAATCAAAGTGTAGCTGAGAAGAGCAGCTGAAAGTTTTCTGAAGGTGTTGAAATGGTCCTAGGGCTGTGTTGTGTGCTGAACTTTAAGCAAAAGTTGTCACATTTGGAGGTGATATGTGCATTTGGGATAAATGTTAGGGTTGTACTTTGCACAGTGGAGAAAATTAATAGAACAATTGATACAAGCGTATAATGGTTTGTTAAAATAGCTTTCTGCTACGTTAATCTCAGCTGCAGTTCAGCTTCAGGCAGTACAAGGAAGGTAAATCTTTAATTCTAGGAACATTATACAGCTATTACTGCTTTTTGTTTAAACACTGTCTCAATATGGCCAGAAAGTTGACTATATCTTGAAATTGTGGCATATGATTTTACTGAAGCATAAAAATACAATTAATACACACCCCATAACACTCCAATCTTTCATTTTGAGCTTTTGCTCCTGCATTGTAAACCATGTAAGAATGAACAGGGAGCAATTGGGTTTCATGGGGTCACTTCCATGCTGTTTCATTTACTATTGAGCTGTAGGAAAGAAAATGTTTTGCTTGTTTGACTCTCAGGCTTTTCTGGTTTGGTGCGTGGGTCAAAAGCGGAACAACATCTTTTTAAAGAAACAATTGGAAAGCCATCATTTATACTCCCAACACCACGGTTCAGCTGCTTTAACATCTGATTTATTTTTAAATAAGAAGATCAAAAGATATTCGCTGTGAAATACTTCTCAGATAAGTGGAAGTGATCAAGCTTTATTGCATGTAAAGACATTACTCTTTCCTAGAGGAACAAACGCAAATACAGGGAGGCAGTGTTAAATTTATATAAAACCTCACAAAGCTGTTGCTTGGAACATTGTGCAGGGACTTGTCTTCATATTAGAAAAGAATATTGAAGCAAGAGGAAAAAGTAGAGTGATTTCCAAGGATATTCCCAACATTGAGCATACGTGGCAATCACGAAAGATTGAGCAAGCAGGGATTCTTTTCTCTGGAAAAAAGACGAATGTTGGAATATTCCGACCCACACCTGTCACCCGCCCCCCCACCCCCCCACCTCCAACCAACCACTGTGGTGGGATCCCCTGTAGCAGATGCAGCGGGCTATTGAAACTTCCATTCACATTGGCGGGAATGGAAGGTCCTACTGGCGGAAAGGGTTGGAAAATCCTGCTCTAAGAGGGCATTGGATGGGGGTCTGAAAAATTGCATTAATACAGCACTTGTCATTATATCAAGACATCCCAAACAAATTCTCCTCACCTCTGCCCTAAAATAGTGACCCCTAACTTTAAAACAGTGCGCCATAGTTCTGGACCCACCCACAAGAGGAAACATCCTTTCCACATCCACCTTGTCAAGGCCGTTCAGGATCTTGTAAACTTCAATCAAATCACCCCTCACTCTCCTAAACTCCAGTGGAAACAAGCTCAGTCTGTCCAACCTTTCCTCATAAGACAACCCACTCATTCCAGGTATCAATCTAATAAACCTCCTCTGAACCGCCTCCAATGCATTTACATCCTTCCTTAAATACGGACACCAAAGCTGCCCACAGTATTCAAGGTGCGGTCTCACCAATGCCCTGTATAATTGAAGCATAACATCCTTACTTTTATGTTCAACCCCTTTCGTAATAAAGGATAGCATTCCATTAGCCTTCTTAATTACTTGCTGTACCTACATACTAACTTTTTGTGACTCGTGTACTAGAACACATAGATCCCTCTGCACCTTAGAATTATGCAGCTGTTCTCCATTTAAGTAATACTCTACTTTTTTGTTCTTCTTGCCAAAGTGAAGAACTTTACATTTCCCACATTAAACTCCATTTTCCAGATCTTTGCCCATTCACTCAACCTATCTATATCCATCTGCAACCACCTCATGTCCTCTTCACAACATACTTTCCTATCTATCTTTGTGTCATCTGCAAATTTAGCTACCATGACTTTACTTTCCTCATCTAAGTCACTGACGTAAATCATAAAAAGTTGAGGCCCAAGCACAGACTCTTGTGGGACTCGTCACATCCTGCCAATCAGAAAAATACCCATTTATGCATACTCTCTGCTTTCTGCCAGCCAGCCAATCTTCTATCCATGCTAATATGTTACTCACTACACCATGAGCTTTTATTTTCCATAAACATCTTTGATGTGGCACCTTAACAAATGCCTTCTAGAAATCCAAGTACAGTATGTCTACAGGTTCCCCTTTATCCACCGCAGATGTTACTCCTTCAAAAAAACTCCAATAAATTGGTTAAAGAACATCTTCCTTTCACAAACCATGCTGCCTCTTCCCAGTTGCGTTGATCTCTTCTAAGTGCCCAGTTATAACCTCCTTAATGATCAATTCTAATATGTCACAAAGATTCTACTAACAATTGCCTTGTTTAAATAAACAAGGACATCTTTGATATATGTTTAGCACATTTCAGGCACTCACTACTGGCAGTCAGCAAGCCAAGGTAGCTGTGGCACTGGCTGGATGCAGAGTAAATATTCCTGCACTTTAATCTAATGTGCCTTATCTCTAACTTCAGGAAACTACCCCCTACTGCACATTTGTGACCGTTGCAATTCCAGTCAGCCCTCAAGGCTGAAAATTATCATTGATGTTATTGTAGGAACACATAACACAAGTATAAAATCCCTCTGTTTTAATTGAGGCTTAAACTCATCGATTGTAACTGGGTTAACTCCCCCATAAAAAGCAGAGAGAGAGAGGAATTTGATATGGCCATCTTTTAGAATTCATACAATAACTTGGTTGACAGTAATTTCTAGTGTGCAGTCTAAGGGTAGCTGCCACTTTATTGCCAATTAGTGCCTCAGAGGAGTTGTGCAGTTGGATTCATGCCCATTCGGAAACAGTTGAGACTTGCCAAACAATTTCACAGAGGACCCTCCAGCCATCAGTGAGGGGAAACTTTTATCCTCCTCAGAATCAGCTGGGCTCCAGAGAGGAAAGGACAGTTTGAAGGAACGTGCAGGGGAAACAGAAAGATGCTGTGTTACAATAACAGTTTAAAACTGCCTAAGTCAAGCTGTCTTTGCAAAATTGAAGATGGCTTTGGAAAATAAAGGTGAGTTCATTTTCAATGATATATTGAGGTGATGTTGAATGAAAGACTGAATGTGAAGAAATAAGGAATTGGATAATCATCTAAAGAGAAAAGATTTGCAGGGCTAGGGAAAAAGCAGGGGAGTGAGCCTAGATGAATTGCTCTTGTTGAGAGCCACCATGGACACAATGGGCCGAATGGTCTTCTTCTGTGTTATAATCATTTTATCATTCTATGATCACCTTCATTGTGATTTGCTTGACAGCCTCATACTGCTGATATATTTAATAATGTATAACAGACTGGGGAGCTGCATCAAGCAACATTCTTGAATGAACCAATATGAAACAGGGCAACATCAGACTTTCAGGCCCACCATGTCCAGCTGAGGCAGGCTGGTGTTTGCTAAACTTTCCCTTTTCACCCTCTTTTCTCTTCATCCTCTTCACTAGCAACACATTCTCCTGGAACAGGCCAAGAAAACAAAGAAACAAACATGTAGTCAATTTAAGAAAAACATTACGACATTCTTTGCAGCTCCCTAAGATAATCAAACAAAGCTTCGAGAAACTGTAGCAATTCCCCAGCCACCTCATTTTTCACCACTGATCCAGAGCACAATGTCAATCCATCAAAAGGAATAGCTCCTGACATCTCACCTAACTCTTTAACTTGGGCTTCGTATGCAGGATTCCTATTCCCATCATATCATTCTAAAAATCTTGAACATAAAACCGACAGATTGGAATAAATTAAGCACTTTACTGTATTTTATTGCTGGCTATGTAGGTAGAACATTCCCATTAGTAGATGGTACAAGGACTAGGAGGTATAGACTTAAGGTTTTCGGCAAGAGATGCAGGAGGGAACCTGAGGGAGAACTCTTTATGCAGTGAGTGGCAATGACCTGGAACTTGCCGCTAATGAGGGTGGTAGAAGCAGGAACGACAAATGATCTCAAAAGAAAATTTGATGGGCACTTGAGAGAAATAAACCTTCAGGGCTATGATGATAGAATGGGCTAATGGGACTGATTAAATTACTCTATGGAGAGCTGGCATGAATTCAATGGGTTGAATGGCCTCCTACTGTGCTGTAATGATTCAATGGCTCTATGAATGCTGAAGAAAGATGTTTGCTGTTCACTATTTATGTAAAATCAGAAGCAAGTGAAAAAGTGCATTTTAAATCTCACTTCAAATAGCAAACAAAAAAATTATTCCCCCATTGAGACCGTGGTCTGAAAAGAGGATCCCTCATACGTATAAGTGCATTTTCGCAAAACTGACCTTGGCATATAATTTCACATATCAGAGTATAGACCAGAAAATTGGGAAAGGACTAACGATATACCTACCATTTCCCCTTGATTTTCCAATAGCCTATCCTTGCAAAATGTACTCTTTACTGAAACAGCGAAACAGCAAACAAGTACTTATTTGTTGTGTAGGGAATGGATTTAACAATTAAGTCTGTGGGAAATATAGTTTTACAACATGTTTTAATGTAGATTCTTTATATTTTTAAGATATTCTAAATTATCACATTTATTTGTATTGAGAACCTGAAAACAGTCATTTTTCACATGAAACAAATAGTGGCTTTTGGAAGGGCTTTTCCAGTGTTCAAGTTTAGAGGAATGTTCTGAACAAATTTCCCTAATTTAAAATGAAACAAAGGATTCAGTTTAAATAGATTATATGATGCTGTAGTGATATTTGGTAAAATAGGAAAGATGCAAATCAGGAAGATGTCTGGCGAATATTTATCACTCGGTTGTGGTACACATTGGTACTAACGACATAGGCAGGAAGAGTGATGAGGTCCTGCAGCGGGAGTTCAGGGAGTTAGGCAGAAAGTTAAAAAACAGGACCTCTAGGGTTGTAATCTCAGGATTACTCCCTGTGCCATGTACCAGTGAGGCTAGAAATAGGAAGATAGTGCAGCTAAACACATGGCTGAACAGATGGTGTAGGAGGAAAGGTTTCTGATATCAGGATCAGTGGGATCTCTTCCAGGGTAGGTGGGACCTGTACAAGGGTTGCATCTAAACTGGACCAATATCCTGGCTGTAAGGTTTGCTAGTGTCACTCAGGAGGGTTTAAACTAGTATGGCAAGGGAGTGGGAACCAGAGCAATAGGTCAGCAAGTGAAATAAATGACTGGGAACCAGTCAATATGGCCAATAGGACTAAGAGGAAGGGCAGGCAGGGAGAAATTACTGAACTCAGTGGGACTGGGGGTCTGAAATGCATTTGTTTCAATGCAAGAAGTACAACAGGCAAGGCAGATGAGCTTAGAGCTTGGATTAGTACTTGGGACTATGATGTTATTGCTATTACAGAGATTTGGTTGAAGGATGGACAGGATTGGCAGATAAACTTTCCAGGATTTAGATGTTTCAGGCAGGATAGAGAGGGATGTAGAAGAGGTGGGGGAGTTGCACTGCTGGTTAAGGGGAATATCACAGCTGTACGACAGGAGGACACATTGGTGGGCTCATGCAGCGAGGCAATATGGGTGGAGCTCCGGAATAGGAATGGTGCAGTCACGTTGTTGGGGGTTTACTATAGGCTTCCCAATTGCTGGCAGGAGATTGAGGAACAGTTATGTAGGCAGATTTTGGAAAGAATAAAAGCAATAGGGTTGTTGTGGTGGGTGATTTTAACTTTCCCTATATTGACTGGGAATCACTTAGTGGTAGGGGTTTGGATGGTGCAGAATTTGTAAGGTGCATCCAGGAGGGCTTCCTGAGACAATGTGTAGATAGTCCAACTAGGGAAGGGGCAATACTGGACCTGATATTAGGGAATGAACCCGGCCAGGTGGTCAAAGTTTCAATAGGGGATCATTCCGGGAAAAGTGACCATAACTCAGTAAGTTTCAAGGTACTGGTGGATAAGGATAACAGGAGTCCTCGGGTTAAGGTGCATAATTGGGGGAAGGCTAATTATAACAATATTAGGCAGGAACTGAGGAATCTAGACTGGAGGCGGATGTTTGAGGGCAAATCAACAACTGTCATGTGGGGGGCTTTCAAACATCAGTTGATAAGAAATCAGGACGGGCATGTTCCTGCTAGGATGAAGGATAAGCATGACAAGTTTCAGGAACCTTGGATAATGAAGGATATTGTGAGATTAGTCAAAAAGAAAAGGGAAGCATTCATAAGGGCTAGAAGGCTGGGAACAGATGAAGCCCGTGGAGAATATAAAGATAGGAAGACACTTAAGCAAGGAGTCAGGAGGGCTAAAAGGGGTCATGAAAAGTCACTGGCAACCAGGATTAAGGAAAATCCCAAGGCCTTTTATACATATGTAAAAAGCAAAAGGGAGGGAAAGGGTAGGCCCACTCAGGGACAGAGTTGGGAATCTGTGTGTGGAGCCAGAAGAAATGGGAGAGATACTAAATTAATATTTCTCATCAGTATTCACCAAAGAGAAGGACTTAGTGGTCGATTTGTCTGGGGAAGAGTGCGTAGATAGCCTGGATCATGTTGAGATCAAAAAAGAGGAGGTGTTAGGCGTCTTGAAGAATATTAAGGTGGATAAATCCCCAGGGCCAGATGGGATCTACCCCAGATTACTGAGGGAGGCAAGGGAGGAGATTGCTGGGGCCTTGACAGAAATCTTTGTATCCTCACTGGCTACGGGTGAGTTCCCAGAGGACTGGAGAATGGCCAATGTTGTTCCATTGTTTAAGAAGGGTAGCAGGGATAATCCAGGAAATTACAGGCCGGTAAGCCTTACGTCAGTGGTAGGGAAATTATTGGAGAAGATTCTTCGTGACAGGATTTACTACCATTTGGAAGCAAATGGGTGTATTAGTGAGAGGCAGCATGGTTTTGTGAAGGGGAGGTCGTGTCTCACTAACTTGATCGAGTTTTTCGAGGAAGTGACAAAGATGATCAACGATGGAAGGGCAGTGGATGTTATATACATGGATTTCAGTAAGGCCTTTGACAAGGTCCCTCGTGGCAGACTGGTACAGAAGGTAAAGTCGCACAGGATCAGAGGTGAGCTGGCAAGATGGATACAGAATTGGCTTGGTCATAGAAGACAGAGGGTAGTAGTGGAAGGGTGCTTTTCTGAATGGAGAGCTGTGACTAATGGAGTTCTGCAGGGATCAGTGCTGGGACCTTTGCTGTTTGTAGTATACATAAATGATTTGGAGGAAAATGTAACTAGGCTAATTAGTAAGTTTGCAGACGACACTAAGGTTGGAGGAGTTGCAGATAGTGAAAAGGATTGTCAAAGGATGCAACGGGATATAGATCGGTTGGAGACTTGGGCAGAGAAATGACAGATGGAGTTTAATCTGGACAAATGCAAGGTAATGCATTTTGGAAGGTCTAATACAGGCAGGAATTATACAGTAAATGGCAAAACCCTTAAGTGCATTGATGGGCAGAGGGATCTGGGTGTACAGGTCC
The DNA here is from genome assembly GCF_017639515.1 of Carcharodon carcharias. Lineage (NCBI taxonomy): Eukaryota > Metazoa > Chordata > Chondrichthyes > Lamniformes > Lamnidae > Carcharodon > Carcharodon carcharias. The sequence goes on from NC_054479.1 coordinate 143,915,957, forward strand.
ACAGATCACTGAAGGTGGCAACGCAGGTGGATAAGGTAGTCAGGAAGGCATATGGCATGCTTGCCTTCATTGGCAGGGGTATTGAGTATAAAAGCTGAGAAGTCACGCTGCAGCTGTATAGAACTTTGGTTAGGCCACACTTGGAATATTGCGTGCAATTCTGGTTGCCACATTACCAGAAGGATATGGAGGCATTGGAGAGGGTGCAGAGGAGGTTTACCAGGATGCTGCCTGGTCTGGAGGTTATTAGCCAAGAGGAGAGGTTGGAGAAACTCGGATTGTTCTCACTACAGCGACGGAGATTGAGGGGGCGACTTGATCGAAGTTTACAATATTATGAGTGGCATGGACAGAGTAGATAGTCAGAAGCTTTTTCCCAGGGTGGAAGAGTCAATTACTAGGGGACATAGATTTAAGGTGAGAGGAGAAAAGTATAGAGGAGATGTACGGGGCAAGATTTTTATGCAGAGGGTAGTGAGTGTCTGGAATTTGCTGCCAGAGGAGGTGGTGGAAGCAGGTACGAAAGTGGTGTTTAAGAGGCAGCTTGACAAATACATGAATAGGTTGGGAATAGAGGGATACGGACCCTGGAAGTGCAAAATGTTTTAGTTGACGGGCAATATGATCGGCGAGGGCTTGGAAGGCCAAAGGGCCTGTTCCTGTGCTGTACTTTTCTTTGTTCTTTGTTCTTTTTTCCCCTTGTTCAATCAACATCACAAAAAAGATTATCAGGCCATTATCATGTTGTTCTTTCTGCGAGATTGCTATGAGCGAATTGATTGCTCAGTTTCCTACGTTACAACATTTCAAGGGTACTTCATTGGCTTTCAAGTGTTTAGAAAAGTCCTAAGATGGTGAAAGGTGCTATATAAGATCAGCCATGATTTTACCAAATGAATCAAATGCAGGCTCAAGAGACCAAATAGCCTCCTCCTGCTCCTAATTCTTGTGCTCTTGTATATAAATGCAAGTCATTCTTTCTTTAATAAGACTAAACTATATGCTTGTGTACTTTGGCTTCTCTTCAATACCTCAGGTGGTAGAGTGGGGGACTGTTGAGGATAGCAAAGCTGACATCCTTAGGTCACGTTCAATTCCAACTCAAAGGAGTCTGTATTGTTTACGGGGAGATGGTGGTATAGTAGTAATTCAGTGGTCCAGGTTAAGGCACTGAGGAGTTGGGTTCAAATCCCATTATGGCAACTGGTGGAATTAAAATTCAATTAATTAAAGAAATCTGGAATATAAGCTAGTCTTAGTAATGGTGACCATGGAACTATCATTGATTGCTTTAAAAACCCATCTGGTACATTAACGTCCTTTAGGAAAGGAAATTTGCCGACCTTACCTGGTCTGGTCTACATGTGACTCCAGACCCACAGCCATGTGCTTGTCTCTTGAATGCTCTTAAGTGCCTAGTAAACTATTCACTTCAAGGGCAATTAGGGTTAGACAAAAAATGCTGGCCTTGCCAGTGATACCCATATCACATCAAAGAATAAAAGAAAACTCTGAGCATCAGCATCAAAAGTCATGCAGAGAAGGGAAGTCAAGCAAGAGGAATCGAGCATAAAAGTAAGGAAGTTTTGTTACAGTTCTACAAGGTGTTGGTGAGACCACACCTGGAATGATGTACAGTTTTGGTCTCCTTACTTAAGAAAGGAGATAATTGCATCAGAAGCAGTTCAGAGAAGATGCACTCGACCGATTCCTGGGATGAAGAGGAGGAAAGGTTAGACAGGCTGGATCTGTAACCATTAGAATTTAAAAGTGATAGGTGAACTTATTGAAATACATAAGATCCTGAGGGGACTTGACAGGGTGGATGCTTAGAGGATGTTTCCTCTTGTGGGAAAGACTAGAACTAGGGGAGATAAAATAAGGGGTATCCCATTTAAGATGAAGATGAGGAGAATTTTTTTCTCTCAGAGGGTCATTAGTCTGTGGAATTCTCTTTCCCAGACAGTAGTAGAGGCAGGATCATTGAATATTTTCAAGACTGAGTTAGAATGATTCTTGATTTATAAGGGAGTCAAAGGTTATTGGGGATAGACAGAAAAATAGTGCTGAGTCCACAATCAGATCAACCATGATCCTATCAAATGTCAGAGCAGGCTCGAGGGACCAAATGGCCTACTCCTACCCCTAATTCATATGTTTGTAAGAGCTTCTATCCTAACATACATACAGAGATGTATTTATGCAACTGTAGAATGTATTTACTTATTTGGCAACCTGGGTCCAGGAGCTAATCACAAGACAATGGCTTTTAAGCTTTTTAAGCTTTTTTCTAAGTTCTTTCAGCAGATATTTACCTACCCCAGAATTCAAAGCTCAGTACTCTCCATTCCTAACCTGACTATTAATCCTACGAAACTAAAATGTGCCCTGGAATAATTTCAAATGTATGAATTTTCTAAAAAAAAATGCATACTTGGAATATCTATGAATTGTTGCCCTGATTTTATAACTGATTTGTTGAGTCAATTTTGACAGCATTAATATACAAGCACACATGGTGGGACTGGAGTAATATTTAGGCCAGACCAGGTAGAGTGGTAGTTTCCTGAAATTCGCTAGCTTTCATGATCATTTTCCCCTGGTTTTAGCCCATAAATTTAGCAGTGGGATTTTGTAGTGGGATTTGATAACAACCTCAGTAAAACATTACCTTTCATTATGGATACTGACTGAATCAGTGAAATAGCTGGCTTGTAATTCCATCCAGCTTTGTGGTTTCTTTCATGTGTTTCCAGGAAATTGGTGCATGTGCTTTGCTATTCTTAGTTTATCTGAAGCTTCAGTGATGCATTATGGACCTAATTTGCTGTAACAGGCCATATCACGGCATCTGCTGTTAGTTTGACTTGCCCTGGCATATTTACATTTTATGAATTTTTGAGTGGCAAGTGCAGGGTGACAGCATCACAATGAGGGAATCTAGTGACCGAGTGGACAGGACAAGCAACAGGGCAATGGAATATCTCCTTAACGAATCAGATTGCAGTATTGTGAAATTAACAGTGCAAAGACTGAGAAGGGAGTGGCTAAATTCAATATCAAACCAAGTTTTAAAAAAAGGGAAATAGAGAGATGGAGATAAAGATTGGATTAAGGCAGAGAGAAAAAAGAAGTAAAAAAAATCAAAAAATTTAAATTTAATCTCTATCGCAGTTAAAAAGTGAAAGAACTACACTTCAAACATGTAATAGTTTATTTTCAGTGCCAGAGAGGTTGACTGATGGTAATCAATGCTGTTATCACATTGCTACAAGAGTACTCAGACTGAAACAGGCAAGAATTCGCTTTCCGTTGCAGTTTAGTTTGTAACTTCATGCTGTAAAATGCATTCCAATGGTTTAGTTGGTAGGACTCTTACCCCTGAGACAAGAGGTCTCCAGAGACTTGAGTACAAAAATCAAAGTCGACACACCAGTGCAGAAATGATGGAATGCTACACTGCTGAAGCTGCCATCTGTCAGATGAGCATTTAAGATTAGCTTCAGTCTGCTTTCTGAGGTGAACATAAAAAATCCCATGGTACTACTTCAAAGGAGAGTAGGGGAGTCATCATCAGTGTCTAGCCAATATTTAATTCTCAGTCAACATCACAGAAGCAGATGATCTAGTCATTATCACAATGCTGTTTGAGGGAGCTTGTTGTACACAGATTGATTGCCGATTCCCACGTGGCAACATCAACTGCACTTGGAAACTTCAGGAAGTACTTCATTGGATATACAAATTGCTTTGGGATGTTCTGCCCTCATGATATAAATATCAGCCTTTGCTTTTTCGAAGGTAAAGCAGACAGCGAGATGCCATCTCGGCGAAGCTGGCGATAGAGGCACCGCAACTTTCGGGTTCCCAGGTTAAACGGACCTGTCTTGTGTGTAATTAGCGCTGAGCGATTTTCCCAAGTTCAGGCCCATTATATTTACATAAATAGGTGACCGGATTCAGCTCGGGCCAAACCAACACGGCCACTCAGTTGGTAGAAGAGGCTACACTTTGTTGACGTTGTAGAAACAAAGCCTCAACATTCCCCCGGAATTTGTATTTCCGCAAATTTCACCTTTGGTCACAGTTGGTGGTGGGGGGGGGGGGGGGGGGGGGGGTTGGTGCGGGAGAGAATCCAAAGATTCACCAGGAGAGGGCGAGTTTCTCCTGTGAACTGGATTTTTGTGCTTTCACTGGGAACTGAGGGACAGCAGTCGGTTTATTAATGCGGGAGACTCTCATCAATCGTCGTGCGGCCCAAGCGCTTTATTTTCTCCTAATGACGCGTGAAGTAAAAATGAGTAATAAAGTTACCAAGGGAACGGAAAATCCCCAGGACAGTCCACAGGATGGAAGGAAAGTATCACATTTAAAATTCGCTAAACTTCTGAGGTTCAGTAACTTTTGTGAAGTTGCTGCCAGGCGATATAGTGACAGGTCAGGAGCAGCCTCACCGAAAACACCCAACTTCTGGGGCCAATGAAGATTTTAACTACTGACTTATCCCTCCCCTATTTACATATTTAGGTGAGTGAAATACCAGCTCGTAGCTGGACTGATTGCCCCCATTAATTTAAATTTGTGAACTAAGGTGCATAAAGAAGTTTAACACGATGCAACTCGTTCATCTTGTGGTTTTACTTTTGAATTCATGCACATGGTCACCTCCCATTCTCAAACAGACAGTCACGTTCAGTCATTTAGTCACAATCGCACGCGGATACACGGGTAAATATACACCGGGAATACGCTTTACTTGCGACATGAGCACCGGGGACAAGATTGAAGTTCGGGTGTTTGACTCCCCAACTCTGTTTTTGTTCCCCCCATAACCGGATTGTACAATAAACACACGCTCCACTCACCGGGACTTTAATCATTAATTTTAAAGAAGATTGTGTGTCTTGAATGTAAAACTAACTGGTAGCTATATTGCTGCCTTCCTAAACAATTGGATGGTTAGAAGCAGAGAGGGAGTGGGGCAAGACAAAAAAAACTCCAAGACTGATACTGAGAGACAGACAGATCCAACAAGATCTACTTCCACACAACCCATTGCTTTGGATTTGGCAGGTCTGGCCTTTTAGAAACCCTTATTCTCAGCCTTCCTGCCATTGGTGGAGAAATTTCGGGTCCATCAATAGGAACAGCATTGTGGACAAATGTTTCAATTACCACGAGTTCAGCCAAATTGAGAGGGAGATGGACAGTGTAGTAATTATAGTTCTGATAAATGTAGGACTGTAGCTTTAATAACCCTGTGTTGTCAGATCACATGATCAATGTAAACCAATGAGTTAGCAGCACAGGGAACCTCCAAGGGAAGAGTTATTTTTTACTTATAGAGTTTGATGCACACATGTACCTGCTGCTGTCTTGTAAATAAAGTTCACTGTTCAGAACTTAAATCATTTTTAGGGATGGTAAGTTATTATAGCCAGTTTCTACCAAATTTCTAGCCCCTCTACATTCATTGCTAAAGAAAAAACAGTGTTAGATTTAGAAGTCACCCCAGAAGAAGCCTTCATGAAAGTCGAACAGCTCTTGCACTCTTCAAATTTGTTAGTGCACTATGACCCAGCAAAAGAATTGGTGCTAACCTGCGGTGTGTTCCCCAATGGAGTGGAGGCAGCACTATCTCACAAGATGGATGATGGTGCAGAGACACCAACAGGCCATGTATCCAGGACATGTATCACAGCTGAAAAAGGATATTATCAGATCAAAAAGGAAGGTCTGTCAGTTATTTTTGGCATAAAAAAATTCCACCAATATGTGCATGGGTGACATTTCACTATGGTATCAGACCACAAACCACTTTTGGGTCTGTTTCGTGAGGAAGAGGCTATCCCATCCTCATCAGCAGTTTGTTATAGAGTTAATTTTCCAGGCAACTTCGCTTGGTGGAAACATTGAACTTTATTCATAAGACAGCAGCAGCAGCTACATGTGGGCATCCAACTCTATAACTAAAGAAGAACACCCCCGGAGGTTCTCCAGACTGCTAAGTCATTGGTTTACACTGATCATGTGGTCTGACAATGCAGGATTTTTCTTAAACCTACAGTCCTACATTTATCAGAACAATAATTACTACACTGCCTATCTCCCTCTCACTTTGGCAGAACCCTTAGTAATTGAAACATTTGTCCACAATGCTGTTCCTATTGGTGGACCCAAAATTCCTCCACCAATGGCAGGAAGGCTGAGGATAAGGGTTTCTAAAAGGCCAGACCTACCAAATCCAAAGCAATGGGATGTGTGGAAGTAGGTCTTATTGGATCTGTCTGTCTCTCAGTCAGTCTCGGGGGCCGGGATTTTGCATTGCGGGTGGGACCTGCCCTGGGTGAGGTGGTGCCTCAGCCAGAAGCCCATTGATTTGTGGCGGGACCGGACAACCCCAGCAGCGGACAGGTACAGAAAATCCCACCTGAAGTTTTTTTGTCTTGCCCCACTCCCTCTCTGCTTCTAACCACCCAATTGTTCAGGAAGGCAGCAATGATTGGGTATCACTAGTTAGTTTTACATTCAAGTCACACATTCTTGTATAAACTTAATGATTGAAGTCCCAGTAAGTGGAGTGTGTGTTCTTTGTACAACCTGGTTACTGGGGGTTTAGTGGGGCGTGGGGGGGGTGGGGGGGGGGGGGTGCAAAAACAAAAACAGAGTTGGGATGTAAAATACCTACACTTTAATCTGGTCCTCATGCTCATGTTGCAAATGTTTAAGTATAGTGTACTCCTGGTGTATGTTTACCCATGTATCTGCGTGCAGTTGTGAATAAATAGCTGAATGTGGCCATCTGATTGAGAATGGGATGTGACCATGTGTATGAGTTCAAAAATAAAACCACAGATGAACTAGTTGCATCTTGTTAAACTTCTGTATGCACTTTAGTTCACAAATTGCTTAAACTTCTCTTCAACAGGGTGTAACCCTTGGGCATCTACCTGGTGGCCCAAATAAGTGACTTCATTTGCCTGAAAAGTGCCTTTTTTCCTTCTTTAGATGCATTCCTGCTTCTAAAAATCTTTTCAGGACTTCCTCCAGATTAGTCAAGTGTTCCTTTTCCATGAATCCAGCTATCATTGCATGGTCCAGGTAGACCACAACTTGAGGTAGTCCTTGTAGCAAGCTCTCCATCATCCTCTGGAAAATGGCACTGGCCAAAGAAACACTAAAGGGCAGGTGTGTGTATTGATATAACCCTTTGTGGGTGTTTATGGTCACAAATTCTCAGGAGGCATCGCCCAGTTCCAGTTGCTGATGTGTGTGACTCATGTTAATCTTTGTATACGTTGTCCCTCCTGCTAGTTTGGAATTGAGGTCTTCAGTCTTGGGGATGGGATATCTGTCCAGTTTGGCTGCTTTGTTGGCCATTAGTTTATAGCCCCCACAGATCTGGTTGGTCTGATCCGGTTTCAGGACAGGGACTATGGGTGCTGCCCACTCTGAGAACTGGGCTGCTTTTATGACACCCAGCTTCTCTAGCTGGTTCAACTCAGTGTCAACCTTCTCTCTCAGGGTGTATGGCACCAAACTGGTTTTCAAGAAGTGAGGAGTTGCTTCTGGGTCCATGTAAATCTTGGCCTGAAGGCCTTTGATTTTTTTTCCCAGTTCATCCTTGATGTCAAGGTCATTTTTTTTTTAGCAGCTCTGGCAATCCTCCTGCTTGCAACTGGAAGATTTTGGATCAGTTTAATTTAATCTCCTTCAACCAATCACGACCTAGAAGGCTTGGTCCTTCACCTTCTACCACCATCACTGGCAGTTGTGCTGTTTGATGTCTAAAATAAACGTGCACTCTGGTGATGCCTTTTACCTGGATTTCTTTGCTGGTGTACATTTTCAGCTTGGCAAAAGTTTGTTCCAAATTTAATTGTTGATCACCTTTATTTAAATATCTGAAAATGTATTCTCCTATTACGGTGGTAGGACTACCCGTGTCTACTTCCATTTTTAAGGGTTTACCATTCACTTGCAATGTGACAGGAATGGGCTCTGTCTTCCCAATTTTCATGTTAAATAAGGAAAAGATGTCAGAATTGGTTGTTTCTGGCTCTTCCACACTATACACTTCATTGGACTTCATTTGTTGGCTGGAAGCCTGTTTAAATCTCACTTTGCAATGTTTCAATATGTGTCCACTCCTGTGTCAAAAATAACACTCCACCTTTTTAAATTGCCAATCATTAAGAGCACGATTGTTTCTATGTCAATAAAAAATAGTTTTTGAATTTGCTGCTAAACAGTTTCCTCAAAATTTTCAGTTAGCGGGGGCTGTTTCCTAGTTTGCAGTGGAGCCCCGGCTTTTTGCACCACTTTTGGCCGACCATTCCTGCCCAACTAGAAAAACAGTGCCATTTTGTAACCTTGAATCGCTTGTGAATCCTTTACAGTGCTTCCATGGTAAGTGCTATTTCTAACGCTTTCTTAAAATCAAGATCACTTCAACCAGCAATCTTCACTGGATACCATCCTCTTGCATGCCACATACCAAACGATCATTCAGGGTTTCACCAAAATCACAATATTCTGTTAGTTGTTTTAATTTTGACATGTAGGTAGTAATGGTCTCTCCCGGGGTTCTATTCCATGAATCGAACCTGAACCTCTGCATTGTGACTGAGGGCTTGGGTTGAAAATGTTACTTAATGAGGTCTACTAATTCATTGAAGGTCTTGGAATCTGGGACACTGGGGGCCATCAAGCTTTGAATTAAACTATAGGTCTTGCTCCCACAAATACTTAGGAGAATCACCCTCCTCTTTTCCTCCCCTGTGATTTTGCTGACTTGAAAGTAGAATGCAAGATGTTCTATATATTGAGACCAGTCGTCTGTGGCTGGCTCAAAGGGATCAATTCTGCCAAACTGTGGCATCTCGGATGAGTATATCTTCCCTTCTTTTTAATTATCTTAGATACTCACAATTGCTGGACGAGGGACAACACCTGATCTCATTTATTCTCGTCGCCAGTTTCTTTTCGAGTTGATTTTTCAGGCAACTTTTCTTGGTGGAAACATTGAACTTCATTTACAAAACAGCAGCAGCAGCTGCATGTGCATCTAACTATAACTAAAGAAGAACTGTCTCCCTAGAGCTTCCCTGTGCTGCTAACATAAAGCAATGGGCTCTTCTGGGGTAATTCAGTGGGATACTTCCCTGGAGAGATCTGAAATCAGCATGAGTAACTAGAAGGGAGGATTCTTTTTGAAATACAATGGTTCTGATTCAGTAAGGCATGGATACATTTAGAAAGAACCGTTAAACTTGTTGCAGTATGTGCAACTCTTGAACAGATAAATAACATTCTTTCAGTACAAGCATATAGGAGTCTCATTGAGAACCACATACAGACATATATAGAGACACACTGATTAACATACAACATATAGACATGCTAATCACTTGGGTTCGAATTAATAAACATAATAAATTCAAATCAAATTCCTCAGTCTGTTATTTCAGCAAACGCGAAAACCTGTTTAAATTAAAGGTCTTAACGTCTGCATTACAACAACGGGGTAAGGAATTTCCCACGAATGCGTTAAATCGAAAATAACATACATTATAGTTTCAACATCTCTGTCACATAGGACTTCCCCATCCTCAGGTTTTCTGTTGATGTAATTTGCCCTGTTGGGGGGAGGTTATAGGGAGAATTAATTTCTGTCTCATCTGGATGAGTTCTGGTCACACAATTTTTCAATAAACCAAATCCAAACCTTAAAGATGTATTAAACGAAAGGGCGCTGACCACCGCCCCCCCCACCCCCCCACCACACACACACACAAACACACACACACATACACACACATGGAAGTGTTTGGTAAAATTAATCTTTAACAGTTTTTCAGAAACTATTCGTGCATTGAATCAAAAAGCGTCCTGCTCCAACCTGTTACCAGGTGACAAAGTCCACGTCTGGCTCTTTAAGAGAATGAAGTTTGCCGATTGTTTTTCACGAGGGCGGTCGGTGTTCCCTTAAATGCCAGTGGCGCCACTAATGCACAATCTGACAGCAAAACATTGGGGGACCATGAAATGTTCCCTTAAAATAACTTCCCGATTACACGACAGGCGAATACACTGAAATAAAAAAAAACTTATCTGATCTTTAAATAGCAACTTCTGAAGTTGTTAAACTGTACCAATGTGTTTTAATAACGGAATGGGAAAAAGAAATGAGAAAGCATTGGATTAGCCGTCCAGACTGCCTTTGATGTGTTCTAGGTCGGGAACAGTGATGTCGGACGGTGTAATGAACAATGTTCCACATCGAATATGATTAGGTTGGGAAAAATCATGATGACATTTTGCTGCCTTTCCCCGGGACAGGTTTAAAATACATTGCTGGAGTTTGGCTTTCTGTCGCCCTCCCAAAAACTCTGAAACTGTGTGGGGTTTTTTTTTTGGTGAACGAATGGAGGAGCAAGTCTCCGGCTCTCTCGGAATAAATTCATGCTGCGGGTGTGCATTTGGAAAAGGTGCTTATCCCGACCACCCCCCCGCCCCGAGTAAACCTTTCCATGATAGGGACACCTCACCGTGCTGCACCAGAGAAAGTGCTGTCCGGACCCCACAAAGCGCCCAGGTTTCGCAAGGGGCTCTGACACCCCCCACCGCCCCCACGCCCCCACGCAGTGCAATCCTGTGTCTGCCTCGCTTCTTCTCCCCTTTCCAAACTACACAATTGTAATCAGTGCCTCGCATTTACAGCCAACTTTGGTTTGTTGACAGATGGGAGGGAGGGAGGGAGGGAGGGGGAGAGAAAAATTGAATGAAAGAATGAACGGATAAACACCATGCAGCAGTCCAGGGCAGGAGACTCTGACTGCACGTAAGCGCAACTTAGAACAAGACTAGACGGAAGGGAATGAACTAGCTCTGCCCGAATTCTGAGCTAACAGACTAAATCCCCCCCCCCCCCCACCCCCCTGGTTCCGAGATTGAATGATCGCCCACGATCTGCGGTTCTCTGAGCCGAGCTGAGTGGCAGTAGTTTCTGGTCCTGCTCAGGTTGGCGGCAGCGCCCTCCATTGATCTGTCTTTTTGGACAACTTGATGTTTCATTTGACACTTGGGCGCACGTTGCCTCAATCCCTCCTAGCCCAGCGCCAACTCCTCAGTCAAACATTTGCTTCTTCACTCTGGACGGAGCTCGCTTTTCATTCGCCTAAATAAACTCGCCGCGGTGGACCAGAGAGGTAATTATTCAGTAGTTCGCTGCCTATTCCTTTCCTCTGCCGGTTATTTTAGAGACAGACCCGATTAACATCGGCTCAACAACCGCGATTCTGCACGACATCTGTACATAGAATGCGATTTAATTTACCTCTGGCTAATAATTAACTAATTGCACTTTCTTATTTCTAATACAATACATTCACAATCCGATTAATGCACAGGTATTGCTTGTAATTGAAGTGTTTGCAAACATTTAGTAATGTTTTCATTAAAACTATTATATGTTGCAAACATCCTGTACTTAGTGTTTAATCCATGGAATGTTATTTTTAAAAATCATTTCAAGTTTTCTTTTCTCAAAATCACAATAAAGTACCTGTTACAAGTGGATGTAACTTGGTGCAAATGTTAACGCAGAGAAAAATGCTAACTATTTGACTGTAGCCTGCTGAAATCCTATCATTCCATGAAGTCTTTCTTTTAAAGGAAATCTATGACTGGCAAAACTAAACTTTCAGCGGATCCCCATCTCCTCCCAGCTCGACAGATAAACACGCTGTGTAGCGTGGTTCAGAGCCCAGACTTGTTTCTTGGCCTGATGTGAATTTAGCTGGCCGGGCTGAGGGCTGAGTGTCTCAGGTATTATTTTTTAAAAAGAGGGGAAGTTTTGAATAGCCCCATCTGTGATGGTCAACTTTGGTCGGAAAGCCCAATGGCACTAAGCTTCCAGGGTGGTGTATGAAGTGGCGCAGGTAGGCTGTTGTCACCTGTGGAAGGGTGCCCAACCATCTTCAGGACAGGACATGGAGAAATTAAGGGAAATGGAACAGATAGCTGGACTTGCCAGTACACACAATAGTTATGAGAATAAGTCAAATAGGATATCAGTTAATGAGTATAGGACAATATATTAACTTACCCAGATAACTGATCTCATAGTGACCGACCTGTTGGGTTAGATTGTGTGCTGAAATGTTAATGCAGTAACTTTTTTTTATAGATAACAGATGGCAAACTGTGTACAATTGGGCTATTCTACTTATCCTTTCCAAAGGAGTGTTGATTTGCTTTGATGTGTTTTACTGCTCTGGAGCGACTTAGGGTTGAAGTCTTTCAAACATAGTGACCAGAAAAGTAAATCATTCTTTTTTGCTACTTAATCAAAAGGAAACAATTATTATGTGTAATTTAATGCAGCATTATTTCATAAATTGTATCTTAAAATCTAAAGCGTGACTTGTTAAATGTTGGCCAAGTCTGCTGAAGTTTAGAAGAGTTCAAGTTTTGCTTCTGTCCCTCACACAAATTCCTCAGGATCTTAAAATCTTATTAAAAATGTTAAGTATCTGAAATTAACATTGAGTGGAGAGGAGGGAAACATCCCAAATCTATAAACAAAATTCAAAATAAATACTTATTTTTAGGCAACAATGTGATAACATATGTAAGAAAAACAAAAGGACATCTGTAAATTTTCGCTTAATGGTTACCACTGAGCGATAGTTAGGGTAGCACTTGATAACCTGTAGGAGGAAAATTAAAGATCTTGAGAATGTTACGGTCTATTATGTTAAGTCTCAGGAGTATAATTCATGTTTGTCATTGCTTGAGAGTCCTTAGTGAGGTAAATGAAAGCTCTTTTATGTGATTTATTATCTTTATTACTGGTCAACCTCATGGACACTACAATATTTGAAAGGCTTAGAGAAAATATTATGCAGGTTTATGCTGTTTCTGATGGATTCAGCAAATTGAAATGTGAAGTGTTGTTCGGCGAGCGAGGTGTTGGAGCATTATAACACAGGATGTATTATCATGAAAGTAATCTTTGGGGTTACTGTCCTTGAAATGGCTCCAATTCACTTTGGCTTTTCTGTATAAATATTCTTGATTTGCTTATGACCTGGTCTTACTGCAGCTTTTGCACCATGCAGTTTGGGTTTTGCAACAATGCAAAGTACTGCAGAGTTGTCCAGTGAAGCCACTGAACTGAGATCAAAAAGGCCATCCCAGAGAGAACATTTAAACAAAACAGGTGCAAGTAGAATTTTAAAGCATTCCCAAGGACTGGAGGTGGTGGGGTTGGGGTGGGGGCATAGGAACTTTTTGCACTTCATTTTTAGTTATATGGAGAAAGCAAAGAACCTTCTCTTCAGTGCATAAAAGCTAACTATGATCCATGTATAATATTTAAAACTCCATTTGTCTGACTGCAGTGATATCTTTCAGGTGAGGCATTAAACAGAACTCTAGAAACCTGTTCAGTTGGGTGAACATTCAAGAGTGTTGGCCAACATTCACCATCTCAACTAACACAAGCAGGACCAGTTCTGGCCATTCATCTCATTTGCAGCTTGTGAGATCCTAATGGCTGCTGCATCTCTTACAAACCCAAATGTAAGAGGATATTCATTGCCTGTGAAGCACTTTGGGACATTGTGAGGTCATAAAAAGCACTACACAACAGCAATCTTTCAATTTACTTTAGATTGTTTTAAACTAATAACTGCAGCATTAAAACAAATATAAGAGAATATAATATGAAAACAAAATATAGTATGAGACAGAATACTAGACTTTTTAGGTATGAAATTAGGAAACACTCTCACCCACAAAGGGTGCTAGAAGTTTGGAACTCTGTTTTTGCAATTGGCAATTGATGCTAGATCAATTGTTAATTTTAAATCTGAGATTTATAGAGGTTTGTTAACCAAAGGTATTAAGGGATCTGGGGCAAAGGCAAATATGTGGACTTTCCAGCCTTGATCTCATTGAATAGCCAAACAGACTCAAGGAGCAAAATTCCCTATTCCTGATCCTGAAAAAAATTGAAAAAAAAATGGAATATGTGTCCCAAGTAAGATAAGAATCCTACAGTTCACTGTAACTGAACTTGATATATTCAGTCGCCATAAATCAAGGATCCTGATTATTAACCTATTAAACAGAAAGCACGCCTAACTCCTGCTTTGATGTACATGATGATGATGTACATGCCTGGATGAGTGCAGCTCCCACAACACTCAAGAAGTTTGACACCATCCAGTACAAAGCAGCCCATCCACAAACATTCACTCCTTCCACCACCAACATACAGTAGTAGCAGTGTGTACCAACTACAAGATGCATTGCAGGAATTCACCAAGGCTCCTTAGACATCACCTTCAAAATCCACGAGCACTACCATCCAGAAGGACAAAGACAGCAGATAGATGGGAACACCACCACCTGTAAGTTCCCCTCCAAGCCACTCACCATCCTGACTTGGAAATATATTGCTGTTCCTTCACTGTCACTGGGTCAAAATCCTGGAACTCCCTCCCTAACAGCATAGTGGGTGTACCTACACCACATGGACTGCAGTGGGTCAAGAAGGCAGCTCACCACCACCTTCTCAAGAGCAATTAGGGATGGGCAATAAATGCCGGCCCAGCCAGCGAAGCCCACATCCTGTGAATGAATAAAAAATAGGTGATAAACAAGACACATTTATAATGTATGCACCATTATCCATTAGTCAGTTAGGTTGCACCAAAATCTAAGTTGAAATATTTTGTTATCTGAAATACTGATTTACCTATCTCCACACACATCATGCCACTCACCTGAGCCCAGCTGTATTTCTGGGGTCTGGTCACTTGGGTAAGCTGACTCAGGTCCAAGAGGAGTCACTGAAGACCTCCCAACCTATTGATCATCATTCTCACACAGGTTTGCCAAATAAGGCACTTAACTTTTCCCATACTTGCTAACTGCCTCTGTCTGGTTGTTCTAACTGAAAAGGCTGGGCACAGGCAGTATGATGAGCCCTATGTGGATACTGACTCATTTGAGTGCCTGTTATCAGAAAATGAGGTGGGAAATGTCACATATCAGCAATCGATCTTTCCTCAGGGAAACTCAAGAATAACAGCTGGCTATGTTTAGGACAAGCTCAGTTATTGTATTTGCTCCTGGATTACAGTTCAATATAATGGGAATTTTTTTTTAACTGATGGGATGTGAGCACCGCTGGCTAAGCCAGCATTTATTGCCTAACCCTAATTGCCCTTCAGAGGGCATTTAAGAGTCAACACATTGCTGTGGGTCTGGAGTCACATGTAGACCAGATCAGGTAAGGACAGCAGATTTCCCTCCCTAAAGGGCATTAGTGAACCAAATGGGTTTTTACAACAATCAGCAATGGTTTCATGGTCATCATCAGACTTTTAATTCCAGATATTTATTGAATTCAAATTTCACCACTTGCCATGGTGGGATTCCTGGAACATTACACTGGGTCTCTGGAATATTAGTCAGCAACAATACCACTACACCACCGGGAATATGTTAACAATAATTTGTACCTTTTAGGAACCTGTGTTTGTATCAGTTATGTCAGTGAAATTCCATTGAAAACTTCATTTGTATCTGAAACTAATGATCTCTCAGGGCAGAGAAATTTCATTGCAGTTGCATTTTGGGACATGCCTTAAAATGGGATTGTTAAAGAGCATAAAATGAAAGCTGTCTTAAACCTGTGATTCATCACCTGGTAGCTATCAGTTACACTGTCAGTGCAGAATCTGAGAAATAGGAGGGGCACCAAGGGTGAGTCACTCGAGACCATTAAATAACAACTGAGTCGTACAATCAGTGCAGGCACTGGGAAAGAAGAGAAATAAAAAATCTTGCATTTACATAGCGTTTTTACAAGCTCAGGCTGTCCTAAAGCACCTTAAACCCAACAAAGCACTGATACACTGAAGGAAGTACAGCAGCCAACTTTTACACAATAAGGTTCTATCAATAGTAATCCGATAATGACCGGGAAATCAGTTTTTTAGCAGTCGTTTGAGGGATAAATATTGGAAAGGGCAGCAGGGACATTTTACACCAACATGAGAGCACAGACAGGGTTTTGGCTTAACATCTCATCCAAAATGCAGCACCTTTGAAACTGCCGCACAAGATGCATGTTACATTGGTGTGTATATAGACTATATGCACAATGTCAGGGTGGGACTTGAACCCAGAGTTTCTTATTCAGAGGCACAGGGCTATGTCCCTGATGCATCGTTCTAGACCATTACATAGTGACAGCCTGAGCTCAGTGGCACCGTCACCACAGAGAGTAGAAATGGAGAAGAGCACAAAGGGAAAAGTGCCCACGGCCACCCTTGCAAACCCTTGGTTTCAGGAATATCACTGGCTGATGCTGAACAGCAGATCATTGTGTGCTGGAGCCCAGTTCAAAGAATGGACGAGTCCGAAGATGAATGTAAAACATAAAAATGAATGTCCTCTTGTTTTAGACAATTCTGAGAAGAAAAGGAAAACTCAATGTGAGAATCTATTAAATAAAATAGAAAATTCTGAAAATACACAGTGGCCGGGGTTTTCTGTTCTCACTGGCGTCCGGCGTCTTTGGTGTCCTGAGCAGGCAAAATGGCGGGGTCAGTTTCACGATAGCGTGAAACCAGTTTGCGATCATCTGCTCAGCCTGCCAGTGGTGGGCTACGTTTTCTGCCATCGGATGTCAGGAACCTCATTGTAATACATAAGCATAGCATTTACAGGCCAGCCCACCCCCCATTGGATCATCTGCCCACGTTGGTGGGAAAACACGCCAAAGTGTTACAACAGCGCAGAAGCGACGTGCACTTGGTGAGCTGCACTTCGCTCAGGACTTTGAGGCTTGTTTGCCTACCCTGCTTCGGTTAGTGCTCACAGTCATCAGCGCCAGTCCTCACAGACAGCACCACATCACTTTTTGGGGGGCTCACAGGCAGGTCTCTACCTACCAGATCAGCCATATGTGGGTGGCTTTTCATAGCTGCAGGGCCAGGGGGAGAAATGGCCTCAGGCAAGGGAAGAGGCTGCAGGATGAAGGCTGTACTGGGGAAGGAGGGCATCCCAGGGTGTGTGCGGGGGTATACGTTGATCTGTGCAAGTGGCCTCAAGATGGTGAGGGCTGAGGGGGCAATCTCCAGAGGAGATGAGGCCAGATGAACATGTGAGGGTATGTGGGTGGGAATGGGTGGTGATGTCCCTTGTGCTGAGATGCCAGTGAATCTGGGCTTGAGTGTGTGAGTTTAGGGTGATGAGATGGTTGCCTTACCCTGGCTGCATGGATGAGATCATTCATCCTCCATCTGCACTGGATGGCCAACCTCTTCAGTGCAGCATTGGCACTGACCACCCCTGCCATCGCCTACCAAGCCGGAGTGGTAATGTTGCTGCCCCTCCTGCGGCCTGAGCGGGGTTAGAGGACATCACAGCGGACCTCCACAGCATCCAAAAGGCACTCGAGGGCTGCAGTCTTCTTGCCTTCCGGGGCCATGTCTTCTTTGCTGCAGTCCTGGGCTGGAAGCACTGAGTGCGGCTGTACTTTAAATGTGGTGCCTGGCGTGGGATGAAGTGGCGAGGTGATGGTGTGGCAGGCGAATGAGAGCCTGCCTGCCATGGAAATGGTGTGTTTCCAGGGAATGCATAATTAATATGGTGGGTTTGGGGTAATACAGTGTGAAAACCTGTCCATCGCAGCCGGCGTTTTACGACATAAAAAATGTTTTACCCACCCACAGGCGAACTTAGTGCAAACTTGGGATGATTCCGCCAGTATGTTTAATACCATCTGAAAGTTTAAATGTCAGGTAGAATTCCTCAGTCAGCCCTGGTATTTGGAGACTGGACAGGCCCCTGGATAAGAATTTGGAATAATCTTTTTGATCTGGAGATGACTCCTTTGTGGATTGTATCTGGGTTGTTTTGATTTTGCATCCTTTGCAAAGTTAGAAACATTTTTTGTTATCTTGCAAAGCTAATATTTGCCACTTTTCTTGGAAGCTATAGTTACATTTCCACGAGTTTAATGTAAAGTTGCACTTTTTGTTTCTGGTTTTGTGCCAATGTTCCCATTCAAACATCTAAATTAAGGGTGTCAGGGTGCAAAATGTACTCCCCATGTGATTTCTCCCTGACTAAAGCTAAACAACTCCCTAGAACAATTAAATTCAGATTCCACCTGATCTCAGCACAGGGAAAACAGACAGGACATAATACAGCTCAGAATGTAGGAGAGTGGCTTACAGCCATGTATTGATATTGGGAGTTGCTGGGAACACAGCAAGAAGCCTAAGGACAAAATCTTTTGTCTCATGCTCCATCCCTCCAGTACAGCATTTGGCTCTGCCCTTTTGCTTTTATGATCTTGTAAGTAGATAGTCATTGTTATAATTTACAACCAATAGTTAGCTTGGCCTTCTTGTCTTCATCAGTAAAGTTGGCCAGTGCTCAGTTTCCACACCAGCTATTTTTTCATGAATTGTGAGTATAGGGACATTATACTCTTACCATGTTTCTAAGTCTTTATGTTATCCTCGGAAACATAGAAAAGAAGTAGGCCATTTTGTTTCCCTTGATAGTTTTTTTTTTAAATTAAAAATTCCCTTACCCCTTTACATATCTCTTAATACCTTAATTCCCAAGTCTCCATTTTGAAACCTCTACTGAATCTGCAAAAATATCCTTTGAGGGCAATGCAATCCTCATCGCCTTTTACATGAATTTTCTTTCCCTTGTTCTTGATTTTAAGATGATGTTTTTTTTTCCTGATTCCCATAATAGAAGGAAGGGAGGTCTTGTGGGTAGCAACCTTGCCTCTGAGACAGAATCTCTGGGTTTAAGCCCCACTCCAGGACATGATGTCCAAGGAAGATGCATTCATCAGGTGGCCAAACAGGTTGAGTATCAGCCTGTAAATCCTTCTAATCCGCCTATGGCAGGCAGTAGGAGTGGGAGAGTCTCCTGGTCAGCCAGGCTTGATACAGAGCTGGGCCCCTCAAGTTACAGCCTTGGGTGACTGGCTAGTGACCTATTCCAGGAAAAGCTACTTGAGGAAACAGACAAAGGCATGTGCTTTGTCTGCCTCGAACACCACTGGGTGTGGGAAGAAAGAAGGAAGATTCATTTGTTATCTATCAATTTTCTTATAATCACCTTAATCAGATCATCCAAGAAATATGGCACAAATTTTACCTTTCGTCTCTCATCGTAGCTCGGACTCTTTACCCTGGGTATCATTGTCCAAACTCTTACTCAGGTGAGATGTATAAAACTGAACGTAGTTCTCCAGCTAAGGTATGATCAGCCTACTATAACTACACATTTTTTATATTCTATACTTCTTATGATGAAGCTCATCTCATTAGTAGTAAATGAAAATTGCACAGGTATTTCATAACGATGGCGGTTCTTAGTTTGATTTAATTGATTAGAGTACACTTTCTTATATGCTCCTTTGCAAACCTTTATTCAACCAAATTTGTGTCAACATGAATTGCTTTGGCTCCACATTATGGA